>NC_072433.2:121914285-122592857 GCF_028878055.3 Symphalangus syndactylus
GTGGCAGGGCATGCGATGGGGGTGTGGCTCACTTCTTCAGTGCCCCGCTACTCACAACTCCAGGGTAGCATACAGACGGGCAGGCTGTGGGGCTCCAGACCCACGGCAGTGTATAGGGGAGAATGTTTACAGCTCCTGAAGCCCCAATAGATGCATGTTACAGGGTGCTCTCTTAATTTGCGTCTATAGGCAGGCTGTGTTAACCAGCTCAATTAGAACCCATTTCTTATCACAAGGACAAAGGGATTTCTGTATCCCGGAGTTTCTTGCTTTGGTGTACTGGAAGAATCAGATCCATGGGCTTGCAGTGTGAGTGCAAGGTTTTACTGAGTAGAAGTAGCTTTCAGCAGATGGAGGAGCCAGAAGGGAGATGGTTTTCCCCTGGAGTCGGGCTGCTGAGCTCTCCTCCAACTGCCCCAGCCAGCCAGTTGTGTTTTATTTCTCCCAAGTGTTCCTCGCAATGTCCAGTCGCTTCTCCCCGCTTTGGTCTCGGGTTCTTATAGGCCCAGGATGGGAGTGTGGCAGGCCAGGGTGGTCTTGGGAAATGCAACATTTGGGCAGGAAATGCATGTCCTCACCTAGGTCCCTGGGGGTGGAGCCTTAGCTAAGGACCCAGCCTTCTTTACTCAGCACTTCCCTTCCCCACCTTCCGTATCATTTAAAGGGACCATGTTCTTTCCTTCCTGGCACTCCTGCATCACTAAGTTAATTCAAAAATGATCCAAGAAAGTTTTACTTTTATGCCAGTTGTCTTCAAACTTTACTTCGTGTTTGCAGCAGCCAATTTCTTGAGTCCGTGTGTGTGTGTGTGTGTGTGTGTGCATCAAACAAAATCTGGTCTCATCCGTAAAGCTTGACCCAATGACACTTTTGAAACAGACAATATTTGACAGATCTTTTCTTCAAAATACAACCTCACTTGATTGCACTCTATTTTGGGTTTTAGCTTTTCTTTAGTCAATCTCTTCCTTCAACTAGGAAACTCCGTATTGATTTTTTTTCACCTCAAATGGATTCATTGATTTGATTAAGAAGTTCTAAATTTCACCATGTGTATAACTGAAATGGATGTGTCTTCAAGACAAATGGATGTATATTTTGCTGACTCTTTCAGTTGATTAAATGGCTTTATGTTTATTACGTTATTATATACAAATGATCATTGTAAAAGGAAGCACAAAGTGTAAATATTTAGTCTTTTCTTCTATTTACCCTGATCCCACTAGTCAGATATAATAGTAACAACTTGATTTGAGTCCTTCCAGATATACAGTGCTAGAAGATAGATAAATAGAATAAATGAAAAGTCATATGAGATAATTTATTAGCTCGTTTTATTCCTAATTGTCTCCCACCATGGAATTTTAATACCACATAGTCTGTTTATCTGTGTGTGTATTGATGCATATCTATTGTTTTATACATAAAAATAATCAGGCTCTTTTTTTCCAAGAACCATTTTTTCTTCCTTGGGTGAGATATTGCCTCTACAGAGAACGTGTGATTTTGATTATTGTGTTATTAAAGCTTTAATTTATACAATAAGACATGTAAGCATTTCACAATTCTGAATATGACTTAATACGGAAGAGATTTATGAAAAGGAATCCCAAATAGTAGTTTTTAATAGCAATAATATCAAATAATAAAAAAGACCACCTTTGATGTTGATTAATTTTGATATCATGGCTATTTGCTTAAATTAGCCAGTTGTTGTCTAGCATATTCTATTTCATAGAATAGTTATGATGTGAACATTATAAGATCCTTGTATGATTTAACTAAATAATCCAGGTGGCTTTTGAGAGGGAGAACACTTTTTTAAAAATAACTTTTGACTTTTCTATTTTATCACCGTGCAGAAAAGTGTGACGCTAAAATAGCCAACCTGACACTACTATCCTTAGAAAAGCCTGCATACAAGCTTGACTGTCATCTGGGAATGTAGGTGATCAAGAGTTCTCTCCACTGACATAAACTTTCTTTAAATAATAAGGATGACTCATTGTGACTAGACTATGCAAATGATGGGATGGTGTTAAACATCTACTTTCCTTCTGGGAGTCTGGAATTTTGGTGTATGCTAAGCAGTGGGTGCCGGCAAGACCAGCCTCAAATAAAAACCCTGGGCACTGAGTCTCTAAAAAGACTCCCAGTAGGCAATATTTCACACGTGTTGTCACAACTTACTGCTATAGGAATTATGCATGCCTTGCATTACTCTACTGGAAAAGGACTCTAGGAATCTTGCACCTGATTCTTACCGACTTCTCCCCATAATCTTTTTTTTCCTTGTGGATTATGCTTCGTGTCCTTTCCATGTAATAAACCTTGGCCATGAGTCTTTTGAATTCTTCTAATGATCATTAAACTGGGCGCTGGTCTTGAAGACCCTTGACACAGTTAGTCTATTTGGGATTCCTACTAGAGTGTGGATATGAGTTGAATTGTGTTTCCCCAAGAAGATGTGTTTAAGTCCTAGCCCCCAGTAACCGTGACTGTGACCTTATTTGGAAATTGGGTCTTTTCAGATGTGATCAAGTTAAGATAGGGTCATACTGAATTAAAGTGGTTCTTAATCTAATGTGACTGGAATCCTCATGAGAACAGAGAGAGAGACAGACACAGAGGGAAGAAGGCCATATGAAGATGGAAGCAAAAGTTGGAGATATACTGCCATAAATCAAGAAGCACCTGGGGCAGGTAGAAGCTGGAAGAGGAAAGAAAGAATCCCTTGAGCCCTAGAGGCTGCAGAGGGAGCATGACCCTTTGAAAACCTTGATTTGGGACTTCTAGTCTCCAGAATAGTGACAGAAAAATTATATTCTGTGTATTTTATATAATTATATAATTATATATATAATATAGATATTCTACAATATAATTATACAATAAGGGATTACATTCAGCCTATTTGATATATATAATGTATAATTATGTATTATATAATTATATAATAAATAATCTAGGTGGCTTTTTTATATATAATTATATGTTATGTATTATATGTTAGATAATTATAATTATATGTTAGGTAATTATATATAATTATATGTTATATATATTAAACAGGCTGAATGTAATCCCTTATATATAATATATAATGTGTTATATAATATATAATGTTAATATAATATATTGCATTACTTAATATATAATTATATAACATATATCATATATAATTATTATATAATTTTTCATATTGATTTCTGCCAAAAGCTGTAGTCTGTGTGTGTTCCAGTTGTTGACACTTCTACAATTATTATATAATTATATATGATTATGTTATATAATCATATAATTATGTTATATAACAATTATATAATTATATAACATTATTATATATAATTATATATAAAATAATGTTAAGTAATACAATATAGTATATTATATATTATATATAATATAATACATATTATATATAATATATAATATAATACATATTATATATAATATATAATATAATACATGTTGTATATTATATATAATATAATACATGTTATATATTATATATAATATAATACATGTTATATATTATATATAATATAATACATGTTATATATTATATAATACGTATTATATATTATATATTATATACAATATAATACGTATTATATATTATATACAATATAATACGTATTATATATTATATACAATATAATACGTATTATATATTATATACAATATAATACGTATTATATATTATATACAATATAATACATATTATATATAATATATAATTATATTGTAGAAAGTCACCCAGTTTGTGATACTCTGTAACACCACTCCTTGGAAACTAGTACAACTGTCAATTTAGATTTTTTTTATTAGGGAAGAAAATTACCCATTTTATTTAGTTTTTTTAAATATGTTCATCATATACAAAATCTTATTTTTTGTCGTTTTTGTAAGTATAATAAACACTTAAAAACAGAAGTTTTGTCCGATTTGTTCACTGTGTATCTTAAGTGACAAGAACAGTGCCTGGACTAGTAGGCATTTTATAAATATATTTAATAAATACATAAATATATTAAATAAATACATTGAATACATAAGTATATTCAAAAGAATGAATGAATGCATATAGAGAGGAGATTTGTTACCAATATGTGAGTTAAAATCAGAGTGATATGTCAATTAATAATTTGTTTTAATTTTCTATTATTATTTAATTTTCTATTATGTTTTAACATTGAAAATATATTATTACTTTCCTTTGTCTTCCCTTTTGATGATTCTGTCAATATTATTGCACAGTGTTTTCCTTTGTGAAGAAAATACAGCTCTTCTGGTTTGCATTCAATTAACATTAACCTGGTTTTCACGATAGGATATTTGTCAGATTTCTCTTTTTTCACTTTTGGTTTTGAAATCTTGTTTCATCTCCTAATTTTTTAAACTGGTTTTGTAAAGTTTCCTAATTATCAATCTCTTTGTCTCTCTCTGTCTCTCTCTCTCTCGTGTGTGTGTGTGTGTGTGTGTGTGTGTGTGTGTGATAAATCTGTTCTGGCTGCACATTCACCTTCCATGATTCAGGCCAGCCAAAGCCCATAAATTATAGGGTAACTTGTAATAAGCAATCTAGAAGCATACTGTTCAGGAGAAATATAATGTGTACCACATATATTAATTTTAAATTTTCTGGAAGGATACTAAAAAAGGAGAAAAGTAGATAAAATTTAATTAATCAGTTTTAATAGTACAATTTAAACATATCCAAATAGTATTAATTTAGCATGTCATCAATATAATATTATTAACAAGGCATTTTACACTTTTTTGGTACTGTCTTTGAAATCCCCTATGCGTTTTGTGCATATGACAGTTCTCATTTGGACTTGCCACACTTCAAATGCTCAATAGTCATATGTAGCTTGCAGCTACCTTATTGGACTGCACACTTCTAGTGACATCTTGTCAGTAGCACCAATGTATGTTAAATATATCTGATTTCATTATTATTAAAACGTCCCCTGAGTAAAGGCAGATACTCTTTCCCAGAGGTGCTGGCAAGCTTCATGTTTGATGAGTCTAGTAATGCACAGTATCTGTTCTCAGGTTGCTTCATCAGCCATACCCGTCTCCTGAAAGATGGCTCCCTCTAGTGTCTCTACTTGAGTTAGTGAGTCGATTTCAGGATGATGTAAATACCCTTTCAGCCTTTTTCCTTCTCCCACTAAGTTTACCATATGCAGGACAGGTAACCGCTGAATTTCTGAAACAGCTTCATGAAATCCAATCAGTACATTTAGCAGCTATTTTGTATGGCCAGGGGAGAATTTAAAGGCTTAAACAACTCAGCAGCTACAGCAGGGAGATCCTTGGGCTGTGGGTCAGGATGGGCTGGAAAAGATAGAGACGGGGTTACTACTGGCTCCAAATGCAAGGGATAGATCTATTCATGAATGCTGTGAACTTTGGAACCCCAGCTAAAGTGTACTCTTGAGCACCATTTCCATTTAACAGTGTGCACCATTGGGGTGTTTCCTCAATTTGAATGTTTCACAGACGTCACCTAAGTCACGATGGGTGTTTCTGGTTTCAGGATTGCCAGGTCTGTTGATGTAGGAGCAATTTCTGCCAATGCCCAGCAACAAGCTCACAATTACGTTTCTAAAGGGCTGAATTGAGCAGCTGCATCAGAACACTTTGAAGTCCAAAATCTCTGCTGTCTCCACTGAGCAGCAATATTGATTTCTGCCAAAAGCTCTAGTCTGTGTGTGTTCCAGTTGTTGACACTTCTACAATCATTTGTACATTTGGGTCATAAGGCTCAAGAGACACTGCCTGATTGACAGCCCTTTATAAATCTTTTATTTGCTTGTTTCTGTCAGGGCACAATTCAATCTCAGATTTCTTTCTAGTGACTTTGTGGAAAGGACTAACAATATCCCAGAGTGGAAGATGTGATTATGCCATAAACAGATTCTCCAGTCTCTGGGCTGTTTAGTAACAAGGTCAAGATCAGATTCTAAATTATTTCTTACGGTAGGAGGAAAGCCTCTTGTGATCTGGCTCATTTTCTTTTCTAAATTTCCAGGGACCAGGGCAGGTCTTGAATTGTACTGGGGTTTATCTGCCATGCTTTATTGACACATGGGTGACACAGTCTCTAAAGTATACTTTGCTTTTTCCTCTGAGGAGGCAATTAAGATATCATTGGTGTTATCAACTTACTCCTACTGGTTATCAAGATCAAGTGCAGCTACACTAGATTGTGATAGTATACTGCTTAGCTGAAATGTCTTTTTGCAAGCCCTGTTAATATGTGGAGGCAGTGTTCTTGACTGACTTCTGAAATAGATGTACGAAAGAAAGCATGAGCTAAGATCTATACTGAATGGTCTCCTTTGATCCATTGCCCCTTGGTGCAATTGTATTGGTTTTGCTTTTTGTTTTTCTGAATTATATCTACAGCACGTCCAACGCTATGGTGGATCTACCTAGATGAACTCCCAGTGGTCCCCTACCAGTATGTGTAGATAACCTGCTTTGTCTTTTTGGTGTGTAAGGGCTATTAAAAGAGAATTAATGGGTTTACTGATTTTTTAAAGGTTGAGTAGTATTCCGTTGTGTATACATACTACATATTCTTTATTCATCTATTGATCGATACTTGGGTTGATTCCATGTCTTGGCTATGGTGAATTATACTGCAATTAACATGGGAGTGCAGCTATCTCTTTGCAGTATTGACTTTACTTCCTTTGGATATATACCAAAAAGTTGGATTGCTGAAACTACCGTATGGTACTTCTAATTAGAGTTTTCTGAGGAACCTCTACATTGTTTTCTATAGTGGCTATACTAACTTACATTCAAACATACATTAAAATTCCACATTGTATACCATAAATATAAATAATTTTCATTTATCAAGGAAAATAATGGAGATCAATATCACTATTTGAATCATTAATGCTAATTAAAGCATTAGTTTTCTCTTTTACTCCTGGAACTCTGTATTATTTAGTATTTTCTACAGAGGAGGTCTTAGGCAATTGCAAAGATTGTAATTTATCATTTCAGGTGACACCAGGTGGAGGGTGACTATGGAACATGGAACACACGCAGTGTAATAATGTAGGGGCAGAGTCCTCCATTCTCATGTGACACCCATTCCCATTATACACTTAGGTAAGGGAGATGAAATGAGAGAATACTATCTCCAGTCGTATTTTCCAAATTAGAGTTTAACTGTTATGTTGTTATTGTCTACCACAGCATCTCAACTTTGTCCAAGTTTCACCTTTAGGCCTCTTAGACTGTCCTCCCAGCCCCTATATGGATTTCGGTAGACTGATTGCCAAGAGTTAATAATTCCATGTACTTTAGTTATTGCCCTCAGGCCATTCCATCCACATCACTTTCTAGTTCTTTGGATTCCTTCACTGAGGGGTGGGTGGGCAGATCCCAAATCCTTATTTAATTTACATAAAAAGGAAATATGGCTTTAACTGAGGGATTACATTCAGCCTGTTAAGTATTTTCCATTCCAAATCATAATCCTTATGATTGGATTTGTACTTATCCATGCTAAGTTATATGTGGAGACTTTGGGGGTGCTTTTTAAGGTATGCCTGTCATAGCCAACAATGAAGTTGGATTTTTACCTCTTGAGCTTCAAGATTATACCACCAAAACCCTACCAATAATCCTCTCAATTTCCCCTTTTTCATCCTGTTTTTCAACAGCAGTGGAGCAATTCCAGCAGAGTAGGTCAAGCATCACTACTTTGTTTTCTTCTTTCTAATTTCCCTCTTTAGTCTCACCTTTCTTTCGGGAAGCATGAACATTTCTGCTACCAATTAATCTCATACATAATAACTGAGGTTACTGTCTCTTGAGTACTTCTTGCCCACTAACTAAAACTATGAAACATAAAAAGCACAAATTTAGGGATCCCCCTAAATCATAGCATCTATCATGGTTTGGGTCAGTGGTATCAAATAAGTATTGATTGTATTTATGATTTCAGGGACATATACATATTCCAAAACTTAAAGTATATGCAATTTGTTATATGTCAATTATATCTCAATTAAAGCTGTCAAAAACTGTAGCTGTATCACCCCAATTGCTATTTAACTAATCTAAAGTTGCCTCCACCTTTATCATTTCTACTGTTTCAGAACCACCAAGCTTGTGCATAATTGTCAATGGATAAGAGACAGAAGAAACAATATACACAGCATCTGGGAGGCTCCTAATCCATAGATACGGCTTCCTAAGCGTCCATTTCTGTGCCAGACATATTTTGGTGTTGGAGTGTGTCAAGCACACGGGGCACATTAGCCATGGAGGCTGCTGAGTTCTGGAGTTCCACTAGACACGTGGCCTTGCTCTGGTTATAACTTGCATGCTTCGGCTCAGCTTCCCATGAGTTGCAGGATAATTTAATATGAGCAATCTAAATAGACCAGGACGTAATGCTGAAATCATTTGTAGATCAGTAGTCAGTGCATAGCCAACCCTTTCAGTACCCTCGTTTGTCTTCTATGTTAGTGTATTCCATCAGTCGATACTTGCGAAGAATTCTGGTCAGAGTCAAAATTCTTCAGAGATCCCTGAGGAGGGAGGAATAAATTACAGGCCCATGGTTACTCTTTCATATAATATCTAAAAGGCCATTATGTGAAAAGATTGTCTCTGAAATCTAATTCTTGCCTCAGCCAGGTCAATTTAGGAAAACTGCACTGGCAGCAGCCAGCTCTGTAATGCTGCCCAAGCAGATAAAAGCTTGCAGATTTGAATAAGGCCCAGACTGCGCTTGCTGCCTCTGTGGAAACAGATGTTTTCCTGTGTGAAAACAGCCACTTGTCTATGGACAAAGCTTTTTATAAGCTGGTCGTGGACACAGATGTCTTCAATTTTTTTCTCCTATAATAATACTGCAGTGGACAGCTTCTGAGATGGCCCCTAGCAATCCTGCCTCCACATCCAGGCCTTTGTGCCTTCCCTGTGAATGGGTCCTGGCTGAGTAGTTTGTTTCAAACCAGCAGAATATGGCAACGTTATCACTCCCATGATTAGGTTACATGATATAGTCCAGTGGATGTATTCCTTTGCTGGCTTTGATTGGGCAAGTTGTTTTATCAAGAAGGTCCACATGGGAAGGAACTGAGGGCAGCCTCTGAACAACAGCCAGCTAGAAAACGAACCCTCAACCCAACAGCTCATGGGAACTGGATCCTGCCAATGATCATATAAGTGGGCTTGGCAGTTGATCCTTTCCCAGTCAAAACTTCAGACAAGAACACAGCCCTGGCTGACAACTTGATTACAGCCTCATGAGAAATTCTAAAGGAGAGAGCCCAGGTAACACTCATACACACTGTCTCATAGGCCAGATGCAGTAGGTTAACACCTGTAATCCTAGAACTTTGGGAGGCCAAGGCAGAAGGATTGCTTGAGACCAGGAGGTTGAGGGGAAGGAGTGGCTTTGGGTGTAAGTGCAATTTAGGCTGAATCCTGGAGGAAACTTAAGTTCCTTTGAAAGATTTGAGGTTTATAATTAAAAGCAGAGATTCCATAGGCTTGGCAATTTAAAAATACCAGATGTTGCATTGTGAGCAGGAGGGTATCAGTTCAGCACCTCTACCCCCCAAAAAGAAAAGAAATTCAGGGAGGGAGCAAAGAAACATTCCTAAAATGAATTAGAGCTGGAGGCCATTATCCTAAGTGAGTTAATGCAAGAAGAGAAAACCAAATACTGCATGCTGTCATTTATAAGTGGGAGCTTAACGCTGAGCACACATGGACATAAACATGGGAATTACAGATACTATGGAATGCTAGAGTGGGGAGGGAGGGAGGGAGCTTGGGTTGAAAAACTACTTATGGGGTGCTGTGCTCGCTACCTGGGTGCAATATGCCCATGTAAAAAAACTGTCTATATATGCCCTGTATCTAAAATAAAAGTTGAAATTTAAAAAAGTGTGTGTGTGTGTATATATATGTGTGTGTGCATATATATGTATATATGTATATACGTATATATATATATATATATATACACGTATAAATACTTATATACACACACACATGCACATACATCCCAGAGACAAAGATAACTGGGAAAAATATAACTATATTTTAGCATACTGGATGTTTCTATATTTTAGCTTTTAGCAGTTTTATAAGGAATCATGCAATAGCAATCTCTTGAAAAACAAATCCCTCAGAAGCAAAAGAATGCTATTTAAATTACTATTCTCATTGCAAAGTATAGAGATAGCAAGACATTCAGATCACTAAATTCACCTTCTAACATTAGATTATTTTTATATTTAAACTTTGAAGTTCACTGAGCTTTTACATTTTAAAGATATTAAAATATGAAATTATCATGTTTTAGTTTGAATAATTTTCTTTAATTAACTGTATACTTTTGTGGAATTTTTTGAAGGTGATCTAGTTAGCAGGAAAAACTAGTTTTCTCTCTACTTTTTATTGCTTCCTGTATTCTGGTGGAAGTTGCCAAAACAATTCAAAATGTGTTCAGGATATATGTAAACTTACCTTGAGGCTAATAAAAAAATAAAAGGACATAATTTTGAGGATTTTCTGCTATATTTAGCAGAAATTGGATCATTTTGAACCAAGATTGTAAGGATAATCCAGCAAATCTCCCTTTTTTGATGAAACCATGTCAAGTCATCCTGTTGGATATCATTGGAGACTGTTCTCTAAGATATTTAATGAAAAAAATGGAAATCAATAGCTTGGAGGTTAGGGCAAACTGAGCCAAATAATAAACACTTCATTTGGAATTCTGTTTGTCATTAAATGTCAAAAAAAATGAAACAGGAATGTCCCAGGAGCATAGTAGGTGCTCAACAAATAGATTAAATGTGTGTGTGTGTGTGTGTGTGTGTGTGTGTATGTGTGTAAGTGTAACCCTAAGGGTTTGCCTACTAGTCTTCCATGGACAGGAAGAAGGCTTTCTACATGGCCTGTGGCTTTTTCAGGGTTTTCCCGTGACAAATAATGCAATTGTGCTTATGCCTGGTTGGTAGAATCTACTTACAAATGTTAAAATAGAACACCTGCACTCCCATAATTACTAGTGGATTTAATTTAATTCATGGAAACTTACCAGATTCTAGTGGTGTGAAAAAGTACATTACATTTAAAATGATTTAATGTCTGTTTTTCTGGTTACCTTAAATTCTATCCATTTATTAATCCAGAGGAGGAATTAGTCATGAACCCAGTATTCTGATACAACCATGGGATAACCTTACCTCCAAAACACAATTTTCCGTCATTGTCACTGCAATTTTGAGAGGTGTATTACCATACAACAAGATAAACACTGTGTGATTTAGTATAAGGTATTGTTGAAAAAGTTAATTGCTTTACCTGGGGTGTGTTTGATGATGCCCATGGGAGGGAAGGTTTTCTGAGCAGATATAAGGATAATTTTGTTGCCTCTGAGCATCATTTTAGCATTGTTAGGACACTACCAAGCAGGAGGGAGAATATGCTGCCTTCACTGCACAAACTGAAGGAGAAAATGAAATCAATTCAGCTGTCCTTTTTGGTAATTTTGTATGGACCAAGTTTTGTGTTGTGTTCTGTATGTTTGTTTTATTTTTACCTGATCTTTACTACTTAAGTTTTTTTATTTTAATAAGTAGTAGTTCTTATTCTCATTATACTCTTAGTATACAGTTAATATCATACTCAACATATTTTTATTATTTTTCAATTTATGCAAATTTATGGAGTAAATGTAAAATTTTGTTACATGTACATAATGTGTACTGATGAAGTTAAGGTATTTAGTGTGTCCATTACCTGAGTACAGTACGTTTTTGTTAACTCTAGTCACCCTACTCCATATATTTTGAAGGTTGCTGGAAATCATTTTTGGAAGAAACTAGGACAAATTATTCAATATTTAAATACCAGGGGAAATATATAAAATATGTTCAATACTTTCAAAGTATCCGCATTTAGGTCAAAGGACATGAACAGACACTTCTCAAAAGAAGACATACAAGTGGCCAAAAAGCATATGAAAAAAAACTCAACAACACTAATCATTAGAGAAACGCAAATGTAAACAACAATGAGATACCATCTCACGCCAGTCAGAATGGCGATTATTAAAATGTCAAGAAACAACAAATGTTGGCAAGGTTGTGGAGAAATCAGAACACTTATACACTGTTGGTGGTAATGCAAACTAATTCAGCCACTGTGTAAAGTAGTTGGAGACTTCTCAAATAACCTAAATCAGAACTACCATTCGACCCAACCATCCCACTACTAGGTGTATATATCCAAAGGAAAATAACTTACTCTGTCAGAAAGACACATGCACCCATATGTTCACTGCAGTGCTGTTCACAATAACAAAGGCATGGAATCAACCTAACTACCCCTCATCAATGGATTGATTGAAGAAAATCTGGTACATATATCTCACTGAATACTGTGCAGCCAAAAAACGAATGAAATCATGTCCTTTGTGGCAACATGAATGGAGCTGGAGGTCATTATCCTAAGTAACCTAGCTCAAGAGCAGAAAACCAAATACCACATATTCTCACATATCAATGGGAGCTAAACATTGCATACACATAAAATAAAGATGCAAACAACAGACACTGGGTATCAGTAGATGGGGAATGGAGGGTGGGGGACATGGACTGAAGAGCTGCTTGTTGGGCACTGTGCCTACTGCCTGTGTGATAGAATCATTAGGAACCCTAGCCTCAGCATCACTCAATTTACTCATGTAACAAACCTGCACATGTACCCTTTAATCAATAATAGAATTTGAAATTAAAAAATAAAAATAAAATACTAATAAAAGGATTTAAAATATAAAAATATTTATTTTTATAGATAGTAAAGATATATGAATGCATTATAGCATATGACTTATAATACATTAATTTATCGCAAATTATAATATAGTTTTTAAAATTTATATCTATTTTTATAAGCATTGGACCCAACTGTTAAGATATTTATAAAGGGATCATGAAGACAAAATTATGGAGTTAGGATTATGAAGAGGTTAACAACATAAAACATTACCAGGAAAGGAAGAGGCATTATTTTGCTAGAGAAATAACAGGTACAGTTTCAGGCAGGGAAAAATAAATGAAATATTTACAAATGTCTCTTCGGCTTCTACTCCTGTGATTTTTCTGTTAACTCTGAATACACCAAGGATAAATATTATTGAAGATAATTACTTGCCTTGGGAAATATCATAGGTGTTTTTTTCCTCCTCAAATACAAATAACAGCCTGTTCTATTCAGTCACATAATTTCTAAAATCTCATTCTGACATTTTCCCCAAGTGATTCAAAGTCTTGTGAGGAAACAATCTAGTCTTCAGAAACAAGTTTAGGATGCAGGTCTCTGACAAATTAAGCCTCATGATGCCTGAAAGAAAGGACTCCTGGGAGTGGAAAACTGAGAAGGTCAGTATCCTCTGCATATTCCTATAAGAGAAAACTCACTCCTGAGGAATGACTTGTTTCTTTTGCAACAAGGAAAAAGCGGATCAGGGTAAATATTTTTCTCTCTGATAAATGTATCTGTTGTAGTTATGGTTGTTTCTATGACAACTTCCATCACTTTTGAGAACAAGATAGTCCCTAAATGCAAATTTTTTAAAGTAAACTACTGTACTTTTTGTGAAAGAAACCAAAGTAAACCAAAACAAAAGCACTTGTATGTAATGCAAAGGTAAATTATTTTTTTTCCGTGATGCAGAATTACCTTTGCACCTTTCAAAATAGTTTTCATATGAATTGATTGATCTATGGATGGCATGGCCACTTGTATGTCTTCTTTTGAGAAGTGTCTGTTCATGTCCTTTGCCCTAAATGCGGATATTTTGAAAGCATTGAACATATTTTATATATTTCCCCTGGTATTTAAATATTGAATAATTTGTCCTAGTTTCTTCCAAAAATGATTTCCAGCAACCTTCAAAATATATGGAGTAGGGTGACTAGAGTTAACAAAAATGTATTGTACTCAGGTAATGGACGCACTAAATACCTTAACTTGATTCGAGTTATTTGGAACGATCCTTAGATATTCAACTTCTTATAGTGTTATTAACCAAATATAGTAGTAATATGCAAATGGCATTGCTTTAAGATGGTGTGAGCATTTAAGGACACTTGCAAAACCAACAGTGCAAAATTCTTGATATTTTAGATATCAATTTTTCCCTAAATTTTATTAAAATACATATTTCTTTTAACATATAAAGAATGAAAATAATAAAGGTAATAATTAGTAAATTACAATACATGAGAATTTCTGTTCCTCATAGTTAATACCAGAATAGGATTTTTTAAATTGGGCAATATTAAGTATTTATGAGGACGTGAAGTAACAGGAATTCTTATTCATTGCTCATGGGACTTTATATGACCATTTTAGAAAATAATTGGACACCATAAGATTAGGAAAAAAATGTTGGCTAACACTTTATAGGTAAAAGATTGAGCAATGAGATTTATTATTTCTTTAGTTCATCAGTTTGCTTTGAGAAATTGTCTTGAATTATATAGACACATGGCGAGACTGATGTGATCATTCTAGTTTTATTCATGCCAGGAATAGAGCAAAGTATTAAATGGCACTTTGACACTTTGGATATTATTTTAGTATTTGAGATATGAAGCTTTAGGCAGAAGAGGAAGGAATTAGAAGATAGAACTAGATAGCAACCATTATCAGGAAAGAATTACAGCATAGCCTTTTATAATGTAGAAAAGAGATCCTTGATTAATAGCAAAAAATAAATCAAGCAATAAAAGTCATTTTGAACTCAGAATTTCCCGTTGACAGAAGTCGGAGCCAGAAGATGGGGATGTATAAAAATTAAATTGTTTGGCTAAACTTCTAGTATAATACTTGAATTTCATGAGAAAATGAAAGGTTCTGAGAGCAAAAAGACTTTAACGAATTGAAATTATGAATACCTATAAGAACGGTCACTTATAGAATTTAGAAAATACTTTTAAAAAGTAAATACATCTAGTGACTGACGAATGATGATAGTTTTTATTCAAACAAAAAACTCTGAAATTGATTTTGAAGAAGAATTTGTGGTAGTATGTGGAGAAGTTTAAAAAGGAAATTATATAGTACCATGATCAAGAAAATCATTTCAGTTAATTATTGATGATAAAAGCTAACACTACATAGTATTAGCTGGAAATCTTAGTTATTCACTTGTAAGACAATGTGGAAAAGAAAGAAATAATATTAAGTATCAGAATGAAATACTTACACATTCTGGCCTATTAATCGCTTTTCTGTAAAATAAACCAATTTTATCTGACTTTAAGGAAAGTAAGGACTACATGAGTGGAATAATACTAAGGATAAAGCTTCTTCAGGCATGTGGTTTTTTAGAAGATGATTTAATCAATCTGATTCCACACAATTCATCTGAGTCCATAGGTCTGGTTTGATTGGCATCAGTGTTTCCAATAGTTCCCAGAAACAGCCAGGTGATGAGATCTGCTATAGGATGTTACTTTAGGAACATGGAGATAGCACAGCCTCTTTCTCATGCCGGCACTCATGATGAAGACTAAAGTTGGTTCTGGCCTGTGTCCATGCGGTGCCTAGGGATACAAGCTTGATCCATTCACATATAATGTTAATACATGAAGGCATCTTTCATAGTCATTTTGGTAACACACTGTAAGGAGTGAAGAAATGTTGAAATTATCTTGTGTGGTGGATAATACCCAAAGATAGGCACCTTTTACTCCTTCCCCGCAGCTCCACACAGCTGCTTCCGTCACGAGATGAAGTCTAATCCACTTCCAGACCTCTTGAATCTGGGCTGCTCTTAACGACTGGCTTGATCAGCAGAATGCAATGGAATTGATCTTCCGGGATTTTGGAAGCAAGTCATAGGAAGGTGGCAGCTTCCTATGTCTTCCACAGTCTTGCTCGGGGGAAAACTGGGTCATGTAAGAAGTCTGATAACCATGAGACCATCATGCTGTGAAGAAATACACACTAGCCTTATGGAAAGCCTGCCTGGAGAGAGAAGATTCTTGATCACCCCATAGCTGTTCCAGCCATCCCAGTGGAGATACCTGAGAAGTGAGTCTTGAGCTCCAGCCACCATCTAATGGCAACTGTATAAGAGACCTCAAGCGCAAACTACCTAGCTAAGCCCAGCCAACTCTCGTTACTATGACTAATAACACTAAATTATTGTGTAAGCCCATACATTGGGAGTGGGAGGTCATGCTGCAATATATAACTAAACATCTTGACTTCAAATGGGGATATTTAGCATTTTGTCTTCTCCATTCTGCGTTTTAATAATCCCCAAAAGTATCTTCTTGGCATGTTTCTTGTCGTTGTTCATCTAATTAGCACCCTGATAAATTATATGCCAAGGAGTGTCTTTACTTCAGGCTACATTTCTTGTGTAGGTGTGTGCTTTCTACTGGGCTGTCAACTCAGTGATACTAAAAGCCTCTAAATTCCTTTAAGCTGCAGCACACATTATTTTTTGGCATGCTTTGATTATATCCCCTTTGCTGTCCGTCCCTGAACCATTTATAGTAAAAATTGATGTCGTGAAGGAAGCCCCCAAAAAAGAGCCTGCAAATAATATCAAAGCAGAATATGTATTTATCTCTCTTGTCATATTAGCCATTAACAACACAATATGTTGATCCCTTCTTAGGATCAATTTCCTCAAAATATACTACCGTTTCTCCTGTGTAAGACTGAAATACTGGCTTTAATTTGCATTTTTCCTGATTACCAGTGAGGTTGAACATTTTCTTTCCACGTGTTTATTGCTTTTCAGGTGACTGCTCATACATATTTTGTGCATTATTGATTTTTAGGATTTCTTTATACTGGCTGCCTGAATAAGCTATAAAGGTACTCCTTGCCTGTGTCTTGTGTTTTGAATCTGTTTATGATTTATTTTATTGCATAGATGTAGCAGTATTTCTTGTATGATTGTGCAGCTTTACGAAAGTCTTCTTTACCCTAATATCCCAAGAATAATTACCTATATATTTTCTAGACATTTTAGATAAGCTTTACTCATTGGGATGTTTAGTATATTTGAGCTTGACTTTGGTATGTGATGTGAGCATGGGATATATTTTTCCTATGGATGTTCAATTTTCCCATTAGCATTTAATAAAAAGCCATCATTTCTCAGTGATTTCTAATGCCTCCCTTTTTCACAAGCCAGGTTTCCAGGCACACCTGAGTATGTGTCTGGGCTCAATATTCTCTCATCTTGTCTCTTTGACTGTGTCATATTAATACCATGCTTCATTAAAATGTAGGTAATAGTTTAAACTTTTGTTTCTAGTTACCTCACAGTATTTTTCTTTTGCTATTAAAAAGGAGAGTGGTTTTTAAAATTAGATTTTGTAATTAATCATTGCTTTTGAGTGTAGTGTACAAAGGAAGTGAGTGTATAACCAGAAGCATTGATGTTGCTGCTACACTGCCTAATTTTTAACCCCAGCATTACCACCTGGTAGTGACTTGTAATTCTGCTGATTTTTGCCTTCTGCAGTCTGCAGCTCAGTTAATAAAATCAATTATGTTTAGAGTTATACTGCTAAATGACTCTAAAATCCTTTTAAGTATATTATTTGCTAATTCTCTGTGTGGCAGGCATAGCAAACTTGAGGTAGCAGGCATTTCAGTTACATGAAAGGAAAATATTATAATTAATCTTGACACTTGAAAGAAAATGTTGCTAAATGATGTAAGGTATGGTTATAGTGTGATCTGTCCAGCAGAGGGACTAGCAGAAATAATACATTGAAATAGAAATAGAAATATATTTGTTCCCCCATATTGTGTCACTTAGGTTGCACTCTATTTTCGGAATATTTTGTATAGCATTTTTCTCATGCCGTGGACATCTGCATACATTTTTGCCAAATACGCTTTGCCTTTATAGAAAAAATGTTTTCCATTTTCATCATCATTTCTGAAATCCTGGTGACTGTTTTTGTGATAATCACTAATACTGTTCACAAAATATTCCTGGCTTTTTGCTTTCAAGGCGCCAAAATGATTGCATTTCCTGAAGCTCGTAGTTTACTGAAGTCATGTGATTTATGATGACCTGTAAGCAGAAGTGACCAGTGACTCTTTGGTCAGAGCATTTAATTGCTGGTTTGAGATCCTCCAGAGATCTTTTCCCCTTTGTGAATGCTTTAAATGATGGTTGTCCCATCAGCCTGTATCCCTGGGTCACTGTAAAGTGCAGAGCCACCTGCTGCCTGTGCTAGGGGAAAGTATAACTCTATTGTTCTAAGCACTGAGACTTGGGGTTATTTATTACCACACCTGGCCTATCCTAACTGTTATAAGTAATGATACCTAGAAAAAGGGCCTGCTGTAGTGAAAACGAATATATGTAACAGTGTAATAGTTAATTGTCAGACTGAAAGTAAACTGATATTGAAGGCTCTGAGAGTGGTTATTCATTTTATTCTGTGATGAAAATGTTTGGTCAAACTATAGCCTGTAATAGCAGTAAAAGAGCATAGAGGCTGTATGGGACACAGGGTTGTAAGAGGCAACCGCTGTTTATCATCAATTAGTGAAAGACAAAATTCAGAAGGCTTTTGTTCAATGAAGGAAATCGGACTCATATTGCAATAGTATGACTTTTACCCATTGTTCCAACTTCTAAATGGATTAAAAAGCCAGCTTTTAATTTTTCTAGTTTGTGAGTGTGTGTTTATTAGCACAACTAAGTGCATACTTGGATAAATTCTTTTCATAAGGCCATGCTTTTTATTTATGTATTTTTTTTAGAGACAGTCTTGCTTTGTCACTCAGGCTGGAGTGGAATGGCGCAATTATATCTCATTGCGGCCACATCCTCCTGGGCTCAAGGCACCCTCCCACCTCTGCCTCTTGGGTAGCTGGGACTACAGGCGAGCACCACGTCCAGCTAATTTAAAAATAAATAAATAAAGATAATGTCTCACTATGTATGTTGCCCAGGATGGTCTTGAACTCCTGGGCTCAAGTGATTCTTCTGTCTCAACCTCCCAGTGTTGAGATTATAGTCATGAGCCACCATGCCTGCCCAGGTCATGTTTTTTTGATGAATTATTTCTTTTAGATCCAAAACTGATTTAGCTTATATATGGCACATCCCTTTAACAAATTTTCTCAGATTAAGTGGATTTCTAAAAAGCCTCAAACAGTTTTTTGCATGCTTAATTTATTGGGTTTCCTTACTCCTAAACAAGCCATCTTTGTTCATTGTTGTTAATAATTCTGCTAATTTTTCTTCTATATTTGTGATTCCTTCTGGCAACATATTGATTTCACTCAGTAGTTACCCACAATTTTTCACACTGGAGACACTGATTTTCAGACATTTGCATCGTCTTCATAACAAAATCCATATTTAAACATTTTGCTACATCCTAAGCCTAGGGGTTACTCATATTGGATATTGCAATTTCCTATAGTCCCCTGGGTGAGTGTATTTTATCACCTTCTTTGCCCAAAAATTCATAGCAGGAATACTCAAGAACAATAGTGCATTTGATATGACACTCAATTTCTGTTTTTCTGTATTCTCTGTAGTAGTTGGGCCTTCAGACTTAGGAGCTTGTGCCGCGTAGTGTTCATGACCTATATAATTCCCACTCCTTCAGCATAGGCAGGACCTGTGATTTGATTCTAGCCGATGGAATATGGCAAAGATAAAGGGACTTTTCGCATGTAATTAAGGCCCCACATCAGTTGATTTTGAGTTATTCAAAAGGAAGATGAGGCCGGGACAGTGGCTCATGCCTGTAATCCCAACACTTTGGGGGGCCAAGGCAGGTGGATCATTTTAGGTCAGGAGTTTGAGACCAGCCCGGCTAACATGGTAAAACCCTGTCTCTACTGAAAATAGAAAAATTAGCACATGCCTGTAATCCTAGCTACTCAGGAGGCTGAGGCAGGAGAATCATTTGAACCTAGGAGACAAAGATTGCAGTGATCCGAGATCGTGCCACTGCACTCCAGCGTGGGTGACAGAGTGAGACTCCATCTCAAAAAATAAATAAAAAAAATAAACAAAAGGAAGATGACACTGGGTGGGCCAGACTTAATCAGAGGAAAATCTTAAAAGAGATTCTCCTGGCAGCCTTCAAAATTTTGTGGTCATGCTGTGAAAGGGCTATGTTACAAAGGACTGTGGCCAGCCTCTAGAGGGTAGTGCAGCCCTGGCTGACAGCCAAAAAAGGAAGACCTCAGTCTTCCAAGCACAGGGAAGTGAATTCAGCCACCAAACAGGTCATTCATCCCAGTCTATGTCTGGATTACAATCTTCTGAGACCCTGTGCAGAGGACCCACTAAGTTGTGCCCAGACTCTTGACCCATGGAAACTGTGAGATACTAAACTTATGTTATTTTATTAAAAATTTAATTGCATTTTAAACTGACAAGTACGAATTGTATATATTTATGAAATGTTATGACCATAAAGTAATAAGTATGTGAGGTGATGGATATGTGAGTTCGACTTAATTTTTCCACAGTGTACACATAGATCATCACATCAAATGTGTGTTGTTTTAAGCCAATAAATTTGTGATATTTTGCTAAGCAATATAAAAAATATAGTTTCTTATTATTTTTAATGTTAAACCTCTTTATTGATCTTAACATAGAATAAAATTTTCCTCTTTGAAGTATTCAACTTAATGACTATTAGTATATTCACAGAGTTAGGGAATTATTATCACCAAAATCTAAGTTTAGAACATGTTAATCACCCCTAGGTAACCATTTAGCCATTAACAGTCATTTCCCCATCCCACCCCCAGCCTGAGCACACAATAATCTGCCTTCTGACTCTGTAGATCTATTTTGAACATCTCATGTAAATAGAATTTTCTAATATGTAGGCTATTGTGACTGGCTTCCTTCTCTTGTGTTTTGAAGGTTCGTTCATGTTGTAACATGTATCACTACTTCATACCATTTTATAACCAAATATTTTCTTTGCATGGATCTGTGACATTTTATTTACACACTCATCAGTTTATGGATATTTGGATTGTTGCAACTTTTTAAATATTATAAGTAATGCTTACATGAACATTTGTATGTACGTTTTTGCGAGGACATATGCTTTATTTCCCTTGAATGTATACCTAGGAGTTGAACTGCTGAGGCATATGATATTCCTGTGTTTAGCACTGAGGAACTGTCAAGTTGTTTTTCAAAGAGGCTGCACCATTTTGTATTCCTACCAAAAATGAATGAGAATTTTAATTTCTCCATGACCTGTCCAACATTGTTTTTGTCTTTCTTTTTTATTATAGTCATACCTGTGAGTACGAAGTCATATTCTGGTTTTGATTTTCAGTTCTCTAATGTCTGATGATGTTGAGTGTTGAGAATTTTAATATGCTTATTGAGGATTTGTATATCCTTTTGGAGAAACGTCTATTTAGGTACATCATTTATTGCTTTTAAAATTGAGTTGTCTTATTTATTTATTTATTTATTTTTATTTTTATTTTATTTTATTTATTTATATATTTTTTTATTTTTATTTTTTATTATTATACTTTAGGTTTTAGGGTACATGTGCACAATGTGCAGGTTTGTTACATATGTATCCATGTGCCATGTTGTTTTGCTGCACCCATTAACTCGTCATTTAGCATTAGGTATATCTCTTAATGCTGTCCCTCACCCCTCCCCCCACCCCACAACAGTCCCCAGAGTGTGATGTTCCCCTTCCTGTGTCCATGAGTTCTCATTGTTCAATTCCCACCTATGAGTGAGAACATGCCGTGTTTGGTGTTTTGTCCTTGAGATAGTTTACTGAGAATGATGTTTTCCAGTTTCATCTATGTGCCTACAAATGGATCTAATTAAAGAGCTTCTGCACAGCAAAAGAAACTACCATCAGAGTGAACAGGCAACCTACAGAATGGGAGAAAACTTTTGCAACCTACTCATGTGACAAAGGGCTAATATCCAGAATCTACAATGAACTCAAACAAATTTACAAGAAAAAAATAACCCCGTCAAAAAGTGGGCGAAGGACATGAACAGACACTTCTCCAAAGAAGACATTTATGCAGCCAAAAAACACATGAAAAAATGCTCATCATCACTGGCCATCAGAGAAATGCAAATCAAAACCACAGTGAGATACCATCTCACACCAGTTAGAATGGCCATCATTAAAAAGTCAGGAAACAACAGGTGCTGGTGAGGATGTGGAGAAATAGGAACACTTTTACACTGCTGGTGGGACTGTAAACTAGTTCAACCATTGTGGAAGTCAGTGTGGCGATTCCTCAGGGATCTAGAACTAGAAATACCATTTGACCAGCCATCCCATTACTGGGTATATACCCAAAGGACTATAAATCATGCTGCTATAAAGACACATGCACACGTATGTTTATTGCAGCACTATTCACAATAGCAAAGACTTGGAACCAACCCAATGTCCAACAACGATAGACTGGATTAAGAAAATGTGGCACATATACACCATGGAATACTGTGCAGCCATAAAAAATGATGAGTTCATGTCCATTGTAGGGACATGGATGAAACTGGAGTTGTCTTTTTATTATTCATTTATAAGTGTGATTTATATTCATACACTTTCGTATGTGTGTGCTAAAAATATTTGCAATTCATATATCTGATAAGGGACTTAAATATATACAAGTACATATATGTGTGTCTTTGTGCATATTTATGTGTATTTACACACTTTTTAATCAGAAATATAATTTGCAAATATTTTTTCCTGTTCTATGGACTATATTTTCACTTTTTTGTTGGTATCATTTGTAGCACATGTTTTTAATTTTGATGTGGTCATTTATGTATCTCTCTTTTGTCACTTGTGGTTTTTCTGTCATATCTGAGGAACTGTACCATAACCCAAGGTCACAAAGATTTACTCCTATGTTTTCTTCTGAGTTTTTAACACTTAGAACTCGTGTGCTTGTTTCATAATTTATCTTGAGTTAGTTTTGTTTAAGGTATGAGTTAAGGGCCCAACTTCATTACTTTGTATGTGGATAGACAGATGTCTCTGCACCATGTCCAGTGCTGTGTAGACATTACCCTGGGTCAGCATAAGCCACATTTTGGTCAAATGTTGTGCTTAAGCCCTCTTAGCTCACTAGAGTTTGGCCTTTACCATTTGATGAGATCATGGCTTGGAGGCTGTGATTACGGTTCAAAAAGTTTAGTTTCTTGCCCCCATCTTCAGCCAGGGACTCATAGCTTGGCATTCCCCCTGCAATCCCTCCTACAGGGATATACCTCTGGGCATGCACATAGTATTTCAGACTGCCAGAGATTGTTGTGATTTTATTTTAAAGCCCAGCTTCCTTAGAGTTTCATCTGAGTCAGAGTTGCTCATTGTTTGCCCAGTGTTTGGGTTAGAACTTGTGCTTAATCCCGTAGTGACAGTGAGACTTCTGCCCTTTGTGGCTGGATCTGCACGTGACTTGTTGAATGATTTTAAGTCTGTATCACCCTGTGTTATGATTACTCCTAAGTGGGTGCATCCTAGCACTGTATACAGCTTTCCCGATCCCATCCCCCAGGGATGATTGAGAACCCAGGATGGCTCGGCTCTTACTGGCTTTCTCTTTCCTTGGTTCTCTCTGCTAAACATCCAGGTGCTCTGCCCTTTTATTTGTTATTAAAGTTATCATGGAGCTATGCACTCTCCCTTAATCATTCTCCACCAGAATCTCTGTTGTTTTGACAGTGTCCTTAGGCATGGACTATTCCATATTCTTCTGTGAATTCCATCCTATCAGGAAAGAGCTCCTCTTGGATACAGAATGAATGGATGTGTGAATACTGCTTCCAGTGTGACACCTTGCTCTGAAAGCAGGTGCTGGGAGGTTGGCAGCATCTAGGCTTCATGGCTTTCCTCTCCAGCACACAACTTCTGTCTCTCTCAAGAGCAAGCCAGGGCTAGGACAATTAGTGCCAAACATTCTTAGTCTCCTGTGTTTGGAGTAGAGCTCCTATTCTATGCAGAAGGGGGACTGCCTTGTCAACCAAGCCGTGAGGAGTAGAGCTTGGGCAACAAAGACCTGAAGGAAATGAGAAGTGTTAATTACCTACCTCTTTAGGGTTGAACTGCAGTCTTAGCTTGTGAGCTGAGGAAAGAAGAGACTGTATTTCCAGCTACAGGACCCAGAGGAAAACTTCTATCACACTGAGCTTAGGGATAGGGGAGCGAGTATGTTGTGGCTCAAATGCCATAGGTTTTCACTGTCCTTACCACTGCTTAGTAGATTTTTCTTGAATAGATATTTCTCCATTCTCTGTATAACTTTTGGACAATATCCAGATACCTTAGGGGGTTTTTAATAATTTCCTCCAGTAAATGATTGTTTTGTTATAGAGTCTGCTGGGCCCTACCATTCTGAAAGCAAATTTCTTTTATTATGTTTTGTGTTCATAATAATTTCACCTTTATGCTGCAAACTTCCTATTATTAATCTGTGATTCAATTGCCAGTAAAACATATAAATCTTTTTACACATTAAAAATATAAAGGCATATATTAAAAAAACAAGTGTGATTTTAAATACTGTCATATTAAAGAGGAATTTGTCATGGTCAGAAATAGATATAAATATTGCAACAAGTTGTGAAGAAACTTATTAAATAAAATATGACAGGAAGGTACCCTGGAGTTTTGGAAACAGGTATTTTCTGGGTGTGTAATGATTTTGCATAATGAAAAATAAATACAGATTAAGTAATCAATTAATTAGAATATGCCAACAATGGATAGAAATTATAGTTTAATTCTTAGTAAGTGGAAAGAAAACATTATAACCAGTCATGTTGAAATTAAAATGTGAGAAATTGGTATGGACTCGTGTCTTTTAATATATGGATGATAGATCAATATATTTGCTACTGATATTTATATTCATGTTTATAGTTCTTGGATTCTACTGGTAAGAGCTAGAAGCATTGACATCCTGTGATGAGCATACCTAGTGCCTGGACCTTGGTTTCTATAAACAATGACCCATTAAAGGAATCGGAGATTCTTGGAGAAATGGCTGATTTCTGTGTTGGGGTAGGAAAAGTGGAAGCTAAGCCTGGAATGTCTTGTGCCCAAAACTACAGTAGTACTTAAAATATTATGAGAGCATGTCAGATGTCAGCCTGAAGGGACTCCTTCTGGCAAAATCTGTGACAATCTGAGCATCAGAATAATAAGAGTTACAGAATAATTATGGAATAAAATACACAAATATGAATCTGTACTGATGTAAATAAATTAATGGTGGAAAAGAGATAGCTGTTATGTGTGGCAGAAGACCAACTAGTAAATGCAGAACTAATGATTTCTTATAAAATCACCTTCCTGCAACCATCATATAATGATTGATTCAGGCAAGGATCATTAATAGCTGCTATAATAGTGGGTAAAATTTTAATGAGGAACAAAATATTTACATAATTTCAAAGTATCTCCTTCAAATACTTATTGGTCACACACAAAAAAATAGTAACTTCATAGGGAAGAAACCTGGTATACAATACCTAATGAAGAGATCAACTTCACATCATTAGTAAAGAAACAAACTGACATTTTGTGTCTCCTAAAATAATGCTGTCCAGTGAGCACAGCATCACATATACAGTTTTCCTAGTAAAAATGCATAACCTGCATCTAGCCATGAGGAAACACAAGGCAAATATAAGTTGAAGGAAATTTTACAAAATAATTCGCTTGTGCTCTTCAAAAGTCTTGAGTTCATGGAAAACAAAACACGGTCTGAAAATTGTTTTATATTAAAGGAGAATAAATATACGTGACAATTAAATGTGATTCTGTTTTGGTCTGTGACTAAAAAAATTACTATGATAGACATTGTTAAGACAATGGGTAAAATTTGAGTATAGGCTATAGAATAGTTAATACTATTGTATTGTTATGTATTCTAATTTTGATAATTATACTGCAATTACATAAGAGAAAATACAAATTCTTAGAAAATAGTTACTGAATTTATTGTGGAAAAAGGACTGTGGTATCTATGACTTATATAATATTTGTATATTATGTAAAGAAAAAATATATATATACATATATATGCATACACACACGATTAACAAAAGTCTTTTAAAAAGCATACAGCATTTGACCCAGAAATGCCACTACATATTATAAAATGTATTTGTTCTAAAAAAAATGACAATGGAGAAAAATCTATTTGCCTAACTATTGAACTGCAGGGTAATTTTAATCATTTAAATAGGAATGATTTTAATTTCCCACAATAAAAGATTGATTAAGAAGACTAAATCAGGTTTATATAATATTGGATATCCACAAAATATCATTATAAAATATATATGGTAATTGCAGAAATGCTTATGCTAATATACCCATATAAAAAGTATTAATGATAGTGGTATAAAATTAACATGTGAAGTTGGAGTGGCAAGAAATGTGAAAATAAGTTGTAATGGAATTCTGAACAACTTTCTTTACTTCTTTTTATTCCTCTGTAAATGTTCTCTAATAAAATATGAATACAAAAAATGTGGAGAGATCAGTCTTACAGCCCAGCAAAACTACCCTGCAAATATTCTGAGCTTGTAGCCTTTGAATTCAAGTGAATTCATTCTTATGGGCAGTAAATGAAATGGAAACAATGATGGTTGTAGTGTTCAACCAATTTGGATAGAGACTGGATTACCAGCAAAGAAAATTTCAGTTAAATCCTTGGTTTGTTTACCACATTCTCACACAGTCCTCAGCAAGGCCACAGTAAGTCATAAAAAAGTTATTCCAATTTCTTTTCTTTTCTTTCTTTCTTTCTGTCTGTCTGTCTGTCTGTCTGTCTTTCTTTCTTTCTTTTTTTTTTTTTTTGTGGGGCAGGTAGAAGAGAAAGTACTTCCCAAGTTCTAGAGGCTATGTTTCCTGTAATCAAGCTCGGTTGGATACATTCATGATATGTGCACTATGCAGTGGAGGATGAAACAAAGGTTTTGTCAAAGGATTTTCTAAAAGCTCAAACAACAACAGCAAAACATAAAAACAAGCCTTGTCTGAAGAGTACAGATGTTATAGTCATGAGCACAAAAAGTAAAAGGAAGATAAATAAAGGGAAAAATCCTGTTTTTGAATTTGTTGTGACATAAAAATATCAAAGATGGGACAGTTATTCTAAGAAATTATAAAAGAAAGATGATAACAATTTTGTAATCAGAGGAGTTAATGTTTGATAAAACATTTGGCTTAAGTTTATGTCAGCTTTATTCTGATTAGTTTATTTTCAGGTCTAAATGAATAAGGACTTAAATTAGTATCCTAAACACAGATTTCGGAGATACCACAAAAGCAAATGAAGCTGGTATAGAAAAGAAGAAACTTTTTTTCTCAAGTCTGGGTTCATTTTTATGCCACCCTTAAGAATATACCCGTGAAGAATTTCACTGAGTAGTTAGAGGAGAGGGAAAGTCATGGGTTTCAACTGTTAAAAAAGGCATTTCATGGTGGGCATTCGGATTCAGGACTGAAAGCTAGCTCTCAGGATAGGAAGGATGCAGCGGTAGTTCTGTGTTTGATTAGTTAAAACAAATGACATTTTTTCTTGGTGAGAAAACAGTCTTCATTTAGGTTCAATGGCAGTCTAGCGCATGGTGGGGAAGGGGGAGTGTATAGTAGGAGAAAACAAACCAGCTTTTTTCACCTGCTATATTCTCAACACACAACACAGGACACTTCAGTGACTGAATGTATGTTTGTACATTTCTTCTGCACTAACCAGTTAGTCCCCCACACTAGCTTGGTGTCCTATAATTCAATTCAATTGTGACACTGCTTACCTGGAGTTTGTGCCAGATCCCGTAGGCTAAGGTTTTAGTCCCACAAGACTTTACTTCAGATGCCAGTTGCAAGTCCAGGCTTCCAGTACATCTGACCTACCAGCTATAAATTGGAGGTTCTTGTAACCCCCGTCTTGGGTTCAGTCATTTGCTAGAAAGACTGAACTCAGGGAAACATTTTATTTACTATTGCCAATGTATTACAAAGGATATTTGAAAATATATAAATGAACATCCAGCTGAAGAGGTGTTGACAAGGGGAGGTTCAGAAGGATCCTGAGAGCAGGAGCTTCTGTCCTCCTGAAGTTGGGGTGGGCCACCCTCCTGCAGTGGTCATGTTTAGCAGCCTAGAAACTCTCCAACCCCATCCTTTGGATTTTTATGGAGGCTTCATTGCATAGACATGATAAATTACATCACTGACCATTGATGATCAATTCAACCTTCAGTGAAAGTTACAACCCTCTATTCACATTCGCCTGGCAGCCAACTGTCATCCAAAGGCTATCTAGCAGCCTCAGTCATCTCACTTCCAGATAAAAAGATATCACTGCAGAGATTCCAAGGGGCCTTTGTGCCAGGAAATGGGGGTGAAGACTAAATTTATATTCTTACTCTTTTACAGGAAGTCACTCAAAGCCTGATTCTTTAACAAAGCTAGCTGGTTAGAATAATGTTAATGATAGTGCTTTCATTTAATATATCCTGGGCAAATGCTGTTGTAAGGGAATATTTTCCTTTTATATAATTATAATTTAAAGAAAGATTTCTAGAAGATTGATCTTGCAGAAGTAATATCATGTAATATTGTCAAATGTGTTTATTCCCAACAAAATTTAGTTGGAGAATGTGTATTTCAAAAGCAGTTCAATCCAAGAGTTACATAAACAACAGCTAAAGAAAGTAATCTCAAGGGATTTGTAATAGCTTATGCTACGTATAAATCAGCCATCACAAATTGATGTATTTACAAATTATGTATATGTGCGTGTATATACACACATACACATCACATGCATATACACATATATGTATAAATATATAGAACATAATGTTACGTATATATAATAAAGATATTTGCAAAGCATAAAGGTAATAGCACAAACCTAGGAATATAACAGTCCAATGAGTTCATCTTCTCAGAAAGCTACTGCCCAGAAAAGGGCAATGTACTGAGAATAGCAGGTATTGCAGCAAAGAAAGAGTTTAATTATCATAGGGCCAGTCAAGGGGAAGGACAGGAGACATTTCTCAAGTCTGCCTCCTTGAAAGCTCCTGGGTTGGTAGGGTTGTTAAGGATAATTTGGTGGGCAGGGCGCTGGGGAATGGGTGCTGCTACTTAGTTGGGGATGAAATTATAGGACTGCCTAATCTGTCTTTGTGCACTGAGTCAGCTTCTGGGTGAGAGTCACAGAACTGGTAAGCCAGTTCCTTCATATGAGTTAGGAATCTGGGTGAGTCAATTGGTCACCAGAATGCAAAAGTCTGAAAAATATCTTAAAGACAAATCTTAGATGTTAACAATAGTGATGTTGTCTGTAGGAGCAACTGAGGAAGTTGCAAATCTTGTGACTCCCCAGCTACATGATTCTGAGCAGTAAGCGATTATAGAAAGGCAAGCTAGAGAACAATGGCTTGAGCCTGTTTGCCCGCAGCCCTGGCAACCAAGTGAATGAGTAGTACTAAGAATTGCCTCTTTGGGAATTCCATGTGGTTCATGGCTTTTATGATTGAAATAGCGTTGTTACAGGTCTGACCTTGTGGAAAGAAAGGAATGTTCATGGCCTTGGTTATGCCTGACCTTTTACCACTCATGATAATGTGCAATTTCCTGATTTTCACTGTAAACTATACATTCCAAAACAAATTCTCTGGGTTTTATGACTTTAAAATCAGGTTTAAACCTATAGTTTATTTTTATGTGATAGTTTATTTTTTCGGGACTGTCATTAAGTCTGTGAAGTGACATACCATTGATAAGATCTTAGCAATATGAAAAACTAGGCATTTTTTGTAAAAGTTATTAATATCAAAATGGAGTCACTTATGTGAAGCCCTAAAGAAATGGAGCTGGGAGATCATGAAGCAGGAAACTTCATGCTCATATGCCTGTACTTGGAGTTATAAGAGCTTTCTGCCTATATGCCTGTGACGGGAATTATGCAAGGAACTCCTTAAAAATGTAGTATTCCAGATAAGCCACTTGCACGAGGATGCTTGCCTATCAACGGCTGTCTCTGCCAATGAGCTAATGTCAACTCTTGTAAGAATGAATGGTCTTTGTTTCAAAGAAGCTTGCATGGATTTCTCCTTTTTGTCTTTAATAGCTTCCCTGTATCCCAGCCACTTTGGATGTGCCTGTGGTTCACCGTAGCATGTACATCCCAGATTGCAATTGTGTGCTATTCCTGAATAATCTCTCCCTTTGGAAATCTTGCCTCTCTGTTATTATTTTAATAATATAATAAACTCAAAAAACTAAATATTTAGTATTCTTAGTAGAGAATGAAAAAGGAATGCAGAATTTGTGAAAGCAAGATTTAATATTAAATACAACTTAAAAAATAGGAAGGAGTGGAATATGAAAAAGAAAACTATGGTTTAGGTTCTGACAACTAAGGTAATTATTCAGTGCTATTATGCAGATTGTTGATTTTTGAGAAATGATTAAATAGCTAAAAAATATGTTTCCATAAATCTGTGTCCTACATTAGCTAATTTCCTCAATTTGGAGGTTACCATTATATTAGTAGATTCTTTAGAGCTGAATAGTACAGAATAATGAAGTCTTCAAAAAAGGAGGAACCTGTGGGAATGGATTAAAATAACTTTACCTATAGAGGACTTAGGAAGTTGGCAAACGGGGCCGTGGGTGTACAGTCGAAAGTATCTTCAGTTACTGAATAGAGAGAGAGAAAAAAAGCCAGTATCTAGAAAGAAGCAATTTGCATTTTCAGATGTATATCAAATGATCTGAGAGATAGCAACACATCAGGTGAATAATAACTTCATCTCCTGCAAGCTTTCTTAACGTCTCTATTTAGTGCTTGAATGCATCTTTCTATTTTATTCTATCTCCTACTCTCTCAAAGTACTAAGCACTACACAATATCTAAAGTTATCATTTCTAAGGCTAACTACATCTAATTTTTATCGTGAGTTGTAGTTTTCCTATGTAGACTAACTCTAAGAAAAGCTATATTTCCACCTTTCATTTTTGCTATATCTCAGTGCAAATGTAAATTGCAAATCTCTTTACTTCTGAGATCGTGTTCTGGGTCCCCTGCAGTGATAGAAATAATGCAGTTATCATCAGAAGGTCAGAATCTGCCTACCTGTATGGCCGTGGAAAGCAGTTTCCTGCTTCCAAATTGGATCCTTTTTTTAAAAGCAGTATCTTGTTTGCCTCAGGGTTCTCTTCTGATATGCACATGTTTCAAAACAAATTTTATTATACAGAGAAGAAAAAGTTATGATTGTCTCCATTTCTCTGAAACTATGAAAATTTATAAGAACATTTATGTCAAGTTTCTGATTTTCCCCCATTAGGTAACTAGTTTATTCAATAACAGTGGTATAGTAATGTTTCTCAGAGATAGTCACTCTCCTGAAATACATCATTGGAATTTCATAAAATCCTTTACAGGATTCTTTTGTCTCTCAGGCTCACTGCCTATCATTGTCAATTTCATGTGTCAACTTGGGTAGGCCATGGTATGCAGCTATCTATTCAAACAGCAGTCTAGATGTTGCTGGGAAGGTATTTTTTAGATAATTTATTTTTTAGATAAATTCAGTAATTTTGAGTAAAGCAGTGTACTCGCCATATGTGGGTGGGCCTTATCAAATTAGTTGAGGGTCTTAAGACTGAGGACCTTTGAGGAAGAGGGAGTTGTGCCAGTAGACTCCCTTCAGATTCCAGCTGCAATGTCAACTCTTCCCTGGGTTTCCAGCCTGCCAGCCTTCCTTGCAAATTTCAGACTTGCCACCCCACACACCTTTATGCACCAATTCCGTTAAACAAATCTCTCTCTCCCTCTATTTTTACCCAAATCTGTATAAATCTGTATCTAGACCTATATATGTTGATATCATATATTGATATGTAGATCTATATATAGATATATATCAACAAGATTGATATAGAATCCTATTGATTATGTTTTTCTGAAGAACTCTTCTTTCTTTATGATTGCTTCAGTATGTTTTAAGAGACTTAAATACATTGGCCAAGAGACTTAAATATATTACAATTACCCTCCGCTTGACTAAACTTTACATAGGTTTCTTCCTGACTCTAGGGCCCTGGTCTCTGTACAGCATTTACTTTGGAAAACATAATTATAAATTTTTCTCTGTGCCTTTGAGATGTGATTTTTTTTTTTTTTTAAACCCTCTGGTGGGGGTAGGGGGAGGGGAGAGGGACAGCATTAGGAGATATACCTAATGCTAAATGACAAGTTAATGGGTACAGCATACCAACGTGGCACATGGATACATATGTAACAAACCTGCACATTGTGCACATGTACCGTAAAACTTAAAGTATAATAATAATAATAATAATAAAGAATAAAGAGATCTTACAAATCTAAAAAAAAAAAAAACCTCTTAGTAGTTTTACAACCTAACTCTTTGAATGTAAATATCAAGGGAGATAACACCCCTATCTCCTGGTTTCAATGGAAGGGTAGGAGCCTAACTTTGGTGACTGCCTTGTTCCTGTTGTAAAACTACCCTTTTGTCACAAAGAGAGCGGAAAATTTATGTTTCTGTAGGTAAAGTCAGCTAGGAAACACATATAACCTGTGCTTTCTGTCTCATCCCAGAACTTAAAATTTCTCTCACTCTTTGTTTCAGTGGAGTTGAGCTCAGACCGAATTCTGGCCTCTCTCCTTTATTGCAACAGACTTGAAAAAATTCTTTCTTCCCTGTTCAGCTTTTCCTGATGCAAATTACAATATAAAGAGGCTCCTCTTGTGCAAAAGCATAAAAATGATACAATGGACTTTGGGGACTTTGTGGGGGAGAGGGTGGGAAGCGGGTGAGGGATAAAAGACTACAAATTGGATTCAGTGTACACTGCTTGGGTGATGGGTGCACCAAAATCACACAAATCACCACTAAAGAACTTCCTCATGCAACCAAATACCACCTGTTCCCCAAAAACCTATGGAAATAAAAAGTAAAACAAAGAGGCTTCTCTTTTTTGAGTTTAATATTGAAGTTGTTAAAAGTTGGCCACAATCTTCAAACAATGAGATTTATATGGAATATTTAAATTTCTTTGATTGTTCAGAAACAATATAGCTGCCTGCTAATGAACTTAAATTTGCTTATTAAAATTACAATGTTAAACCACACTGTACACAGAAGAAGTAAATAGTGTAATTCCAGAAGTTTAAAAGTTTACAGTAAAACAATGAATGATCTAGGAAAGTTTAGTAGCTATATGTGATGAATGTCAGTTGTCTCTCTTTGTTCTACATCTCTCAGTTCATCTGGTTATTGTTAAATCAATTTCCCTGTAGCACTTTCTCCTCTGCATTTCATTGGTCAAAACTTCTCAACTCTTCCTCTGTGAACAAGGATTAAAACCACATGTTTTAGCCAAATATCCCAAGTCCAACAGAGTTCTATCTGAATTCTAGTTTTCCAAAATTATATAAACCTAGGAAATGAAGGCTAAAGTGTCATTCTGATATTGCAAGATACTACTTCGTATGTGAATACTTACTGGTGAATGTCTAATATCAATTTCTTTAGATTCCTTTTACTTCTTGAGTTAATCTAATTCCCCCGAGATGAAATATTTATATATTTTTCTCTGTTGGATTTATGCCTCACATTTTAAGTAAACCCTTATGAATTACAGACTGGAACCCTCCTCATACTGTGAAATAATGACATGCAAATCACACTTCAAGTTGCTGCTCTACTTACTCTCCTCCTTTTTACTCCTATTAATTAATCCTATTGGAGAGGCCAATGTCCACTGTGTGGCCCACCAGCTAGATGATCAATTTGCCTTGACTTACTTTAAAACAGAAAATCACCGTGCTAGCGGATGTCATTTTCTGTGGTAATATATAGCCCTACTATACACAACAAGATTCCCACTGTTTAGTCAGGACTTTCTGGAATCTGTCCAGATGAACAGAAAATGTCAAGCCCCACCATGATTGGCCCATGCTCATAGAATTTATGCTTCCAGGATGATTTACTCAAGGGCTAGATGGAGTGCATTAGAACGAGTGCATTTACTTGTTCATCAAATAAATTTAACATACTTGGTAAATTGCAAGCTTTATTCTACGTGTTGAAGATAGAGAGGCAGGAGGACAGTTTCCGGGCTCTGAAACAAGTTAAAAGAGTTGAGAAAAGACATTAGATTATATGTTAATTTTTTGTTAACAGTACTTTTTAAAGCGAAGTTTTTGCTAAATCTTTGTTTAATTTCAGGCATTTGAAGTTCTATATGTATGTTTTACAAGAAGATATGATATGTCAAGCATTTCATGGTTAGGAATATAATAAGGCTTCATTTGATAGCAGTATTTTCCAATGGGAACAAAAAAATAGACTTTACTGCTTGGCCAGTATGACACTGGCTTATGATCAGATCAGACAATGCTTGTCATGTCCAAAAAAGGCAGGAGAAATTGCCAAGGGGCAGGAGAAGTTGCCACGGAGCAGGATGCATTCTTTTGGCTCTGAATTTGTAGAAAAAAATCAAGACACAGTGACCATATCACATCTTAAAAACGTATTTTGTGTATTTGACACATTGCTGCTAACTTTTCAGCTATTTTTTTTGCCTTCTTCCTACTTCATTTGTTTCTGCCCTTAAAGACTTTGCTTTTTATATTTTTATGAATAAAAATTATTCATTATTCTGAAATTTGTTCATTCATTGTTTATTTACATCTGCTTAACACCCAAGGAGGTTCTAAGAGGCTTTCTAATAAGAAACTTGAATATGATTTTGATATTAAAACCAAGATCAAAATAAGAGACTGCTAGTAAAAAAGTAGAAAATATTTTATAAGAAAATTTACACTAAGTTGAAAACTTAATTTACCTCAGAGATTTCTCTCAGTGACTTAGAAGAACACTTATAAATAAGATACATTCTCTTACTCTAATTCCTAGCAATAAACATCTTAACATTAATTTTTACAAAGTTTTGGGAGCCATTGAACAATGTTATATTCCACAATTGCTTAATTTTCTTTTCTCTGTGTGTGTGTGCCCTTGAGTTTCTGTTTATATTATTTATCTTTTAGTAATTACTTTTATTAATTATCTGTAGATTAATTTTGGTGATAGTTATGTTGTAAAATGATAAAAATTGAATGTTCTAGACTAGTAATCTACAATGATTAATGAACAGAATTTAATACGAATTTAGTCATTTCTGACTTGTACTATATGTAACACTTTTTGCTTAATTTGGTTGCTCTTTGTTTTAATAATTCATTACTCCTTCAGCTTGTCAGTTGAGAGCTATTTTTGTGTCTTTTTTTCTGAATAACAGTTAAACTTATTTAAATCTCCCATAAATTCACAAAAAAAAAGGCACAAAGATGTTTGTCTTCCTCTTTATGACTCTCGGAGGCCCCTCCTGACTTTGGTCTCCCCAGTGCTTTTGCCATGATTACATTGACTTCTTTGCATGGAAGCCCAGATGTTTTAATTTATATCTCTCTTCCTTATCTTTAGCTTTCCAGCTTCATATTTCTGTGTATTAAAATTCCAGATTAATAGTAGAATTTACTCTTCATGTTGTTAGTGTTTTGTTTCAATCTCAACTGGTAAAACACCACCAGGGAGTGCTGAAATTTAAGGCTGACACTAACTACTTAGTATCAGACTCCACAGGTTTAAGGGCCCAGTCTTCTGTAAGACTTCTCTTACTTCAGATACCAGCCACAAGTGGTGTCCTCAGAGAACCCATTCTTCTGACCAACTGACTACCAATTTATAGGTTCCTATTACCACCCCTCAAGTTCAGTAACTTGCTAGAATGACTTAGGGAACTCATAGAAAATGCTATAGTTATGATTATAGTTTTATTATAAAGGATGCATACAGAACATGGGCTGGGAGTGAAAAAGACATACCTTCCATGTTTTTTCCCCATAGATTTAGGGTGTGCCGCCCTCCTGGCCCATCAGTGTGTTTACCCATCAGAAAGCTCTACTGAGCTTTGAGTCCAGAGATTTTACTGGGGTTGTGTTATGGAGGCTTGCTTATTGTATCTTCGGCCATGTGATAGAACTCAACTTCTAGCCCTAATCCCCTCCCTGGAGGTCAGGCCATTCCAAAGACCAGCCCCCATCCTGATGGTATTTACAGGTCTCCCATGAGTCACCTCATTTGTATAAAAAAGAAACTCCAGTCACTCAATCAGTTATAAGGGTTTAGAAGCTCTGTGCCTGGAACCGGAGAAAAAGACCAGAGATACTCTTTATTACATCACAGATAATAGCTCCAAAGACTTAAGATGTGTGAAAACTGTAAAGGGGATGATACAAAGATTAACTCTTTGTAGATCTAAATTGAGGCTCAGGATTTCCTAATTTTTACAAGTATAAAAAGAACTTTACATGGTTTATGAATGTGTAAATTGGCACAATCACTTGGGGGAAATATCTGCTAATATCAGTTAAATTAGAATATTTGAATATTCTTGATCCAGCCAATCCACTTGTAGGTAAATGCCTGACAAAATTTTCCACTGTCAGGAAAAACTGTGTGACATTTAAAAATGCGTATACACCCACACAAAAGATTACTGGGTTTTCTGTCTAGCTCATCCTTCTGGGTTTTCTAATTTATTGGTTTTGGGCTATTTTATAACTCTAGAGGGTGTCGGAAATGTAATGCTGTGCATTATTATTTTTTTCCTAGAAAGGCTAATGGATTTAATCTTGTGGAGTGCAACTTACTATTGTCCTACTGATGCCGACCAGTTTAACATTTACTTATTAATTTGTTTCAGCCTTTCTGTTTTCCTATATATGGTGTATTTGATTTCTCCTTTGAACCAAACAAACATTTTGCTGGTTTTTAATTCATTAATGAGTTATATATGCCTTTGGCATGTGTTATTTTTATATTTGTATGGAATTCATGATTTTGCCTTTTAAAGAATATATCATTTACCACCATCATAAATGCTGCAATATTTATGGAAGCACTATTTTTAGGGGGAGAATAGGGTTAGTAGGGGCCTTGCAACTCTGTTTTATCCTCCTTAGGGACATCTCAGGCTGCTTTGACCTCCTTTAAACATACTGACAGAATTTACTAGCTGGAAGATAAACGAGGGCCTTCTGGGGTTGCTATATACCGATTTCTTACTTAAGAAAACCTTTTAGTATGCTCTACCTGGTGTGTCTGGGTTGTATATTGTAAATAAACCTCCAGTGAGGATGTGCAGAGGATTGGAGTTATCACTTCACTCCTCTGAACCCAGAAAACATAGTCAGGTGGAAAACAAGGTGACCTATGGAGCTGCATCTAGAAAGAGACAAAATAATGATTGCTTTCGATATATGTCAGAGCGTTTTATAAAAATTCTATTTGACTCTCATCCAATACTCTTGGAGGTGTAACTTTGTGGTCACAGCAGATTTGACTAACAACCCACAACTGATAAATGTGCAAGTAGTTTATGGCTCTTTAAAGTTGGAGGTTAACCAGCAAATATTGATAACATAATTTACTGCACTTGTGAGAGTCAGTCTTATGCATAATTTAGCCATTTTATTTAGACATATTTAGACATTTCTTTCTTGACTAGCTGGACAAATTCCCTTCTTTCTCAGTTCTTCCATAAGTGAACTTTGTTGTGTTCTTGATGGTTCCCTCATGGATGAGTTACATATCATTTTGAGAGTTGTGTTTTATCTCCTATTATCCTCAAGGGCTAGGAAGAAAAGGCATTCCGATATACTCATGCAAATGAAGGTTCTATATTTCATTACATACTCTTAAATTTGCTTAAATTCTACTATTTTAAATACTTCATTCAATAGTTTCTTAATTGAAAAACGTAACAAGTCAAGAAATACTCTTACAAGAAGACAAGTACAACATTTATCCCAACAAAACTTACTCAAAAGTTAGACTTTTATGATATGTGTAGTTAGGACCAGCGTGGATTTTCTTCTTTTTTCTTTTTGGTTAGAGTGAGAAGACAAATTTGCGTTTTAAAAGGCTTTCTATATGATTTCCTCATACCAACAGTAATATTTCCCTTAACAGAACTCTGTGCCCTTGTAGGGATCAACATCTTAATGGGATTTTTGTTTATGAAAGAAAAGACTTATATGAGAGAGGTGAGGAAAATGTAGAACTAAGTTGCCCTCTAAATTTAATATAAAGTGGAATTTTGGAGAAAAGAAATTATTTTTGTTTTCCTATTTAATCTCACAGATTGTTAAAAACATGTCTCTGCTAGTTATAGTGGGAGTCCTGTAATTTTTATTCTATATGAATGGACTTTGATTTTTTTAATGCCCTGTAAAATAAAGTAGTCAATGGAGTTCCAGTGTTCAATATGGCATGTAAGTAGCTTGAAAGTCATCACTTCATCCTAACAACAAGTAAAATTCGAGCGATCTGAAAAACCAGCAGCTCATCTCAGATCTGTCAGAGAGGTGATGTCACAAGGCAAATTTCTGCCTCAGAGTCAGAAAAAGACTGTTTAACACTAAGAATCACAACTTATTAGAGCAGAGGCTTACAGGCGGAAACCTCCATTGTAACAAGAATCAGGTTCCTTTTACCTAGTTCATCACATCCGGCTATCAAGAAAAAAATTACAAGGCATACTAAAAGGTATAAACCACAGTTTGAACAGACAGAACAAGCATGAGAACCAAATTCAGATATGACAGAGATGTTGGAATTATTAGCTCAGGAATTTAATACAACTACAATTAATAGGATAAGGTTCTAATAAATGAAGTGCACAGCATGCCAGAACAGATGGGCAATATAAAGGAATGGAGGAATGCCTTTGATGGGCTCATTAGTAGACCGAACATGGCTGAGAAAATAATCTTTGAACTTGAAGACATCTAAATAAAATCTCCTAAAATTAAAAAAAAGAGGGGAAAAAAAGACTGAAAAAACCCAGAATAGACTATCCAAGAAGTGTGGGACAACTACAAAAGGTACAATTTAAGCATAATGGGAATATTGGAAGGAGAAAAATGAGCAAAAGAAAGACATATTTGAAACAATATTGACTGTTAATTTTCCCAAATTAATGTCATCTAACAAACCATGTCCCCAGGAAGCTTAGAGAACACCAAACAGAATAAATGTGAAAACATGTATACTAAGGCGTATCATATTGAAACTTCAGAAAATCAAGGGCAAAGAAAAATTGTGAAAGGAATCAGAGAGAAAAATAGCTTACCTATAGAGGAGCAAAGATAAAAATTCTATCTGACTTCTCAGAAATAATATAAGCAAAAAGAGAGCACAGCAAAATATTTACAGTATTGGGAGAAAAACAACGTAAAATTTTATACTCTGTGTAATTATCCTTCAAAAATGAAGGAGAAATACTTTATCCAAAAATCAAAAATTGAAAAAAATTGTTGCCAGTAAACCTGCATTGTAAGTAATATTAAAAGAAATTTTTCAGAAGAAAGGAAAATTATATAAGATGAAAAATTCAGATCTACATAAAGAAAGGAAGAGCATAGGAGAAGGAATAAGTGAAAGCAAAACAAAAACATTTATTCTTATTATTCTTAACTGATGTAATATATAAGAAGTTTTTCAAAATTACAGTAGCAAAAATGTATTTTATGCCTAACCAGTGTATTAGATAATAGATGTATGAAATTTTAAAATATATATGTTTATGTATAAATGAATTGAATGACAGCAATGATACAAAGGGCTGGAAGAAAGAATTATTTTGTTATTGTGAGGTACTTGCACTGTCTATGAAGCGCTATAGTTTTATTTGAATGTGGGGATGGATTCATTGTAAGTGTGTATTCCAGGGAAACCACCAAAAAAAGTTTTTTAAAATACCAGAAATATAACTGATATGCTAAGGACAGAAACCAAATCATACAAAATTCAATTAAAACCACAAAAAGCAGTAAGAGAGTAGAAGACAAAAATGGGAACAAAGAACAAAGGCAAAAATAGAAGAGAGTAACAAATATATATTAATCCAACTATATCAGTAATCACTTTAAACAGCAATGGTCTAAATTTAACACCAATTAAAAAATAGAGATTATCAGAGCAGATAAAAAAACAAGACCTAAATGTATGTTGTCTGCCAGAAACCCACTGAAACTTAAACAGACACATATAAATTAGAAGTAAATGGATGGAAGGCTGGGCACGGTGGCTCACAACTGTAATCCTAACACTTTGGTAGGCCAAGGAATTCGAGACCAGCCTGGCCAACATGGTGAATTCCCATCTCTACTAAATATACAAAAAAAAAAAAGAAAAAAAATAGCTGGATGTGGTGGTGCACACCTAGATTAATGTAATTTATTAGTGTCTTGTTAAGCTTTTATTAATAGAAAAAGAGAGAGGACACAAATTACTAACACTAGAAATAAAAGAGGAGGTATCACTGCAAATCTTAGGAACATTAAAATGATAATCAAAGGAAACTATGAAGAACTAACTGTATGTCCAAAAATTTGATAACCCAGATGAAACGAATCAATTCTTTGAAAGACACAATCTGCCAAAACTCACACAAGAAGAGGTAGAGAAACTGAATAGGCCTTTATCTACTAAAGAAATTGAATCAATAATTAATAAACTTCCAAAACAGAAAGCACCAGGCCTAAATTTGTACAATGATGATTTTTATCAAACACTTGAGAAATAATTTATATCAATTCATATGTAACATAAAAGGAGCCCGAATAGTCAAGGCAATCCTGAGCAAGAAGAACAAAGCTGGAGGCATCACATTATCTGACTTCAAACTATACTACAAGACTACAGTAACCAAAACAGCATGGCACTGGTACAAAAACAGATACATTGACCAGTGGAACAGAATAGCCAGCCCAGAAACAATGCTGCACACCTACAACCATCTGATCTTCAACAAAGTTGAAGCAATGGGGAAAAATGGACAGAAACAAGCAATCAGGAAAGCCCTCCCTATTCAAGAAATGGTGCAGAAATAAATGGCTAGCCATATGCAAAAGATTAAAACTAGAGCCCTTCCTTACACCATATACAAAAGCAACTCAAGATGTATGAAAGTCTTAAATGTGAAACCTAAAGCAATAAAAGACCTGAAAGATGACCTGGGAAATACCATTCTGGACATAGGACCTGGCAATGATTTCGTGACAGACACCAAAAGCAATCACAACAAAAACAAAATTTGACAAAGTAGACTTAAACTAAAGAGCTTCTGTATAGCAAGAGAAACTATGAATAGAGTAAACAGACAACCTACATAATGGGAGAAAATATTTGCCGACTATGCATATAACAAAAGTCTAACATCCGGAATCTATAATGAGTTTAAATAAATTAACAAGGAAAAAGCAATCCTGTCAAAAGCAGGCAAAGGACATGAACAGGCATTTTGCAAAAGAAGACATCCACATGGCCAACAAGCATATGAAAAAATGCTCAACACCACTAATCTTTAGAGAAATGCAAATCAAAACCACAGTGAGATACCATTTCACACCTGTCAAAATGACTGCTATTAAAAAGTGAAAAACCAACAGATGCTGGTGAGGCTGTGGAGAAAAGGGAAGGCTTATATACTGCTGGTGGGAATTTAAATTGGTTCAGCCAGTGTGGGAAGCAGTTTGGCAATTTCTCAAATAACTTAAAACAGAATTAGCATCAACGCAGCAATCTCACTATTGGACACGCAAAGAAATACAAATCATTCTACCGTAAGGACATGCACATGTATGTTTATCACAGCACTGTTCATAATAGCAAAGACATGTAATCAACCTAAATGCCCCTCACTGGTAGAGTGGATAAAGAAACCATGGTACATATGCACCTTGGAATACTACACAGCCATAAAAAAGAATGAGCTCAAATCCTTTGCAGAAACATGGAGATGGAGACCGTTTTCCTAAGTGAACTAATGCAGGAACAGAAAACCAAATACCACATGTTCTCACTTACAAGTGGAAGGTAAACATTGAGTACATATCAAAACACAAAAGGGAACAAAAGACACTGGGGCCTACTTGTTGGTACAGGGTGGGAGGAAAATGAGGATAAAAAAACTACGTTTTTGGTACTATGTTAGTTACCTGGGTGATGAAATAGTTTGTACACCAAACCCCTGTAACATGCAATTTACTTGTTACAACATACTTGCACATTTACTCCTGAACCTAAAATAAAAGTTAAAATAAATCCTACAATGTGTTTCAGAAGATAGAAGCAGAGGGAATACTCCCTAATTCATTCTATGAGGCCAGAGCTTCCCTGATACCAGCCAGACAAAGAATTATAATAAAGGAAAACTAAAGACCAATATCACACAAGAGCACAGCTTCAAAAATGCTCATCAAAATATTAGCAAATCAAATCCAACCATGTATAAAAGAACTCTACATCAAGACCAAGTGGGATTTAGCCCAAGTATTCAAGCCTGTTTCAACATTTGGAAATCAATTAATGTAATCTATCACAACACCAAGATACGATCCATGAAAGAATTAAACCTGAGCTTCTTTAAAATTAAAAATTTCTGTTCCACAGAAGACACTGTTAAAGAGAATGAGAAGACAAGCCAGAGAGAGGGAGAAAGGATTTGCAAGACACATACCTGATAAATGACTGTTATCCAAATGTACAAATAACTTCAACAGCTTTATTGAGGTATCATTGACATAAAAATTGTATGTGTTTAAGGTGTAACACTGGATGTTTTGATATACATGTGCATCATGAAATGATCACCACAATTAAGCTAATTAGCACATCCACCATTCTTACATAGTTACCACATGTGTGCATGTATGAGTGATGAGAAGATTTAAGATCCACTGCTGTCACCACCGCAACAGCAGAAACAAAAGCATCCAAATTATTGTGCAGTTTCTTTGTGGCATGCATAGTGCTTAATGTGCATTTATTTAGTCCTCACAGCAACCTTATGTTTTCTTCAAAGATAAGAAAACTGGGGCTTAGAGAGTTTCAGTCATTTTCTGAAGGAAACAGTAAAGTGTAGAGTTATGTTGTTAACCATTAATTTTAGCTGTTACAGAGAAGACAAAGGCAGAAAAATTGAGCAGAGCTTAGGAAAAAAAAAAAAACTAAATAAAACTCAAGCCTTTGCCATTTCAGGTCAGTCTTTAGTGGCTCCGATCAGTCTTTGGATACTCACCTAGGAATTGTAACCAAGTCTAACTCTTTATGTGTTTTGCTGAGCATTTGCTTCCTGATTGCACGTTTAAGAGCATCTGAAAAGTCAGTTGTCACTGTGGCCCATTTGTAAGTCAAGGTACCACTGGGTGTGGCCTGGGCTGCCTTTAGGAAGACCACTCCTTCCTCTTCGTAGAAGCCAGCTCCTCTAGCTCAGAGCAGCCTATATCTGGAGTCAGGTTGAGTGCAGCTTTAGAAAGGATACAGTTTTTTTATTCTTTGTTTTATTTTGTTTTTCTAGCTTTATTGAGGTATAATTGAGAAATAAAAATTATACATATATTTATGGTGTGCGTGTCATGTTTTGATATATGTATACATTGTGAAATGATCACTCTAATCAAACTAATTGACATATCCCTCACCTCCATAGTTACGTGTGTATGGTAAGAACATTTACGATCAATTCTCTTAGCAAATTTGAAGTATACAATACTGTGTTGCTAACTATTCTTGCCATGTTGTACATTGTGTCTCCAGAACTTATTCATCCTGCATAATTGAAATTTGCATTTTTTAATCAACATTACTTGGTTTCCCCCTTCCCTTGGCTGCTGGCAGCCATCATTCTACTCTGTGCTTCTGTGAATTTGAGTGTTTTAGATTCCACATATAAGTAAGCTAATGCAGTATTTCTCTTTATCGTTTTTTTTTTTTTTTTTGAAACAGGGTCTCACTCTATTGCCCAGGCTAGAGTGCAATGGTGTGATCTCAGTTCACGCAGCTTCCAGCTTCTGGGTTCAAACGATTCTCGTGCCCTAGCCTTCCAAGTAATTGGGACTACAGTCATGCACCACCATGCCTGCATAATTTTTATTTTTGTATTTTTAGTGGAGGCAGGGTTTCACCACGTTGGCCAGACTGGTCTTGAACTCCTGGCCTCAAGTTACCTCAGCCTCCTGAAGTGCTGGGATAATAGGTGTGAGCCACTGTACCCGGCCTTGTATCTTTCTCATTTAGCTTAGCATAATGTCCTCTAGTTCCCTCTATGTTATCACAAATGGCAGTATGTTAAGGCAGAATAATATTCCATTGCATGTATATGGCACATCTTCTTTTCTTTTCTTTTTTTTTTTTTTTTTTTTTTTTTGAGATGGAGTCTCTCTCTGTCGCCCAGGCTGGAGTGCAGTGGCGTGATCTCAGCTCGCTGCAACCTCCACCTCCTAGGTTCCAGCAATTCTCCTGCCTCAGTCTCCTGAGTAGCTCGGACTACAGGCACACGGCACCACATCCAGCTAATTTTTGTATGTTTTAGTGAGATGGAGTTTCACCATTTTAACCAGGCTGGTCTTGAACTCCTGACCTTGTGATCCACCCGCCTCAGCCTCCCAAAGTGCTGGGATTACAGGCGTGAGCCACCACACCTGGCCTATGGCACACTTTCTTTCTTTATCCATCCACTGAAGGACATTTAGGTATTTTTCATAACTTGGCTATTGTGAATAATGCTGCAGTGAACATTGGACTGAAGATATCTCTTTGTGATCCTGATTTCCATTTCTTTGGATATATACCCAGAAGTGGGATTGCTGGGTCTTACGGTATTTCCACTTTAATTTTTTTAAGAAATTCCATGCTGGTTCCTGTATCGTTACTAATTTACATTTCTATCAAGAGTATATAAAGGTCCCCTTTCTCCATGTCTTTGCCAACACTTGTTATCTTTTGTCTTGTTGACAATAACCATTCTAACAGATGTCAGGCGATAGCTCATTATGGTTTTAATTTACATTTGTAAGATAATTAGATGTCTTGAGCACCTTTTCATATACCTGTTGGCCATATTAATTTTGTTTATTTGAGAAGTGTCTGTTTAGGTACTTTGCCCATTTTTAAATTGGGATATTTGTATTTTTAGTGTTAAATTGTATGTGTTCCTTATGTATTTTGGATATTAACCCTGTATGAGATATATGGTTTGCAAATAAATTTTCCATTCTGCAGGTTGCCATTTCATTTTGTTGACTTTTTCCTTTCCTGTGCAGTATGGTACAGGCATAAAAAGAGACACATAGACAGACACAATTAAACAGAATAGAGAGCCCAGAAATAAATGCACACATATACAGTCAACTAACATCTTCAGCAAGGACACCAAGCATACAGTTGGGGGAAGAATAGTCTCTTCAATAAATGGTGTTTACAAAACTGTATGTCAACCTGCAAAAGAATGAAATTGGACCCTTATCTTACACCATACACAAAAATCAACTTGAAATGAATCAAAGATTTAAATGTAAGACCTGAAACTGTAAAACTCCTAGAAGAAAACATAAGGTAAATACTCCTTGACATTGGTCTTGGCAATGAATTTTTTTGGATATGAAACCAAAGCACAAACAACAAAAGAAAAAATAAACAAGTGGAATTATATTAAATTAAAATGCTTTGGCACAGCGAAAGGAACAATCTACAAAGAACTCATTAAAACTCAACAATAAGAAAATGAGCATCCCAATTAAAAATTGGCAAAAGACCTGAACAGATATCTCACCAAGGAAAAATATACAAATGGCAAATAAGCATTTGAAAAGATGCTCAACATCATAAGTCATTGGAGGATTGCAAATTAAAACAACAATAAGATACCATGAAACACCAATTAGAATGGACAAGATAAAAAAAAACATGAATAACATCAAATGCTGTTAGGGATGTTGGGCAACAGAAACTCTCATTCTTTGCTGATAGGAATGCAAAATGGTACAGCCACTTTGGAAGACATTTTGCTAGTGTCTTACAAATCTAAACATATTCTTAATATGTGATCCAGTAGTAATGCTCTTTAGTATTTACCCAAAAGAGCTAAGAGCTAAAAACTTATATCCACACCAAAACCTTTACATGGACGTTTATAGACCCTTTATTTATTATTTCCAAAACTTGAAAGCAACCAAGATGTACTTCAGTAGTTAATATAGTACATCCAGACAATGAAATATTATTCAGCACCAAAAAGAAATGAGCTATCAAGCCATGAAAATACACGGAGGAATCCTAAATGCACGTTACTAAGTGAAAGAAACCAATCTGAAAAGGCTTAGTACTTTAGGGTTCCAACTATATAAGATTCTGGAAAAGGTAAACTATGGAGACAGAAAAAATATTAGACCAGATCTTGGGGGGAGAAAGGGATGAATAGGCAGAGCACAGAGGATTTTTAAGGCAGTGAAATTACTCTGTATGATATTATAATGGTGGACACATGTCATTATGCATTTGCCAAAATCCACAGAATGTATATCACGAAGAGCAAACCCTAATGAAAGCTATAAACTTTGGATGATAATAATATGTCAGTGGGGGTTATTTGATTGTGACAAATGTATAATTTTGGTGCAGGATTTTGACAGTGTGTAAGACTGTTTATATGTATGATGACATACAGCACATGAGAAATCTCTGTATCTTCCACTTAATTTTGTTGTGAGTCTAAAACTTCTCTTAAAAGATCTCTTTAAAAACATTGGCCATTGGTCTATATATCTGTTTTGGTACCAGTACCATGCTGTTTAGGTTACTGTAGCCTTGTGGTATAGTTTGAAGTCAGGTAGCATGATGCCTCCAGCTTTGTTCTTTTTGCTTAGGATTGTCTTGGCTATATGGGCTCTTTTTTGGTTCCATATGAAATTTAGTGTTTTCTAATTCTGTAAAGAAAGTCAGTGGTAGCTTGATGGGGATAGCATTGAATCTATAAATTACTTTGGGCAGTATGGCCATTTTCAATAAATTGATTCTTCCTATACATGAGCATGGAATGTTTTTCCATTTGTTTGTGTCCTCTCTTATTTCCTTGAACAGTGGTTTGTAGTGCTAATTGAAGAGGTCCTACACATCCCTTGTAAGTTGTATTCCTAGGTATTTTATTCTCTTTTTAGCAATAGTGAATGAGAGTTCACTCATGATTTGGCTCTCTATTATTGGTGTGTAGGAATGCTTGTGATTTTGGCACGTTGATTTTGTATCCTGAGACTTTGCTGAAGTTGCTTATCAGCATAAGGAGTTTTTGGGCTGAGACAGTGGGGTTTTCTAAATATACAATCATGTTATCTGCAAACAGAGGCAATTTCAGTTCCTCTCTTCTTATTTGAATACTATTTCTTTCTCTTGTCTGATTGCCCTGGCCAGAACTTCCAATACCATGTTGAATAAGAGTGGTGAGAGAGGACATCCTTGTCTTGTGCCGGTTTTCAAAGGGAACGCTTCCAGTTTTTGTCCATTCAGTATGATATTGGCTGTGGGTTTGTCATAAATAGCTGTTATTATTTTGAGATACATTCCATCAATACCTAGTTTATTAAGAGTTTTTAGCATGAAGGGGTGTTGAATTTTATTGAAGGCGTTTTCTGCATCTATTGAGATAATCAGGTGGTTTTCGTTCTTGGTTCTGTTTATGTGATAGATTATGTTTATTGATTTGCGTATGTTGAACCAGCGTTGCATCCCAGGGATGAAGCTGACTTGATTGTGGTGGATAAGCTTTCTCATGTGCTGCTGGATTTGGTTTGCCAGTATTTTATTGAGGATTTTTGCATTGATGTTCATCAGGGTTAATGGCTTGAAATTTTCATTTTTGTTGTGTCTCTGCCAGGTTTTGGTATCAGGATGATGCTGGCCCCATAAAATGAGTTCGGGAGGATTCCCTCTTTTTCTGTTGTTTGAAATAGTTTCTGAAGGAATGGTACCAGCTCCTCTTTGTACCTCTGGTAGAATTCAGTGGTGAATCCATCTAGTCCTGGGCTTTTTTTGTTTGGTAGGTTATTAATTACTGCCTCAATTTCAAAACTTGTTATTGGTCTATTCAGGGATTTGACTTCTTCCCGGTTTAGATTTTGGAGGGTGTATGTGTCCAGGAATTTATCCATTTCTTCTAGATTTTCTAGTTTATTTGTGTAGAGGTTTTTATAGTATTCTCTGATGGTAGTTTGTATTTCTGTGGGATTGGTAGGGAGATCCCCTTTATCATTTTTTATTGTGTCTATTTGATTCTTCTCTCTTCTTTATTAGTCTGGCTAGTGGTCTATTTTGTTGATCTTTTCAAAAAACTGACTCCTGGATTAATTGATTTTTTGAATGGTTTTTCATGTCTCTGTCTCCTTCAGTTCTGCTCTGATCTTAGTTATTTCTTGTCTTCTGCTAGCTTTTGAATTTGTTTGCTCTTGCTTCTCTAGTTCTTTTAATTGTGATGTTAGGGTGTCAATTTTAGATCTTTCCTACTTTCTATTGTGGGCATTTAGAAGCCTCAGAAGTAACACCACACATATACAACCATCTAATCTTTGACAAACCTGTCAAAAACAAGCAGTGGGGAAAGGATTCCCTATTTAATAAATGGTGTTAGGAAAACGGGCTAGCCATATGCAGAAAACTGAAACTGGATCCCTTCCTTACACTTTATACAAAAATTAACTCAAGATGGATTAAAGACTTAAACATAAGACCTAAAACCATAAAAACCCTAAGAGAAAACCTAGGCAATACCATTCAGGACACAGGCATGGGCAAAGACTTCATGACCAACACACCAAAAGCAATGGCAACAAAAGCCAAAATTGACAAATGGGGTCTAATTAAACTAAAGAGCTTCTGCACAGCAAAAGAAACTATCATCAGAGTGAACAGGCAACCTACAGAATGGGAGAAAATTTTTGCAATCTATTCATCTGACAAAGGACTAATATTCAGAATCTACAAAGAACTTAAACAAATTTACAAGAAAAAAAAAACTCACCAAAAAGTGGGCGAAGTACATGAACAGACACTTCTCAAAAGAAGACATTTATGCAGCCAACAAAATGAAAAAAAAGCTCATCATCACTGGTAATTAGAGACATGCAAATCAAAATCACAATGAGATACCATCTCACGCCGGTTAGAATGGCAGTCATTAAAATGTCAGGAAACAACAGATGCTGGAGAGGATGTGGAGAAATACAAACACTTTTACATTGTTGGTGGGAGTGTAAATCAGTTCAACCATTGTGGAAGACAATGTGGCGATTCCTCAAGGATCTAGAATGAGAAATACCATTTGACCCAGTAATCTTATTACTATTCTACTATAAAGACACATGCACATGTATGTTTATTGCAGCACTGTTTACAGTAGGAAAGACTTGGAACCAACCCAAATGCCCATCAGTGATAGACTGGATAAAGAAAATGTAGCACATATACGCCATGGAATACTATGCAGCCATAAAAAGGATGAGTTCATGTCCTTTGCAAGGACGTGGATGAAGCCGGAAACCATCATTCTCAGCAAACTAATACAAGAGTAGAAAACCAAACACTGCATGTTCTCACTCATAGGTGGGAGTTGAACAGTGAGAACACATGGACACGGGGAGGGGAACATCACACACCAGGGCCTTTCAGGGGTTAGGGAGCTCAGGAAGGGATAACATTAGGAGAAATATCCAATATAGATGATGGGTTGATGGGTGCAGCAAACCACCATGGCACTTGTATACCTGTGTAACAAACCTGCATGTTTTGCGTATGTATCCCAGAACTTGAAGTATAATAAATTTTAAAAAATAGTGGAATAAATTTACTAGAATTCTAAAAACAAAACAAAACAGTGACCAATGCACTTTAGGAAAAAACATTTTCTGATATAACTTTAAGGTTGCTTTTTTCCATTCCATGTTCTAAACTCCCTCCATTATTTGAAAAACTTCACTAAAGTTAGAAAACTCATAAGAGATGGACTCATGTCTATTGTGCTTGGGAAATAAACCAGAGGATCCATGTGTATGTTAGATGCAAGGTGGTGCAAAGAAAGAAAAGTGGTTGCAGGAGTTTGGGTAAAAATCTAATCAAAGATAAATCTCTACTATAATTTGATAGAAGACAAAATAGACTATAACTAGGAAGATAATGAGTTTCTCTAACCATAGCCTGGGTGTATAAGACTGTCTTGCAGCTAATTGAGATTAGATCTTGGGCTTTTAGAGATCTAGAGATAAAAAGCTTTCATATTATAAGAGTGTACTGAGCCTACCACATGGAGCTAAAATCACACATACACAGCATAAGGAAGGTTGAATAGAAACATCAAATAGTGTCGATTTTCATATATTTAAACAACTTTATTTTTCACTTAACCTTCAATGAATGGTTTTTAAAATCATGATATGGAATTTTAAGCTGCCTTTTCACAATGTTTTATTGATGCATATCATGTACAGAAAAAAATGCACACTTCATAAAGGTGCAGGTTGACGTATAGTCACAAACCAAATCCATTTATATTGCCAGCATCCATCAAGAAACAAAACATTACCAACATTCTGGAAGGCCCCACTATGACTCCTCACAGGCACTAAACCTCAATGATAACTAACCACTATTTAGTTTCTGAGAGCAGAGATTCATTTTGTCAGTTTTTGTCCTTTTTATAACTGGAAACATAGAGTATATGTTGTTTTGTGTCTGCCTTCTTTTGCTCAACATTACATTTATGATATTCATCTATATTAATGTAGATTATTCATTTCATTGCTCTGTGGTATTTTACTTATAAAATGGCACATTTTACAAATCCATTAGCATTTAGATAGTTCATAATTTAGGAGTACTATGAAAAGTGATAACAAATATTCTAGCACATGTCTTCTGGTGAACAAATGTACACATTTCTGTGATATTATACATAAGGGTGGACTTGATAGGTAATTTAGGTTTGCTTATGTTCACTATTAGTCCGTATCACCAGCAGTCGTTGATGGCATCAGTTTATCCTCTCAAAGCAGTGTATGGCAGTTTAAGTTTCTTCATAATCTGGCCAACACTTTTTTTCCTTACCGAAGTGAATTTGGTAGACATGTAGATGTAATATATTGCGATCTTAATTTGCATTTACCTGATGACTGATGAAGTTGAAGATTTCCATGTTTATTGGCCATTTAAAACTGTCCTGCCATGTCCTTTTGTCTATTTTTTGTGTTTTATCGTTTTTAGGAATTCTGCATATATTCTTATGAAGCAGGTTATGCACCGGTTAACAACTTGTTGGAAGCTGGTGAGAGAGAACACCCACACCCGTAAGTTACATAAAAAGTGATTATTATTTACAGAGAGCAAGAAACAGAAGAAGCCTAGGATTCATTGCAGGTCAGTCCCTGAAGGCTCTGGAAAGCTGCACATGGCAGATAGAGTCTCACTGCACATGCCCCATTTGTACCACAGCTGAAAGACCCTGAAAAGCAGCCTGCCCGGGGTTTTACACCTCAGGAGAAACAGGGCACAGTGGGCGAAAGTGTTAAAGAACATCCTATTCTGGGGGGAAGCTGGAACAAAGCCTGGGTTGTTCCAGCCAGTTCCCTCTTATCTCAGGATATTGCATTCCCAGCAAAACTGTACAGTTAATTTTGAGATCTGCAAGTGAGAAAATGGGGAGAACCAGGTCAGTCCAAGGCCACCCAAATAATTTTTCAGCAATTCTAAACACGTGTTTTCTCAGATGGGTTTATAGTAAATATTTTATCACACTCTTTGACTTGCCTTTTCATTGTCTTAATGGTGTCTTTATATGAATTGCTCTTAATTTAGACATTGCCCAATTTATACATTTTTTCTTAAATTGTTTTTAACTTAGTTAAGAAATATTTACTTCTTTGTGGTCATAGAAATATTCTTCCAGGTATCCCTGTAAAAGCTTTATTTGATTACCTTTCATATTTTGATTTGCAAACTACCAGAAGTTGATTTTTGTGTATAAGATACACAATAAGATAGAGGTAAATATAAATTGTTTATTTTCAACACAGTGGTCCACTTAACCCAGAGGTGTTTGTTGAAAACCTCCTCTTTTTGCTTATAGACATTTGATTTGTTTCAATGTTCGGTTGTCTAGTCTTGCCTATATGCTACATCAAAATTACCGTAGCTTTTTACTAGGTTTTTATTATGGCATCATAATATGGTATGGATTTATCATCATGTATTTAACCATTCATTCACCCATTGAAGGATATTTGAGTAAGCTGTTTCAAGTTTTGGGCTAGTACAAATAAAGTTACTACCAATATTCCTGTACACATTTTTGTGTGAACATAAGGTTTCATTTCTGTGGGTTAAATGCCCAGAAGTAAACTCACTGGGTTATATTGTAGTCCCATGTTTAGTTTTTGAAAAAAATTCGAAATTGTTTTACCAAGTGGCTGTCACATTTTACATCCGACTGACAATAAATGAGTGAGCCGCTTTCTTTAAATCCCCATAATATATTAGCATTGTCACTATTTTCATTTTAGTTATTATGAAAGATATTTAATGATACCTCATTGTTATTTAATTGGTGTCGAACATCTTTTCAGGTATTGCTCTTTGTATATTCTCTTTGGTTAAATGTTTCTTCGTGGGATTTTTTTTTTTGCTCATTTTCTAATTAGAGTTTTTTTTATTTTTACTGTTGAGTTTTGAGAGTTCTTTATATATTTTAGAAAATAGTCTTCTGTTGTATATATGGTTTACAAATATTTCCTCCAACTTTGTCATTTGCGTCATAATCTGCTTAACAGAGACTTTCTTAGAGCAAAGTTTTGAATTTTGATAAAGTCCGAGGTATTTTTTCTATTCATGAATAGGGCTTTTGGAGTCAAATATGACAACTCTTTGCCTTGCCGTAGATACTGAAGATTTTATCCTGTTTATTTCTAAAATATTACAGTTCGCATTTTACATTTGAGTCTGTGATCCATTTTTCATGTGATGTGTGAGACTTAGGTCAGTGTTCATTTTTTTGCCTAATGGTCGTCAGTTGTTCTAGTACCATTTGTTGACCATTTGTTGAAAGGCTGTCTTTCCTTTATCAAATTGCATTTGTGCTTATGTGAAATATCATTTGAAATTTTGTGTGGGTCTATTTCTGGATTCTGGATTTTGTCTCACTGATCCGTGTATCTACCTTCCCACGAATACCACACTATCTTGATTGCTGTAGCTGTGTGATAATCCTTGATTGTGGATAGACTGATTCCTTCTACCTTAGTTTTACTTTTAAAAATTGTTTCTGTTATTCTAATTCTTTTGAATTAATATATACATTTTAGAATAATCTTGCCTATATCTACAAAAGTATCTTGCTAGAATCTTGATCGAAATTGGATTAAACCTATGTATCATTTAGGGGAGAATTGATATATTTACTATATTGAATCTTCCAATCCAGGGACTTAATATGTCTCTCCGTTTATTGATTTTATTTTTTATTTCTTTCATTAGCATTTGTTTTCGTTTTCAGCGTTCAAGTGTTGTACATGTTTTGTTAGATTTGCGCTTAAATGTTTGATTTTTGAGCTCATGTAAATAGTATTGTATTTTTAATTTTGGTGTCTACATGTTCATTACTATGATATGGAAAAGCAATTTTTATCTTGTAGACTGCTACCTCGATAAACTTACTAACTTTAAGAGACTGTTTTATATTTCCTGCAAAGAAGTAGACACTTCAAAGGGTCTTCCTATAAAGAGTCTTCAGAAGTAAACAAAACTCCTGAATGGCTCTCCAACAAGTAAAAAAAATAAATTTGTAATTAAAAGCCTGTACATACAAAAAAAACTCTGGATGAGGAGGCTTTATTAGAGAATTCATTTAAGAAAGAAACATTTAAGGAAGAAAGACTAGCAACTCTTTACTCCAGCTACTTCAGAAAGTAGAGAAAGCAGTAATAATTTCAATCTGATTTTATGAAGCCAGAAATGCCTGATAAAGACATTAAAGAAAAATAAAACTCTTGAACAATGTCTTTCAGGGGCAAGTGAATAAAAGTCCTTAACAAACTATGAACAAAACGAATTCATCCATATATTAAAAGGGAATACAGAATGACTAAGTGCAGAATACTCCATAAATGCAAAGCTGATTTAACATCCAAACATATTTTAATGTAATTCATTATACAACTGGAACAAAGATAAAGATTCATATCATGATCTCAACAGATGCAGAAAATTCATTTGAAATAATTCAACACCTGTACATAATAAAATGTCTGAGCAAATTAGAAATGGAAGGTATGGTAGCTTTGTAATATGTCAACTTGACTAGAGACCAATAATTTTTTCCCACATTCTCTTTCCTCTATGTTTCCAGTAACGTTGGGCACAGAAGAGATATAATGTGCATAAAGTTTGGAGGTCGGGGTGAATAAGACATCATCTTGCACTTGTGCTAGGAAGGTAGGAGCAGGCACTCTCCTAGGTGATACAACTCGTTGCTCTATTGACTCAGATCATCTAAGTAGGACAGCAGCAAGACCAGCAATGGCAGTACCTTCTGCTGACTCTTCCTTCATGTTCATTGACTTTTGGGCCAGGTGTGTGTTTAGCTTTGCAATTGCTATTGCTTTGCTATTGTATGAAAGATATTGAATGAAAGGCATCAGCTTCTCCTGCAAGACACCCACATCATTAAGATTGAGAAAAATGAAAACCAACATAGGTTTCTTCCTTCCTCATAGATTCCAGCTCATGTTTATGGATTACACCTTATCCATGATAACTCTATTCACCTTTCCTCTTTCACTGCCTATTCCTTTGAGTTCAGTCTCGAGCATCACATACAAAGACAGAGACTGCTTAGTCATCTTCCACAATTGCATAAGGTCAGGTACCTGAGATAGATAGATGATAAATATACAGATAGATAACTTACAGCTAACTTCATGCTTAATGGTGAAAGATTGATATTTCCCTCTAAATTCAAGAATAAGACAAGATGCTTACTCTTATAACTTCTATTCAGTGTCGTCCTAGAAATTCTAGGCAAATAAATAAGACTAAAGAAATAAAAGGAATACTGATTGGAAACGGAAATATAAAAATATCTATCATCATAAGTGCTATGATCGTCTATGTAGAAATTCCTAAAAAATCTAAATAAAAAGCTACCAGAACAAATAAATGAGTTTAACAAATGTATAGGATTTAAACAAAACAAGGAAGAGTACATTAAATATATATGAGTCTTGAATTCCAGAAAATAGAAATCTAATCCATCTTGGCAGAGCACAGTTGTGGTTGCCTGAGGCTGGACCTTGTATAAGTTTGATTGGCAAGGATCACAACGATATATATACTCACACAGTTACACACAGAGCTGGATTTCTTTAAATTGAGTTTTTTATGTGACATGAGGTTGAATAGGTCATTTGATGTCTTTGGACAAAAGTTTAAATTTGAAAAAGGAGAATTTTATTGATGTAATTTCCATATAGCTTGGGATCTCATTTAGGGACAGCAAGATCTATAGGGCTGTCCAACAGGACCTTTTATGAAAATGTAAATGTTCTATACCTGCACTGTTCAATACAGTAGCCACAAGGGACATGTGACAATTGTACCCTTGTAAGGTGGTCACTACAACTGAAAAATTATATTTAACATTATTTCCTTTGAATTAGTTTAAATTTAAATAGCTATATGCAGCTGGTGGCTAATATATTGGACAGTCTAGAACTTCAGTTGCTTGCATTTGAATCTTCTATTCTATGAGTTTACAGCTGTACCCAGAAATAAAGTCAACTCCTAAAATAAGTACCTCAAAATTTTATGTGCAACTTGAGTTAACAGTCTGTGATACAGTGTGAATTATAGAAGACACAATGCAATGGTAGGGATAGAATGCAAATGTATTTACCAGAAATACGCTGTTCTAATGGGTATGTGTTTAATTTCTGACTGGTATGTGTCAGCATGCATACAACTGGCTGGTAAGATAAATGTTACCAAGTGTATTCTGTGAAGGAGTAAAAACTACTTCAATGCAATTTAAATGGTGATCAATGCAAGTAAATAAGAACAATGGTATTAAATTGTTTTCAGAGCCAAAATATAACTAGTATTTGGAGAACACCACTAATTTAGCTTAATGCCAGTTTTTCTTTTTTTAGTGATTTCAATATTTATTTTAGATACGCAGGTACATTGACAGGTTTGTTACATGGGTATATTACATGTTGCTGAGGTTTAGGGTACAGATCTTGTTACTCAGGTACTGAGTATAGTGCCCAATAGGTAGTTTTTCAGTCCATGCCCCACTCCCTCCCACTTGCTTCTAGTCCACAGTGTTTATTGCTCTCATCTTGATGTCCATGAGTACCCAATGTTTAGCTTCCACTTACAAGTGAGAACATGAGGTATTTGGTTTGCTGTTTCTGTGTTAATTAACTTAGGATTATGGCCCCCAGATTCATCCATGTTGCTGCAAGGGACATGATTTCATGAAATTTCTTGTTTCTGAAAGTTGGTTTGTTAATAATTTTTCCCCACAAATTTGCTCATTTTATACAATGTTTAAAGACGTACAGAGTATTCTTAAAAGTGATTGTTAATTTTCAAATAGACATTCCCACAAGAAACAATGTTGGAAAATAATATTCTGCTTTTTCTTGAAGTGTGAAATCAAGACCTGAGTACAAGTAATTAATTGATTTAACTTTAACATGTCTATAAATATTCAGCTTGTAAGTAGAGGGAACAATGATAACACAGGATTCCCTGGAATAACTTGCAATGTTTTACTACCATTTTTTAAAATCTGATTCATCCTTAAGAAATGTCTATCATGTACAGAGGTGAAGTCAAAATTACACTTTTACTATAAGTCTTGACTCAAGGGATTTGTTACTATGGAGAAAAATAAAGATTCTGTCTAAAAACCGTATTTTAAATATATAGCCGTAGCTATCTATCCATCAATAACTTTATTCTCTATATTGCATATTTCACATCTTTCAAAGTTCTTTGGGCACCCCTCTTATGAAAGTAAATGTACACATCACATATGACATGTAATAAATGACAATGATAGATGTGTATAATATAATGTAAAACAACATTTTGAACAGATTTTCTAAGGAACACAACTCTTTTGAGATTGTCTGTTACAGAACGGTCTCATGGTCAAATAGAATGGGGAAAACCTGTCTCCGTTCCCTTTGGAAGATGCATTGGTCCTATCTGCACACTAACACACCTGGACTTATATATGACAGTGGGACTTGGATAATGTTGTCTAACCAAGTAGTTTACAAATGTATTTGAACAAAGTACCCCTTTCTATTGAAACACTCATCAACCTACTTCAAAACTAATGGTCCTAGGAACACAACTGGGGGCAAGCTATCATGGAAAAGCTCCACTTGTTCTCAAGTGGGATTGTAACATTCATCTTAGTGCTTATTCAAATTTAATCGATATAACTCCTGGTGCTAACACGACTTTCCTTAGTTTACAGCAGCCTGACATAAGATGTTTCTTCCTATATTTAATCAAAATGGACTTCAATATGATACTCATTTATGTATTTTTCCTGTGAAATTTTCTCATATCATTTCTAGGTATATAGACTTATACATATATAACATGACATACCATGTGTTAAAACATAGTATTTTGTGTTATTTATGGCTTTATTTTATAGATGAAAAGTTTCTATGCATTGTTAATTGGCTGAAGTTTCCTGTTGACTGACATAGCCAACAAACAAATGACAAACTGTACGAAAAGCCCCATCTTCAGGGACCTCTAATTTCTGACTGTCTGGTTAAAGTGCTTGGCTAAGCAAGATGAGCTCTCTGAGCTTCATTTTAACATGCAATAGAGAGAAAGAAGACAAATTAATTTATATCCTATCCTGTTTTAAAAAGAATCTTAGATATTTTCTAGAAATATATATTCATATTCTGTTATGTAATGTTATATAATGAGAAATAGTATGTATTTCTTGTAAATAAGAAAAAAATTAAATTGATAAAGGGAAAATAATAGTACAGAGATTTAACAAATAAAGGCAAGGCTGAGAAGGATTGTATAAGCGAGTTGTTAAAAATGTTTTTCCCTCCAATTGTCTTAGATTGTGTAGTTGGAAATGGGTGTACAATCTATTTTATTTGAGTTTACTGGCTCTGTTTTCTTGCTTTTCCAGTATGACATCTAGCAGCTAGATAAATATGCTGTTAAAATGCATCTTTAAAGAAAATTCTGTCTGAATTTATTTAAATCAGAATGTATTTTAAAAGAATTGTTTACAGAACTTGAAAACAATTAAACACAACCGTAATATTTAGGAATTTACATGTTTGAATATTAAATATTTATTCCATACTGGTTATAAATTTATATGCACATTCAAATCTGTATATCATTAATATGTATTTTACTGAGTCTTCACTGCTTCATAATTATTCTGTTTTGCCAAAATTATTCTTTTGAAACACAAATTTAAATAATTTCAGTATCTCATTTATAGCCTTATTCCTTCATTATATTGATTATTCATTTTAGAAATATTCTAGTAAAGACATTTTAGTCATATGAAGTTTTTCAAGTTACTTGTTGCTTTTATGCTTTATTATGTTTACTTAGAGGAAATATACTTCTTGACATTCTTTATGTATTTTTGAGCATCTCTTCATAATATTATATTAGAGCAAGGGTGGTAAATAAGACTCATCCTGTATGCATTTCTGGTTGGTATGGTAGCGGCTGCCTGGAGTGTGTGCTGGAATAATAGGACATTTAGCATATTTGAAATGAGGAGTGTTATTAATTTTCAATGTCTACTATGGCTGCTGAATAGGGAAGTGTTCGCACTTATACTAGCCTGTATTTGCTCCCTCTCCTCTAGTGTTCTAAAAATACTGTATTATCCACTCCATGGTGTTTTCTGTGTTTTGTTACTTTGTTTGGATTATATATTCCATGATTAAACAATGAGAACAATCATGCACTTTCATGAATTTTTAACATTTCATTAAACAATATAGAAAGTAAGAATACCTAAGTAGTTATTCCAAGTTATCCTTTTTCAATAACAATAATAAAATTTATAAGATATATATACACAAATACATATATTATTTTGAACTGTATGGTAAGTGTTTATTTTCTTGAGATGACACACAGAAAGCATACAATTCAATATTATCCAGCCGGGCACGGTGACTCACGTCTGTGATCCCAGCACTTTGGGAGGCTGAGGCAGGTGGATCACCTGAGGTCAGGGGTTTGAGACCAGCCTGGCCAACATGGTGAAACCCCATCTCTACTAAAAATGCAAAAATTAGCTAGGCATCATAGCAGGTGCCTGTAATCTCAGCTACTTTGGAGGCTGAGTCAGGAGAATCACTTGAACCCGGGAGGCAGAGGTTGCAGTGAGGTGAGATCGTGCCACTGCACTCCAGCCTGAGCAACAGAGCAAAACTCCATCTCAAAAACAACCAGCCAACCAACCAACCAACCACACAATTCAATATTATCAGCCAATTGCAGTTTACTGTATAGTAGGCACTGTGTCAAGTGAATAACATGTAAACGATAACATTTAATTCTCATAAAAACCTTTTTTGAGATTCCAGTAAAAAGTGATATGTAGAGATTACTTAATTTACCCAAAGCACCACAGTTTCAGCAGGGCAAGGAACAGACACACGCGCGCACACACACACACACACACACACACGGTCAGAGAATCCAGCTACTTGTACTCTTGATAATTATTCTATCTGTAATTTTTTCCCTGCACCATCCCTAGTCTAACACAACTAAAAGTAATTATAAAGTAAGTATAGAAATTTACCTGTGGTAGTTTGGGGCCTGTAGATTTCCATGACTGGGAGAAATTAATCTTATTTGGGAAAGTAGAATGGGTTAGAAAATCGCTGATAGGAAAGAGAACATGGAGTTCCCAAACCAGGTACAGATTTTTACAATGATGACATGTGTTCCCGTTTTAAAATGTTTTCACAAAGATTTGCTTTGTGATAATACAAATATCAGATTAAAAGTAGTTGAGTCTACTGAAATGCAGAGAAGCAAATAGATTTTTTTTTCATGTTTTTGTAATCAAAGTGAGCAGAAATTTGGACTTGGCTGAATCAATTTTAGGTAAGTTCCACAGATACCTTGTGTCAAGTCAATGAAACATGAGATTTCTATAGCATCTTCTCAAAGATGTTGATGAGTTGTTTAGAATTAGAGTGAATCATACTAGATGTTAGTCTAGTGGTTTTCAGTAAGTTTTGTTTAATGTTCTATTATAGAACAAACAAAACCAAATGTTATTTTCACCTGTAAAATATGAGCAAACTGAATTAGGCAATCTTCTTTTGGTCTCTTTTCGCCGCCCCAGCTTCCACCCTAGGGCTACCCCACAGTATGTTCGGGATCCTATGTGGTTTCAGAACCACCAATGTCTTCCACTGGTCCTCTTTATAGATACAAAAACAGTAACCCACAGAGGTTAATTATTTATCAAAGGTTGTAAAAGTAGGTAATATCTGAGCCAGCAGAATTCCTGTGGTGTCCCTGATGAGGATGACCTTGTGGTACATGAGAAGAAACTTAGAAATTACACAAATTACCAAGCATAAAACATCAATAGACTTTCCTGAAAGCATGAGAAATTTAATCACAATGTTGTTAAAACTATGTAGAAGACGGCCGGGCGCGGTGGCTCACGCCTGTAATCCCAGCACTTTGGGAGGCCGAGGCGGGCGGATCACGAGGTCAGGAGATCGAGACCATCCTGGCTAACACGGTGAAACCCCATCTCTACTAAAAATAGAAAAAATTAGCCAGGCGTGGTGGCAGGCACCGGTAGTCCCAGCTACTTGGGAGGCTGAGGCAAGAGAATGGCATGAACCCAGGAGGCAGAGCTTGCAGTGAGCCGAGATCACGCCACTGCACTCCAGCCTGCATGACAGAGCAAGACTCTGTCTCAAAAAAAAAACAAAAACAAAAAAACTATGTAGAAGACAATAATAAGGAATCCAGATGTAGATGACGGGTGTCACTGAGGCAGAATGCAGAACAGGGGACAACCTACTCAAGGATGTTACATTGGAACACTTCCCAAAGGGAGGAATTTGGTAGGTCATGGCTTGTAGTTCGGGGCTTCACTCTTCTTTGAGATCGTTAATTTTAAAAAAAGGAAACAAAAATACAACGCGTTAAGAATAAGTCTAACAAAAAAAGTCTGGTTCTTCTGTAGAAAGCTCTGAGTTCTAAGTTCTTTAGTGAGTTAACTAAAGTATATAAAACATCCTAAAATAGTGGAAAGACATCTCTTCTTCCTGGATATGTATATTAATATCATAAAGATATAAGCATGTCCTAATTAAACTATGTCATATCAAGCTAACAATAAGGCTAATACACATAGCATGCTGCAGAATAATATATATAAGTATATATGTATTATATATTTATATAAACACATGTTTAAGTGTATATATAAACACATAAACTTATACACACACATATCTCCTGATTTCTTAATGTGTGCATGTGCATATCTAAAAACATCTGAAAAGATACACACCAAATGTTAATCACAATTATCCTTAAAAGAGTTTGCTAAGTGAAATAAGCCAGGCACAGAAAGACAGACATCACATTTTCTCACTTATTTGTGGGATCTAAAAATCAGAACAATTGAACTCATGGACATAGAGAGGAGAAGGCTGGTTACCAGAGACTAGGAAAGGAAGTGAGGGGTTGAGGGGGAGGTGGAGATGTTTATGGATACCAAAAATTATTAGAAAGAATACATAAGACATATGACTTGATAGCACAACAGAGTCACTATCATCAATAATGACTTAACTGTACATTTAAAACTAACTAAAATAGTATAATTGGATTGTTTGTACCTTGAAAGATAAATGCTTGAAGGGATAGATACCCCATTCTCTATGACATGATTATTGAGCTTTGCATACCTGTATCTAAACATCCCATCTGCGGGTGGATCATCTGTGGTCAGGAGTTCGAGACCAGCCTGGCTAACATGGTGAAACCCTGTCTCTACTGAAAATACAAAATTAACCAGGCTTGATGGCACACACCTGTAATCCGAGCTACTTGGCAGGCTGGGGCAGGAGAGTCACTTGAACCCAGGAGGTGGAAGTTTTAGTAAGCCGAGATTGTGCCATTGCACTCCAGCCTGGGCAAAAGGAACAAATATCCATCTCAAAAAAAAAATCTCATATACCCCATAAATATATACACTCGTTATGTGCCCACAAAAATAAAAAATTCCAAAAATTAAAAAAACTAGGACTGGAACTGGGAATCTTAGAGGATTTGTGAACTATTAATTAACACATCTTATGTCCTGGTTGACTTAAAACATAATTATGTACTTTTTTACCTTATAATTCCATATTAAGGTGACATTAGTAGAGAAGCATAAATATAACCAATACTACTTCTCCCCCTTGTTCTCTCTGTCTCTTTATTCCTGTTTAGATTGACTTGATTGGTAATGTAAAAGCTCAATTTATTTTTTCTGGTAAGAATTAATGGGCAGTGAAAAAGGATGTGAAGCATGCAGATGAATGCCAGTAGCATGTGAACAGAATCTACGCAGAGCAAAGATGAAATTATTCCTCAGTTTCCCTCTTTTATTTTGCAAACAATCATAGGATCAGGTGAATTTATTACACCCTGAGTCTCTCACAGATATAAAAAGGAAAGCATTTCGGTCATACCAGTTTATTTGGGAAAATTGAAGCAACTGACCTGGTAAATCCTTGTTATGTAGAATTTCCTGTGTGTGTGTGTGGTATCTCCTCGTTTTGTATCATTGTGAACTAAAACACATTTTCAATCCTCAGTGTTGCATTTTGTACTTTCTGTTCCATTTTGTTCTTTGGATTAACATTTAGCCTTCAGTGGTAGGCAGAATGCAGACCGCCCCAAATATGGCCATATATTATTCCCCAGAACCTGTGAATATGCTACCTTTCATGACAAAAGGCCAATTTAGGTTGCAGATAACATTAATGTTGGTAATGAACTGACTTGATAATATGGAGATTATCTTGGACTACTCAGGTAAGTCCGATGTAGTAACAAGGGAAGATGAATAAAATAAAATGGAAAGATAGAGACTGAAGGTCGGTCAGAATAATGCAATGTGATGTGAAAACTCTATCTACCTATCCTAGCTGGCTTTGATGATGGAGGAGGGAGCTGTGAGCCAAGAACTGTAGGTATCTCTAATGTGGAAAAGACAAGGAAATGCATTATTCCCTAGAGTCTACAGAAGGAACACAACTGGCAGACATCTCGATTTTAGTCCATTGACACCATTTCAGATTTCTGACTTCCACAGCTCTAAGACAATAGTTTCATACTGTTTTAAGCCAGTAAGTTTGTAGAAATTTTTTACGTTAGTGTTAGAAAACTAAATTCCAACCTAGAAAACATAGCCCAGAAATTGCCTCTTCATTCAGCGTTCCTCTGAATACCCCAGACTGCCAGACTGGTTTGTGGGCTCTCCTTTGAGCTCTCAGAAATTCACTCTCAGAACTTCACCCCTACCCTGTGTTGATTTGTGTAGTGGTTAGAGAGGAGATAGAGGAGAAATCTGCACTTGCCTGAGACTTCACCTTTAATTTTTGAATCTCTGTGATCACTCTTCTTGTTCAGAGGTGCTATAAAACGCATTGAGTGTGACTATTGGTTGTTATGTGCAAATAAAGTTATTTTAGAATATAATTAAACAATACACACATGCATATATATGTGTGTGTATATATATAAAATATGCACCTATATATACATATAAATGTCTACCTATATATTTATATATATATATATGAAAAAATATCTACCTAGAGAATTCTAGTAGTGAACATATCTTATACAGACTAATTTTACATAGGTACTGTTATTGTTGCTATCATCATCAACAACATCATCATCATTCTGTTTTATTCTTTGGAAACTAAACTGAAGCACAGAAAAGTTGGTAAATCATTGAACAAACTCCTGGGTGGTGTGCTTTACCGCCTTGTTTTCAACTTTGGCAGTGTGCCTCCAAAGCCTGAATACTTAATCAACACAATCTGACAGCTCTTCAATATGTCTGTATAAAAAAAAGTCTATCCTCATAAATCAGCTGTGATGCTAAAAGAGGAGGCTTTAGCTAAAAATATTAAGGCTATCATACTGAAAATGACAGATCCAGTTAGGGGAGTGGATGAAAGCTGAAATCAAGTCACTGCAAGGTAGACATACTTCAGGATGGCCTCCAGCCCAGGATTTTATGGGACAGTTTCCTCTTGCAAGAGATACATAGTTCTGTAATGAAGACAAACCATCTCACTTATACTCCTGTTTTCATTTAGCAGGAATCTAAAAGTTTATTTTCTGTGGTCTAAGGAAAACATCTAAATGCCTCTAGAGGTATGTTGACTTGGTCTTGTTTATAACATGCTTCAGAGTCTCTGAAATGGAAGGACTGCCATAGTTTCCCGGTTATGATGGATACTGCATTGCTCCAATCAGATGCTCACTTCAGGGCCCAGGCAGTTATCCCTCAGCTGCTGGATATATTAATTGTTGGCGGTTCACAGCAGCACCCCTCAATCTGTCTCCTCAGAACCTAGTGCACTGCCTGTGGACAATGACTGGCTGAAGTGGGGAAACAAAGACCCTGAATTTTGCCTCCTGCATGGAACTCTCTGTCTTTGGAGTCTGTTTCCAGGGAATCCAGGCTGAGATTTTATACTGTAATTTTATTGTTTTTCTTTTAATTTTATTTTATTGTAGTAAAAACATTTAACATGAATTCTACTCTCTTAACAAAATTTTAAGTGCACATCACATTATTTTAAGCACACATCACATTGTTGACTAGAGGCACAGTGCTGCACAGCAGATCTCTAGAGCTTATTCATTTTGCTTAACTGAAACTTCATGCCCTTTGATCAGTAACTCCCAATTTCCTCCACCCTCTAACCCCTGGCAACCACCGTTCTACCCTTTGATTCTATGAACTTGATTATTTTGGGTACCACAAATAAGTGGAATCATTCAGCATTTGTTTTTCTTGTTACTGAAGAAGAATCTAAGTCCTGACAGGCATCATGACATTTTCAATTTTAACAGAATCATAACCCAGAACTCCTAATTCCAGTCTAGTGATCTTTTGTGTAAGTATAATGACTCCTTCAAAAAAGACTTGTAGGTGCTCACAGTATTGAAATAACAGAGAATACAACTCAGTTTTTTTTAAGTCACTAAATGATATACAGTGTTAAATGGTCTTATAGAGAGGTATCTATTTAATGATTATGGGTGTGGAAATTAAGTGCTATAAAGCTAAAATATAGCATATTTTTAAAATTATAATTAACGACATTCAATTCTAACAATTTATGTTATGCATCTTCCTGGGGAAAGTAAATTCTTTTCAAATCGTGGTGTGTGATAAAATTTTAGAGACAATAAAATCTTTAATACAAATTTAAAAGTTAAGAATGATAATTTAATAAAGTAACATATATGACTCAGTAAACATGGTACTTTTGTGTCTTGCACAAAATAACCATTCAATAAATGTTCTATATTATTATTATGAGTGAGTGCCAAACATGTATTAGACATTGTTGTGTGATATTGTCTAATTTAAATGTAAAGTGAACCCTATGCTACATATATAATTATCACAGTTTTAGATATGAGGAAGCTGAACCTTGGTGAGATTAAATAACTTGACCAATGTTACCCAGAAAAGCTACGCAAATCTGTTTGGGTTCAAACCATGTACTTTTTCCATTGCATAAGATGGAGTCTTCCCTGTAGGTTACATTGTTATCAAAATATAAATCATTTGAATTCCATTTTTCTCTGGATCCTCCGTGCAACAAATGAAGGATCATAATGCTGATAAAACAACTCAAAAATTCTAAATACTTTAAAGTAGACCAACTTCTCCAGATGTGCTCATGTAGGTATTGCCCTACCTTTCTTAGTCGGAAAATTTCTAAACTCTCAGCGAGCAAATATTTTGGTAGGACATAAAAGAATGAATTAAAAAAGAAGATTGTGTTTATTTCTAACATTTAATTCTGAAAATTTCAAACAAATGCGAAAATAGAGAAAATAGTCTCTGCACATTATTTGGAATTCTTCTAAAAGAAAGACTTGCCTCCTCGTCCTAATTTATTTATTTATTTATTTATTTATTTATTTATTTATTTATTTACTTATTTATTCATTCATTCATTTATTCATTCAAATATTTGCTTAAGTCCATTTACATTCATGGATATGTTTTGGGTTATAATCTAATACTATACTATTTATTTTGTTCTTCACATAATTGCAGCTTTGGCCACTGGGAACTCTTTGATGTTGGCTTCTATATCCCTTTGACACAGCCCATTCTTTTATTTTTTGAGTGTATCTCTATATTTTAGTAGTACAAGATGTTCCAGTCTCATCTTACGTATTTTCTGCTCCAGCCCTAGAATCAACTGTTTCTCTAAGGAGCCTTGGTTCCTTTTATTAGTGAATGGTATTTAAAAGCCAAGATTTGGCAGGTGGGAGCTCTCATTTCTATGGGGATGTCATTGATTCTAAGCCCTCTCAACAAATGATAGTAGGTTATATATATCTCAATAAATGATAGTAGGATATATATATATAGAGAGAGAGTAGGATATATTTATTATATATATCTATATGAAACGCTATTCACACATATCTACAATAATTTCTATATCTATCCATCGGTGTATGTATGTGCATGTGTATAGTTGTGTGTGTGTGTGTCTGTGTATTTCCACTGGGTTCTAGTTTTTTGTGCTTCCTTTTCTAACTTTCTGAGAGGGAATAGTTTCTATTGAAAAATCTTCTGTTTTCTTATGTTTTTGTTTTTCTGTATGAAATATATTCTTTCTTTCTAATTTTAAGATGTTCTCTTTGACATTTTTCAGCAATGTATTTATTACGTGTTTTGCTGTGGTTTTCATTATAGTTGTCCTCTTTGATTTTCATTGACATTCTTAGAATTCTGAGTTTATAGTTTTATTAAATTTGGAAAAAAATCATCTTTATTTTTGTGACAGTTGGAAGACAATATTTGAAGAAATAGAGCTTTTAAAATAGTTTCTGAGTCTGTGTTTTCAATGTTTCGTCTTTCTGTGATTCACTTTAGATTTCATTGTTAAGTCCTAAGTTCACTGATCTTTTCTTCTGCAATCTCTAGCGGTTCCAGTTTTTAAAAAATATCTTTCATTTTTTAGCCTTATATTCATGTTTTCCTTTAAATATCTAAACATTGTTATAATAGCCGTTTTAAAATATACATCTGCTAGTGTCATAGTTTCTGTCATTTTTGCGTCTATTTATATTGGCTGATTTTTCTCTTGGATATGGAGCATAGTAGCCTGCTTCTTCCTATGTTTAATAATTTTTAATGGATGCCATACACTGTGAAGGCTATCTTGTTGAGTTATCTGAGTTTTGTTATCTTTATCTGAAGAATATTGACAGGCATTTAAGTTACTTTTGGATCATGTGATCCACCTGAGGCCTATTCTTATGCCAAGCTAGGGCAGTTCTAGTTTATACATGAATCCAGAGATAGTTCACTCTTATATTAGGCTTACTGAATATCTCTGGTGGTCACCACATTCTCTCCAATCTGACTGGTTGGACATTAATATCTTCCCACACTATGTGGGCTCTCAAAATTATTCTGCTTCCTGTTCCCCATGCGCCCAACATTATGGACTTTCCCTTTATACATGCAAGGCCTGGATCTTAGCAAGACTCAAGAACAACCTTATATATTTTTGGAGCTTTTGTTCTCCATTACTCCCTCTTTCCTGGATCCCTGCCTCATAATATCCAGCAACCTACCCCTTCCCAAGCTCTGGTCTTGATCACTTCATCCAAGGGAGGATGCTCAGCCTCATTTGGATTCTGACTTGGAAAATGACTTCCAACAGAAATTTAATATAATTACACAACTCATCTTATTTGTTGCTTTTTGTTAAGATATTACAGTCTTTCATGGCTTGATATAATGCCTGTAAATGTTTTATGTTTCTTTTACATTTGTATAGTTTACAGTGGGGACATATGTTTTTCCCTGCTATTACATCATTGTTGAAATTAAGTTGTTTTTCTCAGTATTTTTGTCTAGCTATTCTTACTCACTTGTGTTTACAAATAAACTTTTTAATTATCTCATCTGTTTCCAGAGAAAGCCTGAGGTTTTTGTTGTTACTGTTATTTGAGAACTTTGTAAATTTAAGTTGTGATTTCCATTTTAACTCATATCTTCTCTAAGAACATAGTATGTTTTTCATTTTTTATATTTAATTTGTGTCTTTTGGAAGTGAGCAATAATATTCCACATCTATATTTTGAACATTTTAGTTAAGGTTCCAATTAGGGATCTTATTGGGTTTTTTGGTTTTTGTAAATTTAGTCATTTCTTCCACTATATTTTCTAAACTTATTCTTGTTTGCATATAGAAAGGGTTTAGTTTGTATATATAATTTTAGGTTAATTTTATTAACTCTACTTTTAGTAAATTGTGTCATTAATTATGTTAGTGTTTCTATTTATTCTTCTGGGGTTTCCAGATACATTAACATATCAATTGCATGTAGATATAATTTACTCCCTTTCAATTTTTATGTCACTAATTGCCTTATCTTGGCTAGTATCTTGGGCTAAAATCCCATTCAGTATACAACGTTAAATAGTGGTAATTATATTGGGGATCACTTTACTGATCCTGATTTTGGTGAACAAGTGTTTATTGTTTTCCTATTGAGTAAGAGTTATACTTTTGAAGTATCCACTAATTCCTATTTTATTGAGGGTTTCCATTATTTATTTATTTAGACCACAGATGGCTGTTGAATTTTATCCAGTATATTTTCTGGTCCTGTGGACATGAATTTTTTTCTTTCTGGCTGTATAGATATGTTAGGTTACAACAATAAAACTTCTGGTATTGAGTAGCTCTTGAATCCTGGTTAAACTCAAATCAGTCATGATATTTTAATTTTTAAAGAGACGTATACTATTTTTGCTAATTTTCTTTAGAAATTTTCTATCAATATTCATAAATATTAGTCATTTTCTTTTACATACAATAATTATCAGATTTTGGCATCAGTGTTACACTTGAATGATAAACAACATCTAAATGGCATTACAATTAGGTGATCTCTAAAAATAGTGTATGATTAGTGAAAATGCTGGGGATGGGTGCTTTTAGAGAAAGCTTTTTTTTAATGGTGTTTTAATACTAACTCTATCCTTATTATATTTTTTACTTGTTTTTATATACTAGCAATATTTTGACCCATAAAAGTTTGCTAATTAGCTATCAGCAACTTTTTTTTTTTTACTTTATACTTAGCAGTAATATACAGTACTATCAAATGCAGTCAGAGATCGGAAAGTATTTCTCCAAGCATAATAAAAGTTCATATGTAGTTTGACCCTAGATTTAAAAACACTGTCTAATATTTGAATATTTTCTGATTTACAACGTCTAAATTCCGATGTTTAATTTAACACAATAACATTATTTTCATTTCGTGATTTGAAAGAAGAACTAATGTTTTCTAGGTAAAATACTGAATGATTCAGAAGGCAAATGGTTACATTGACAAACTGGCAATAATATTTGGAATGGGTTGTTAATTGAGGAAGATAATTATGTATTTAATATACTAAAATAAAGCTTTTCTGGTGAGGAAAAAAATAGTAGCAGTATATATTCTGATTATGAAGTCTAAATAACCTTTCTTTGAAAAGTGAACCCATGAAAATTTTGGCATGAGATATATTAAAAACGAAAAACAAAACCCAGAGTGCCCATTGAAGGTCATGAGCTTTGCATATTGCTTTTTATTCTGAGACCTTCAGCCACTGAATATGCATTGTCATAAGACAAATTCATGGAAGAAGTCTCCAAATACTAGATTGAAAGTTGTCTCAGCTCACTGAATGTGAACAGAAGAGAACTGTTATAATATTCATAAGCCAAAGTTAGTCTGAAAAGAAGTTTTTTCAAAAAAGTAGAGCACATTTTATAATACATCAAACTACAATATTTATTCATATTCAATAAACCTAGTTGTGTTTTATGATTAAAGATAATATAAGGTCTTGTATGAATGACATTCTTGATGTACTTGAAGAAAATAAATGTTTAATGATATAAAAGCATACAGTTTAAGGACAGGTTTTTAAAAAGCAGCTTTTAAAAAAGAGTTCAAATTTACTGTTACAAAAAATAATACTATTTATGCAAGTCAAGAGTTCTACATTTTTCCTTTAATTTGACAATTTAGTTTTAGTTGTCTGTTTCCTCTAGTATTCCCACCTCTTCCAAGAGATTGAAGAAAGTGGTATATCTGTAATCAGATTGTAGTCATTAATTTATCCTGAAGGGAGATAGAGAAACACATCCTGAATTTTTGTAGTGACTTGACTTTTTAGACAGTAGAGAGAGGAATTATAGTTACCACAGATAAGGTAACTTTCAGCTATAGAAACTTAACAGTTTTAACTAAAACAATGACTCAAATGCTCAACTTAATTGTGTATGTACACGAATGCCTATCTATACCTATGTCTGTGTCTGTCTATATCTATTTAAGGAAGTAGGAGTTTTTGCCAAGTAAAAAGGAAATTAATTCCTATAGCAGTTATTTTACCTGAAATTTGGGTCTCCTAATGAAAATAGAATAAAAAAGAGTATTTATTACAAGAGTGGAAGTGAGGGGATCATAGCAAATGGGAGGCAGGACTAGATTGCAGCTCTGGACAGAGCAGCATGCGAGGTTTGCGTTGTGAATTTTACCTCCAAATCGACTGCAAGAACAAACCAGCAATCCCAGGAAGACTCACAGGCCCTCTGAAGGAAGTGGACTGCTCCTGCAGGACCCAGGAGACCCCCCCAAATACTCTAGGAGGTACATAGTCTCGGGCAAGTTTTCAAGCCCAGCTGACCATCCACCTAGAAACAGGCTCAGGGCTGCTGTGGAGGGCACAGTGGTAGTGATCATGAGTAGCCGCTTGGTTTGTGTAGGAGCTAGGTGAGGCCTGTGACTGCCAACTTTCCCCCACTTCCCTGATAACCTGCATGACTCAGTAAAGGCAGCCATAATCCTTCTAAGTACACAACTCCAGTGACCTGGGAATCTCACCCTCATCCCCTACAGCAGTCGCAGCAAGATCCGCCCAAGGAGAGTCTGAGCTCAGACATGCCTAGCCTCACCCCCACCTGATGGTCCTTCCATATCCACCCTGGTAGCAGAAGACAAAGGGCATATAATCTTGGGAGTTCTAGGGCCCCACACACTGCCAGGCCATCTCCACACTACTATAGCTAATGCTTTCTGTAAAGCGCCACCTCCTAGTAGGAGGCCAACCAGCACAAAAATAGACCATTAAACTACCAAAGCTAAGGACACTCACTGAGCCCACTGTGCCCTCCACCACCTCCACCAGAACAGGCACTGGTATCCACAGGTGGGAGACCCATAGACGGTTGACATCACAGGACTCTGTGCAGACAACCCCCAGTACCTTCCCAGAGCCAGGTAGACTTGCTGGGTGGCTAGACCCAGAAGTGAGACAACAATCTCTGCAGTTCAGCTCACAGGAAGTCACATCCATAGGAAAAGGGGTAGAATACAACATCAAGGGAACACCCCATGGGACCAAAGAATATGAACAACAGCCTTCAGCTCTGGACCTTCCCTCTGACAGAGCCTACCCAAATGAGAAGGAACCAGAAAACCAACCCTGGTAATATGACAAAACAAGGCTCTTCATCACCCCTGAAAAAATCGCACTAGCTCACCAGCAGTGGATCCAAACAAAGAAGAAATCCCTGATTTACCTGAAAAAGAATTCAGGAGGTCAGTTAATAAGCTAATCAAGGAGAAACCAGAGAAGGGTGAAGCCCAGTGCAAGGAAATCCAAAAGATGACACAAGAAGTGAAGGGAGAAATATTCAAGGAAATAGATAGCTTAAAGAAAAAACAATCAAACATTCAGGAAACTTTGGACACACTTTTAGAAATGTGAAATGCTCTGGAAAGTCTCAGCAATAGAATTATCAAGTAGAAGAAAGAAATTCAGAGCTCAAAGACAAGGTCTTCAAATTAACCCAATCCAACAAAGACAAAGAAAAAAGAATCAGAAAATATTAACAAAGCCTCCAAGAATTCTGGGATTATATTAAGTGACCAAACCTAAGAATAATCTGTGTTCTTGAGGAAGAAGAGACTTCTAAAAGCCTGGAAAACATTTTTGCGGGAATAATCAAGGAAAACTCCCCTGGCCTTGCAAGAGACCTGGACATCGAAATATAAGAAGCACAAAGAACACCTGGCAAATTCATCGCAAAAATATCTTCGCTTGTGCACATTGTCATCAGGTTATTCAAAGTTAAGAAAAGTGAGCAGAGGTAGCCATTCTTATATCACACAAAACAAACTTTAAAGCAACAGTGGTTAAAAGAGACAAAGAGGGTGCTGGGCGTGGTGACTCAGGCCTGTAATCTCAGCACTTTGGGAGGCCAAGGTGGGTGGATCACCTGAGGTCAGGAGTTTGAGACCAGCCTGGCCAACATGGTGAAACCCCGTCTTTACTAAAAATACAAAAATTAGCCAGGCAGGTGGCAGGTGCCTGTAATCCCAACTACTCGGGAGGCTGAGGCAGGAGAATCGCTTGAACCTGGAAGGCAGAGGTTGCAGTAAGCCGAGATCGCACCATTGCACTCCAGCCTGGGGGACAAGAGCGAGACTTTGTCTCAAAAAAAAAAAAAAAGACAAAGAGGGGCATTATATAATGGTAAAAGGCCTTGTTCAACAGGAAAATATCACAATCCTAAACATGTATCACAATCCTAACAATGGAGCTCCCAAATTTATAGAACAATTACTAATGGACCTAAGAAATGAGATAGACAGCAACACAATAATAGTGGAGGACTTCAATACTCCACTGACAGCACTAGGCAGGTCATCAAGACAGAAAGTCAACAAAGAAACATTGGATTTAAACTATACTTTGAGACAAATGGACTTAACAGATATATACAGAACATTTCATTCAACAACTGCAGAATACACATTCTATTCAGTAGTGCATGGAACTTTCTCCAAGATAGACCGTATGATAGACCATACAACAAGTCTCAATAAGTTTAAGAAAATTGAAATTATATCAAGCACTGTCTCAGACCACAGTGGAATAAAACTGGAAACCAACTCCAAAGGGAATCTTCAAAACCATGCAAATACATGGACATTAAATAACCTGCTCCTGAATGAGGACTGGGTCAAAAACAAAATCAAGATGGAAATTTAAAAATTCTTTGAACTAAATGACAATAATGACACAGCCTATCAAAACCACTGTGATACAGCAAAGGCAGTGCTACGAGGAAAGTTCATAGCTCTAAATGTCTACATCAAAAAGTCTGAAAGAGCACAAACAGACAATCTAAGGTCACACCTGAAGGAACTGGAGAAACAAGAACCAACGAGACCCAAACTCAGCGGAAGAAAGGAAATTACCAATATCAGAGCAGAACTAAATGAAACTGAAACAAAATACAAAAGATAAATGCAACAAAAATCTGGTTCTTTGAAAAGATAAATAAAATTGATAGACCATTAGCAAGATTAACCAATAAAAGAAGAGAGAAAATCCAAATAAACTCACTAAGAAATGAAATAGGAGATAATACAACTGACACCACAGAAATACAAAAGATTATTCAAGGCTACTGTTAACACCTGTATGCATATAAGCTAGAAAACCTAGAAGAGATGGATAAATGCCTGAAAAAATACAACCCTCCTAGCTTAAATCAGGAAGAATTAGATACCCTGAACAGACCAGTAACAAGCAGCGAAATTGAAATGGTAATTTAAAAATTACCAACAATAGAAGTCCAGGACCAGATGATTCACAGCAGAATTCTACCAGACATTCAAAGAAGAATTGGTATCAATCCTTTTGACACTATTCCACAAGACAGATAAAGAAGGAACCCTCCTTAATTCGTTCTGTGAATCCAGCATCACCCTAATATCAAAACAAGGAAAGGACATAACCAAAAAAGAAAACTACATAACCAATGTTTTTGATGAACATAGATGCTAAAATCCTTAACAAAATACTAGCCAGCCAAATCCAACAGCATATCAAAAAGATAATCCACCATGATCAAGTAGGTTTCATACCGGGGATGCAGGGATGGTTTAACATACACAAGTCAATAAATGTGATACACCACATAAACAAAATTAAAAGCAAAAATCACATGATCATCTCAATAGATGCAGAAAAAGCATTAGACAAAATCCAGCATCCCTTTATGATTAAAACTCTCAGCAAAATAGGCATACAAGGGACATACCTTAACGTAATAAAAGCCATCTATGACAAACTCAAAGCCAACATATTACTGAATGAGGAGAGGAACAAGACAAGGATGCCCACTCTCACCGTTCCTCTTCAACATAGTACTGGAAGTCCTAGCCAGAGCAGTCAGACAAGAGAAAGAAAGAAACGGCATCCAAATCGATAAAGAGAAGTCGAACTGTCATTGTTTGCTGACTATATGATTGTTTACCTTGAAAACCCTAAGGACTCCTCTAGAAACTCCTTGAACTGATAAAAGAACTCAGCAAAGCTTCCGGATACAAGATTGATATACACACTAGTAGCTCTTCTGTACACCAGCAGTGACCAAGCAGAGGATCAAATTAAGAACTCAACCCCTTTTAGAATAGCTGCAAAGCAAAAACAAAACAAAAAACTTGAATATACCTAACAAAGGAGTCGAAAGACCTTTACAAGGAAAACTACAAAACACTGCTGAAAGAAATAATAGATGACACAAACAAATGGAAGCACATCCCATGCTCATGGATGGATAGAATTAATATTGTGAAAATAACCATACTGCCAAAAGCAATCTAAAAATTCAGTGCAATCTTCATCAGAATACCGCCATTATTTTTCACAGAATTAGAAAAAACAATTCTAAAATTCATATGGAACCAAAAAAGAGCCCACATAGCCAAAGCAAACTAAGCAAAAAGAACAAATCTAAAGGCATCACACTACAATATCAAACTATACAATAAGGCCATAGTCACCAAAACACTGTGGTACTGGTATAAAAATAGGCACAATGGAACAGAAAGAGAATCCAGAAATGAACCCAAATACTTACAGCCAACTGACCTTCAACAAAGCAAACAAAAATATAAAGTGGGGAAAGAACACCCTTTTCAACAAATGGTGCTGGGATAATTGGCTAGCCACATGTAGGAGAATAAAACTGGATCCTCATCTCTCACCTTATACAAAAATCAACTCAAGATGAATTAAGGACTTAAACCTAAGACCTGAAACTATAAAAATTCTAGAAGATAACATTGGAAAAACCTTTGTAGACATTGGCTTAGGTAAGCATTTCATGACCAAGAACCCAAAAACAAATGCAATAAAAACAAAGATAAATAGCTGGGACCTAACTAAACTAAAGAGCTTTTGCACAGCAAAAGAAACACTCAGCAGAGTAAACAGACAACCCACAGAGTGGGAGAAAATCTTCACACTCTACACATCTGACAAAGGACTGATATCCAGAATCTACAATGAATTCAAATAGGTAAGAACAAAACAATCCCATCAAAAAGTGGGCTAAGGACATGAATTCTCAAATGGCCAACAAACATATGAAAAAATGCTCAACATCACTAACAATCAGGGAAGTGTAAATCAAAACCTGCAAGAATGGCCGTAATAATAAAATCAAAAAACAGTAGATGTTGGTGTGGATGCGGTGAACAGGGAACACATCTACACTGCTGGTGGGAATGTAAACTAGTAAAGCCACTATGGAAAACAGCGTGGAGATTCCTTAAAGAGCTAAAAGTAGGGCCGGACATGGTGGCTCACGCCTGTAATCCCAGCACTTTGGGAGGCCGAGGCGGGTGGATCACCTAAGGTCAGAAGTTCGAGACCAGCCTGACCAATATGGTGCAACCCCATCTCTACTAAAAATATGAAAATTAGCCAGTCGTGGTGGCAGACTCCTGTAGTCTCAGCTACTCAGGAGGCTGAGACAGGGGAATTGCTTAAACCCAGGAGGTGGAGGTTGCAGTGAGCTGAGATCATGCCACTGCACTCCAGCCTGGGAGACAGAGAGAGACTCTGTCTCAAAAACTAAACTAAACTAAAAGTAGAACTACCATTTGATCCAGCAATCCCACACTACTGGGTAGTGTGGGATTGCTGGATCAAATGGTAGTTCTACTTTTAATTCTACTTTTACTGGGTAGTGAGATTGCTGGATCAAATGGTAGTTCTAGAGAAAAAGAAGTCATTATTCGAAAAAGAAACTTTCACATGTATGTTTATGGCAGCACAATTCACAATTGCAAAATCATGGAACCAACCCAAATGCCCATCAGTCAACGAGTGGCTAAAGAAACAGTTGTGTATATGTATATATATAATGTATATATATAATATATGATGTATGATATATGATATATGTATATATGATATATGTATATATGATATATGTATATATGTATATATGATATATATTATATATTATATATGATATATTATATATTTATATATGATATATATGTATCTATGATATATGATATATGATATATGTATATATGATATATAATATATGTACATATTATATATGATATATGTATATATTATATATATACATAAAACAACTGTTTCTTTAGCCACTCGATTGATGGGCATTTAGGTTGGTTCCATGATTTTGCAATTGTGAATATATATAATTATATATGTCATATATACATATATATCATATATACATATATCATATATAATATATCATATATACACATATCATATATAATATATAATGTATACATATATATCACATATACATATATCATATATCACATATCATATATACATATATGTCATATATCATATATAGCATATGTACATATATGTATATATGTATACTATAATATATAATAAAATAATATACAATAACATAATATATAATATATAATAATATATACATATATTTTATATGATGGAATGCTATGCAGCCATAAAAAGGAATGAATTAACAGCATTTGCAGGGACCTGGGTAAGACTGAAGACTATTATTCTGAGCGAAGTAACTCAGGAATGGAAAACCAAACATCGTGTGTTCTCACTGATATGTGGGAGCTAAGCTTTGAGAACGCACAGGCATAAAAATGTTATAATGGGCTTTGGGGACTTTGGGGGAAGAGTGGGAAGGGGGCGAGGAATAAAAGGCTGCAAATATGGTGCAGTGTATACTGCTTGAGTGATAGGTACACCGAAATCTCTCAAGTCACCACTAAAGAACTATGTAACTAAATACTACCTGTACCCCAATAACTTATGGAAAAATAATAAAATAAATTGTCAATAAATAAAAAAAGAAAATAGTGGAAGTGTTCAGCAAAAGGTATAGAAAGTTCCTTTAAATTGACTTAACATTGATATTATCACTGAATATGCACAATGTATTAATTATACATAGAAAAAGAATGTACTGGGAAGTCTAAACAGCAGAGATCTGAATTAGTAGGTAGGATGTAGTCAGATTCCATGCTAACTCACATTTAAAAGGTTTTTCATTATCTCAAAATAGAATAAAACATAGTTTGTTATTGTCCATGGTAATCAAAAATATAGTTAGCGTAACGGATAAGTAATCCCTGAACCTCACCATAGGTCGTGGTTTACCTACCATCACATAAACTTCCCCGGAGCTGAAACCAAGGCACTAAACAGTCTCAGGTAACTTCTACCCTCCTTTCTTCTCATCACCTTTTGATTGGAAAAACAAAGTTCAAGTGGCTTATAGGAAATTTGTGGATAAGCAAATATGCTGTATAATGACAACACAGAAAATACAAGTGTCTGGAGAAGCCAACTTGGTATTTTTCACAATTAATGTAGAACACGCTGTCAGAGGGAGACCACCTATTGAAAACTTTTCTTAGTTATAAGTTGATTCATAACATTTAGAATTTGAAACAGCATGTAGGCAACGATTTGTAAACCACCACCTATGGATGGAGACATTGGAAATCATCATTTGGGGTGCTGTTCATGTGATCTGTAAAATTGACTGGAGAATATTTACAGGATCAACACATTTCATCTCATCCAAAGGTGATAGTAGGTCCTGACTTTATGTATCAGTTTCTACTAACTTTGAAAATCAATCCATCAGGCCACTCCATTTCCCATGGCAAATATTTAACCAACATGATCATTGTCTCAAAGCACATAGCGTATGTTCAAGCACAGTGGTATTTAATACAATATTACTGAGGAACATTTTGGGTCTCAGTAAATAATGAATACAAAGGTAACTACGCTCAAAGAAATTTACAAATAGTTCCTCTCTCAGAGATGGTACAATTTTTGTGCTTGTCAAATGAAAACAGTAATACTGATTCAATTCTTTTCACTCTTTGTGAAACAGTAGCTACCAAAGGTTTATTTTTTTTTCCTTGGGTGATATTTCTAGATGAAGTGAAGTGCCTGAGAATTTCTTTTAACTTATTTGCAAAGCCGAATTCAGCACCATGATTCATTGTAACTGCTTCAGAACACCATGTGAGAATAAAAAATAAAAACTCAGTAGAAAGGAAAATTCAAAGCACGCTGTTTGTTAGAATCAATTTTTTTTTGCAAGCATAGCACTTCAATCTCAATAGTGTTTCAAAGCCTCCAAAGCTTATGATGGTGTTGATACATATATTTTTTCCTCTCTGAAAATAACAGTCCAAGAGATAATGAAACCATAATTTCAAAATATTGCAACCAATATAAAATGGCTACATGTGTGATTCTGAAACACTCTATATGAGCACTCTCTGTAAAATAATCATGTATTAAGCACAAGGAGTAAGGAAAAAGAATTTTTTAAAAGGGAAGGGAAAGAAAGGAAATACTCAATATTGTGAAATAGCACTCTATTCAAATCGACGTTTCATTAATCCAACTTGAATACACTTAATTCCCTCCCACATCTTCATCAAGACAGCCTTGAAAGGATAGAAACTTGGAGATGGAGTTAAAAGTCAGTGAATTTAGCAAAGCCAATTTGTTCCTTTATGTAAGAAATTACGGCAATATCAAATGCCTTTTCTTTTCTTTTTTTGAGATGGAGTTTTGCTCTGTCACCCCAGCTGGAGTGCAATGGTGTAATCTCAGCTCACTGCAACCTCCACCTCCCGGGTTCAAGCGATTCTCCTGCTTCAGCCTCCCAAGTAGGTGGGATTACAGGCACCCGCCACCATGCCTGGCTAATTTTTGTATTTTTGTAGAGACAGGGTTTCGCCATGTTGGCCAGGCCAGTCTTGAACTCCTGACCTCAGGTGATCCGCCCGACTCAGCCTCCCAAAGTGCTGGGATTACAGGCATAAGGCACCACACCGGCATATCAAAGGCCTTTTCTATCACACAGGAGTGCAATTTTAAACCCTTTTAGTATAGTCTTTAGATGATTATGGAAAAATTATATCTGTCGGTTTGTACATGCATACTCATAAGCGCATTACACAGTATATTTACTTGCAGCTGGCATACATTGGGTGAAAAGGGGAGAGCTAACACTTGTTTTTAAGTTTGGTTTTCTTTCTCATTTATCAAAGGGTTAAAATGAGGTTCCAGTGGTAGGTATGGTTGAATACAAAGGGTTTTGTTTGTATGTTTGTCCTTATGGATTCTCTCCAGTATTTTTCGAAGTTCTTGGGAGTCTTCCAAAACATTGGTTGGAAATCAGTATGACAGTCCTAAGTTTCTTGTTTTATTAATGGGAAGACTGGAGGTTAAATGACTTACCAAATACTATGTAATTGGCAGATGAACTTCTGAGACCAGCATCAGGGTCCTACTTTCCCACGCTGAAGAAACTTATTTTGACCTTTATTCTTGTGCCAGCAAGCCTTTCACTAGTTTTATTTCCCTTTAGTTTAAAAATACGTAACTGCCATGTTAAGATTTGGATTTAATTCTTCATGCAACACACTCTGTGATATAAAACAAAAATGAACATTTATCTTTTAAAAATTAGTATCATTTTGGACCTGGTGCTTTTGTTCTCTCCTTCAATACCTTCAGTAAAAATTTCACAGTGAAATATTTCAAACTGTTTTTCAAAACCCTTTATTATGACATAGTTGGTTTATAAATTTAGACTTATTTGAAATTCTAAAACCATAAGGAATGTATTAAAAGCCACAGAAGAAAATCAATAAATGCATACAAAATATTTTTAATAATCTAAATCTACATATACCTTTTATCCTCTGTACACACACACGTGTATATGTATATATGTATATATGTGTGTGTGTGTGTACAGAGAACAAATATATATAAATTACAGACTAAAAAATGTAAGTTAAATGATAAATAATAAACAGGAAAAATTTGCAACACATATAAAGATTTATTTTCTTGATTTGCAAAGAGCTTACACAAAACAATGACAAAGTAAAATAATATACATATACACACATATCCATATACATACACACATATTTATGCAGAGTCCAGAAAAATAAATGTTAAAGAGAATACCATAATGAAAATATGTGATAGTACACAAAACAGATTCTCTAAGAAGATCAAAAAATGATTTTATACCACTTGGTATCAAAGTGTTCACAATCTCTATTATATAATGATGTATGTAAAATTAAAAATCCTGCTAATGATCAGGATTGGGAATGATCCAGCAGATTCAACAGGGAGACAACTATAAGTAGGTTTGGAAAGAGTAGATTTATGGTATAAAAGACTTCACATAGAAATCACTTCACATAAAAATGTAATGATATGCAAAGTTTTTTCGTAGAAACTGCTTTAAAATGTTTAAGGCATTTAGAACAGAAAACTAGACTTGAGATGTCTAAAGATTATATATATTTAGAAAAATATATTAGTGATTCTAAGAATAGAGGGCTTTTACTAGCTAGTTCAATATGTGTATGTGTACACACCCATACACAGAAGCTAGTACACATACATATATTGCATCTGTAAATTTCTTTGTATAAATGTATATTACTCTAACTTAGATATTTTTATTGGTGTAATTATATGCAAGATTGATGTTCACACAATAAAACATGAAATTTTATAACAACGCTTGGGAATTTTTAATTTCTGAGATACCCCATTGCCCATGGTTAGAAGTCACTTCATGTGGATCTGCATTAATTTTGTAAACAAGGCTTTTTAATTTGCTTTAAAATTTTGATATACATTTAAACTGTTGCTCAAAGCAGATTTACATAAAACCTTTGAACTTCTCTGAATTATATCACATACCCTTGGAAGTAAATTAGGACATGTGAGAGCTCTTATTGACTGACTTTCAGAGTAGGTGTGTTCATTTATATTTCTTTGACTGTTTTGTCATTTCTAAATTAAATTATTTCTAGATTAGAATTTTACATTTCAGGAGTTTTAATGAGCAAGTTTTAGTCAAAAAAAATCACAGCCAATAATTTTTAGGTAGACATGGTCTTCTTGGAGTTGTTTTAATAAACTATACTCATTTATAGTGAACACCTTTCTATGTAGTATCCAACTCACTGATTTTGCAAGCTCCTGAGTCAAGTAATCATGTGAAAATACTCGCATTGTTTAATTATTGAAGGGGTAAAATAACAGCTTTATTGATGGCATTTGAAATTTAATAAGATTTCTGCAAAATATTTTGGAAACCTTAAAATACATACTATATCATTGTTTTCAGAGGGTGGAAATTTTAGGAGTTGCTGCTTTTGAATGTCTTCATTTTTTCACATATTATTTTCTATTATATGTTTTAACAATGAAGACATTTAAACGAATCTTTATAAATGCAGGTCACTTATATTTCATATTTAAAATTTTCAAGGAAACAGTCCAACGCAAAGGTGTCTTTTATTACTTCCTCACTACCTGTTACTGCAGTGCAACAATTTACATCCTTTTTTAAATTTTTCCTGATTTAAGGCAATTCCATCCTTCCAATAGCTCAGGTCAAAATCCTTGTGGTTGTCCTTGATGCCTGTTTCTCTGTCATACTCTACATTCAATTTGTCTGCATAATCTGTCAGCAATGTGTCATAATACCCCAGAAACCAGCCACTCTCAGAAACCAGCGTTCCCTGCTGCCCGCAGTGTCTGAGTAGCCTTCTCTTTGCCTGAGTCACTGTCGTAGACTCCTAACATCCAGCCTTTGACTTTTGTCTTGCTCCCGTCACTTTCTTCTCAGCGCGACCACCAGAGTGGTTCTGCAAATATACAAACTAGCTCTTCACACTCTCTTGTGTCTGCGCATTTCATTCAGGGTCTTGCATGGCTCATGAAGCTCTCAGGGTACCCCCAACACCATCTCCCACCTCATCTTGACTCCCCCACCTTCTCTCTCTGGTCCAGCCACAACTTGCGTCACTACCATTCTTTGGGCACTCCAAACATGTTCTCACTTGAGGCTCTTGGACCTGGCTGTTTCATCTGATATGAATTCCTTTTGCCAGAAAGAATCAAGTTTGCAGTACATCCTAGTATGTCCACAAGATTTAAAATTTTAACACCGCCTCCAAGAATCCCACATCATATTTTTTAAACACTTGACTCTGCTTTGCTGTTCTCATTATTCGTATAGTATTTATCAATGTCTAGTCTCTTATGTGATATATTTATTTGCTGTTTTTTTTTTGTAATCTATCTTGCTTTTTAATGATACATGCTACATGCTACCGTGAGGTTAAAAAATCACCAATACTCCCAAAGCACAGTACCGCGTATATAGTATGTGCTGAATAGATATTTGAATAAATACATTTCAGTGTCTTTATCTTAATATTCACTGGAAATTCTATTTAGTAACAACACTCTAGATATCATCATGATATGATAGTAAAGCTAAATGACTTTGGATGTTAGATATAAAAATACTAATTTTTTTCTCAGTAGAACTTTGACAGAGTAATTGTTAAATACCAACTGGAATATTAAGGACAGCTTACAGCTGAAGGTCCCTTACACAATAGCTAGCCTTGTTTTATATACTTCAGGGGCTCGTCAATACAATGGAAGAGATAGAAAGGCTCACCAACATGAAATATGAATAGTCCGTGAAGTTCTCGCAAAGACATAGACGTGGCCAGAAGAGGATTCTTGTCACTTTGGATCAAGGTGTAAATTAATTAGGAAATTAATTTAACATTTCTAGAATGGGAAAATGGACATGATTTATAAAACAATGAATTCGTTTATTTCAGGCAGAGGCTAGACATTATGGAAAGGTACAAAAATGGTAAGTCTAGGGATCTTCATGAACTAGAGGACATGAATTGGTGAGGAATGAAAAGTTAGTGTCCTTAAACAAGAAATGGTCAGTTTGCGATATATTTTTTCAGCCTGGCAAGACTTTCTCTGACGTGTTTAAAAATCATGAATGTTGCAATGTTAAGACTAAGTAAAGTGACTGAAAAAATTGCTAATTCTTATATGTAATTATACTGTAAGTTTTTAGTACCTGTTTCTGAACCAAATCGATATTAATAATTTTAAAATACCATAATTATAGGAGTAGTTTGTTATACTAAATATTTTGATACACGAGTTAAAAAATTGTATTTTCAGTATAATTAATTTGTATAACATATATTATATAAAGTTACAATTATGTATGTATCTTAATAAATATTAAGACAAATCATTCATGTGATTTATATGAGACTAATTAAACAATTTATACATCATCATATGTATCTGATGAGTCTAATCCCTAGATAAAATTATCATTCTACTTGCAATTCTAAATTTAAGATAAACTTAGAGAAAAAGCAGAGGTCACTTTGAATTGGTTTTGGGTACATGGTTTTGGGTAAGTAAAACTATCTAGGGGATCATACATTTCTTGTACATGAGAGAAAAGTTAATGCATTTGCTATTCATATGGCATAAAAATAACTATTCATATTGCAATGAAGTATTTTTCTTTAGAATATTAGAATAGTCAAGCATTACATCTCTTTCTGTAAATAAGGTATAAATATTTTCAGTCAATGAAAGTCATCACTTCTATTTGGAACAAAAATCCCAAGGATAAACTTTATATTAAATTTTCATCATTAAAAATGGCCTATTTCTATAGAGATTATCAAACATTAAGATGGCATAAATCAAAATAAACAACTTGCCTAATTGAAACCTGACTACATTACTAGGTGTTATCTCTATTTATGTTTTATGGTTTGCTTCTTTTAATTTTCTCTTTTGCTTCTGAGGGAATTTAAAAAGCATTTAAAATTAGCTTCTAGCTTTCAATAACAGCTAGAAGGACATGTGTGCGGATAGCATTGGTATCAATTAAAATTACGATGATTTCTTTTTTGCCCCTAAGAGTAAGATCAGCATATTTAGAATGGGAATAAAAAGGCAAAGCTAAACAATATTCTAGCCATTTTCCTCAAAATTGAAATTGCAAGAAATTAAACAGGGGTTTAATTAACACGTTGTTTTGAGCCTTTTTAGGTAAGTTCTGAGAGTAATGCTCTTGAAAAGTAGTGGTTCAGGTTTGCTTTCCGTGAATGAGGTTTGTTTTTCAGAACTTCATTCAACAGTAGTTTAAATACTAGGATAGACTAATTTTAGCCTTGGGACATAGTATTTGTGCAAAGTATTTATTTACTGTTCTCCTGAAACTTATTTGAAAACAAAACCTTGCTATGCCTCTTCTCACAAGCCTCTCATCCTAGATTGTTCCTATATTTGTGGCTAAAAGCTCTATGAAAATTTACTGTAAAAATTCATTTTCCTGCAGTTACCAAGGAGGAATTTCAATTGCACATGATACCCAAAGCCAGTTCATCTCAAGAAAGGGATGGGGAGAATGAGAGGAAAGGCAGTTAGGTCACTAAAAATTGATTCTATTACTCTTGCCATTTGCTTATGACAGCATGTCCTAAAGTTGTTCTGTACTTTTCTTCAGATACAAAGATTAATTTTAATGGAATAGAATATCAATCTATTAATTATAAATTTATAATTTAATTTATTTATGTCTGTCTCTTTTTTGTCTCTCAGTGGTTGATTAATTCATGTTAATATACTGTGGGCCATAAAGTATGCATTTAAAAGCTGGATACTGTTCACTGTGTAAGTTGGATAGAGAAAATTGAACAATATGTAAATTTAGCTAGTGGAAATTGATGACAGAACAGTATTAAAAAAAAAAACACTTGCAGCCTTAATAAACTACCCATCAACAATGACGATGACTTCTCACTCATGCTAGAGGTGATAAACGTGCAGATGTATAAATGGGAGATGAGCTGACAATGAACAGACTTAGAAATTAACAGCATTCTAGGTTATTACAGAGAATGGTTATCAAGCCCAGTGGACACTCCAAATTTTTCAATTAAGATAAAGCTATTAGAAATGACTCACTGGAAGGTAGTAACTCAACTTCTAAAAAAAGTAGTATCCTCTAGGAAATCTCCTTTAAAGAAAGCCAGAGGCAGAAGGCAGGCATTAATATATTAATGATTCATATTATAGATTCACATGACTCAAAAATGTCATTCATCACTCAATTTTTTAAAGTATGACTTAAGTATTGAAATCTAAAATAAGCTGCTTTTAGTCCAAATATTGGTTAAATGTGTCTTAAGCAGGAAAAAAAGTGACACATTAAGAATTGGCTGAAGAGTGATTAACGAAAACATACTTGCCAAGACACTAGTAGGCTTAAGGTAATCCTACAAAGGATGCTAATGTATTTTGGGAAGCAAAAAACCTTCATTCAGTTGGATGCTGGTTCGTGTTTATCAACTGGCTCTGGTGACAGGGAGTGGGGCTCTGATTTATAACATTTGCCAATTTCTGCCATGTAAATATTCCCGCTGTGGCTGATTTTAGACTGTGTTTAACAATCACCTCATAAAATTCCTGACAATTTGACAGTTGCATCTTGTAAGCCACTGGAGTCAGCTCTCGCACAGCACTGGCCAGAAGGGGCAGAGGGAGGGAGCTCTGCTAGTGACTGATGAGTCACATTTTGCAATTTAGAAAGTGAGGTTTGAATCCTGACTTTGCTCATTACTTGCCTTGCAACTTTGGACAAGTTATGCATATTTACTGAGCTTAAGTTTTGTCACCAGTAAAATTGTACTAATGGCATTACTAACATCATAAAGTTAGTGTAATGATTAAATAAGGTGATGCATGTAAAACATTTCGAAGAATATCTGACAAAGAGTAATTTTTTAACAAGTAGGTAGTATTTATTGCCCATTTATTGCCCATACATGCAAGGCTCCATTTATTATCATGAGAATTATGGCTGTTACATTTTTAATGCTTTTGCTTGAGGTGTGCCTATAATTTTATTTCTGTTAATCACAGACCGCTCTTAAAAATAAATTCTCACTGACTTGGAGGTGAGATACATATCAATTTTAGTTTCCTAAAGCTCATATAGTTTAATGTTATTATTTTTAATTGTCATCCTGTAGGTGAAAGCAAACAATAACACTCTAAGAATACGATTATGAGTGACAGACTATGGTATACCCCATTGTTTTTCACTTTTATTCTGTTAGTTGTTTTCATTTTGTTTCAATGTAACATTTCTCCACAACTTTGCACCTCTGTCTTCTCAAGTTTGGAATTATCTTACAGCCTCTCCAATCACATGTCTTTATAATGTGTCAACAAATAACTTTCACTCACAATATCTATTCTAATTCTCAACATTGTCCTTCTGAAGTAAGCACTACAGTTGGATGTGGATATTGTGGTTTATGGAATTTAAGTATTTTGCCCCAAATGATACATGCTGTAGTGACAGATCTGGAATCTGAATTCAGGCCAGTTGGATACCAAGTTAGTGATGTATTCAGGAGGCAGAATGACACAACCGAGTGGGAGAAGAGAGGACTTTTGTTGGGAACCATTAGCTCAGGAAGCATGGGTTGAGAGGCAGAAGAGATGTTAAAACTACAGCCCGGTGGAAAATCAGTTAAAGTCATTTGTATTAAGGAAAACCACAACTAAGAGTAAGTCTTTGGACTGATAAACTACTAATTACAGGGAGTTGAAGGATGACTTTGCTTTTTGTCAAGCAGAACTTGCAGAGCAGATGAGGACACAAACAAAGGTCATGACCCTGTTGAAATGTTCTTAGGAGAAGAGTTTCCTTTTTATTATTATTATTTTTATTTATTTATTTATTTATTTTTTTGAGATGGAGTCTCACTCTCTTGCCAGGCTGGAGTGTAGTGGCGCAATCTCGGCTCGTTGCAACCTCTGCCTCCCACGTTCAAACGATTCTCCTGCCTCGGCCTCCAGAGTAGCTGGGACTACAGGTGTGTGCCACCATGCCCAGCTAATTTTTGTATTTTTAGTAGAGACGGGGTTTCATCATGTTGATCAGGATGGTCTCGATTTCTTGACCTTGTGATCAGCCTGCCTTGGCCTCCCACAGTGCTGTGATTACTGACATGAGCCACCAAGCATGGCCAAGTTTCCTTTTTAGACGTTTCTTTCCTCTTGGAATAAACCACAGAGACCAGCTGTATTAGGGAATTCTGGTAAGAGTCTTCTACTGGTGACCTGTGATGGGAGAAGACAAATTGGATTGGATCAGGAAAGGATTCAGGTTTAGTTCACAATATTTGATAGAGAAACCATTTGATGTTTCCCAATAATGAGCCAGTCCTAATTTCTGAGGTCTAATCAGTTACTTTGCTCCGTTTTATATAAACTTTATTGTCCCCTGTGGAGAATGTTCATAGAAATGACTTTAGTCTGTGTGAGATGACATTTAATTTGTACTTGCAAAACTGCTTTAAAGTGTAAATTTGACATGTGCTCCTCAGGAGAGTAATTTAGGTATGGCATGCAGAGGTTTAATAAAAATAAATCAAAACACACACTTTCTTACAAATATGTTTTTAAAAATCCAATGACAGTGTTCAGTGATGCTTAGAAAATAACATGTGCACTGTACTACATTGATGTCCCTTAAAATTTAGTGAAACATCAAAGATAAGATGGATCCAACTAAATAAAATCAGAACCAAACATAATACCACACTATTTTTATGGTCAATGTTAGAATGTATGAATGGTCATTGTTTTAATATTTAACACAGACAAGTTTTGGTATAGACTCTTGTTCTGTACTAAGAGATGTATCCGGCTCCAGTTACCACTCAATTGATGATGTTGATTCACAGTCATTAAAAAGTTTAACCAAAAGATGTTTGCAGCCTGTATCAGTGCAGTGTGTGAAACAGTATGCCTCTGGATAGTAAAGAAGCTCAGTGTAATAACACAATGCGGAAAAGCAAAAATAATAAATCTCATTGAATTCACCAATAAAAACTCTGATTATTCTTAGAAATCATGCAATGTGACAATTTGACCTTATTGTAAGTCATTGTATAGTACGTTATTGTATAACTTAAAATAATTAATTTATTGTAGAACTTACAATAAATTAATTTTAATTTGTTACCTTATTGTAACAAATAATGATATATAAAATCTTGCATAGGGAAGTGGTGTTGAGGTGGTGGCAGAGAGTTTACTCTCTAGCATGAGAGTTGACCTCTCTTTCTTTAAGTTTACTTTCCTTTAAAATAGTGACAACAATAATACTTCTCTGGTAGGGCTAAGAAAAGGATTAAATGAGACAACAGATAAGCAGTACTTAGAACAGTGCAAGCAAGGTACAGCCTGAGTTCAATAAATATCACCATCATTATTCAATTAAGAAGTACTTACTTTTAGGGGTACTTTCCAAGACACATGCTAGCTATTTGTGGAAATTTGGAACAAATAATGATTTAAATATGGTAAAGTTTATGCGATATTTTCCTTATCCTCCACTTGCTTGTACAGCATTTATTAATTGTATTCACAGGACGTAGCTAATTTTTAAAACCCATGGGGTGTATTATTAGTTATACTACTGAATAGAGTTGCAAAGGAGTCCATAAATACACACAGAAGAATTGCTGTCTAACACTAATCATTATCTATAAAATACTATAGGAGATGCTCTCATACTTTGAGGTCATAATTTATCCTGTAGTATATCTGGGACCTGTTTTACAGTTGCTGACCTTCTAGCTCATTATAGCCTACTATGTAGCTGCTTAGGATTATTATGTGATTAGACTGATGATGTGATTAGGAGCCAGACAGCCTCAGAAATGCTGTGGTAGCAATGATTAAAAGTAATTTTCTTGATTATAGGGAAAAAAAGTCATGTCTGATTTCTAATGTAATTGGAAAGCATGAGATGGCAATTTATGTGAATTATTATATCATACTAATGAGAAAATATATATTTACATATTTTTAAGATACTATCTTGTTTTCTCTAATCATAGAGAAAAATATTAACTTTCAGTCTTCACACATATGTTTGCTCATAGTTCACACAAAACCCAATAATTGTGAAGAGATAATAACAGAAAGATCACACTTCTGGGAACTGTCAAAATGCAGAGTCTTGGGGTCTGCTTTCTTTCTGGGAGCCCTGTTATTTGCACAGGTCACAGGCAAACTCACCAGCACATCAGAGATACTTTATTCTCTGTATTCAACAACCACTCATTTTTTCTGTGTGTGACTAAATTTTGTCATGTCTCTGACTATCCAAAAAATCATATGAAATTAAAGAAAGATAAGTACAAGAAAGCAAGTCTGAAAAATATTCCCCAGTTATGTAATGTTTGCAATAGAACCCTACCAACCAAATAATGATAAACTCAATCCATTAGCAAGTAAGAGACCTAAGATTACCCAATGACCCACATTCATCAGACCATACATTATCTGATCTGGTTGGTACACCTTGACTTCTTTATATAGAGTAATAATTCTCACTCCAACGCCCTCAGCCTCCATGTCATTGAAGTTGCACAGGAACTATAATTTTTGTCTCATTTTTCTGACCAAACTCCCAATCTCTCAATTCAAAACCAATCGAGCTATCCATCTTTTTCGTTCTACATTCTGACTCCTGCAAACTGTTAGATTAAATCATGCATTTGAGCAGATTGGTGTCATCACACTTTCTAGGAACCCAGTGGCACCTGGGCTCCAATGCAGCTCAGCAATATTGCTATGCCCATTGGCCATCACCTGTGCTGCTCATTGTAGCAGCTATTTCAGTTCTTTATTTTTCCCCTCACAAAAATCTACTCTACCAGCAGTAACTTTTCTCTATGGATAGTTTCTCCTGCTTCTTCACAGAGAAAATTGGGTCTTTTAACCTACAATTAAAATGTTTGCCTTTCTACTCACTCCCACACAGCCTGTGTGTATATTCTAGTATGTCCCATTAAATATAGATCCTTATTCTGAGCTAATGTCTCTCTTTAGCTACTGCTTTATCTTTTTCCTTCATTTTATAGCCAAGCTATTTACTATATGGCTTAAATTAACTAACATAGTTAGTGTCTCGTTTAAAATTTTAATCCGTAGTAAACAGACCCCTTCCCCTTCCAGCTTCACTGGAAATGTTCTGGCTAACTTCTTCAATTACTTTCTAAATGTTTTAGCCAAGGAATTCTGTCCAATCCTTATTTTACTTGAAGTCTTTATAGCCCTTATATTTATTCTTAGAGATATTTGTGTCTCTACTCTGAAGATTATAGTTTCCATCATAGAAACTTTTCCCTTTATAACAAGGGAAAAATATATGCATATACCCACCTCCCATGATAATGCAATGTTTTAACACTTTCGTAGATGTGTTTCAATGATTTTTTTCTACGCATATATATGCATTTTATACATGTGAACATTGTGCTATTTTTGTTTAACATATCATAAATATTTTCTCACATTGTTAAATAATTTTTAAAGATGAGATTTTTAAGGCTGTACAATATTCACTATATGAACAAAACACATTATTTAATTCTTTCATAGTTACTAGAAATTTCAATTTTACATTATTTTACCTTTATTGTGGTTTAACACTTTGCTTTTTTAACAACTATATATTTTTCCCTTACTTTTTAGTTCCTGTGGCCAAAAGGAAACAAAAAAGTCGTCTTTTGTAGCATTTGTTAGTTTCTCTGGTGTACATAATTCCACCATGGTCAATTTCACATTACCAACAGCATGCCACTAAATGAAGAGATGGAATGATCTCTCAATCTGCCAATCAAAACTGGGGCCAGCGACCCACTGCCAGTGGTCCTTCTGCTCCTATTCAGTCAGGCACCAGAATTTTCTATGTTTACTGTCTCAAAATTAGAACCATCCCCCCACTAAAAAACAAGAAATTTTGGCTTCGAGAATCCAGTTAGGACCTGGTAAAAAATAATCAAGTCTCTTTGATGGTATGGGGGTTGAGTTGTGTGTATACTGTCAGTACGTTATAGGGCTTTATAGATTTTCTAACAGCTCAGCACGATATATACAAAAATAATTTCCATTTTGCCCTAGAGGGCAAAGATAGGGAGGTGGACACACTGAAATGATCCTTTGGGGACTTAAGAAAATGACACTGCTCTAGACGAATAACTATAGACTGGCATGGAATATGGGCATCTCAGAAGATGCTGGCAGGAATAGCTAGCAGTGATCCCTTATACATAACTTCTCTTTTCAACATTGTGGTGCTTAAAACTCAGATAAGTCGCTTAGGGAAGTTACAGGAGTGGGAGTTAGGGGGAGATGAGATTAAATCAAATCAACTTTGCAATGCCTGGAAGAATAGAAGCTCAAAAAAGAAATAAAGTTCAATTTCAGAAAAAAATAAAGTTGGAATTACCTGTGCACTTGAATTTAGAAAATGAGATTTCTATTCACCAATTTCTATAAATAACGCTTCTTTGTGTACTCTGATAAATACATTTTCTTCTGCATCTCTAATTAATTAAAAAAGTGAACTCCTAGCAAAGCAACTCTAGGGTCAAAGGAAATAAAGGAAATAAACAATTTTAAGGTTCTAGAAATTATCAAAGATTGCCTCACAGAAATCTCATAGAAATTTACAGCATAAACAACCTTGAATGGATCCAGCAATCTTCCAACTTCATACCCCACCAACCCCCACCTGCCCAAAAGCAGCTAGAGAATGCTGATACTGAGACAGATAACCTGGGGTACCCAACCATGTTCTGGAAGGTTTGCATTTAAAAGTATTTGTGCATATGCAGTCAGAAATATATATTACATTCTTGAGAAAACTAAAAATTCTCTTTTCTAGAACTGTCTGTTACGTATCTCCTCTAATGATAACTGTTACTTTTTACTTTGTAGTCGAAGATTTCCTGAAACTCATGAAGTATGTGGTCAGTGGTATCTTCTGAGTCAGGGGAGGTGACTGGGCCACTTTTGCAGGGAAGGTATCCTTTCTCACAGGCCTAGCTTCATCAATGTCCAGCCTCCAGAGGGCCTTCCCAGGAGGGTAGGGGTTAATGCAAGCAAGTGGTGGTCTGCATAGCTGAGCAGAGTCTGCTATGTTTCTGATAAATTGTGAAGAGCCACAGACCTTTGTCTAATGAAGGGCCTCAAGCTCCTGCTGGTAAGAATTTGACCTTTTATTCAAATTAAAATGGGGAACCTCTGCAAGGTTTGAAAATTGGTAATGAGATTATTGGATTTGTGGGTTTAATTTTATTTTAGTTTTTTATATATATTTTTTGAGACAAGGTCTCACTCTGTTGCCCAGACTGGAGTGCAGTGGCATGATCAGTTCTCACTGCAGCCTCGACCTCTTGAGCCCAAGAAATCCTCCTGCCTCAGCCTCTGGAGTAGCTGGGACAATAGGCACATGCCGCAATGCCTGGCTAAGTTTTTAAATTTTTTTTGTATCGACAAGGTCTCACTGTGTTGCCCAGGCTGGTCTTGAACTCCAAGCTCAAGCAGTCTTCCTGCCTCGGCCTCCCAAAGTTCTGGGATTACAGGCATACCACCACATGACCAGCAGGGGCTTGTGTTTTAAAATATAACTCCAGCTGCTCTTCAGAGAATAGGATGAAACACTGTCAAAAGCAGAAGAAAAGAGACCAGGAGAGAGGCTCTTGCCGATGAGAGATGATGGTAGATTGGTAGAGTGCTGCTCATAATATGGAAACTGCCTTGGGAAATTTTCAGTGTCTTTTAACATTTTTGACGGATGAAAGGTCCATTAAATAATCCTAGAGAGTTGTGTTCAAATGTGGTTACAATTTCGTGATTCAAAACTTGACAAGTAGAAGTTACCAGTTTTAATTGCAGGATTTATTTTTGGTACTTCATTTGTTTCAAATGATTGTTTAAGCTAGAATCAAATGTGTATTATGCCACTGATAGGGAACTAGAAGAGTGTCCCTTTAAAAAAAATTTCACCAACAGTAAACCTTTTAGTCACAATTGAGCAGGAATTGGGGTATCTAAGAATACCAGGATGGGAAAAGTATCAATTTTTCTAAGAGATGAAACTGGTTCAGAAGGACCGTTGGTGTTCTTAAATTTTTAAAATTGTGGTTAAATACATACAACATAAAACTTGCCATTTTCACTATTTTTAAGTATGCAATTTAGTAGCATTAGTTATATTCACAGTGGTGGACAGCCATTGCCATTATCTATTTCTCAAATTTTTCATCAGCCCAAAAGAAACTCTGTTTCCATTAAGCAACATTCTCCATTCCTTCCTTCCCTAACCCCAGGTAACCTCTAATCTACTTTTTGTTTTTATGAATTTGTATATTCTGGATCTTGAATAAGAGTGGAATCATACAATATATGACCTTTGGTGTCTGGCTTATTTCAGTTAAATAATGTTTTCAAGGTCGTAGCATACAACAGAACTTCATTTCCTTTTATGGCTGAATAATATTCCATTGTATGCATATGCTCCATCTTGTTTATCCATTCATCTTGTTGGTGGATACTTGGGTTGATTCCACCTTTTGGCTATCATGAATAATGCTGCAGTAAACATTCAGGTACAAGTATCTGAATCCCTGTTTAGAGTTATTTAGGGCATATACCTAGAAGTAGATTATCTGGGTTATATGGTAACTCTATGTTTAACTTTTTGAGGGACTGTCACAGTGGCTCAACTATTTTACATTCCTACGAGGAATGTAAAAGTATTCTACTTTCTCCATATTTTTGCCAACAAATATTTTCAGTTATTATTATTACAGCCAATCTAGTGAGTGTAAAGTGAAATCTCATTGTGGCTTTGATTTGCATTTCCATAATGAGTAATGATTTCTGATCATATTCATGTGCTTATAGGCCATTTTTATATTTTCTTTAGAAATATCTATTCAAGTCCTTTGTGTTTAAATTTGTATGTTTGTCTTTTTATTGTAGAGTTGTACGAGTTCTTTATATATTATAAATAGGTTGAACTTTTGTCAGATATATGGCTTGTAAATAATTTATCCTATGTGTACGCTTTCTTTTCACTTTCTTGATAATTGTTTTTTATATGAAAGCTTTTAACACTGATGAATTATAATTTGTCTATTTTATTTATTTTGTTACTCATACTTTCGGTGTAATGTATGAGAATCTATCACCAAATCCAAGATCATACAAAATTTACCCCTATGTTTTCTTCGAAGAGTTTTGTGGTTTTAGCTCTTATATTTAGATTGTTAGTCTATTTTGATTTAAGTTTTGTAAATGGTGTGAGGTTGAGATAAAAGTTTATATTTTGCATTTGGAAATCCAAGAGTTACAGGATTATCTATTGAGAAGTTATTATTTCTTCATTGAGTGGAGTTGGCTCCCTTATTGAAAATCAGTTTACCATAAATACATGGAATTCATTGCTGGAGTCTAAATTGTGTTCAGTCACTCTATTTGTCTGTCCTTATGACAGTACCACACTGTAGCTCTGTAGAAAGTTTTAAAATTGTAGAGTGTGAGTTCTCCATCTTTGTTCTTCTATGTTAAGATTATTCGGCTATGCAGGACCCCTTAAAATTCCACGTGAGTGTGACAATCAGATTTTACATTCTGGAAAAAAAATGGTGTCAGAATTTTGATAGAGATTGTTTCAAATCTGTAGATTTCTTTGGGTAGTATTGACATCTTAACAATATTACATCCTCCAGGCCCATGAACATAAGACACCTTTCCATACATTTCATCTTTGGCTTCTTTCAAATTTTTTTTTTTAGTTTGCAGTTTACAAGTTTTTCACATCCTTGATTAAACATATTTCTAAGTATTTTATTGTTTTGGATGGTATGAAATTGATTTAATTTCTTTTTCAAATTTTTTATTGCGTTTTGTATAGAAACACAAATGATTTCTGTGCATTGACCTTATACCCTGCAATTTTGCTGAAATCATTTATTAGCTCTAGTCGCTCTCTTGTGGAATTTTAAAGGTTTTTTGTATGCACGGGATCATGCTATCTCTGAATATAGACAGCTTTTCTTCTTTACTTCCAATTTGAGTGACTTTTATTTCTTCTTTTTATCTAATTGCTATAGATAGAACTTCCAGTACAATGCTGAATAGAAGTGGCAAAAATGGGCATCCTGTCTTGTTTATACTTTAAAGGAAAACTTTCAGGTTTTCAGCATTGTATGTATTAGCTATGAGGTTGATAAATTCTTTTTATCATGGTAAGGAAGTTCTCTTATATTTCTAGTTTTCTTAGTGTTTTTATCATAACAGAGTGTTGGTTTTTGTCTAATGCCTTTTCTTCATTAATAGAGTTGTCATGTGTTTTGATGTTCTGCTTTTTGGCACATATATGACTATAATTGTTACATTTTCTCAATACATTTATCATTTTATCAGTGATATGATAAAATGTTCTGCTTTGTCTTTGGAACAGTATCAATTTAAAGTCATTTTTTCCTTGATATTAGTGTAGCCTCCCCAGATCTCTTTTAGGTTGATTGTCTTAAATATTTTTTTCATCCTTTCATTTTCAATCTATCTGTACATTTTAGATCTTGGGTGAGTCTCTAATGGAGAACATATAGTTGGATAATTTTATGCATTTCTCTAATGCCTGTATTTTAATTGAAGAGTATAGTTCATATATACTTAAAGCAATTGCTGATAGAAAGAACATCTGCTCTTTTGCTATTTGTTTGTTGTATATTTATCCATTTCTTTCCTTTTTGTGCCTTCTTACCTTCCCTGTCATGTGTTTAATTCAGTATTTCATGTGAGCTGCTTTGAGTCTATTCTCATTTTTTGGTGTATATAATGTGTGTGTGTGTGTGTGTGTGTGTGTGTGTGTGATTATAATGGATATTATAATTATAATTTAAATTAATAAAAAATCTAGTTTGAATTTATAGTACCTTCTCTTCTATAGCATATAAAAAACTCTGCTCCTGTATAGCTATTCCCCATTTATATTGTTGTCAAAAATTGCATTTTTATACATTGTATGTTAAATAGTGTAAATCTATAGACTTTTATGCATTTGTCTTTTAAATACAGTAGAAAATATAGAGTTGCACATATATAATAAATAATACTGGTTTTTATATTTGCCCATATAGTTATCTTTACTGGAGATCTTTATTTCTTTACATGGCTTAAAACTACCATTTAGTATCTTTATATTTTCACCTGAAGGATTTTACTTTTGCATGTATGTCCCCTGCCCACCTGCCAGAGAGATTCACCTGTGGACCCCTGACATTCCTTTGGAGCACTTTCACTTGTGGCCCACCCCCTGCTTTACCAGAATTCATTTGCCCGTGGCCCCTGACAGTGCTATTGTCCGCAGAACCTTGGTTCCCTCAGTGCAGATAGTGTTTGACCTTGAGGGGCCAGAGAAGAAAACCATGTCCTGGTACCAGCCCCTCAGAGTTCGAGCATGCAGCCCAGGAGTACTGAGCTCAGTCTTAGCCCTCTGAAAACATCCAGAAATAAAGCCAATCAACTAAACCCAGTTTACACCACAGTCAAACCCTCAAGGGCATTACAGAGAATAAAAGCTAAAAGCACCATCAAGAGAATAGGAACTTCAAAGATTAAAGAAACTTCAGCCTACACAAATGAAAAAGAACAAGAGTAAGAATTCTGGCAACTCAAAAAGCCAGAGGGCCCCTTTACCTCCGTATGAGCCCACTAGCTCTCCAGCAATGGTTGTAAGTGAAATGACCAAAATGACAAACACAGAATTCTGATTGTGAATGGCAAAAAAGTTCATTGAGTTTCAGGAGAAAGATGAAACCCAATCCAAGGAATTCAAGAAATCCAATAAAACAATACAAGAGCTGAAAGACAACTAGCCATTTTAAGAAAGAACCAAACTGAACTTTTGGAATTGTAAAGTCTACTACAATAATTTTATAATTTAGTCAGAAGCATTAACAGCAAAATAGACCAAGCTGAGGAAAGAATCTCAGAGCTTGAAGACTGGTTCTTTGAATCCACTTAGACAAAAATAAAGAAGAATTTTTAAAAATGAACAAAACCTCCAAGAAATATGGGATTATGTAAAGAGACCAAATCTGTGACTCATTTTCTTTCCTGAGAGAGGAGAGAAAGCAAGCAACTTGGAAAACATATTTGAGGACATAGTCCAAGAAAATTTCCCCAATTTCACTATAGAGGTTGACATGCAAATTCAAGAAATACAGAGAACTCCTGTGAGATAATATCCAAGATGGTCATCCCCAAGGTACATAGTCATCAGATTTGCCAAGATCAATGCAGAAGGAAAAATGTTAAAGACAGCTAGGGAGAAGGGTCAGGTAATATACGAAGGAATCCCCATCAAGCTAGCAGCAGACATTTCAGCAGAAACCTTACAAGCCAGAAGAGACTGGGGCCTATTTTCAGCTTTATTAAGAAAGAATTTTCAACCAAAAATTTTATATTCTACCAAATAAGCTTCATATGTAAAGGAGAAATTAAAATTCTTCTCAGGCTAGCAAATGCTAAGGGAATTTGTTACAACTAGACCAGCTTGACAAAATGTTCTTAAAGCAGTGCTAAACATGGAAATAACAGAATGACAATTGCTACCACAAAAACACACGTGAGCACACGGTCCACAGACACTATAAAGCCACTATATGATAAAGTCTACAAAACATTCAGCTAACAATATGATTAAAATCCCACATGTTAATGCTAACCCTAAATGTAAATTATCCAAAGTACCCCATTGAAGAGGTATAGAGTGGCAAGCTGGATTAAAAAAAAAAAATGAGGTCTAACTGTATGCTGTCTTCAAGAGACAAATCTCACATGTAATAACACCTACAGGCTCAAAGTAAAGGGATGAAGAAAAATCTACCATGCAAGTGGAAAACAAAAAAGAGCAAGAGTTGCTATTCTTACATCAGATAAAACAGACTTTGGTATTTCTTACAGAATAGTTCTAGTGGTAATAAATTGTCTCAACTTTTGTTTATGTGAAAATGTCTTAATTTTGTCATCATTTTTGAAGAACAGTTTTACCAGGTGTAGAATTATTTGTTGACTTTCTTTGTCCTTTCAGTACTTTAAATATGTCACTCAATCATTTTCTGCCCTCCATAGTTTTGGATAAGTAATCAATTATTAATCATATTGAGAATCATTTATACATAATGAGTTGATTTTTGTTTACTTCTTTCAAGATTTTCCCTTTGTGTTTTGGCTGTTTGATTGTCATGTGTCTTGAGGTGAAGCTCTTTAAGTTTGCTCTAAATGGAACTTGTTGTTCTTCTTGAATGTGTAAATTCATGTATTTCACCAAATTTTGGAAGTACATGTCTATGACTTATGCAAACATTCTTTTGTCTATTTTCTCTTTCTGAGACTCTTATAATGTATATGTTGGTCCACTGGATGGTGTTCCATGGGTCCCTTAGTCTCTGTTTACTTAATTCATTTTTCTTTCTGCTTTTCAGACTGGATAATTTCAATTTCCCTGTCTGCATGTTTGCTGATTCTTTCTTCCGCCTATTCAAATCTACTGCTGAGCCCCTCTCAAATGAATTTTTCTATTTCCGTTTTTAACTTTTCATTTCCAGATTGTGTATAGTTCCTTTTAGTAATTTCTATCCTTTATTGGCATTTTTGTTTTGTTCCTTTCTCATTTTTCTGATTTTCTTTATTTGCGCCTATTTTTCTTTACCTCTTTGAGCCTATTTAGGACAGTTATTTTAGAGTCTTTTCTAGTTATTCCAATGCCTGTGCTTACTCAGGTATGGTTTTTGTCCATTTATTTTGTTGCTTTGAATGGGCCATACTTTTCTATTTCTTTGCATAACTTGTGATATTAATTTTTGAAATTGGACACATTTGAATATTATAATGTGGTAGTTTTCTAAATCAGATTCTCCACTTCAGGATTTACTTTTTTTAATTGTTGAAGGTTGTAGTAGTACATTTACTTAGTGCCTTTTTCAAGCTAGTTTTGCATTGACCGTCCCTTTAGCTCATATTCAAGAAGTATTTTGATAGGGATTTCTTTGAATTCCAGGAGTTAAAAACCAAACCAAGAAAAAAACCTCATTCTGCTGTTTGGATCTGTGCTGGGCTTTCTTTCACAGCATAGCCAGTCTTGCCCTAAGCCTAGGGCTCAGCCTGAGGGGAATATTTTATGTCTTCGAAAGGCTTTTCTGAGCATGTGTCTTTCCCTGGTGTGTGTATGCCTTTCTAAATTATCCCATATATATAAGTGATTTTGAATGCTTTTCAAAATACCACTCCGTAGCATTTCCTAGTGGACTTTTAGATACTTTATGTTCTGTCTCACCATAATGTTTTGTCCCGTGTATCTGTAGGTTGTTTGTTTGCCTTACAGTGTTTTCAAGCAACTCCCTTCACTTTTCCAACCTCAGTGGGTTTCAAGCTCAGAAAGACAGAGGTGGGAACCTTGTTTCATCCCCAGACAGGTTAGAAGAGACATAAGTAACAATTTGCAAATAGGATCTGCTCTGTTCTGTCCAGAAGCAGGGACCATCACCCCACACTGAGAATGCTGCCTGCCTTCTTTTATACTGTCACCAGGCTGGGGAGATGTTGAGGCAAGGGCAAGTAAAAAATGGCAGAAAATTTTTCTGTCATCTTTAAGTTATCTTTTTCCTGATTGAGCAATCATCTCTGTGTTGCAAATGTTTTACTGTTTTCCAGAGTTCTTATAAGGTGTTTTGTTTTGTTTTGTTTTTCTGAGAGGTTGTGCATGTTTTTCAATGTTTCTCTTGAGGAACAGAAACTTGGAACTGCCTACTCTATCAATTCATTGATGTCAGTCCAGTAAATATTTTACTCTATATTTATTATTCATTCTATACAAAGAAATATAGATGTGTGTGTGTGAAGATGTGATGAAGTGTCAGTATATAAGCCACTGCTTTTTTTCAAAATAATATACCCAGTAATATTTATAGACTAACAAAGAGAACATGTAATGGATCAAAGAGGTATTTTTCAGATCTTTTGTGAAGCATATTTTTTAAAAGCTACACCCTTAGGAGATTCTAAATAGCCTATTTCATGACTAACAGATTTAAATAATGTTTTATTGGTAAACTATTTACAAAAAGACAGAAATAATTCACATCAATTGGGTTCTAAAACTGGATGCATATGATGACAGCACTCAAAAATCTTGAAGATTTCACAGACCAGAAGGAGCTAGGTTCATTTGATTTACACATAAATAAGTAAACATGCACAGATTGGATCAATGTTTTGAAGTAAAGACTGGAGGGAACATTCAGCATTATTTTGAGATGCTAAAAGATTAATCGCAGTCATTCAATTCTCAGGGAAAGATGTTTCCCCTTTAGCGTAACAGTGACAAGAGGCATTCCTGAAATAATAGAAATGCCATGAGAATCATGGAACTAATTGCGAAATGTAGTTCATTTTTGCACTAGCACTTGGGAAAAAAAAAGAAAGCAAGAATAGACCAGTTAGATTTATTTATCAAAAGCCTTGTGTGAACACTTATTACAAAAAAGAGAAAACCTGCACAAATTGAGACACTGTGTCCATTTAAAAAATACAGAAGACAAATTATACTCTATTGTTAATAGATCTTTTCATCAAATGTGACAGTGTTGAACAGCTGGAGATTATTGTGTGCTACTGTTAAAGGCAAAACACTATGGATTTTTTTTTAGCTTTTTTTGTTTTAAACAAACAAAGCCATCTGTCACTTTATTCAACAAAGTGGAATCGTGTGGGTAATTATAACCTCTGGTTGAACATCAAATAACAGGAAGAAAAGTAAAGAAAAAGGCTGCAATCATGCTTTAAATAATACCGGTATATGACCTGAGGTGACATCAGCAGGCACAGTGGCGTAAGAACATTCAAACATCCTCATCAGTGAAACAATAAGAACACTGGCCGTAATTGACAAACACCAAGTTCTTCAGAACTCTGGAAATTTACCAAAAAGGCTAACACGGGGAATATTTATTCGAGAAAAAACAGCTGAATCTCAGCAAGAACAGTCAGCTTTGTCACATTTTAACTTTCCCTATTCCCATCCTCCTCTCCCAGATTCCACGGTAACCTTGAAAACCAACAGTCCTGCAATTGCAGTGAGAAGCAGCAGCATAGCAGACACCAAAGGGGGCACAATAAGTTTAGAACTGCCCTCAAGCACCATTCTCAGAGAACTGTCATTGTTTGACCTGCCTAGTAGTTCTGCAGAAACCCCCACTAACAGGGCTCTTCTTCATTTGACCTGACTGGGCTCATTTAGTTTGAACAGCGTTTTACATGAGAACGTTTGTCAAAAGCAAACAAACAAACAAAACCTAGCAGCAATTTTTTTTAAGATTTCAAGTGACTGAGATAGTGATAACAGTTACGTACATAAGTGGCTTTGGAAAGCCTTGCCATATTGCTGGGAATCAAGAATGCCACACATGTGCCTAGGATTGTGAGTATGCTAGAGGAGGCTTGAGAAGGCACCACGTAGCCACCTCTGGATGACTTTGAGGTTCTATGCAAGCAGGAAGTAAAGACTAAAGCAGAGTTATAAAGTGTTTGCCTGAGTGTTGAAACATTTCTTAACTTATAAGGCATACAGAGCCCCTCAGCAAAGGCTGGGGTACTTAGTAGTTCTTGGCATTTAAGAAAACTGTGAAATCATTTACTTACCAGTAAGCCAACTCAATAGAGACTTCAGTGGTCACACATGATGAAGAATACAAACTGTAAAGGAAAGTCACTAAACAAATCGCAAAACAATGTCTACAAACAATCACTACAAATCATCTAGACAGGAAAGACTGAATTTTAGAATTGCCACATTGTACTATTCAAAATATCCAGTAGGTTGAAAAATTATGAGACATGAAAAGAGATAAAGTACCCATGACATAGCTAAAGGAATGAAACTCTTGTCTCCGCGGTTGTGCTGTTTATGACGTGAAATTGCATGAACCACAAACAGTCTCATAATCACCAGTGAATGATGGGTTTGCTGGCTTGTGCACAGGGGAAGGGAGAAAAAGCTGGGGTTGATTTGGGTGTTAGGATTGGACTTTTGCACTGAGCAGGCTTGCTTTTCATTTGTTGTTGATAATAATTTTTTGTTGAATTGTAGCACATATTCAGAAAACAATTTTTAAGTATGCAATTTGATGATATTCAACCTAGATTAGGAAATAAACTGTCTTCATTTCAGAATCTCCTCTCATGTTCCCTTCCAGTTTCCAACTACTGATGCTGGTTTTTTTGCAACATAAATTAGAAATCTCATTTTTTCTCAGCTCAAAACAATTGGATTATAGAGTATATGTTCTTTTGTATCTGGCTTCTTTTGTTCAATATTATGTCTGAGAAATTCATCCACATTTTGCATTTATTTATAGCTTGTTTATTCTCACTGCTGAATAGCATATGTTATGTAAGCATACCATTATTTATTTATTCTTTCTACTCTTGATACAAATTTTGGATTGTTTCCAGTTTTTGACAATTAGACTGCTGCTAATAACCTTATTTATTAAAACAAATAAACAAATATTGCTCCCTGAAGCAAGCTCATAGAAAAAAAAGACAGTTGTTTAAAAAAAGAGTTATCAGTAGAGATAACCCATAAGATAGCTACGTTCTTGATTCAGTGATATTTCTTGCAGTTTGGGCTACAGTTTAGATTTGCATGTGTCTTGCAGGCCTGAGACTCCATGAACAGACACAAAAATGACTAGCCAACTCTATTTAAATCATTTAAGTGTTTATTTCAGAAGATCCCTGAACACTTAAGTCAATTGACTATCCAGGCATTCTGAGCTTGTGTCAGTTTCCTGCTCATTCCACCTGAGTGAGCTATTTGTCTTATAAAGCCTCTTATTAATCAGTCAAGTAAAACATATCCCCTAAAATCTATTGGCTAATCAGATGTTGGGGCACTAGAAATTGTTTTCAGCATCACTTTGCAAAGCAACTCAAGAAATTTCTGGCAGATGCCTGCACCTTGTCGTGATACTGTTCTTGTTCATAGTAATCACAAATGAAAAAAATTTCCTTCCTAAGAGGAGGGAAAGTTTGTTCTGAGGAAGTCCATGCAGCAGGAGTGCAAATTCTTCCATCTAGGCAGCCAAGTATTGCTGAGATGGTGGTAGGTGAGGTCACCTGGAGACAGTGCCTCCTAGATGTCCGGAGTGGCCAGTGAACTGCAGAAGGGGAAGAGGCAGGAGGGTTCCCTAACCGCTAAGTGAAGGAGCATCCAAGGGTGAGAGATAGACGACCCTCCCAAGGCATGTGGATAGAGAAGTTGGTCATGGCTCTCAGGCCCTGCTCTCCTCGGATCTGAAGGAATCTTTGTGGAATTAGGGATGCAAAGCCTCAGACCATCAGAGCACAGCAGCCTCACACGCTTCCATGCCTAAGAAGTTTTGACTGATGATTCTGCCAAACAGGAAGCTACTCACTTATCCATCCAGGCTACTGCATCAGGGTTCCTGATGTTCTGCAACAGTGAGCCCTTATTTAAGCATTCAACCCCCATGGCGTGGTCAGAGCACAACGCTGCTATCCCTATCTCACATGCACAGGTAATTTAATGAAGGGATGCTGGCTAGGATCAGTGTCGCCTAGACCCCAGCTTTCCCTGTGATGCCTGAGTGTGTGAAATTATGCCATAGTGTATGCATATCCCTCTCTGGGCAAGCTATTGAGAGGTGACAGCATGCTGGCAGTCCTCACAGCCCTGGCTTGCTCTCGGCGCCTCCTCTGCCTGGGCTCCCACTTTGGCGGCACTTGAGGAGCCCTTCAGCCCACGGCTGCACTGTGGGAACCCCTTTCTGGGCTGGCCAAGGCGGGAGCTGGCTCCCTCAGCTTGCAGGGAGGTGTGGAGGGAGAGGCAGGAGAGGCACAAGCGGGAACCGGGGCTGCGGGGGGCGCTTGTGGGCCAGCTGGAGTTCCGGGTGGGCATGGGCTTGGCAGGCCCTGCACTCGGAGCAGCCGGCCGGCCCTGCCGCCCCGGGCAATGAGGGACTTAGCACCTGGGCCAGCGGCTGCGGAGGGTGTACTGGGTCCCCTAGCAGTGCCAGCCCACCGGCGCTGCACTCGATTTCTCACTGGGCCTTAGCTGCCTTCCCGGGGGGAAGGGCTCGGGACCTGCAGCCCGCCATGCCTGAGCCTCCCACCCCCTCCGTGGGCTCCTGTGCAGCCCAAGCCTCCCCAATGAGCGCCGCCCCCTGCTCCATGGTGCCCAGTCCCATCGACCACCCAAGGACTGAGGGGTGCGAGCACACGGTGCGGGAGTGGCAGGCAGCTCCACCTGCAGCCCCGGTGCAGGATCCACTGGGTGAAGCCAGCTGGGCCCCTGCGTCTGGTGGAGATGTGGAGAACCTTTATGTCTAGCTCAGGGATTATAAATACACCAATCGGCACTCTGCATCTAGCTCAAGGTTTGTAAACACACCAATCAGCATCCTGTGTCTAGCTCGAGGTTTGTGAGTGCAGCAGTCGACACTCTGTATCTAGCTGCTCTGGTGGGGCCTTGGAGAACCTTTATGTCAATACTCTGTATCTAACTGATCTGATGGGGACGTGGAGAACCTTTATGTCTAGCTCAGGGATGGTAAACGCACCAATCAGCTCCCTGTCAAAACAGACCACTTGGCTCTACCAATCAGCAGGATGTGGGTGGGGCCAGATAAGAGAATAAAAGCAGGCTGCCCGAGCCAGCAGTGGCAACCCGCTCGGGTCCCCTTCCACACTGTGGAAGCTTTGTTCTTTCACTCTTTGCAATAAATCTTGCTACTGCTCACTCTTTGGGTCCATGCTGCTTTTATGAGCTGTAACACTCACCGCGAAGCCCACCGGGAGGAACGAGCCCGCCGGGAGGAATGAACAACTCCAGACGCACCGCCTTAAGAGCTGTAACACTCACCGCGAAGGTCTGCAGCTTCACTCCTGGGCCAGCAAGACCACGAACCCACCAGAAGGAAGAAACTCTGAACACATCCGAACATCAGAAGGAACGAACAACTCCAGACATGTCACCTTAAGAGCTGTAACACTCACCGCGAGGGTCCGCGGCTTCATTCTTGAAGTCAGTGAGACCAAGAACCCACCAATTCCGGACACACTATCTTGAGGGTCTTACACGAGGAGAAACATTTCAGAACTTGCCTTCCAGAACCAGAGTCCCCCAGCCCCAACTCCACTGCAAGATTTAAGCTATGGGCTACCAAGCCTCTCCCATAGGCCACCTTACAGAATAAAGCCAAGTTCATTGTTGAGACACAGTCTGCACACACGTGACATTTGGTCTTCCTTTAACATGATTGCAATAGTATACAGAGCACATAATAGCAAATAAGTCTCTACAACTAGGAGAATAATGACATTTTAAGGGCAACTAGAACAATTTGAAATGGTGTGTTTCTAGACTACATACATATCTAGCATATACTATTTATTCCTCCATTTATTATTTGTGTCTTATACAAACGTGTGTATACACTTGCTTAGGAATAAAAAATGTTTTCTAAAGAATTTCTGCTTCTGCTTCTTGTTTCCTATTTGAAAACACAACTCTGTGTGTAAAAAAAAAAAAAAATCATTTTTCACAGCAATGAGTGTTGAAAATATTACCCTCCCACAAACCAAGACATAAAGGATAACAGGGGAATACAGTAATGGCGGCTTCCTGGATCAGGCTGAAAACATCATTGCTATGTGGGTTCTCAAGGACAGCTGCTATTCTCTCACGCTACTTTCAGCATCTTTATGCTCTTTAGACTTGCAAGGAGATTACCGTCACTAGTTCTCTTGTATCTCTTATGCAAACCTTCTTTAGGCTTACAAAGTAACATTCCATCATCAACCACATCTAGCAAATGGAAAAGTCTGGCTTAGTGGAATTTGCTCAAGGTTATAGAATATGTAAATGGGATATTTGGGGATAAAATTCCCCTATCTTATTCTATCAGGTGTTGCCTATATAGATCACTGTTCACAATAGAAAGTGAATGACCAAGACACTGGAATGATGCCCTCCTCCATACCCTAAGAGGAAATTAATTAGAATCAGTTTAACTTGGAATATAAATGGCACAGATATCATCCCAGTGCAAACAAAACAGAAAACTTACCATTCAGTCATGTTATTTGTGGGGGTAGGGGGTGATACCATTATCTGACAAATACGAGAGACAAAGACGAAGATCCCCACCAGGATCCTTCTAAGTCCTATGTCTTGAGACTAGAAACATGCAACGTCAGAGAGGCAGCCCTTAGTAGAGCTGCTGACCCAGGAGAGACCTATGTGTACATACCATCTTTCACTAGAAATCACAGATCGTTTTCTCCATTTGTTTTATATCATCCTATAAAAGAAACACATTTGCAAATCTACATTCTATTTTTAAGCCAAACATTTATATTTCATTATATTATATTAATTGGCACTGATTTGAAAGATGACTACATTGAAGAAATCATGCTATCCCTCATAAGCAGCACCTGAGACATATTTTAATGTGTTCCTACAATATCTTGATCTCTAAATTTGGTATCTCTTTAATGACTTTCATAATGACTGGCTTAGGCCATCTATACTCAAGTGAATTCCAAAGAATTTCAGGGAACTGGCCAATCAAAATTGACCAGTTTAAGAGATGTGAAGGGGCACTATTGATTTTTTTAAATGCTGTTTTCAAGGATTTTCTGACAGTTTTAGTGGTAGTCCGAAGAATGTCAAATTTACCCTTTAATAGAAGTAGATTAGTTCTACAAGAGGGCAGAATAATGTCGCTTTCTCTGTTGCCAAACTCATCCTGATCCTGAACTGTGGTTTATGCTTCATTCTCTTAACTGAATTGGAAAGGAGTTTAAGTATTTAAAAAGGGAAAAAATGAATATGCATCACATCCTCCTCTAGATTTTTTTATACTATGTGCATATAAGATAAAATAGAATATAATTCATACTGTTCTAAACCAAGTGGTTTCTGTAATAATTAGCAGACTATATTAAGTAATTAAATACAAGGCTTTGATTTTTGTTACTGAGGCTTCTTGATTCAATACTCCAGCTGTTCTGTTTTCAATTTTAGGCTTCTGTTAATGAGATGCAATTCATGCCAAATACTAGAAAATTGTTATGAGAAAGAAAATTAAAATGCAAGTTCTTATTTTCCAAATGGAATATGATTATTATTATAAAATTTAAGAAATTGATATGATTGTCTATTTTCATCACAGATTTTACTACATAGTATTGATAACATCAAAATTAGGTATTCTGTCATTCAGAGCTATTACTTATTAGATGCTAAAAATACAAAGAAATTAATTGCATTTTTCTTATAATAGAAATCATACTTTTATATAGTTTAGTACACTGTATCATGTTTTCTGTGCATCTACATTGATGTAATACACATTTTTAAATATTTAGAGACATAATACAACATATCAATATGAACTAAGTATAAAGTGGGAGATTAGACATTGTGTGATTGTTACTCTTGCTGTATTCTCTCTATGAGTAATTCTAAATTGGAAACACATTCTGTAGCTTTCTTGGACTGTGTTTATTTTAAGCTTTAATGTCTTCAAGAGTAAGCCACCAATCATGGCAAAAATAACTCATATTTTATCCAGTATGATTGGGGAAACCACCAATATTTAACAAGCTTAATACATTTTAAGCTTTTGTGTTCTTTTTTTCTTTCAGTTAAATTCAAAAACAGCCTTGCTCACAAAATCTAGAATTTCAGGAAAGAAATATGGAGTACCATCTGCTCTAAATAAAAGAAATTCTGCTTGATATCTTGGTTCACATAAAAATAATGAGATCTTGAATCTTTTTATGGTTTCCTCAGGTTTGAAGGTCAGAAATATTTCTCTACTTTTGATTTACACTGTTCATTAATAGAAATATAGTCATTCCAGTTAGTCCACATTTGTTTGATTATCACTGGCTGAATATATATCCTCCTTAAGAGACTATTTATTTTAAATTTTGAAACACCAATTTCTTTTTTAAAAAATAAACTTCTTTTACTGGAATACTATTAGATGCACAGAACAGTGGCAAAGATAGTATAGACAATTCTCATATACTACCAGTTTCCCTCGTTGTTATTAACACCTTATGTTGCCATGGTACATTTGTCAAAACTAAGAGGCTGACATTGGAACATTACTATTAACTGAAGTCTTGACTTCATTCGGATTCCATCAGTTTTTCCATTACTGCCCATTTTCTATTCCAGGATCCAATCTAGGATATCACATTATATTTAGTCATCATAGCTCACAGTGTCCTCTGATCTGTGGCAGTTTCTTAGCCTTTCTCTGTTTCTCACAGCCTTCATGGACTTTAGGCGTACTATCAGGTATCCTGTAGAATGTTCCCCGTCTGGGATCATCTGAAGTTTTTCTCATGGTTAGATTGAGTTCATGGGTTTGGGGGAAAACAAGCACAGATATAAAGTGCATTTCTCATCACCTCACATCAGGGAGTACATATTAACAATACGACCTCACTATGACACTAACCTTCATCATTTGATAAAGGTAGGGCTTGGCAGGTTTCTCCACTTTAAAATTATTCCATTTATCTTTCCCTATTGGATTCTTTGGCAGAAAGGAAGGAACTAAATCTACATTCATTAGATTTAGGGGTGGGAAGGATAAGTTTCCCTGAAAAAAAAGGGGGGGGCATTATCTACATATATAGTTAGAATATTTCAGTAAGGAAGTTTCTTCTTGCACATTTATTCATCCATTCAACTATTCATTGGTATGAGTATGACCCATGCATACTTATACTTGGGGTTACAGTCCAATAAAATGTTATTTTGTTTCTGAAGTTATTTTGGTTCTGGCTTTATTTCAATTTCACATTGGCTCCTGTATCCGCTTGACATACCCCCATGTTTTTGTTTTTCTAACACTCCCTCATTTCCTGTTACTACAAGATCCTCCAGATTCGTCTTGTATTTCCTCTGCACCATCTCTAAAATCAGTTATTTCTCTAAGCAACTTGATTTCCTTGTAATGGAAATCGTATTTTGAAGCCAATATTGGAGGACTTGCTATGCTCATTGGTACTTTGAGTCTTTGCTTGTAGGCCATCACAGAAGGCTGGTGGCATATATGGATACTAACCCATGCACATACACATATTTATAATTATTTTGGTAAGTATTCATCTACATATATGGTAAGCTGCTAGGTTGGTACAAAAATAATCATGGTTTTAGCCATGGAAAGTAAGGGCAAAAACTGCAATTACTTTTACACCAACCTAATAAAATAAGTCCATATTGATATCTCTGACTCTTATTCCATATCATGGTGTTCAGTCTAGCTTTTCATACCTATTAATCTATAATTTCACTCTCTAGCAGAAAAACCTCTCCCCTACCATCCACTACCTATTTGCATATTTGTCCAAACCCAGTACATGTAAACATTTTCAAAATTAAAGTACAACCTTATGGGAAACAAATTTACCAGCTGGAATACAGTGTTTATGTATATAGTTCCTTTGGTCTTTAGCCTTATAATTTCTAGTCAAAACATTCTTTTTCAAAATTATGTTTTTCTATGTTAGATCATAATTTTCTTTACATCAGTTTCACTGAGATTATTTCATACATTTTTATTACTAGGAGAGTCATTTGCCACAGTCTGCGTTCCATTCTGGGGTTCCAAATCTCCTGATTGATTTATTTTTGTTTGCCTACATTAAAGGTCACTCTTTATGATTTGCAGTTTATGGACTTGACAAATACATAGCATCATGTATCCACCTCTACAAAGTCATAAAGTTTAGTTCTACCACTGTAAAAATTCTTTTGTGCTTTCTCTAGTCAATCACTGTCCCCTATGCAAACCTCTGAGAACCCTTGGTCAGTTTTCTGTCTGATAGGTTTTCCTTTTCCAGAATGTCATACAAATGTAGTCATACAATTTGCAGCCTTTTAATTCTAGCTTCTTTCACTTAGCAAAATGCATTTGAAATTCATCTATGGTTTTGCATGAATTAATAGCTCATTCATTTTCATTGCTAAATAATATTCCACTGTATGGATATGCTGCAATTCATTTACTATTTACCTATTGATACTACAATTCATTTACTATTCATCTATTGATACTACAATTCATTTACTATTCACTTATTGATAGATATCCAAGTTACTTTCAGTTTTTGGCAATTATGGACAAAGTTGCTACATACAATCCCAGGGAGATTTTTGTGTGAAAGTAAGTTTTTCAGTTAGTTGAGTTAATACCTAGGAGCATGACTCCTATCTCAGATGATAAATCTATGTTTAACTTCATAAGAAAGAGCCAAACTCTCAAGATGCTATATCATTTTGCATTCCTACCATCAGTATATGAAGGAACTGCTTTTTCTGCATTCATGCCAGCATTTGTCAATGTTTTCGGATATTAGTCATTATAAAAAGTGGGTAGTTGTACTACACTGTGGCTTTAATTTGCAATACCCTATTGACATGTGAGATTGAGGATTTTTTTAAATGTATTTATTTTCCATCCACATATTCTTTGGTAAAGTGTCTCTTCTGATCTTTTGCCCATGTTATAACTAGGTTGTTTCTTAGTGTTGAGGGTTAAGAATTTTTCGTATATCAGATATAGATATTTTATTAGGTATGACTGTCACAAATTTGTTCCCAGTCTGTGGCTTGTATTTTCATTTTCTGAAGAATGTTTTTAGAGGCTTAAAAGATTTTGGGCTAGGCACGGTGGCTCATGCCTGTAATCCCAGCACTTTGGGAGGCGGAGGCGGGTGGATCATCTGCTCAGGAGAGCGAAACCATCTTGGCTAACACGGTGAAACCCCATCTCTACTAAAAACACAAAAACAAAAAATTAGCCAGGTGTGGTGGCGGGCACCTGTAGTCCCAGCTACTCGGGAGGCTGAGGCAGGAGAATGGCGTGAAACTGGGAGGCAGAGCTTGCAATGAGCCGAGATCGTGCCACTGCACTCCAGCTGGGGTGACAGAGCGACTCCATCTCAAAAAAAAAAAAGATTTTGGTAAAGTCCAACTTGTCACTATTCTTTCATAGATTGTGATTTTGGTAAAGTATCTAAAAATTCATCACCGAACACAAGTCATCCAACTTTTCTCCTGTATTTTATACTAGGAGTTTTATAGTTAATGTTTTACGTTTAGATCTATAATCCTTTTCCAAGTAATTTTTGCAAAAGGTGTAAGGCATGTGACTAGATTTCATTTTTATTGTATATGGATGCCCAGTCATTTCTGCACAATTTTCTGAAAATACCCTTCACCATTAAATTGTCTTTGCCTCTTTATCAAAAACCAGTTGCCCACTGTATGGCGCTATTTCTTGGTTTTCTATTCTGTTCCAATAATCTATATGTCTGTTTTTCCATTAATGCCACACAATTTTGTTAATTTTAACTGTATAGTAGGTCTTAAAATCAGGTCATATGAGTCCTTATTTTTCTTTTTCAGAGTTATTTTAGTTATTCTAGAGATACAGTCATTTTTAAATTAATGTTTTTGGAAAGAAAAGATCTGCATAGCTGTAGGATTCTAATAAATTTAATTTGAAAGATTTTCTTATGTTTTAATATTTAATATTTAGTATTGTTTTTCTGTTGTTAATAGTAATAGTGGAGAGTAATAGTGGAGGAGCTATGTTAATTTCAGACCAAGCAGACTTCAGTACAAGGAAAAATATGAGGAACAAAAAGACATATTACACAAGAATAAATGAGTTGATTTTCCAAGAAGACATGATTGCGCACCTAGCAACAGAGTATCAAAATATATGAAGCAAAAACTTAGGGAACTGTAAGGAAAAATAGACAAATCCAACAAATAGTTGGAGACTTTAATGCCTCTCTTTCAGTAATTGATAGATCAAGAAGGCAGAAAGTCATTAAGGATATAGTTAACCCGATGGCACTATCAATCACTTTGATGTAATTGGCATTTATAAACTATTCCAAAACAGCAGAATTCACATTCATATAGCAGCCACATCAAACATTCACCAACATTGACTACATTCTAGATAATAAAACACACAATAACCAATTTAAAAATTTAGAAATCCTATATATTCTAGAACACAATAAGTATAAACAAGGAAAAAATCAAATTATAAATTCTCCAAATATTTGGATGTTAAGCAACATGACTGTACATAACTCATGAGTCAAAGAAATCTCAAATGACATTAAAACTATTTTGAACATTTAGTGATGGTAAAAATATAACTATGACTATTTGTGGTGCATCGAAAGCATAGCATTATGCTATGGTAAATGCATAGCATTAAACACACATGTCAGAAAAGAAAGAGATCTAAAATCAGGAGTACAAATTTTCTCATAGAACACCAGGGAAAGCTATTTAACCCTAAAACAAGCCATATATACATATATGTATGTATGGACTAGCTTTTATATATATAGGGACCAGATTGTATATATGGTCCCTAAAAAGTATCAGTGAAATTTATAAACCTCTAGGCAGGCTAATCAAAAGAAAAAAATGCAAGCAAAAGAAAGAGAGGCCAACAGCTGGAAAGGGAAGGAGGGAGGAAAGGAGGGAGAGATGATAACAGGAAGGAAGGAAGGAAGGAAGGAAGGAAGGAAGGAAGGAAGCAAGAATTACCAACATCACACATGAAAGAGAAATGATCATTACTGAACTTATGGATAGTAAAAGGATAAAAATACTATGAAGAATTCTATGGCACAAATGCCATAATTTAGATAAAGTAAACCAATCCCTTGAAAACAACTATTAAAATTTACTAAATAAGATTATCTGAGTAGGCCTATATTTCTTAAAGAACTTGAATCAATAATTAGTTATACATTAAAAAATGAAAGCACCAGGTTCAGATGGTTTCATTGTGAATTCTTCCAAACATTTAAGGAAGAAATGAAGCCAATTCTTTAAGATTTTCTTTAGAAAATAGAAGCATCTATTTTCTATTCCTTAAGGAAACAGAAGGATCTATTTCTCACACTAGGAGTGAGACATCACTTTCTAATTTATTCTATAAACCCAACATTACCTTAATTAAAAAAATAGAAATATTCTAAGAAAGGAAAACTACAAATCAGTATGCCTCATGAATATACAGCAACAATCCTCAGCAAAATATGAGCAACTCTAATCCAACAATATATAAAAAATAATTATACACCACAACCAAGTGAGATTTATTTTGGGTAAGCAAGACTTTCTGATAGTCAAAATCCAACCATTGTAACTGATAGCATCAAGTGGATAAAAAAGAAAAATTATTTGATATCAATTGATGCAGAAAGAAAAAACCATTGGAAAAAACCTAACATATGTTCATAATAAAAATTCTCAGTAAAATAGAAGCAAAGGCAATGATATGGTTTGGATATTTGCCCCCCTCCGAATCTCATGTCAAAATGTGATCTCCAATGTTCAAGGTAGGGCCTAGTGGGAAGTGTTTAGATCACAGACGCAGACAGGTCATAAATGGTTTGATGCCATCCCCATGGTAATGAGTACATTCTTGCTTTGATAGTTTAAGTGAGATTTGCTTGTTTAAAAGAGTCTGATACCTCTTCCTCCTCTGGATTGCTCTCCCTCACCATGTGATATGTCAGCTTCCCCTTTACCTTCTGAGTTTTCTAAGGTTCTCACCAGAAGCAAATGCCAGCACTATGCTTTCTGTACATAAACCCTGCAGAACCATGAGCCTAATAAACCTTTTTTTTTTAATAAGTTACCCAGTCTTGGATATCTCTTTATAGCAACACAAAATGGACTAAAACCAAAAATTGGTACTGAAGGGTGGGGCATTGCTATTATCTCAAATGTGGAAGCAGTTTTGAAATTGGATAATGGAAGAGGTTGAAAGAGTTTGGAGGGCTCAGAAGACAGGAAGATGTAGGAAAGTTCAGAACTTCTTAAAAGATTGTTAAGTGTTTGTGATACAAATGCTGATAGAAATATGGATGTTGAAGGCCAGGCTGAGGAGGTCTTATATGAAAATGAGAAATTTATTAGAAACTGGAACAAAGGTCACCCTTATTATGCCCTAGCAAACAACTAGGTTGCATTGTGTCCATGTCCTAGGGCTTTGTGGAAGGCTGAACTTAAAAACAACCTAGGGTGTCTGGCAGAAGAAATTTCTAAGTATAAAAACAAGAAGTGGTATGACTGCTTCTAATAGCGTACAATGAGATACAGGAGCAAAGGAATGACATAGTTGGAATTTATAATTAAAAGGAAAGCAGAGCATACAAATTTGGAAAATTTGCAATCTATCCATGTGCTACAGAAGTAAAAAACATTTTCAGGAGAGGAATTCAAGAGGCCTGTGGAGAAACCACTTGCTAGAGACATTTGCAAGACTAAAAGGGAGCCAGGGGCCATCCAAGACAATGGAAAAAAGGCCCATTATTATTTCAGAAATATTCAAGGTAGCCCCTCCCACCACAGTCCCAGAGGCCTAAAAGGAAATAACAGTTTTATAGGCTAGGCCTGGGGCACCACCTCCCTGTTCAGCCTTGAGACAGTGCTCCCCACATCCCTGCCACTCCAGCTTCAGCTAGGACTCAAAGAGCATCATACAGCTTGGTCCATGCTTCAGAGAGTGCAAGCCATAAACTTTAGTGGTTTCCACAGTGTTAAGCCTGTAGGCACACAGAATGCAGGAGTGAAGGAAGTTTGACGGCTACCACCTAGATTTCAGAAGATACATGGGAAAGCCTGGATGCCCATGCAGAACCCTACTCTACTCTATTAGGGCAATGCTGACAGGAAATGTGGGGTTGAAGATCCCACAGAGTGCCCCATCAGGGCACTGCCTAGTGAGCTGTGGGAAGGGGGCTACCATGTTCTAGATCCTGGAATGATAGATTTACCAGTAGCTGCATACTGAGCCTGGAAAAGCCACAGGCACTCAACTCCAACTCCTCAGAACAAGGATTGCATCCTGCAAGGCCAAAGGGGCAGAGCTTCCCAAACAGAGTAGAAGCTTCCTGAGACCTTCATCAGAAGAAAATGCCAGCAGTATGCTTTTTATACAGTCTAGAGAACCATGAGCAAAATAAACCTTTCTTCTTTATAAATTATCCAGCCTCAGGTATTCCTTTACTGCAATGCAAAATGGACTGACAGAGAAAACTTTCTCAATTTAATGAAAAGAATCCATTAAGAAAAGACACCCTACAGCTAACATCATACTTAATCATGACAAAAATCCGTGCTTTTTTTCCTGTGAATGAGAGCAAGTATATCCTCTCTCTCCACTCTTGTTCAATATTGTACTAGAAATTCCAGCTAGTTTAGTAATACAAGAAAAGGAAATAAAATGTATGACTGGGAAGAAAAAAATACAGTTTTCTTTTTTTCATAAAATACTGTGTTTTTTTATTTGTTTGTTTTTGACATGGAGTTTCACTGTTGTCTCCTAGGCTGGAGTGCAATGGCACGATCTTGGCTCACTGCAGCCTCCATCTCCTGAGTAGCTGGGATTACAGGCGCCCATCACCACACCCGGCTAATTTTTGTATTTTTAGTAGAGATGGGGTTTCAACATGTTCACCAGGCTGGTCTCAGACTGCTGACCTCAGGTGATCCACCCGCCTCAGCCTCCCAAAGTGCTGGGATTACAGGCATCAAGCCACCGCACTTGGCTAGATTATCAATGTTACACGTAAACTAGAAAACTCCTAGAACTAATAAGCAGTTATAGCAAGGTAGCAGGATACAGTGATAATATATAATATTAATTGTGTCCTTATTGATACATTTTAGATGTATGTCCCCTCCAAATCTTATGTGAAAATGTGATGTCCAATGTTTGAGATTGGCCCTAGAGGGAGGTATTGAATCATGGAAGTGGTTCCCTCATTAATGGCTTGGTGACATCCCCATAGTAATGAGTCAATTTTCACTCTGGTAGTTCACAAGAGAACTGGTTCTTTAAAAAGAATGTGGCATCTCCCCTGTCTTTCTTGTTCCGTTTCTTACTATGTGATATGACTGCTCCTGCTTTATCTTCTGCCATGAGTAAAAGCTTCCTGAGGCTTCACCAGAAGCCAAGCAGATACTGGCACCATGCTTCCTACACAGCCTGCTGATCCATGACACAATTATACCTCTTTTATTCATAAATTACCCAGACTCAGGTACTTCTTTGTGACAATGCAAATGCAAAAAAATAGACGAATACACGTATAGACCAGAAATAAATGCTTCGAAGTTGAAATTAGAAAAAAGAATACAACTTACAGTAGCACCAAAAAATAAAATGGTTAGTCATAAATATTACAAAATATGTACAGGATCTCTATACAAATCACAAAACTCTGATGAAATATAGCAAATAAAAATAAATGGATAGTCTATGTTCATGGTTTAGAAGGTTTAGGATTTGTTAGAAGCCAATTGCTCTCTACTAGATTCAGAGACTCAATGCAATGCCAATGAAAATCCCGGCAAGATATTTTGTAGACATGAACAAACTCTTTCTAAAGTTTATATGGAAAGGCAAAAGACCATGAATAGCCAACAAAATACTGAAGACAAACAAACTTGGAGTACTCACAATACTTGACTTTGAGATGTACATAAAGCCACAGTAATCAAGGCAATGTCATAGTGACAATGAAGAGACACATAGACCAGTGGAAGAGAACAGAAGCCAGAAAAGACCCCCACACATATAACAATTACTCATTAACAAAAGACCAAAGGAGATTTTATGGAGAAAGGATATTCTTTCAACAGATACTGCTGAAGCAAGTGGTTGTGTGTATCCTAAAATAAATTGAACTTAGACTTAGACTTTACACTTTTCACAAAAACTAACTCAAAATGGATCATGGGCCTAAATGGAAAATGCAAAACTATGAAAATTCTAAAAGAAAACATGGAAAATTTAGGTGACCTTGTGTTTGGTGATGAGTTTTAGATGTAATACCAAAAAAAAAAACCATGAAGGAAAATATTGGTAAGTTATGTGTTGTTAAAACTAAAAATTTCTACTCTGCAAAAGAGCATTGTTTAAAAAATTAAAGAAAAGCTACAGACTGAGAGAACACGTTTCGAAAATGCATGTGTAATAAAGGCTTGTATCCAAAATATCCAAATAAGCTAAAAAATAAAACTCAAAAATAAGGAAATAACCCAGTTAATAAGTGGGCAAAAGATCTGAACAGACACCTCACCAAATAGATACACAGATGGCAAATAAACATAAGAAAATATTATCAATATCATTTGCCCTTGGGGAATTGCAAATTAAAAGAAAATGTTCTAATATCACACACATATTAAAATGGCTAAAGTCCAAAAAGAACAAAAAAACCCCACAAAAACACGCTGACAATACCAATTTTTGGCAAGAAGGAAGAACAGGCACTCTCGTTCATTGCTAGTGGGAATACGAAGTACACAGTCATTTTGGGAGACAGTTTGGGCAGCTTCTTACAAAGCTAAACGTAGTCTTACCATGTGATCCAGCGATCACACTCATAGGTATTTACAAAACAGATTTAAGAACTTAGGCCCACACAAAACCTGCACACAACTGTTTGTAGCAGCTTTATTTATAACCTCCCAAAATTGAAAGCAACAAGCTGTTCTTCACCGAGTGAGTAGGTAAACTGTGATATATCCATATATTAGAAAGTTATTCAGCAATAAAAAAGAGCTGTATGAAGTCACGAAAAATATCAATGAATTTCAAATGCATATTACTAAGTGAAAGAAGGCGGTCTGAAAAGGCTACATACCGTACGGCTCAGGTTGAATAGGTAAAGCACAGAAAAATTTAATGTGGTGACACTTCTGTATAATACTGTAATTTTTAATTAATGACACTATGCATTTATCAAAAGCTATTCAACCCCTTATACTACAAAATGTGAACTTTAATGTACATAAATAATTTAGGACATCAGGAGAATCCTAAGATTGAATTCAAATGTAACAAAACAACCTAAGTCTATTACAAATATTATGATAGGACAATCTCACCAAAGAGAGTGTGGGAAAATATTGCCAATGTAAGCAACCTTGGATATGAAAGAAGTCTGTAAAATTGAATGCAAAAGAAACTCTGCATAAGAATTTTACTCTACTTAATAAAGTTGTTTCTCATGAGGACACAGGTGAAGAATTCTGATACTGACATCCATGTTTACTGGAATTGAACAATTAATAGATGGCAAATAGTGAAATTCAGGTTTCTCATTATTGGAATGGGAGTTTATAGAAAAGCAAGGAAGAAGCCAGAAAGATCCATGTGGTAATAATGGGTTAGCATTGGATACATCGGTGTGAACTCAGGCTTAGCTTTTTATAGATATGGATGGTTACATATAGAAATGTGTATAGATATGTGTATATACATGAATTAGTGTACACTTATCTATTTCCTTATCCTGTCAGCTCAGAGCATCCAGAAGAAACACTTAGTAGCCACAAGCACACAGATATTGGTTTCCTAATATCATTCTTCCTTAAAGAAACCAACGCTCCTTGGAGAAATGCCTGATTCTAGCCTTGGAGTAAACAAATTTATAAGACAGGCTAGTAACATCTTGTAGTGCCAGAAAGTAATAAAGTGCTCAAACACACATACACACACACACACACACACACACACACACACACACACACACACACGCAGAGAGAGAGAGAGAGTTGGGGGTATGTCAAGTGAATGTAGAAACCAACTACCCTGAAAGAGCTTGTAATCGCCAAAGCTGGAACAATTTGAGCAACACGAAAAATGAAGTAATATTGTATAATCACCCAGAATATAAACATCCATGATACCATACTAATATAAATACATATTTGAATAAATAAACAGATGAGAAGAGACAAAAATTCTGTGCAGAAGAATTACAAATAATGTATGTAGATATGCCATGCCACAGGAGGTGGAGAATAAATAGCTCAACAACTTAAATGTGTGGCCTGTGCATAATGGCTTCCTACTAAGTACGGTATGGAAAGGAGATAGGGGAAGAGTCACTTTAAGTGATGAAACCTGTCAACCACTTTCTTAGCCAGCTGATCCCGGTCAACCTCAACAGTGATAACCATATTGATAGGATGCACCCTTGATATGATGTGATGACAGTGGCATCTTCTGTATGGTTTTCCTCTCCAAAACATATAACCCCTGTCTAATCATAGGAAAAACACTAGATAAAACCCAGCTGAGGAACATTCTACAAAATACTTGACGAGTACCCCTAAAAACCGTTGTCAGTGTCATCAAAAAAAAAAAAAAAAAGGAAACTTCGAGAAACCATCACAGCCAAGAGTAGCCTAAGCAGACAGACAGTTTCCTGGAACAGAAAAAGGACATTAGGTAATAACTAAGGGAATGTTAAAAAGTGTGGATTTTACTTAATGAAAATGTATCAATACTGGTGCACTGGCTGTAAAAAATGTACCATAGTAATACATTGTGTTAATATTCACGGAAATTGAGTATAGGCTATATAGAGACCCTCTGTACTATCTTCAGTTTTCCTGTGTATCAAAAATTGTCCTGAAAATATATTATTTTTTAAAAAATTCATATGTGATGAATATGATTAACCAAAGAGTAAAAACTGAAGAACTCTGTGACATTTTAGCCTTTGGATTGATCAGCCTTGAATACATTAATCAGCAGATAAAGAAATCTGTCATGAGTGAGTTACACATGAAAACACTATTGAAGGTTTCTTTCCAAATTTGAATTATTTAAAAGTTTATCCAAAGGACATTTACAGTTCTCTTCTTAAGAGTATAATCAATTCCACCCATTTATTTTTCAATTTTTACAATGAGTGATATTCAAGTATCCATTAGGTTGGTGCAAAAGTAATTGCGGTTTTTGCCATTAAAAACTTCTAATTGCATTTTTTTTTTAAATTGTGAAAACTGCAATTAACTTTTGTACCAACACGATACTATAGGCAAAGATACTTACTGGGCAAGAGTGAAATGCAACAGTGGTGGACTCCTCATTCCCAAGAAGTAGGTGTTCTGAGAAAAGGAGGAGACAAATATTTCCAGGAGTTGGGTGAGGACCAGGCTCACGCTTCTGTCCCATAGCTCAGGGGTGTGTGCCTAGGAACAGACTGAGATCTGGCAATTCAGAAAATGCTGCAAAGTAAAATTGTATTTCTAAGTGGGCACCACAATTCACAGCAGGAATAATTACAACGATAACTTTACTCTTATGAGCTATTTCAACTAACTGTGGTGAGAAGACTTTATGCTGGACATTAAACAGACAGGATGGCTGTTTCCAAGAAGCCAGGTTGGCGAAAGCTCATTCATTATGGAGAGGCAGGATTCCATTTGTAACAATATGTTTAACTACTCTGAAAGTTGTAAGAAATACGGTGACTTTCAAAGTGCTGCATATTTTAACTGTCTGTGCACTTGGAAAGGGGCTCACTGCCAGTTCCACACAGCAGGCGGGCGGGTCATGTGCATCACGGAGCCTGCTTTGCTGTCACTCGCGCTCTGAGGGCTGTGCCTCCCTAGGCTGGGCCATCCCTCTCATCCCAAGGCCCTGCTCTCTCCAGAGGCCTCATTTCACTGCTCAAAGCAGTTTCCCTAGTGTTCAGAGTGATGTGGGACTGGGTGAAGAGACCAGAGTCTGGGAGGAGGGTGCAGCCCAGGAGAGTGAACAGGTGTCAGCTGGGTGGAGGCTGGATCTCTGGTTCAGAGGATAGCTCTGGAAAGGTGCGGAGGTTGGAGGTTGCCTGACTGTGCCCTGAGAGTTGTTTTTGTTTTTTTTTCTTCCTGACTTCTTCACTAGGAAGAAGGCTCTGCAACCAGGTGGCATCCACTGCCCTGTGGACTCTCTCACCAGTTTATGCCTCGAAGCTTCCTCACTGAACCCCAGTGAGGATCCACACACTTCAGAAACTGCACTTTTAACTCTTTATACTCTCCTTCCCTTTTCCGTCCACTGCATATGGTAAACAATACAGTCCTTTAGGGCTGCCTGGGTCCTGGACCCAGGCTTCTCCCCTCTGCCTTTCGTAACAGAGATGACCATGTCTGATAACAGGCCTTTGAATCTTGTGAACTCCACAGCATTGCTGGAGTAGGGACACCAGGTGTATTGCCCAGGATGGAGGCATGGCTTGAAAAGGGGATGGAGCAGCACAAGAAGACCCAGCTTCCCCAGCCAGCAACCTCTGCACCCTTCATTGATGCTGTCTGGTGCTCAAAGGACCTCTGGGTGGATCCCAGGGCCTGGGACATGCTCCAAACCACTTATGATGCCAGTTCCTTGAACGAGAGACAGGTTGTGGACGGGCCTTTCAATGCCAGGAGCAGAGGAGAAAATTCTAGAACTGGCACATATTACTGTATGTCCAACAATTATTAGGTTGGTGCAAAAGTAATTGCGGTTTTTGCCATTACGCTTAGTGGTAAAAACCGCAATTACTTTTGCACCAACCTATAGAACACAGTCCTAGCAGGAGGAGGTGTGACCACAGACTTCATCAGTCCACAGGTCCAGGAGCCACTTGGAATGTTCTACAATTCTTGCTTATTTGCCTCCTATCTAAGAGAGATGAAAAACAGCTCCTATTCTCCCTAGAGAGCAGGGGCTGCTCTGGTGCAAGAAAAAGGCTGTTTCTCTCTCTGTTTTGATCCAGGGTCTCACTCTGTCGCCCAGGCTGTAGTGCAGTGGCACAATTATAGTTGACTGCCACCTCTACCCCTTGGGTCCAAGCAACTCTCTCACCTCAGCCTCCCTAGTAGCTGGGACCACAGGCACATGCTAACACACCTGGCTAATTCTTAAAATTTGTTTTCTAGAGATAGAGTCTCTTCCTACCTCAGCCTCCCACAAGTGTTGGGATTACAGGTGTGAGCCACCACACCTGGTTGCAGGGCTCTCTTATGTAGGGCGCTAAGGAATAATTATTCTGACATTTGTTAAAATGGTAGGAAAGACTTTATTTAAGGTCATTGCAAAAGAGGTATTGCAATAGGGAAGAGAGATTATGTTTAACTCCAAATACAACAAGAACAAGTGGAGATTTATAGCCAATGAGAAGTGGGAGGGAGTCAGTGGATTACTAAGAAGAAACAGCAAGAACAGGGAGATTCTTGCTAAGACAGTCCAAGGACCTACATATGAAAGCTGAGAGATGAAGGACTTGGTTAGATGTCAGCAGTGATCAAATATCAACACTGATCAAGGGGAAGGCAGATTATTGCTAAACTGACTTAACAGGGTTCTTGCTAAGTCTAGGCCCTGTAAGTCCAGAAAGAACAAAACAGACACTGAAGATCAAGGTCAAGGGCTTCTCGAAAAGGGTGCACAGAGAAATATAACTAATGTTTGGTCAAGTAGAGAGTTTTTTTCAAGGGTCACGGTTGACCTTGACCTTATGCCATGAGGTTGGTTCCGTTGCCCGCTGCATACTTCATTGTCCTTTCAACTATCTTTTACCTTCAAGGATGGTCAAGCTGTGCAAGCTTTGGGACTGGAGGGGAACATGACAATAGCAGGTGTGGGCAGGAGAGCGAGGTATCTTGCAAAGCACTAAAAATGACAGCAGACAAGAAGTGAGTGACAAGGCACACAGCTCATGGAGCAGCCCCATCTTTCCCTGTCAACCCCCTTCCTCTCCCCCCAACCTCCAGTCATCTCCTGGCAGGTGACTGAGTTCCTCCCTGCTTCTTGGCTGCCAATCCCCTAGCACTGGCTTCTACTCAACTCCCTTCTGTTCTAAAATCCAGGCTGCTAGTTACCACAGACAGTCTCATTTTAATTTTGATGGCTCCAGTTTATCATGTAAACCACTCTTCTGTTAACCACTTCCTCTATAATCTAAATGTCAGCTGATTCATTCCTGCCAGAAAAACTGGCTTAAAATACAAAACCCTATGTTTTCATATGTTCAAAATGCTTTCCAAAATATGTGCTACTTCCTGAGTAGCAGTAAGTGTCTTGGCCAGCCTCTCCAGTCATCCTTTATAGGTTCAGATCATCTCTTGGGCGCGGGTGTACTGGTTTCTGGTCCGCATGGTATCAACTCAGAAAAATTCCTCAACTTCTACATAATCACTGAAACACAACAAAGCCTAGCTTACAGCAGTTATGTATTCAGTCATCCACTTGAAGAATTAGGATTTCGGAGAGACAATGGGGTGCATATAGGAACAACAAATGTCACATCAAATTGAACATCAGGCGCCTACATTCTTTTTATTTGTTTTTGTTCTTTTGGGTTTTTTTAAATTTTTTTTTAAAAAATTTATGGGTACACAGTAGGTATATATATTTATGGGGTACATGAGATGTTTTGATACAGGCATGCATGCATGATAATCACATCATGGAGAATAGGGTATCCATCCCTTCAAACATTTATCCTTTGTGTGACACACAATTCAATTACGCTCTTAGTTATTTTAAAGTGTACAATTCTTATTGACTACAGTGACCTCGTTGTGCTATCAAATCGTAGGTCTTATTCATTCTTTCTAACTAGTTTTTTGTACCCATTAACCATCTCCACCTCCCCCGAAACCCTCCACTACTCCTCCCAGGTTCTGGCAACCATCCTTCTCCTCTCTATGTCCCTAAGTTTAATTGTTTTGATTTTAGATCCCACAGGTGAGAACATGCATGTTTGTCTTTCTGAGACACCTACATTCTTAAAATACTCTTCAATAACTATCACGAGGGATTTTTCCCTGTGTCACCCCTATTTAGTTCCTCAGCCTTTAAGAACTAAAGTCATCTGGGTGGCTACTAGCAATTCACGTGTCTTCCCTTACTTCCTCTCACCTCTGAATTGCCCCTTAGGATTTCAAATTATTCAGTGTCTTAAGGGCTGTCATTTTGCGTTCCCAAATACCACAGCCAAACTGTGTTACAAACTGGTGTAGACATGCCCAGAACTTTTATGATCACTTTGTGAAAGAAAGCAGGGCCCCCTGCCTTTAAGAAGAATGGTCACTGTAAATAGCCACTCTCTCTATCCATTTCCCTTTCAGACACTGCATTAGGGTGAAATAACTTTCAGGGCCTAAGACAAGAAACAATAGGAAGGTTTGGAGGCAACAGGTGCAGTTGCAGAACTGGAGGGCAGGAGTGGTCTTGATGAGGTTTGGATCCTTTTGCTCTCACCACAAAGATAGCACAGTCTTTATGTCTTTGAAGACTCCTTAAAATTCTTTTATGTCTGACTCCCCTGATGAAAGTTGGATGCTTCTGTTGTCACCACAAAGATATTAAAGTCTTTATAAGTCTTTGTAGACTCCTTAAAATTATTTTATATCTAACTCCTTTTAAAATTTTAGATACATGTTGAGGATCTTTTACTCAGGTAGGTGAAGGTAAAATTTAAGTCTTCACATAGAGAGGAAATATTATGTGTGAAAGAGCATTTAATATGCGTCAAGTAAAATCTTACCTTTCTGGCATGGCCACACACACACACACACACACGCATACTTGGTACATAATGTTTTGTTTACTCCCTACATCATCCCAAAATTGTCCCCCTTTTCCAGCTGAGGAAATCTCAATACCACATCTCAATCCTACCTTCCTAAAATTATGTTCCAATCACAATTCACTCATATTTTTTCTTTTCCCAGCTCTACTTCAGATATATGTGTCAGACAAAGAACAGTGATCATTAGTCAAGAAAATTGAAAACAAAGAGAGAATATGGCAATAAAAGAGTTTAAGCCATAAAATAAGCTAATTACAGATTTTAGTTATTTAAAAAAAGCTCACCATTGCATTTAAATAACTTAACATTGGCTGGTTGAGGTGGGTCACTCCTGTAATCCCAGCTCTTTGGGAGGCCAAGGTGGGCAGATCACCTGAGGTCGGGAGTTCAAGACTAGCCCGATCAACATGGAGAAACCCTGTGTCTACTAAAAATACAAAATTAGCCGGGTGTGGTTGCACATGCCTGCAATCCTAGCTACTGGGGAGGCTGAGGCAGGAGAATTGCTTGAACCTGGGAGGTGGAGGTTGCCGTGAGCCGAGATCACACCATTGCACTCCAGACTGGGCAACAAGAGCAAAACTCCATCTCAAAAAAAAAAAAAAAATTGTGGATCAAACACTGTATATGTGAGGGAACTAATTATTCAAAATAAGTAGAATAGAAATAGAACTATGTGGTATGGAACAAATGTACAAGTTGCATGCAAAGGTAAAAACGAAGCCTTGGTTTGGACATAAATTACTGGGGGGGCCCCACTCAACTAGATAGGAGGCCACAACGCCAGGATGACCATGTGGCTTTTGGGGTGTATAGATTCCAGGGTGGCTTGCACTGATTCCTAACAATTCATCCGAACTATTGAGCTGATTGTATCTGTTTCTTGCCATCTAAAAAAGATAAAATTTATCCAATAACAATCAGTTCTCCATTTCTGTACCCCTTCCCCAATTGGCCAAATAAAGGCAATTTCCCTTCTTTCTGTTCCTGGAGAACTATTGTCGCTTTAGATTCATATCCGCTTGAACATGTCTTAGGTAAAGAAACTGATGGCCTGGCACAGTGGCTCACACTTGTAATCCCAGTACTTTAGGAGGCCAAGGTGGGCAGATCACTTGAGGCCAGGAGTTTGAGACCAGCCTGGCCAATATGGTGAAACCCCATCTCTACTAAAAATACAAAAATTAGCAGGCCATGGTGGCACACTCCTGTAATCTCCATTACTCAGGAGGCTGAGGCATGAGAATTGCTTGAACCCTGGAGGCAGAGGTTGCAGTGAGCTGAGATCATGCCACTGCATTCCAGCTTGGGCGGCAGAGTGAGACTCCGTCTCAAAAAAAAAAAAACAGAGAGAGAGAGAAAGAAAAGAGAAAGAAGGAAAGAAAAGAAAGAAAGAGAGAGAGAGAAAGAAAGAAAGAGAGAAGAGAAATTGAAAGACAATGTCAAGATTTGCAAAACATCCTCCATCTTTCTGAAATGTAAACAGTTGGTAGTTAATCCTCCTCATAGTTGTATATAGTGATGAGAATTTATTTATAAAAATAATGTATGACATAGACCAAATCATAGTATGATTTTTTCACTTATTCAGAAAGAATTAGGAGAAAATGGGTGGATGAAAGAATAAACACAGTGACCACATATTGACTCATAATTGGTTGTTAGAGCAGTATAAAAATCAAAGAAATAATTATTGCATTTAAATTGAAATGAAAAGTATACGATTTTCTATTCTCTCTGAAAATAATTGTATTTTATTGGTAGGAAATATGCCTCCATTTAGGTTCATTATCAGCAGACCATGTTAAAAATATTTCAGTATTTTAAGAAGCTAATATAAATTTTGTGTAAAATCAAAACTTTACCAATTCTTCATTGTAAAAGTGTATTTGAATATTTCTAACACAAAAAAAGTCTGCTGAAATATATCAGTTTATCCATGATATATGACTTATTTTACCTAATATTGGCATTCTGTGTAAAAGATTTTAGAACACATGTTGCTTCTTCAAATAACCAAAGAGTTGGCTTCCTTTTTTTTTTTTTTTCTTGCTCTCAGAAGCTCCTAGAATTGTAACATCAGCTAGGCTGACTGTTTTAGGCCAGATTTCATCAGAATGATTCTGATTTAAAACTAAATTATTTTTTATGGCACAAAATGCTTGTTTACTTTCCTTTTTCTGATTGTAGTTCGTCTTTCACATTCTACATAATAGACTTACCATGTTTATTGGAAGAGATGAAGTCAGAAAAATCTCTAGTGAATTTGATTACCACATAATTGTTGTGCATAGACAGCTAACTTGAAAGGGACAATTTCTAATATGTTGAGAAGTACTTGCCTCTTTTATGACTATAACTTTGGTATTGTATAAAAATGCCATTTTTTTTGATTACTGTGAATAAGACTTTAACTGATTCAAGCAATTTTAAGGACTTTTTAAAATGGATTTTCAAGTTAACTTTTAAATATTTTTTACTTCAATAAGCGTATTTCTATACTTCTGTATTTTCATGCCTCATTTTATATTTTTACTCACACTTTAGTTTTCTATCAATACTTATTTAGAATCAAATTTAAAATGAAGTTGAAGAGAAGGAGGACCTAATTTTAAATATATTCATAAAAATGTCAAGGTCAACAAATAAATGTTTAAAATATCACATAATTCAGAGTATTACTCTCTATAATCTTTATGTCTAAAATTATATGGTCCATGTAGTAGCTACTGATTGAGAGTCTTGAAAAACAGGTGGAGAGGTCAAGAGGTGGGACTGGTTGGTAAATCAGTCACCTGATTTATAAAGGGACTACAGTTCTCTACCAAAGAGTAGCAAAGCTAAATATTCACATTTGGAACGAAAAGTTCCTAGCATAAATCCCAGCCTATCTTCATTCAACAGAGATAGCTACTAATAAGTGTTTGGTGAATGAATAAACTCATTCAATCACAAAAATATTATCTTTTTATTTCTCTATCAAAAATTTGGCTTTTTCCCTTTCTTACCTGTTCTTCTCCAGCATTGTTGCTTTCCATAAAATAAAAGCAGTGGAATTAACTCAATTCTCAATGAGAAAAAGAAAACATACGAAGGGGGCGGTTACCACTGTAGGCATAGGATAGGTAAAAGAGGTACATAGCTTACAATAAATTTAAGTGTAGGCTGGTTGTTGTAGTGTGAAATGGGAAAAAATAAAAACAATATGAACAACATGCATTTCTAGCCTAACAGATTGAAGGAATAACAATGTAGACATTGAATACAAAGATACCACAGTTTTAGCATTATTCTACTGATCACTTTCTCAGTCTGAGCATTACACCTAGTCACAGGACTGTAGATGACCACATTAGAATCCCCTGATAAAATTTCCCTTCACTGTGACCCGTGTCTCTGAGACGACCTGAAGAAACTATGCTCATTGTAGTAGTGGGATATAGACAGGGTATGCATTGGACACAGGTTACGTATCCAGACTTGGAACATTTTGGATAGATTTTCCTCTCCAGTATGAAAATCCCCACTGAATGTCAGAGAACTTCCCTAAAGTTAATACTATGTGATGTCCTAGATGTTCAAATGTCATTTGACGTGACATCTAAATGATGACTGAACGGATGATACAAAGGTAGTTCTGCATACAGGAGAGACGGAAATGCATTTTCAACGGAGGAAACAGCCTGAGACAAGCCTTGAGGCATGGAAGAACTTAGTGTGTTCAAAGAACTGAACAGCAGCAGTATGGACAGATAGTACTGGTTTCAAAGAAAGTGTGACAACTCACGTTGGTCATGTAGACCACGAATTTCATGACTTAGAACCAAGATAAAAATAAATGTTTCACCCGTGCTGTTATAAGATCTAATTTTTAAAATGCAAAAATAAAAACATAAGGTGAGTGAAGTAACTAACAAAAATTGAAAGACTTTGGTGTCATTAAAATGAGTGAGCAATTTTTAATTTTTAAATAACCACCCCAGGGCTATGTGTGTTACACATTTCCAAGTTAGGCTGTTGATACTAGACTTAATTAGAATGTGTACTTCTCTATACTAGTTATTTCCAACATGTGTTCTGCAGAACATTTATTTTAAATGTTAATTGTAGATTTTGGAAACAATTCTCAGGCCAAATTTTAGGCAGTATATGCTAAGTTTAAACTAAAAAATGTTCAGGTCTTCAAACATGGAAATATGCATTATACATAAGAAATTATACAATTGATAGGGTCACTGCTTTTTTTCTTTTATTTTGGTCTTAAACTACCTTGGAGTATTAGAGTTTCAGCGAAGAAAATGTGGTCATTATTGCGACAGGAAACTCTACAACAATAAATCTCCCTTGATTCTTGTTAGCTTATTATGAAATCATTTATTTTAGTGTATTTTCCATTGAAATAATTTTGAAAGCCTTAATCTTAAAGAACATTAAATGGGCTATTCCCTTAGGCAAAGGAAACTAATTGGATGAGCTTATTTTGGACTACATTTCAGGCTGAAGTTTTATACCTAGATGTTGAAAGACCATAATCTGGTCAAAAGCAAATTAGGAATATAAACAGTCAAAAAAAATGTTCTCCAGCTCTTAGAAGTGCTACTGTGATCTGAGGTCATCAATTAATTTTGGATTGGTCAACCTAGTATTGACTGTAACTATATCAAATGCCATATTAATTTGGCCTTAACTCGTGGAACCAATTATTGTCTAAAATAATCACTGTAACCATAAAAGAAAAAGTAGACAATTCAAATCCTGTCTTACCCTTCTGAAATAAAAGGGTGCATTTTAAGTAACAGTTTGTTTTGAAATTGTGTAACACTCGTAAGAAGTTGCAAAAGTTGTTAGCTTCACCCGGTTCTCCCCAGTGATAATATATAACCATAATACATTGTCAAAACCGGAATCTGGTGGTGCTACAATATTATTTACTCAGATAAAGACTGCATTTGGATTTTACCAACTTTTACATACAACTTTTATATGTTCGTGGTGGTGCTAGGAATATCTTTTAAGGAATGATTTTACTGAGGCAGTTTTCAAAGAAAAGAGCTGCAGTAAGCAAGCTAATTAGACATCCACTACTAACAATCTTGACCTCATTTAGGTGAAGGATTCCTAATTAAATCGTTACAGGCTTTTGTGTTAAATGGTAATTGACTGCCTAGAAGTTCTTCACAATTATATCATATTAACAAGAATGTATTTGCATTTTTAATGCTTTATTGATTTCCAATTCATTACAGGGCTGTTAGTGTTCTTTTTCCATGTCATTGGAAGCTTTGCAAATTGTTCTTTAAGGTTCAGAAGCTTAGGGAACAGTTAAAAAAACAACGAAGTTGGGACCCACTCAAGTGTTTTGCAAACTGCTGCATTTTAGCTACTCCATCCCATAACTGTTACCACCTCTTTAAATATACAACTGCAGGTAGGAAACCAGAAGACTTAGAGAAAATGAAGATATGTAGTCTAGACCACTCTCCATTTCGTTCTTTAAAATGTTATCATTTAAATGCCTGGTTTCTTTGATTCAAGCCTATTTTTCAAGGGCCACTGTGAGTCATCTTGGCTAATTTTGTGGCACCCACAGAATCTTTAGACTTCAATATGGTTGATATTTATTTATTTAACATGAATTTATGGTCAATAATGATTACCTTTGCTCATAGGAAACATATGGGAGGTGGCCCCAAGTATCATTTCATTCATTAGCTTCTTTGAAATATTTAACCAGATCTGTTAACAACAGTTAATTTTCTCCTCTACTGGGGTTTCCCAACCCACTGAAAAAAAACTGTTACAGTGTGGTAAAATCTGTGTTTCTTCTACTCATGTCCGCTTACTTACAATTCATCATGAGCTGGCATTAATTTTTTGAACTTCAGATTTAACTGGTAATTTTATTTGTTAATTTAATTTAAAGTTCTGGGATATCTGTGCAGGAAGTACAGGTTTGTTACAAAGGTAAACGTGTGCCATGATGGTTTGCTGCACCTATCAACCCGTCACCTAGGTATTAAGCCACACGTGCATTAGCTATTTATCTTTAAATGACGGAATTAACTTTAGAAAATCTAGATGAATTTCAGAACATTGGAAAGAAAATATATGTGATTCAGTGTCTCAAACTCAGACTGTGTTCTCTGGCAGTAGTCAGTAGTATATTTTCATTTTTTTTCATATAAAAAGCCATCTCAAAAAATATTTTATCAAAAGTATCTCCTCCAAAAAATAATCCACCATACCCCGGAGTCTTCCATCTTATCTCCTGTTGTGTTACACACTACTTCCAGATTCAGGGTTTCTTCAACTTGATTTTAGGAAGGTTGTTTTCACAGATCATGCATTCAAGTGATATCTTGAGCATTACTTGATGCACATGACCCATCCGTATACTAGGTTCATCATCTAAGTCTATAGAGCTCACTAATGTAGATCAGATACCTATACACTAGAATCCATGAACAGATGAAACAGTTTTTAAAATATTTTTCTATTAATGCCTCCTAAGCATTTTCTAGATAATGAAGTCTATAATAAAAACAATCATTAGAAATTTATTTAAAAGAATATCTTTATAAATATGGCAGGAGGAAAATATTTATTTGAAGTCAGCAATGATTCTTACCAAACATTTCATTTAATTGAACACACTTTAAGAACCAAACACAGAGATAAATACTAATTTTTCTTCTCAGCCATAAAATATTAAGATAGAAATGATGTAAAAGCTAACTTAAAAGTTTGCTGCAGATTATGTATTTCAGGTCTCTAGTATTATTTTGGAGAATACATTTTTTCAGATATTCAGATATAATTAAAAGTGCACAATGATTGAGATATAATTAGAAGTGATAATAAAACATGCCAGCAAATGCCATTTCTCCAGAAGCATATCATGGCAACATGATCTAAAGAGTTTAGCTGATGGATAGATAGGCTAGTCTTATTTCTTTTCTTCTATGGAATAACAGAGAAGACTGTGCCTGCCTAAAGAAATATTGTTTAAATTTTCACATATTTTCTTTCTTTCATATTGCTGGATTCCCTAATATTCTTGTACCAGTTCAGATCCTTACAAAGCACTTTAAAATATTTGATATTCCTAGTATAGCATTAATCTACAAAAATACATCAACGTGCCTATTAATACATTCATGTTTTTCTTGTTTGCTCTTTGTGATCACTTATAAATGAAACTTCATCATAAAATTATTGCCATACTATGTGTTCATCTATGTTAGAAATAGTTCATTTCAATTACCCCATGTTCTTGGTCATGAAGTGGAAAGATGGAAATATTGCCGATACAATACAGCTGAACCCATAATGGAGTCATGATGTAGATGTTAGTTATTTTACTATAATAACATGAGTTTATATGTATTTTCCAATTATTCTACACTTTTCCATTTTTACCAGATATATGATTGTACAGTTAATGCTATATAATTTTTGATTGAGTGATTTTATTATCAAAGTATGCAAGGCTTTATTTATGGGCCTATTCAGATCTGTTCAGCTAACTGGCCTTGTCCTTTTATTTGTTTTGCAGCCAGACGGGCCCGGGAACTATTTGTACAATTCTTGTGTTCTTAAATATGATCACATCCTAAACCACAGGTTGTGTAACCTTCCCCAGAGGCAAAGCCTGGACCCTACCACAGCCTGCATTCTGTCCAACATCTCTCTCATGTTTTTCAACTTTCCAGACTTCTATGCTGTATCTTCAGAATGTCTTCAAATATTTTAACCTGTGTCAAATCTTTTTTTCTTTTTTCAACTCGTCTATTTAGTTTCTAATTTCTGTGATATATTTCAAATACATTTTTCACTTCTAAGAAGTTCAATTTATACCAAATATGCCTTATTTTAAGAAAACCATGATTTCCTAGAACTTATACATTTATAACTAATCTAAGTACACCTTCAAATAACACTATACAGCTTCATGGGTTGTGGAGATAACATACAAAAGATTATTCTCAATTCTGCCCTCCCATCCCCTATAACATTGTTGTCATTCATTTCACTTATCCATATTAACCTATGAGATCAGTGAAGAATAAGATAAAATTTTATACTGCCTTCATGAATTCTTTCTCCATTGCTCTTCTTTTTTTCACGTAGGCCTGAGTTTTTTCCTCCTGAAAAACTTCTTTTAATGTTATTTTGCATGGTAGTTCTGCTGGCAATGCATTCTCTTGATTTTAGTTTGAGAAAGTCTTCATTTCTCATTCACTCTTAAAGGATAATTTTGTTGGATATAAAATTCTAGGTTGGTGTATTTTGTTGTTTTTCCATTGAACACTAAACATACTAAATTCTGCTTTCTTCTTGCTTGCATGGTTTCTGATGAAAAGTCCACTCTAATTATTGTCCTTGTTCCACTGGAAGTAAGGCAATTTCTTCCTGACCATAGCTTCTTTTAGGATTTAATTTTTGTTTTGTGATTTGCTGCAGTATGAATGTAATAGACCTAGGTTTAGATTTTTGGTTTTTTTTTTTTGAGACGGAGTCTCGCTCTGTCGCCCAGGCCGGAGTGCAGTAGCGCCATCTCGGCTCACTGCAAGCTCCGCCTCCCAGGTTCACGCCATTCTCCTGCCTCAGCCTCAGCTGGGACTACAGGCACCCGCCACCACGCCCGGCTAATTTTTTGTATTTTTAGTAGAGACGGGGTTTCACCGTGGTCTCGATCTCCTGACCGCCCTGATCCGCCCGCCTCGGCCGCCCAAAGTGCTGGGATTACAAGCGTGAGCCACTGCGCCCTGCCAGATTTTTGGTATTTATCCGGCTCAGTCTTCTTGAGCTTCCTGGATCTTGGTTCAGTGTCTTAATTCCATTTGGAAATGTCTCAGCTATTATTACATCAAGTATTCTGTTCTAGTCTCCATTTGTGCTTCAGATGTTCCAGTCACTCATATATTACCCTCTTTGAAATTGTCCCACAGTTCTTGGATATTCTATTATAAGCATTTTTCCCGTTTTTCCTCCTTTTGCTTATTAGTTTAATATGTTTATATTGACAAATCTTCAAGCTCATTGATTCTTTTCTCGGCCATGCCTAGTCAAGTGAGGAGCCCATCAAAGTCATTTTTTATTTCCCTTACGGTGCTTTTATATTCTAGTATTTCCCTTTGATTCCTTCTTAGAGTTTCCATCTCTCTGTTTGCATTATTCATCTATTCTTGAATGTTGTATATTTTTCCATTAGAGTCCAATTTATAGTTCCAGAGATTTCTCTTCCAGGTAACCTGGTCTTGTTGTAATTCTCTGTATTTGCTTTTGTCTTGAGATTTTGAGGTGACTTTACCCTGCCACCTCAGTTGTCTCAAGTGTGCAACTCAGTTTTTTCATGTTTTCTTGTTGTAAAGACACAAGTAACAATTTCTGAGCTTCTTACATGTTAGATTTATAATCATAACCTACTCTGCTGTATTTTTCTGATAATGTTTTGCTCTTTTCTCATGTTTTGATACACCTTTTAACATTCATAAATATTTTACTTCCAATAATTCCATAATCTATAGTTCTTAGGTTCTGATGCTGTTGGTAGGTTTTCTGGAAACTCTTGCTAATGTGTCTTTTTTTCCTCATGTGTCTTATAATTCTGAATTATAAGCCCATCCTTGGTGGGTCTATCTTGGAAAATCAACATCTTGGATTAATGAAGTATCTCTTCTTTTGCAAATATGTTATTACCTTTGCAAGGCAGCAGGTGCAGTATCAACTCTAGACAACTTTAAATTTAATTATCAGTCTGTGTTTTTCCTAATTATAATAGTAGTGTGAATTCAAACCCGTAAAGCATATGACGGCATGCCTGTGCTTATAAATATTTTGGAGATTTCTTTTTCTATCTTTAGCACAACCTGAAATATGCAGATTCCCTTGTTTGCTCCTAAAATGCAAGAGTAATATTAGAAATATCTACTAGGATGTCTCCAAGCATTTCAAATTCAACATGGCTAAATGTGAACTCTGTAACTTTTCCCTAAAGCCAACTTTTATTATCGCATTTCAGGTGTCAGGGATTATCAGTGCTACAACATTTCAGAGAAGAAAGATGCAATTTTAGGAAAAGAATATTGAGGTTATGGGACTAAAGTTTTAACATAAGGGCATGTCTATGGGGATCTAAATGAGAAATGATATACCACAGAGCAGACTGATGGATACCATTGAAACCTCCAGGGTGGAATCACACGTGGTGTGTTGAGGCCAGGGTAAGCTCAACTCTAAAAGAGAACAGTAAAAAGGAACAGTGCAAGACACATTTTTAAAAATAGGCAAAGGCCATTGTGTAGGGACATAAATGACTTAGAAGTATGGGCTTTATTTTACAGATAAACCTATTAATCAAGTAACCTACACAAACAAGGGTTTAAGGAAATATGGATTATTTCATTAAATTTGATTAGAAAGGGCAATTAACTGAAGTGTAGAATAGAGGCCAGTGTGGACTTACTGTAATAATTTAGTAAAGTGTGATATAGTGAGAACCTCAACAAACATCATCTAGTTAACAATAAATCAACATAGTGAAGTTAGTTAATTAAACAGTGTGTTTGCTACAGTCATTTAAGACTACAGATTTTAAGCCATCTAAGGGGATTGTTATCAGGCCCTGTATTGGCTTTATAAGCCACTTCTTGAAAAAAAGGACTTAAAAATTAATTACCACTATATGTATTTTTTAAATTTCTTCATGGCACAGTGTCAGGATTTCATTGCAGAATCCTTTGAGTGTAATTTCTGGGTCATGAGTTTCTAATGTTGTTAGTTATTTGTTATGTTGAAATGTTTTCAACAATGGAGAAAACTGAGTTTTTAAAAAAATAATTACTCACCCTTGATTCCCTCTCCTAATCTGCCCATCCCAAACCTGCACCTCTCCCTGGTCCTCTTCCTGGAGTATCTCAGACTAAAAGTCTGGAGCTCATCTTGATACCTTTCTCTTTCACAAATCCCATTGCTTCATCCCGCAGATTCTGAAACCTCTCCTTTCAAAACACATCCATAATCCAAACATCTGTCTCCTGCATGTTTGTAGGAACCTGCTAACTAATGTACATGCTTCCACCTCTTCCATAAAAAAGTCTGTATTCCATGGAGCATCCAGAATGAGTTTTTATTATTTATTCAGAACACATCATTTTATTTACTGAGTCAGACCACATCACACCCAGCTCATAACTCTCTGATGACTTCTCATCTCACTCAGAATAAAATTCAAAGTTCTAAAGAAACATGCCTGCAGGATCCTATGTGATGTGGTCAGAAAGCAGAATGTCTTGCTCCCTTAGGTCATTTAAGTCTCTTCAATGTCACTTCCTCAGAGAGACTGTCTCTCACCAGAGGATATAAAATCATACCACACCCTGTTGTCGCTCTGTTCCCAACTCTGTTTTAATGTGCTTTATTTTTATCCATCACACTAATCATAATAGTATTTCTACACATTTCTGGCATTTCATAGTTATCTATTAAGAGTCTGTCTCCACAGAGCTTGCTGTTATTTCTAAAGCAGCCAGATTACGGCCAGGAACAAAGTAGGTGCTTTCTTAGTATTTTTTTGTTCATTAACAAATATTTATTTCACAGTGTTTGAGGCTCAGGATAAAATGCTGAGCCAAATTTACATGTGTCCAATACATTATTAAACATAGAACAATCAAATGTGCATTGATTTTATAAAGAGGAGGCATATAAACAGGGTCTCTGAGCTCCTCTGGGGAACTGTGCATCAATTCTCTGAAGATTTGACATCTGTAGAGATGTGGGTGTGTGAAAGGTGTTTTGGGAGACAGGGGCATTTCAGGTTGAGGATCAGCTTGTACTAAGGCCGTCTGGCAGGAGCGAGAAAGGCCCAATCATATAACTAAGAGAAACCTAATGTGTCTGTTGAGTATAGGAAGGCAGAAGACTGTGAGAGCAAGCCTGAAACTGTAGCTAAAACATGAAAGGCTATTCATACCTTGATTAAAAGTATTCTTTATCCCTTCAGCAATTGAGCAGTTAGTGCAGTTTTAAATTAGGCGATCACATTTCTATCTTAAGAAGATAATTATGCTTCCAGTATGGGAAAGTCAGAGACTTTGAAGTAATTCAGAAGGTGGTAACATGACCTAGGTGAATAATTACAGCTATAGAGCTGTGGATAGTTTCCTAGAGATGTTTGGAGGTCAAATTTGGCATGGCTTGGTGACTGATTAGACTTGGGGCAAATAGGAAGATGTCGAGAACGTATCCTAGAGTAATGGCTTGCTCAAATATAAGGAAAATTGTGTTATTCCCTGATTTGGGAGGAAAAAGAGGATGAGAATATAGGAATTCGGATGCACACATTTTTCTCTTGCATTGGCACTGATATTTAGACGCCATATGATTGCTCCTGAAGAAACGCTGACCTCCAGATTATGAAAACTATGTTAGTAAAAAATAAGCTACTCATTTGAAGACTGTTCTCATGTGCGTGAAGGCACGAAGGCACCTTAGCTGGGGCTGTTCTAGCCAATAACTTTATGTCTCTTTGCCCTTTATTTTGCCTTTGTTATGCTGCTAAGGCATGATTTACTCTCTCCTTGTTTTCAGGACAAGGTGGAAGAATTTGAATCTAAAGAATATTTTAAAAAGTATTTCTTGTCTCCAAACAATTTAAAGTTTGAAATATGCAATAAATAATACACAAATAATAAAGCAATATATCTTCTAGGAACAGTTCTGTATAAGAAACGAGTCCCAGCGATTATCTTCATTGCCAATAACTAGAATCTTAAATCATGGACAAAATATTCGTCACTGAAATATTAATGTCAGTAAAACAATTTAGAGATGATTCTTCTTTTAATTTTAGTAGGGCTACCTCTGTGTTTTTAAGTAAATGAGAAAAATAAACTCAGTAGAACATTTTATTGAATTAAAAATTGGTAGTTAAGTGTGTTTGACTCTAATAATTCTGTTTTACTCAACCATAAAAATATATGACTGTAAGGCAACAGCTGAGGTTTGAAATATAAAATATTAACTCATTACTTAGATGCTTTGATTTAAGAAAACCAAAATATCTGAATTATTGCATATATTTTCACTTTTTATATAAATGGCTGCTGCTCTATAAAAATAGCCACAATTACAAATATAAGAAACTAAATTCAGTGCATTAATTTTGCATTTTTGTTCGGAATGTAATATTGAAGGAAACAAAGTTTGAACACATTCGGTAGGAGATAAATAAAAATAATATAGAACCATGCATGTAGCCATTTTCCATTAGTGCGAAGTATTTCCTGACTTAGAAAACCATTCAAATCCCCACATGAAAGAAAAATCGCAAGCAGCTTCCTTTGAAGTAGATCTGACTTGAACTATAATACCTAGAGCTGAAAAGTACATTGAAAAGGAATCTTACTTTTTGTGATTTGAAGGAAGTCACCCCACTGTTATTGGGCATGATTGGGTAATTAGGATGAAGTGGAATTCTATAAGGAGGAATTATTTAAAAATAGGTTGGTTACCCTTGAACAGATATGAATAAAGGATAATAAGCTTAAATAAAACATGAGATTATCATCTTCGTGTTTGTATAACATTTATCTTGATATTCTGGAGACAATACGTAAAGCAAGATTATTAGAAAAATATGGAGTAATCATTTCATTATTGAACACAATTTGTTTATAAGAAAGTTCTTACTAATTTCCAGAGTTGGGCTCTTATGAATAAAGATTCTGTGAACACTTTATGTACATCTTTGTGTAGACATATGTTTTCATTTCCCATGAGTAAACATCTAGGAGTGGAATTTCTGGATTATAGAAAAGTTGCACGCTTAACCCTTTAAGAAAATTTCAAACTGTTTTTCTAAATGGGCTTTACAATTTCACCTCCTGTCCAGCGATGCAGGGAAGTTTGAGTTGCAGCATCTACTCACCATTTTTGGTATAATCGTTTGCGATAGTATTTTACTGTAGTATTAATTTGCATATCTCTCATGACTAATGAGGCGAAGCATCTTTTCGTATGCTTCATAGCAGTTTATATATTCAATTTTGTAAATTGTGTATTCAAGTGTTTTGTTAATTTCTTTGTTTTAAATAAACATTTTTAAAAAAGAGTTTCGGATTTACCAAAACTTGCAAACAGGGTAGAGCATGTTCCCGTAATCCCTGCACCCACCTTCCTCTACTATTAATAGTTTCTATTAGTATGGTACATTTGTAAAGTTTACTTAAAACCCATATTTTTTTCAATTTTCTTACTTTATTGCCTTTTGTACTTATTCTGTCACAGGATCCCATTCATGATACCACATTATATTTAGTAGTTGTGTCTCCTTATGCTACTCTGGACAATGAAGCTTTCTCAGACTTTCCTTGTTATGGATGACCTTGACAGTTCTGAGTAGTACTAGCCAGGGGTTTCTTTCAATGACAGTTTACTGGAATTTTACTAATGTGTTTCTTTCTTATAATTAGCCTAGAATGATAGGTTTTGGGGAGGAAGAACACAGGGTTAAAGTGTCCTCTGTAATCACATCATATCAAGGGTACACAGATCGATGTAACTTACCACTACTGATGTTAAACTTGACTACCTGACTTAGGTAGTCTTTGTTAGGTTTCTTCACTGCAAAGTTACTCAAGATTTGTTCTCTTTCCATACTGTGGTGTTTAAAAGGAAGTTACTGTGTGTAGCCCACACTTATGGAAAGGAGATATTGCTTCACTTCCTTGAGGGCAGAGTATCTACATAAAATATTTGGAGTTCTTCTGCAGGGCAGATTTGTCTCTTCTCTCCCATTCATCTACTCAATGATTTATTAGTATCAGTATTAACTGATGCATCCTTATTTTATACCTTATTGGATATGTAATAATCCAATGCTGCTTTATTTTGTTGTTCCAATTATCTCATTTTTGGCCATTAAGAACGTTTTATTCAGTTCACTCCTGTGTCCCTTTGACATATTTTCTCAACATAGGTTCATTTATTTATTTATTATGTATTTATTTATTTATTTATTATTTTTCCTAGCACTTCTTTATTTTCTGGCATTACAAGATGCACCAGACTTAACTTGTAAGTTTTCTACCCAGTTTTATAATTAGTATTTCTCCAAAGATCATTGAACCCTTTGATGGATGAATGGTATTAGAAACCAAGATATGGATACTAGGTACAATACTTGGTACTATGGTGTCTTTGCGTTTAGACCCTCTAAACTAACAGAGCGAGAAAATATGTATATGTATACTAAACCATGTGTATATACATATCTATACATATTTCTCAATGTATCTGATATAGTTTGGGTATTTGTCCCTGCCCAAACATCATATTGAAATGTAATCACCACTGTTGGAGGTGGGGACTGGCAGGAGGCGTTTGGGTCATGAGGGCGGATCTGTCATGGCTTGGTGTTATCCTCATGATAGTGCATGAGCTCTCAAGATTGGGTTGTTTAAGTGTGTGGCACCCCCTCCCGCACACTCTCTCTCTCTTGCTCCTGCTTTCGCCATGTGATGTGCGAGCTCCCTCTTTGCCTTTCACCATGAGTGAAAGCTTCCTGAGGCCTCCCTAGAAACAGATGCTAGCACTATGCTTCCTGTACACCCTGCAGAACCATGAGCCAGTTAAATCTCTTTTCTTATAACTTACCCAGTGTTAGGTATTTATAGAAATGCAAGAACAACAAGTATCCACCTGTATTGATATTAAACTAAACAGGAGTCCATACTCATGTCTCCTATTCTAATCCATTACCACACAGATCATTCTAGCCTCTGCCTCTTGATTTCTGAAACCTGTCATTCAAACAGTGAGTAAACTGGTTCCAATCATCTGTCATCTGTCATAATTTACTTATTCTATTCCAGTATACATGTATGATGGCTTCAGAACCCTTAACCCATACTTCTTGAGAAGCAATTTTACCAACCAGACTACAGTGTTTGTATACAGTTTCTTTTGTGTTTAATTTTCAGGGACTCCAATTACATATATCTTAGACCTCTTATGATATTCTATATGTCTCTTATGGCATGTTTTGCATTTTTTATCACCTTCCATTCTGTGATTCTGTCTACTCTGTTTCTGATACTTGTTATAATCTTTCTGTCATACATAATCTATTAATTTATTGAATTCATAATGTAATTCAATTTTATTTCATTCTTCAGTTCCATAATTTTTATTTAATTTACTTCTTTTCCAGTTCCCTCCTAATGTTTTATTAACTTATTTATTTGTTTATTTATTTTTGAGATGGAGTCCTGTGCTGTCACCAGGCTGGAGTGCAATGTCATGATCTCGGCTCACTGCAATCTCTGCCTCCTTGGTTCAAGCGATTCTCTTGCCTCAGCTTCCTGAGTAGCTGGGATTACAGGCGCGCACCACCATGCCTGGCTAATTTTTTGTATTTTTAGCAGAGATAGGGTTTCGCCATGTTGGCCATACTGGTCTCGAACTCCTGACCTCAGGTGATCCGCCTGCCTTGGCCTCCCAAAGTGCTGGAATTACAGGCATAAGCCACCATGCCCAGCCTATAATGTTTTATTTTTTTTTCCTGTCTGTTCTTGTATATATTACCATAGTTAATTTTTAGTTTCTTCTTTTACAAGTCAAATATTTAAATTACTTGAGAAGTTGTTTCCCTTTTATTTTTTGCTTATGGCCGTGTTTGTTCTTTTTGACAAACCTATTACATTTTATTGAATATTATGCATGTTTTATAAAAATAAATGTGTATGGTTTGTGGGTGCTTTATTTTCTTCCAGAGTGATATATATATATATATATATATATATATATATATATATATATATATATTTTTTTTTTTTTTTTTTTTTTTTTTTTTTCTGGCAGGCAGATATGGTGCAGGCACATCCCCTTGATCCAAGCTTTCTTAGTGATAGCGTGTAATCTGGTTTGCTCTTTGTCCTAGGGGCCACAAGTCTTTGGGATCTTAGGTAAAATCTGTGCTGATAAGGGTCTTTTTCCCCTGGAGTGCCCAAAAGTTTATACTTCTTCCCCATCACCCTTTCTGGTTTCTGCTTAGCCCTTCAGACTCTCGGTTGCAGCATTTTAGGTTTTTCTCTTGATATCTAATGTGATACTTGCACAGCTTAGTATGAGCAAAAGTCTTCCGGGGATTTATATCCAGATCAGATGGTTCCTCATCTCTAGGACTCGTTCCTTTAAGTTCTGATCACAAAGCAGTTCAGAATTACCTTTTTCTCTGCACCCCATGACAGTGCAGCAAGTCTCAGGCCCTTGGTTTCTGCGGGACCACATACCCTGGCCTAAGAATTAGAAAATAACACGAGGTGAAATCCTGAGGTCAATGCAACATTCACCTCAGCGTACTTCCTTTCTCATGCGTTCTTGGCCACTAGTATCCTGGTCATCTTCCCTCTTCTCCAGTGCCTTAAATAGTCATTTTACTTATTATTTCCATCTTAGACAGATATTCTCAGGAAAAAGTTTAGTCTGATACAAGCTTCCTGGTCATAGAAGTGAAAGTCGGCCTTATTAATTTCAGAGTTCAGATGGAAATGTTTAATCCTTTCTTATGAGAGGTTTCCAAGTGAAGGAAAGGGTTAGTTTTAGAAGCAATCATTATTAGAGTTAACTGATAGGAAAAAACTAACTTTTTATGAAATAGTTTCAAAAAATATGTAAATCTGAAATTTGCTTTAATCCCTATCACAATGGCAAACAAACCTTACATTTTTAATTAGCATCTAAATGAATAATTAATCAACAAGCAAATCCTATGATTTCTAACACCTATATTTCTTCTGGTTGGAAAAGGCTCAACTCTATAGTGTGTTTGCAACAAATTAAAAAAAGAGATTTATATCTGTGGAAAAAGAATTTCCAGGTATAATTTCATTAAAAGAGGAGCATTAGAAACATAGATGCCTAGGAGAAGTAATTTTCCATTTTAAGTGAACAGAGGTTTTTCACAATAATTTGGTAAGGTAGGATAATCCAAATAATCTGTCTTTGTCAAATGATTGCTTTATATTTGACAATAGATTTTGAAATCTATGTGATTATGTCAAACCTTACAACAATGACCACACTTTCCAGATCTCTTAAATGTTAAAAAAAATCCGTCACAACAGCATTTATGTCAATGATAAAGTTCACAGAAGTGACTTTTTCTAACTGTTGCCTCTAACTTTAACATACTTTTGGACAAAGCAGAATTAGATCAAAGCACATATTAAATACCTGCTTTATGCATAGTTTTTTTGTAGGTACACAAGGACTTTACAATTTGGCTGGGGAGATGAGAGTATCACCTTTTAAAAGATGGCAGATTTGTACCATTAATAAACTTTGAGTATAGTTTCAATGCTGCTCTATGTTGGTTGCATGATAGTGTAATAATCACCATTTCTGGGTTACTTTCTGTTAGATAAGGAGGTTAGATTAGAAGATTAGCAAGATTCCTGCAAGTGTTGACATTCTGTTGTGCAGTGGCAATGCAGCAAAAATTAAAAGCTAAAGTACGAACTTGAACTTAAACTAGGAATTCAGAGAATAGAAAGAATGATGTCTGCTTAAACAACAGGGGAGGAATTGATGAAAGATGTGTGACCAAGGATTTCAGGTGACTGCAAAATATTTAGTGCTTGGATTTATAACCAAGCCCAACTTTTATCCAGTAAGCCCCTTTTAGCTGGTAATCACCTTTCTTTTTTTATTTTATGTGACAACAGTAATGCTAATCTGAGTCACTTTCAATCAAATTGATTGATGATTCCATTAATTGGTTTACTGTTTATTATTAGGCTCAGGTATCACAGAAATGTAAAATGTGTTTCATTACAGAATAAAACAAAGGTATTTTAACCCACAATTATTTTCAAGAGTAAAATTTCTAATATTTTCATGATATTTGATACTTTATAAGTATTTAGTATTTTCCTGACTAATGAACATTTTCTAGCACCAGTATCGATCACTGCTAGCTGGAAAATATTATGCTTTTTTTTCAATGACTCGCAGATGTGGAAGAGTTCTGGTTAAGCATTCTACTTGATTTACTGTGGCTGGCCCCAACAATTGTGTGAATCTCCACTTGCAATCAGGTAGCAGCATGTGGAAGGAACTACCAAGTGTGGCAAATAATGTTTGCTACCAACAGCTGGTCATAATTTTCTTTGATAGATTCGGTTCATGATTAGAGACTATAGCAACATTCCCCATCGTGTTGAGCTGCGAATTCATAAAAATAGCTGCCATTGGTAAAAATTTTAAGTGTCAAATAGCTATCTATTTTCAGGCCTGGAGAAAAATGCACAAACTATAGTGATATTAATAAAAGAAACAGATACATTTCATGGGTTTAGATCATGTGTTTCTATAGAACAGAGGGATTCACGTGGTTGTAGATGTGAGATTTGTTTTGTCCCTTCGCTTTCCTACAAGTAAAATGTCCCAATAATTGAATAATATGTTTTGTCTATGCTAAGACAATTTCACTATCACGTGGGTAGTAGCTGAACTCAGACACTAAAAATTTTTTGTGTCTAACTTTTTGTATCTTTTTCCTTCCAAAAATTTTTTTTGTAAACAATCTTCTCTTGGTTATTGTTGAATTATTTTAAAAGTAATTTTCACCAATGATAACCATATTACAGTCCTAGTATGTATTTTTTCACTCTTACTGCTAGGTTGGTCATTGTTGATTGATGGGTACAATATTGGCCAGGTAGTAGGGAAAACAGCAAGTGACAGAAAGAAGAAAGCACCATGCTAATTAAATCTTAAATAAAAAAAACTTGGTTTCTGTTGACTAAAGGAGTAGAATGAGCTCTCTCTCTTTGTGGCAAATCATAAAACGAAGAATCATGGCTTTTCTATCAATCCAATGTGAAAACTCCAACAATTCATGTTGTCTCAGAGTTTCAGACTGTAGGTAAAATGAGTAAATGGAAAGGAACATCTACAAGATTTCTTGCAAACATTAATAGCTGATACTGATGTTAGCAAGAGCACTATTGTCAGGGCAGAATCTTCAGAAAAACAGACTCCTACACGAAGTATGGTAAATGCACCTGATAGCAATAACTTAAGTATACCCTGAGAATGACCCTGCAGGGCAGATGCACCTAAATATGTGCTCTGAGCTAGGGAATCCAGGAGAGGCCAGCCCCGAGATTCGTTCCTTGTCTATGAGGAACACCTGATTCCCTGGGCCCTGCGTTAGAACACAGGGCCATACAGGGGATAGAGGCGCTGAGTTTTGAGTTGAAATGAAGGTTGCCAGGTGGAGGCTGTTATGGGGGCGTGGGGCGGGGGAGCTAAGTGAAAAAGCTATATAAACCCCATGCCGTGTGTAAGTAGTTGCGGGTTTCTCTGTTGTGCCTGCCGCTGTTTGGTTTTTCTCTTCTGTTAAGGCTTCACGTGAAACTCTGGGTCTTGTTTGCTAACTTTGGGTCTCTTTTTTTGGTCTTTTCAACCTGGTGTTTATCCCCAGTGGAGTTGATAGGGGTTACGGTACACCACACTAGTAAAAGAAACATATATAGAAAAAGGAAGTAAAACTGTAAGAAGATTGCTAGATGTAAATGTAAAATCCTAAAAAGAATTAGGTTTAGTCAGAAGGTATATACCAGAAATAATACAATATCTGAATGTTATATTTTGGCTTTTACAATACAAATGAAGCTTGAGGCTCAGATGAGTAAAGTGACCCCAGGGTAAAAGCAGGGAGTGTGAAGATTGCCTGAATAAAATCCAGAATTATCACCCCCCCAGGGAAGACACAGCTTCCAATGCATTAGGTGTCCAACCTCCCAAGCATCATTCTTCTGTTGTCAGTTTTCAGTGTTAGAGATTCTTACTCTTCTTTCTGGTATGGGAGATTAGAAGTTCTTCTCTAACCTGTAATTATTCGAGGATATAGGTGCTGTTCTAGACAAGGGACAGTGTTCAGGTTGATTAAACACCATGAGAAACTCCCTAAAATACTGCATGAAAACACAATCTGTAGATAAAATTGCAGATTCCTATCGTATTGAGGCAGGAAAATAAAGTCTGGAGGCGGGGAACTAAAGGCCAATTAGTTTCCAAAGCTGGATCAAAAGGAAAACACCTGGGGCTCTAGGCAGGGGACCTAGCACCAATTAACACCAAAGCTAAATCAAAGGAAAATCCTATCTCCCCCTGGCCTGTTGAAATAGCAAACATCTAAAGATATTCTCTCCACAATCCTCCTGCTTCCACCACGTCTTGGAAAGTGACCTGGATTGGCTGCGGGCCACACAGACCATCTCTTCATCTGCATAGGGCACTGGTTCATCTCAGCCTCTTAAAAGTCACAGAAGAAATTCCTCGTCCACATAAGCGGTAGCCGATAGGGACCTCAAAAGGAATACTGAAAACCTGGAAAACTTTGTAACCGGGCTCTTGGGCGGCTTGCTTGGGTCCACTCCCGCCATGTTGAGTGCTTTCCCTCTTACATCCCCGCTTCGGCCACTTCCTTCCGTGTTTCAGTCCTTGTTACTTTGTGCGTTTTTTTTTCTTTGTCCTTTTGAGATGGAGTTTCACTCTGGCCCAGGCTGGAGTGCAGCACAACAATTTCAACTGACTGCAACCTCTGTCTTCTTGGTTTAAGCGATGTTCCTGCCTCGGGCCCCCCAACTAGCTGGGTTTATAGGCGTGTGCCACGCCATTCTTTGTCCAAACGCCAAGGACCTGGAGAACTCGCTCAAGGCCTTCATTCCCGTAACAGTGTGAGGAAATCATCTTAATAGCTTACCTATTTTACATCAGCGAACGTGGACAATACTAACGTTTGATTTAAACACGTTTGCAAATGTTTGAAACGGGGCATATCTCTTCCGCTTAAATAGAAAAGTATCTTAACCCTGTAGTGAGTTTATACAGAGTAGTATTCGTCTGCTTAAAAATCATTCTAAGAAATCGACTTGTTACAGTACAATACTTAATTTTTGTAAGTTTCAAAGATATTTATATGCCTTTAGTTTTTATAAAGACAAGATGGCACCAAAGAAATTCTTTATAGGCTGCCGTATAACATATAATACCTGTGGGTAACAGATTAAGATAATGAAAATAATAGTTTTTGCAGCTTTATTCAGTGCTTCCCCCGCCCCACCCCCATCCTTACATTAAACTGATACTTTACCCAACTTGGGGAGATGTAAACTTGTATAATTCTTGTTAATGGCTGACTGAACGGGAAATAAAAAGCTGAGTGCATTTTCTTTAAAACTTAGCTAGCAGTAGACAACTACTATGGGTGTTATCTTAGGAGTAACAACGACATAAAACCCAATGAAGGGACTGCTTGGGAAAAGTTACTTAGATGTTCAAACAATTGAAGTCACTTGATAAATACAAGCAAACAACAAAACAATGTGTAAACAAACACTACTAAGTTGATTGTTGAGCCTTAAGGCTAGTGTCTAAGGAACTACAAATGTATCAAAAAGCATGTTACATCTGATGCTTTTAGGACAATTATCAAAAGATCACTGTAAATTGAAGTTATTTCTTTAAATCTCAGTCGGCAAGTGATTGAGAAACTTGAAATTAAACCAAATGTAGTCAATTTGATCATTCCATCTCCCTTACAAAGCCTGTCAGCTGTAATTGACCAGTATCAGAATGTATGACTTGATTTTTTTCATTCAGATGTGCTGAATTTACCTTCAGCGTCTCTAACTCTTGCCGAAGCTTCTCAAATTCAGAACGTTCAAGTGATGTGTTTTCTTCGTGTGTTTTTTTTTTGGGGGGTGGAGGGGGCTTTTTTTCTTAGGTTCAGGGGGTATATGTTAGGTACAGGTTGCTACATAAATAGTGCGTCACTGGGGTTTGGGGTACAAATTACTGTCACCCAGGTAATAAGTGTAGTATGATAGGTAGCTTTTAAATCTTCACCCATCCTCCACTCTCAGCTAATCCCCGTGATCGTTGTTCCTTTCCCTCGTGTGCATGTGTACTCAGTATGTAGCTCTCACTTACAGGTGAGAATGTGGAGTATTGGGTTTTCTGTTCCTGCATTAACTTTCTAATACCAACGCTTCATTAAGTCCATCCTTGCTGTTTTGCATTCACAAGTGACAACTTTGGCAATTGTTTTTTCACTCTCAACTACAGCCACCACTTTTTCGGAATCTGATAAAATTTGGCTGACTTTTTCCAGGTTTTGTTAACCAAGTCTCTTGACAGTGGTTTTTTTTTTTTTTTTTTTTCCTCCAGCCCTGGCTAATATTTTGCTTACTAACTTTTCACCTACCTGTTAATACCACATGGCTAGGTTTTTACTATGGCAGCATCCCAAATCCCCATCAAAAGTTAGCATTTCTGAAGCAACAATGCTTTGTTGGTTTAGTAAATGTGAGCCAGTTGGGTGGTTCTCTGGGCTCTGCTGGATTACTCTCAACTGTTTTCGGGGACTCCAAGTCGAGTAGGCAGCTCTTCTTCTCGGCTTTGTGTGGTTGCAGGCTGTATACTGCTCTGAATTCTTCCTGCAGCAGGCTAGCTCAGGCTCTTAAGGGGACAGAGGGGTTCTGAGTGAGTCTTAAAAAAATCGTTTCCTGTGACTATTTGCCATAGCAAGTCATAAGACCAGCCCAGATTCCAGCAATGGGTAAATAATTGAACTTCTCAAGAGGGAAGAGCTGCAAAAATACATTGAAAAAGGAGGTAGATAAAGGGGATTTTTATAGCTTTTTCAATCTACCAAAGCAGGAGTTTTTTTATTTACCAAGCAAATTAGGTCCGTGCGTATATATAAAACATGTGTGTATATATGGAGTCAGGAATTCAACTGTGAGCATGACAGACAAAACCTGTTTTCTTGGAAGCCACGTTGGAGGGGGAGCTAGAGCATAAACAAGGATAACCAATCAATAAGATCGTCAGAATAACTGCTGTGAATAAATTAAAAATGTAATACGATAGAAGGATGCCCTATAGAGCTTGTTTCTGAGCTAAGAGCTGAAATAACGTGAACTAGCCAGAGAAGCTAGCAGATTGAAAAGCCCTTATTGGTGCGAAGCTTGCCATCATAGTACTGCAGGAAGGCTAATAGGCTGGGCTGTACAACATAACCAAAAGAATTTTTCTCAAGATTTCCAACAGTCTGAGTTTAATTATAGGAGTAAATACGTCACAGAGCCTGTATTTGACCCTATACTGTGAAAGATCCCTCTCGAATAATGCACACTGTTGGCAAGTGTTTTGTTACATAATTGCTAAGTGAATTATACTAAATATATCTAGTTCACTCTATGTAGTTTGGCTGTATAAGAATGTATATGATTCCTTTTCATACTTTGCAAAAGAATGGGTAAAAACATGACTATAATTTTAATTCCATCTGCAGGAGTGAGGTGACTGCTGTTCAAGTTTTTTAGCATTTCCTAAAGTGTATGCCTTCTATAAAATTCTCCCAAATAATCCTAAATCATAAAATTTAGTTTCCCATGGCTATCTTTATAGTTTATTATAATAAACACACCAAAAAGTAGGCAACGTTGAGATTTTTAACGTGCAGTAAGCCAACCGCATCCAAATTTTTTCAGCCAGGTGGGTAGCATGTGGCTGCCTTTAATAAATCTGGTTTCTGTTACATAATTTTCATTTCTACTCCCTCAGGTCCCTTTGGTAAGCTTTCACCCTCTGTTTTCTGAGCTGAAATCATACCAATGATAGGGAAATAGCACTTCTGCCTTTTTGCTGAACATGGAAAGATTTCCCATGAAAAACCATATTTATCAAATAAGCTTAGAAGCTTGTATTTCAAATACCTACAAATGACAAATGTTTCTTTCGGGGTTAAAATGACTGGGAATATATAGACAAAGATTGTCACAACAGTGCTCTACTTAAACCATTTGCTCGAAACTTAAAGTTCATCTCTTTAAAGTTAGCAAAAGTTTTAAAACTGAAGTTGATTCCTTGTACCCAAACATACGTATAGACAAGCCAGCAAACACAGGAGTGCTTGTCACCCTTGACACCTAACCCCATGGGCATAACTTCCTTTACGGAAACTTGATCACAGTATATATTTTGGATGTGGGTACCTTTTTTCTGCATTTCTCAATACTATTTATATGAACTTAGCTCATTTAGTTCTCAACCTTGGCTGATATTAAAATCACCTGGGCAGCTCACACATAGTTATGCAGAAATCTCCCCTCATCTGATTTTAATTGGTATAAGCTGAGGCCATAGGTAAGTTTTAAAATGATGCCTGGATATGTTGTCCAGACCAAATGGAGAACTAGTCATTCAATAAATTCTACTTTAAATTGCATTTAATATCTTAATGACATTAATATTCTGAATGTACTGAAACATTTTGAATCAACATGGTCTCATCTTTATTAACGGCTCATTAACAAGTCAGGGTATGTGAGCTAAGTAACCATGACAAAAATGTAAAGGCATTGTATGCTAGGATGTGCTTTGCAAAGAAATTGCTTCAACTAATCAGTTTAAGAGTGTAATTAGCAGCCTGGGGAAAAATAATGATAGCTCCAGGTTCTGTTGAAGCATCTTCAGGCCTTAATTTCTTTAGTTTGGAAAATCTGAATAAACGTGTGCCCCGTTGGGATTGGCCAAATCAGATGGTGACATTTTATTCAGCACCTTTGAGTTATAAATATTAAACGTTACAACTAAAGGACACTGTATGCAAATTAGGATAACTTTTTTAACTCTTCCATCTACATCATAAACAAGTCACCTTTGTTGGTTTCTATGTAGGCTAATAAAATTTTCATCAGTTAGCACATGGTATGTACATACTGCATACATGTGCATGTACACCAATGATAGCTCAATTTATATTCAGCTCCTATATTGTTGGGTAACCCCTAAGATGTGTCCACTGACAAACTCCCTACTACAGTGCCTCCAATCTATGATGTCATTGATTGCAAGGAGAACAATTCTTATGTGCCACGAAGAAAAAGAAGCTTCTGATATACCGTACAGTGACCACTGCTTAAAGTGCTTAGAATTCGGGGAAACCTTAAAATGTATCGAATACTTAGTATGCAACAGGCATCGTCAAATCTTAAAATTCACAACATCACCCATGTTATTCGTAATCTACATATGGGGAGAATTAGGTTTAGGGAAGTTGGATTCACTTCTCCAAGGTCACAAAACAGATACTAAGATTCAGGATCTTCTCTTTTAACGACACAGCACTCTACTAAAGACCTAGTGTAAATTATTTTCAAAATAACATGCACAAAATTTTGTATAGTGTTTGACGGTACCCCAAAAGAATACTTAGACTGAGTTCTTAGTGTTCTGGAGCAGATAAGATTTTAGGTACCTAAAGATAGAGCATTGGCCTGAACATCATGCAAATGTATACTGTTTGCCAATTTGTGTGGGTAACTGGGTTACATAAAGAATCTGAGGATTTTTACAGTGTAAAGAATGTTAAGTCATTGAGCCTAGCTCTTGAAATAAGGAACTTGGAATCTCTAAGGAGGTCCATGCACTTGCTGAAAGAGTAGCAATTCATGGCAGAGACAATACAGTGCTGATTTCTCAGGACCTGCTTTTGACAATGCCATTATTTTAAAGTGCAAATGATAAATTCTATATATGTGGTAACTCAGTAAAAGGTAGCTAGGCAGTCATTATTGGCATTATTGGCATTTTTCATTCTAGAAAGACTGTCACTTGCATAGTGAGATAATAGGAGGAAGACAAAAACCAGATTGTTGCTTTATCCTACTGCTTTTTGAGTGAGAAATTTTGATACCCAAGACCATGTTTGGCAATATCTAGAGACATTTTTTCATTGTTGTAATTGGAGGGAGGGGCTACTGGCATCTAGTGGATAGAAGGCAGGGATACAGTTAACCTACAATCGATGGAATGGCCTCTTTCCCCTTACATACACACACCACAAACAAATATCTGGCCCAAATGTCAATAGTGCTGAGTATGGAAAATGCCTCAGTCCTCCAATATAACACCATTAAGGTCTGAACTATAGCAGCTGCAGTGAGCCTGAATTCAAGTTTCATTCTTTCGTTCAATATTCATTGTGGCCCTACTCCTTTCCATGACTGTGACCAGCCCCTGGACGAAAGGATGAAGCTATGGACAAGGCAGCCCTAGTCTCACCTGGCCCGCAGCAATAGTAGAAGACATTGAGTACTGAGCTTATCCAATATACTGTTAAGAGGGTTTGTGTGGTGGAAACATGTGCAGTGATGGGAACACATGGACAGTGAGCCTTCTACAGGAAGATTATATTCTGTTTTGGAGGAAGGCATTAAACTTCTCATTAATGACAGTTGATCTATGTGTAACGAAAGATTTTTGCCTACCACATATATGGTACCACAACAGCAAACAATGGGGTTGCATGCAACTTAGTGGTTTGTCATTTGCGTTGAGGAAGTAACATTTAAGATCTAATTTTTTAAGACGAAGTGTTCTCTGACTTGATGGAATATAGCGTGCTAAAACAGCTTAGAAGTAGGAGGGAAGAAAACGATTGTAACCAGAACATAGAGAAAGTTGGGGGTGAGAAAGAGGGAGATGATGTTGGTATGGACAGGGTCTTTCAGGGATTTCAGACCAATCAGTTATTAATCCAGCCTTGCAAATAAATCACCTGGAAGTACTGGTCCATAATAGAACAGTATCTGCAGATCCTAGTGGAAATCGCTCATGAAATAAAAATCAAAGGAACGCTAAATGTGCAGCTCTGCTTTCTGAATGTTACAGGGATATGATTAGAGTTTGGGATTCACTTACCACCTTTTGGGTAAAATATCCCATCCCCTGACTCACATATTCGGTTATATTATTTCTCAACACCTTTTTAGAGAGACTAAGTGCAGGGGGTATGAGTATACTGGTTACTATGCTCACTACTTGGGTTGACAGGATCATTGATACCTCAAACTTCAGCATCACACAACATACCCATGTGACAAACCTGCACGCTTCCTCCCTGACTCTAAAAAGGTGAAATGAAAAATACATTTTATGACAACAAAACGGATACAAAAAGGAGAATCCCAGAGTAGTTAAGGCTTTCCAAGAAGTGATGGACACTCACTCCACTCACCACTGTTGAAACATACAGAAACTTAGGTTCTCTGTCAGTGTTCTAAGTCAGCTGTGCCTCCTGACCTGCTGCTTTCCTTGCTCCTCGTGGCTGCTTGAAGGAGAAAGCGGAAGGGAGCTCCACCCTCCAGACAGTCGCTGTCCTAAATTACCAGCGTATGTGGCCACGTTAATGCTCTGGAGCCCCATGTCTTAGAAATTCTAAAACGTGAACTTTTAAAAGTCGTCAGAAGGGGGAAAAAAAGCAACTCTGAATGTGGCATTTCGATGAATTGTGGCCTTTTCAAAAGACATTGTAAATTGCAAATAAAGCTTTTTGCAGCTTTTTTAGAAATAGCAAGTGAAAGATCAGTGTGGGTTTTTTCCTTTGGCCAGTCTTATTAATGAAAACTTGTTTTGCAGAGCAGTGGTGTCTGATTTCATGCTATTTATATGAAAGATCGTGCCTTTCCCAGGGGTAGTAATTAAATGGCTGGAAAGAATTATAAGGAATTAGTGGTACACAAAGAATATAACTATGTCTTTCTTTCAAAATACATTTGCAACATTTAATACAGCCACTGTATGACAAAATGGGTGAATCAGTGTAGTGGTTAAAGTATTTAACGCACAATTTACCTGTGACATGATTAAACAGTGAATTAACAATTTGTATGTAGAAGCAAAATGGCTAAAAGGAACAACCACAGATACTTGAAATCTAAACAACCTGGTTTTACATCGACTCAGCCTCTTTCTTGCACTTTGCCCAGGTAAGTTTGTGGGAAAGTTGTGTTTAATTGCCATAGTATCGACCTAGCTGTTACTCAAACACTGAATATTGTTGGAGAAATGATGTATAAAAAGTAGAAATCAATACACCGTATGATAATTGTCGAGTAGATAGTGCCATTAGAGGGACATTGTTTTTTCAAAGAATGGTGTTCCTATTTGGGGTAACTCTTGATAACAAAATAAGGTCCAAACATCTCATGTATTTTAATTTTTTCCTTGATAATCTTTCAAATCCAGTGCAAGTGAAAAGGCAGACCCTAAATATTAGGATGTAGAAAACTTCAACACAACTTCACATTGAAATTGTTTCTTGCCACGAGCATTTCGAGGATTTGAAGTCACTTGAATTCTGAACTGACACATTTAAAATAATATTGTGGTTAATTAAGAGTATCTTTTTTTAAAAGAGCACTTAACTCACAAACTTCTGTAATGACAACTAAGCGCGACAAAATGTGGTTGCATTTTAGTTTCAAGGGAGCTGGACTTCGTGATAGGAGTTTAGTGAATGTTGCCAGATTTCCCAGAGGAACTAAAAATAGTAGCTTGTCATATCACTTGACATTTTAATGATATAAAAACACTGGCAGCTGATGACTTTATTTTCAAATAAAACTATTGGGAAATACGGAAAACTTGAATTTTCTAGGTTATAAATTTGCTTTGTTTGCTTATATACCTGTGATACGTATTTTAAGGTAATTAAATTTCCCCTATCAAATGGAACCATTACGGTTCCTGATTTACCATGGAAGTAGAGTTGACCTATTTAAAATGTAAAAAAACAAAAGTGTCAAACTGCCAAAGGCAGCTTTTAACACACTGGACAAGAGTAACTGAAATCGGGCAGAGCAAGCAATTAATTCCATGGTTCATCAAATCACTAAACTCCTCTACTTTTTTAAAAATGGTAAACAAAATCCATGATCAAGATTTCTTTCTTGTACATGATGCATGTAAGACCACATCTGTTTCTTCAGGGTGATTACTGTATTGACATTAAAATCTGTTAAAAAAGCATAAGCTAGTGCCATGAGTTAATTCAAGAAAGTACAAGTTGAGTGCTTATTATAGGGCTCAAAGTGTATCAAGTGCTGGGGCTATATTGGGGCCCAAGACAGTCATTGCCCTCACAGATCATGCAGTCTTCTAATGTGTGGGAGCCAACTCTCCTGATTCTAACGTCAGGTTTATCAGGAAGTGACTGTAGGTCAGAGCTGGACACATAAAGTTGTCAGGTGCTAAACAGTTCATAGTTCAAGGGAAAGGGATTTAGACTGGCGAACAGATAAAAACATAATGTTACAAAACAGCAAACCAAGGCAGAAGTTACGCTGACTTTGTTCCAAGGGCACATTGTTTGAAGCAGAGGGTACCAAGTAGAAACAAACAAAAGATCTCTGCAGGCCTCCGAAAGTGGAGGGAGATGGAGAGTCAAGTGGAATGAAGTTAGTTAGAAGCCACTCCTCAAATGTGCACTACCAGGGACCCCATCAACTCAAACCGAACTGGATGCTCTATGATCCTGCGCAGTCTAGGCAGTCTGGTTTTGACATATACTCAGGAGGTATTTCGAGAATGTGGAGGCCACCCACAGGGAGGGGTTACTCAAACTGAATTCTGAAAAGAATTAGGCTCAGCAGAGTGGCTTTGGAGGAGGTAAACTGGGCCAGTCTGTATCCTAAACCCATAGACATCCCCAGACACCCCCTCACCCTTTCCCTCTTCAACCTGAGTAGCTCCTCTTTGGCTTGTGATACAAGAGAAATGAAGGTGCAGTTTCTGCTTTAAAAGTGTGAAGCCCAAAGGATGAGAATAATTAGCTAATTATTTAGTATATAGTAAACTACATATGGGAAACAAATGAAGTCATTCTGGCTCTTGGGTGGCTGCTGCCATTGCCCTCTTTCCTGAAGACTCTAGCTCCATCACTTGCTTGATGACTGCTCCCAAGCTGTCTAACCCATTTAAGCCTCAGTCACCTCTACCGACTGGAGGTAATAATGGTACCTGTCTCCTAGGATGCTTGAAAGAATTAACTGAGTAAATACATAAATTGGTTACAACAAAGCCTAGCACACAGTAAGCACCCCATCAGTGTCACGTTTTCCCTATCACCAAAGGCATCTGCTGCATAAAGGAAACCTGGGATTGTTAAAAGATGAGGAAGAATCAGCATTAGCATTCTGCTTTTGTCTTTGAACTAAAATTTTTAAGTTCAGTGATGAAATAGCTTTGCCAGATGAATACTCTGGCAATAAAAGGATATGCTAAATTCCAAACCTTGCTTTTGCATTTCAAGACCTAAGCCCGAATGATTCAGAGTATGGGATTTCACCATAAGTGATATCATAGGATGGGCAGGTTGTGTAGATGGTTCTATCATCCAGGAAGAAAGCAAAGAGTCCTGTTGAAAAGGAAGTTAGGGAGTACAAGGAGTGGTAATGGCCTAGCTAGATTTAAGTGGCTGGAGCTGGACCTAGACAGAGGACCCAGTGCTCAAGAACCCTCCCAATGAGGGCACCACCTTCATATTTTCTGGATGGCATGAAAGCTATATATAAAGCATAGGAGGAAGATGGTCTTCTTAAGAAAGGTTTTTGAAATAATGCGCTGAGTTCAGGCCCCCCTGATAGGGTTTAGCTGTGTGTCCCCTCCCAAATATCACGTCAAATCATAATCCCCACATGTCAGGGGAGGGGTCTCATGGGAGGTGATTGGATCGTGGGGGTAGATTTCCCCCTTGCTGTTCTCGTGATAGTTCTCAAAAGATCTGGGTTAATTGTGGTAGTTTCCCTCTTCACTGTCTTTCTTGCCTGCCCCCCATGTATGTGTCTTGCTTCCTCTTCGCCTTCTGCCATGATTGTAAGCTGCCTCAGGCCTCCCCAACTGTATTGAGTCAATTAAACCTCTTTTCTTTATAAATTGTCCAGTCTCAGGTAGTTCTTATAGCAGCGTGAAAACAGACTAATACACCCCCACAGATGGCACTGTCAGTTATAATACCTGGAGTTTCCATGTGCTTTGAGCAGAATACCCAGCTGTACACACAGCTGATGACTTGGGGAGGCCTCAGAAGGACAGGGGACTGCAGACTGGGGAACTTTTCACTGGAGGCAAATAATTAGAAACAGAAGTAGAAGTGAGTGCCAGACAGTGGCCTTTCCTAATAGGAGGCATGATCAGCCACTCTAAGGCTGACCCCATAGCAGGGTACCCCCAAAATTTCACCAGATCTTTCACATTATTTATAGAGACAAGTTCTGGCTCTGTCGCTCAGGGTGAAGTGTAGTGGTGTGATCATAGCTCGGTGCGGCCTTGAACTCTGCTCAAGGGATCTTCCCACTTCAGCCTCCCAAAGCTCTGGGATAACAGGCCAGATCACTCACTTTAGAGAGGAGACCAGAGGGACCAGAGAATGACTTCACACACATCATTAAGATTTGCTAGTCTGTCTTCACCCAGCAGTCCTCTTCAGAGTAAGGGGCAAGAAAAGAAAGACTATAGAGACACAGCCAGGAAAGGAGGGTTTAAACTTTGACGGCACTTTCTTCCAGTGAACCAGAGTTAAACAGGAGAGATGACTTTGACCTGGAAGAAACTGTTGCCTTGAAATGGTTCTTCTTTAGTCATGTTGTGGGCTCCCAACAACTCATGGCATGAAGATAGTATTGGTCTCTGGAGCAAGTTACAGAAAATTATTTTCCAAACATTTTTAAAAGCTGCTTTTGTTGACCATTTCAGTTAGAGCAGGATTGAAATCTGAACCCTCTATGAAATATGCACATAGGTGGCTGAGGCAGGAGAATGGTTTGAACCTAGCAGGCAGAGGTTGAGGTAAGCCGAGATCACACCACAGCACTCCAGCCTGGGTGACAGAGGGGAGACCCGGTCTCAAACAAGTGGGGGAGGGGGGAATGAGCAACTCGCAGTTTTGCCTTGTTTAGCCCTTACTAATGGAGCCACCACCGTCTCCCTTCTCTTGCAGGTCCTGCTTTGTCTCTGGAGTCCCTGTGTGCACAGCTCACTTCTCAATTAGAAGTTTCTACAAACCTAACACCCAAAGTCCCTCATAAAGCCAAATTACCCTTGAAAGAGAATTCTAGTTTTGTTTCATTTTGCCTCCTACAGGGTGACTAACAGTAAAACCTGACGGTGAGTCAGGAGCCATTCCTTTCGTTTTGAGTCACTAGTCATTTATGACAAACGTACTGTTCCTCTTGAGTAACTTCTCCTTGAGTGCTAGGGTTGAGTGTCATAGAACATTTAAAATTACAAAGAACCTTAGAGAGCTTCTAGTCTAATCTTATACATAAACTAAGGCCTAGGGAAACTATTGACTTGAGAGAGGTCAGATTGTAAATAGCACAGCAGACCCTCAAAGTTCTCCTGGTTGTAGCCCAGAGTCCTAAGATACACACTTCAAGGCACATCATTGGAAGTGGCCTAAAAATACACAAGCTTTCAAAACCACAGATTGGATCAAGAATTTGTAAAAACATGATGGAGTCGTTACCTGAGAATATCATGCACAGGTCAACTCCTATAGAAAAAAGCATTTTGGCCAGAGTCACTCACATCTTCTGCATGCTTGCTTTCCTAAGGGAACAACCACTAGCTATCAAGAAACTGAGTAAAGAGTTTACTCAATTTGGGGCCCTGATGCAAATGAGAGAAAGTAATCTGGTTTAGGTTTTGTTCTGAAGAGGGAAAGAGATTAGATTCATAGGTTCACAAAAGCAAACTTCATTATAGAAGAAAGAATGCTTCCAGTTTAGAATTTCTAGCTTTATTGGAGTTTGGTCAAAGTAGATGCTTATTGATGTAAGAGGCTAATGTCTGTCACAGTCTAGGTATTTTGCAATGACTGTCTTCACAGCATGTTCATTTTAAGAGTAAGGAGGTCTTTACAATTCATGGAAGTTTAATGAGGATTACAATAGCCCCCCAGATACTTAAACACAGAGGTTAGGGTTATTTAAATGATTGTTTTATCATGAGAGGGAACTTGTCAATTTCGGGTGTTAAAAACATTCTTTGAAAAACTTTAGTTTCCACTGGCTTTTTCAATTCCCTCCTACATACTGCAATTTATAAATTGCAGATTATGTGTTGCTATGGAAATGGCCTCTGGTCTGTTATTCAGACACATAAGAGATAATCCTTGGGCTCTGTTTTATGTGTCCATACATACACATACATTCCACATGTAAATAAGATTATGCGATATTTTTCTTTTCGTGTCTGACTTATTTCACTTAGCATAATGTCCTCCGAGTCTATTCGTGTTGTAACAGATGGCAGGGTTTCCTCCGTTTTTAAGGCTGAGTAATACTCCATTGTATATATCACAATCTTGTCAGTTGATGGACATTTAGGTTGTTTCTATGTCTTGGCTATTGTGAATAGTGTTACAATGAACATGAGTGCGGGTATCTTTGAGGCTGTGACTCTTATTTCCTTTGTGTATTATCCAGGAGAGGGATTGTTGGGTCACATGGCAGTTCTATTTTTCAACATGGCAGTTCCATTTTTCAATTTCTTTAGGGATCTCAATACCGTTTTCCATAATGGTTGTACCAATCTAAATTTCTACCAACAGTATGTGACTCTTCTCCATGTCCTTGCCGATACTTACTACTTTTTGATAACAGCCATCCTTAAAAGTGAAGTAATATCTCATAGTGGTGTTAATTTGCAATTCGCTTACGATTAATAATGTTGAGCACATCTTCATATGTGTTGGCCCTTTTAACGTCTTTGGAGAAATGTCTGTTGGGTCCTTTGCCTGTTAGACTTCTTTAAAATTTTTAGGTTCAAGGGGTACACATGATTCTTCATTACATGGGTATTACTTGCATAATGGTAGGGATTGGGTTTTTGGTTTACCCATCACACAAATACTGAATACTGTACCCAGTTAGGTAACTTTTCAACCGTCATTCAATACCTTTTTAAAAGTCCACATACTGTATTCTCTCTATACCAGTTGTTTAGCTCCCACTTGATGTGATACTTGATTCTTCTGCTTCTTGGGTTTGTTCACTTAGGATAATGACCTCCGTCTCCACCCATGTTGCTGCAAAGGGTGTGACTTTTGTACTTTTTTATAGCCACAGTATTTCATGATGTATATACACCATTTTCTTCATCCAATCAAGTGTTGATGGATACTTAAGTTGGTTCTGTGACTTTGCTGTTGTAAGTAGTCTTTGCCCATTTGTCGATTGGGTTGTTTTTCTGCTATTGAGTTTGTAGGAGTTCTTCATAAATTTTGGATAAGGATATCAGATATGATGTGCAATTATTTCCCAGTCAGTAGGTTGTCCTTTGAAAAACTAGTATAATCTTGAATTTATTTCTGGGCTTTCTATTCTGTTCCATTGGTCGATTTTTGTGTATTTTTGCCAATACCATATGACTTTGATTTAAAAATTATATTTTAAGAGATTTGATAGTAATCAAAGTATGATGGATCTAACTTGTTTTGCTTTCTCAGTATTGCCTCACTCAGATTCTTGTGGTTTCATACAAATCTTAGGATTGTTCTTTATATTCTTGTGAAGAATCCAGTTGGAATTTTGATAGGGATTGTGTTAAAGCTGTATTGCTCTGGGGCGAATGGACATGTTTACAATATTCCGTTCCGTAAACATGGAATATACTTTCATTTACACCTTAGATTTCTTCATTAATGTGATAGTTTTCAAGGTACAAATATCTGATTTGTATTGGAGATTCTTAAGTAGATTTTAGCTGCTCTTGTCACAGAAAAAGTAACTGAGGCGACAGGTATGTTAATTGCTTCATTATAGTAGCCATTGTACTCCCTGTGTGTGTGTGTGTGTGTGTGTGTGTGTGTGTGTGTATCCAATAAACCACCATGTTGTAAACCTCAGATATGTGCAATATTTATTGTTAAAAAGTAAGCCTTGGAGATACACCTTATTTTGCAAATAACTTGCTGTCCTTTTTATCTCCAAACATCTCCTGTTATACATGTTGGCTATAAAAGGTAGAGTAGGTATTGAAAAGAAGGCAAATGAGGAATTTAAGTAAAAGCTCCTGTTCTCTGGAAAATAAACCAAAAGGGCCTAAAGAATATGTAGAAAGATGAGTGATATTATTGCAGCTAATCTTTGTCAGCTACTTCTCTCATAAACTTTAACTTGCAAGCGATTCAGAATCGCCGGGAGGCATTATTAAAACTCATGCCGAGCCATAATACTGGGAGCCTGTGACTTGGTAGTTCTGTGGTGGTGGGGCCCAAGAATTTTCTTTCCTAACAATTCCTAGGTGATGTTGACGCTGCTGAGCTAGGCACCAGATTTGAGAACCACTCTTCCAGCATTAAGCATTTTCAAAAATTGTAAAATATACACAAAACTTAGCATTGTAACCATTTTCCAGTGTAGTTTAGTGACATTGATGAGTCACATGGTTGTGTGATTATCGCCAACATCCGTCTTCAGAACTTTCTCATTATCCAAGCTGGAACTCTGTACCCACATATCAATAACTGTCCTCCCCACAGCCCCTGGCAACCACAACTTTAGTTTGTCTCTATGAATTTGACTATTATAGATTGCTCATAAAGTGGAATAATATTTTACTTAGCGTAATGTCCTTAAGGTTTATTCACGTTATAGCGCATGTCAGAATTTTCTTTCTCCTTAATGCTGAGTAATAACTCCATTGTTGGTACATACCACATTTCGTTTATTCATTGATGAACATGGGGTTGTTTCTACATTTTGGCTACTGGGAATAATGCTTCTGTGAACATGGGTGTTAAAATATCTGAGCCTTTAATTGTAACTCTTTGGGAATATACCTAGAAGTGAAACTGATTCAAAGCATTTTACACATAGGATTACACTTCATCTTTGGGAAAAGGTATGCTATTATCCCCATTTTTTAAGTACAAGGAAACAGACATCCAGAATTCATCTAAGTTTGCTGAGGTCACATAGCTGATAAACAGAGCACGGGTTCCAGTGCAGGCAGCCTGGCTCCAAGGCTCAGGCACCTGCTTAACTGCCTTCTATACCTGAAGAAAGCAATTCTTTTTTGTGGAAAATTCCCATAATTGATGCAGACATTAATTTTCTACAATAAGAGTGGAAGTGATTACCTTTTAAATAACGGCTAGCATGGGATTAAATAAATGTGTGTAAGAAATTAGTTAAAAGATAAAAAGAAATATTCCATCTAGTTTATGTACTCCTTAAATTTTTGTAACTAGGCTAAACTGTATCTAAAGTCTGTCATTTAGAGGTCAAACCTATTTCCAATTGCCCAAACAGTTCGACTCCGAGCAGTAGAAATTACAATCTCACAGTGGAGTAGAAGTGTCCTTTGAATAATCAAAAGCAGAATTGGCCCTTTGCCATATATTCAATTCTCTGTGTAATTAAACCAAACCATCCATTAAGAAGTTTCCACAGTGGTCTCTGCATGCAGTTAAGTTAAACTGTCATGTGGCATGGATCGGAAGCCATGACTGGAATACTGTAGGAAAAAATCCACAGTACATATGACACAGTGTAACAGAACAATGTGGGTAAGAAAACCCACGTAGGGCCCAGTTTAAGAGATAGGAGAGTTCCAGGAAAAGAATATCCATTATCTTTGAACAGTCTCCTTGCATCTGAGATTCAGAGGCTTAGTGTATATGATAGTGCACCTCAAGTATTAGAGAAATTGTAAAATAACACAATTTAACCATTTGCAAGTGTACAGTTTAGTGACATTGATTGTAGCCACATGGTTTTGCAACAATCGCCACTGTCTGTCTTGAACTTCTGTCATGATCCAAACTGAAACTCCATACTCCTGTATCAACTCTGTTCTCTCCTATCCATGGCATGCAATGGTCCAAAGAGGTGAGAGTATCAACTATAGATACTCTACATATATTTTTAAATGTGCACATTTATTCTGGAGTTATAATCGGGATGGGGTGTGGTTTATGGCTATTACGTGAAGGCAAATAAGCATTTCCGTTCTTCAAGCATGACTTCAGATCACACATGCACATCCATTCCTTGCCAGCATCAATGCTAGGAGAATTGTGGCAGATCGTTAGAGCATCCTTGTATTGGCAATGGGAAGCCAACCTTCAGGTAAAAGAGACATAAGATGAAAGTATTAAAAATGCACGTTTCCACTCTTTAGTTTCTCAGTCATATATATGAGTCCTAGAAATCTAGAGGAGGACTCATATCACACAAAGAATGAGCACTTTTTTCCTGCATGTGGCAATCTCGTATGTATTGAAAGACCCCCTGCGTATTTGTTCCCCATCTCTAGTTTTCTATGCTGTAACCTAAATGTTGTTAGCTCTTCCAGTTTCTTCCTGTATTTCAAGAACTACCCAAGACTGCGTAATTTATTAAGAAGAGGGTTTAATTGAGTCACAGTTCCACAGGATTAACAGGAAGCATGACTAGGAGGGCTCAGGAAACTTAGAATCATGGCGGAAGGTGAAGGGGAAGCAAAAGCAAGGGCCTTCTTCACGTGGCAGTGGGGAAGTGCCCCACACGTTTAAACCATCAGATCTTGAGAACTCACTACCCTGAGAAAAGCAAGGGGGAAATTCACCCTTACGATGCAGTCACCTCCTACCAACCTCCTCCACCAACTTGACATGAGATTTGGGTGGGGACACAAATCCAAACTATAACACTCCCTGAATTTTCTAACTTTCCATCTTACTTTATGGTCCTCTGGATGAATTGTCATTTGTGGGAAACTCTGCCTAAACTTTCTGACCTGAATTACCATAAACAAAACTTTACTAGTTTTTTGTTTTAATTTTATTTAACTTTTAGGGTACATGTGCACAACGTAGCTATTTTATGAAGTTGGAAAATTACTACCAGGTACAAGTCTTCTATCACATCTCCTATGTTTTCAGTTTCACTTAATTATTTTTATCTTTACATTTCAAAGGTTACTGATAATTGATGCAAAGGGGAAAAGCAAATTAAGCATATTTCATGTTTTTATTTTTAACACATTGCTTTCAGCCTGACTCGAGCGAGTTTTTCTTGTATGAAACTTTTAGAACACTTTTTGTTTAGATAGAAGGGGTAAGCCTAGATACATCCTAGTAGGAGCCTTTATGATGCTGTTTCTGTAGGATGAAGTATCTTTTATCAACACTTGACTCTGTCTTGCTTTCTATATCTAGAGCATGATATTTTAATATGAGCTCAAACAGCTCTCTGTTCACAAACATTGAGAACTGTAAGGAGTCATTTAGTGATACTAAAGTACTTAAAATTCTGCGCTCATTTAATGTAAGATGCAAATATCACTTATAAAGCCACATACTGTAGCAATGTCTTTCTCTGCTAGGGAGTCTTAATTATTTCTTGGAGATATACTTTCAAATATTTGGCTCGTTGAAGTCAAGACTATGCCTAAATATTCATGGTATTCATTCCCATCAGTTGGGTTCTTAGTTGCATGCAAGAGATACACTCGATCATGTAAGTAAAACAAGGCATTATTGAAGAAAAATTTGAGTACCTCACAATCTCTGGGGTCTGAAGAACGAGTCTTGGTGGCTATCCAGGAAAAACATCCCAAATCTTAAAACGGACCTTCTTGTTTGTATACTTGTTCAAAAATCTGATTGGCCCCACTCTTTTCTAACCACTGCTTCATATGTCAGTTCCATGAAGACTTCGTGATAGCTTTCTGCAGGTGCTATCGGGATGCTTTGCCTTGAATTTGCTTGCACAATCTACCACCTGAGAAGAAGCTTCCCTGAAAGTGCAAGTTGAGATACCTTCAAGAGTCCAAGGCGGGGTGGGGGGGCGTGCAGGGAAGCTAATGCCCGTGAGACCATCCTTGAGCAATAATCGGAGGATGGATCTGTCTTCCTCCCTTTCATTCACTAGGTACACAGCTGTAACATTTCACTAAAATTGTCAGACAGTCCTGGTAGGGTATATCCTTGCTTAGCCAATCATGGTGGCTAAGTCAGTAGCACATCCCTATAGTAACTGTCTTTCCTGGCTTTAATTTCTGTCGTATCGCCCTGCTTCCTGGGATAATGTCCCCACAAAACCTATCGGCTCGCTAGTTTTTTTTCAAAAGCTTTTCTTTTGGAGGAACTGTGACAATAAGATAGCTTGATGTACTATTTTTCATTTACCTCCTCTGTTAGTTTACATGATAGTTCATTATTACCTTATTTTTTAGATGTTACTTTAGAGGTTGCAGCACGGATTCTGGATTACAAGTCTAATTTAAATTAGTACTTTTGCCCCGTCTTAGTCACTTTTCTCCCTAACTCATGGACAGTTGGTGTTAAATATATTATGTGACTTTTAAATTTCACAAGACATTGTCGGGTCTGTACAATCAGTAATCACTTGCTTTTACTCAGTTGTCTGTTTAGTTGCACTTACTGCTCTTTTCTTAGTATTTTCCTTCTGAGAGCACTTTTTGCTAATCCTTTTAGTGAAGGTCTGTGGTGACATATGCTTTCAAATTTTATTTCAAAATGTCTTGCTTCCATTTTCTGAATCTTTTACCAGATACACAATTCTATACTGAATGTTTATATTGACTTATTTTCTTTTAGTACTTTTGAGAAATGAGAAATAGTTGTTTTGGCATTCATTGCTTCGTTTTGAAAATCCAGCCATTCTGTTTGTTATGAACCTAATACATATTTTTTCTGGCAATTTTAAAGACTTTTTTTTTCTTTTTTTTTTTTTTTTTTTTTAGCAGTGTTAAGGTCGGGGTATGTGTGTGTTGGTAAGTATCCTGCTTCATGTTTATAGCCCTTAAGTCTGTGGTTCAATGTATTTAATTTTGGAAAATCATCTGCCATTACATTTTCAAACATGACTTCTACCCCTTTGTCGTCTTGTCTGGGACTGCAGCTACACTGTCAGAATTTTACCCATGTTGACTATTTTTTAAATTACTCATAACATATCACATACTTTCTAAACTCTTCCTTACTCTTGGTATTCTTGCCTACCCATCTAAACTGTCAGAAACTGTCTAACCTGCCACTATCTGTATTCATTTGGCGATTAGTTTCATTTGTATATGGTTTTACTTCTAGACCTTCCATTTTACACTTTATTAAAGCTTCTAGTTTTCTGCCAAATTTTTCTTTTTTTTTTTTTTTTTCTTCTTCCTGAGGTGGAGTCCTGCCCTGTCACCCAGGCTGGAGTGTAGTGGCGTGATCTCGGCTCATAGCAAGCTCCGCCGTGTTAGCTAGGATGGTCTTAATCTCCTGACCTCGTGATCCACCCGCCTTGGCCTCCCAAAGTCCAGGGATTACAGGCATGAGCCGCCGCACCCAGCCTATCTTGTCTTTTAATAGTCTAAACATTTAAATCTTTTTTTTTTTTTTTTTTTTTTTTTTTGAAATGAAGTCTCACTCTGTCATCCAGGCTGGAGTACAGTGGTGCCATCTCAGCTCACTGCAACCTCTGCCTCTTGGGTTCAAGCCATTCTCCTGCCTCAGCGTCCTGAGTAGCTGGGACTACAGGTGCCCACCACTATGCCTGCATCATTTCTATATTTTTAGAAGAGACAGTTTAGAAAAGACACGTTGGCCAGGCTGGTCTTGTACTCCTGACCTCCAGTGATTCACCCCCATCCTCGGCCTTCCAAAGTTTTGGGATTACAGGTGTGAGCCAACACACCAGGCTTAACTGTTATTTCAGGGTACATATCTGATATTTTCATTGCTTTTCCTTTGCACCTGTTTTTATCGTTTTTCTTTGGTTTTTAGTCAAGTCATACTTGATGTCAAGCTGTATTGAATTCTGTGTATTTACATTAAATACAATACTTCAGTATTTGTTTCAAGCCAATAACTAATTAGGAGTAGGTTGCCTTTATCTCTGAGAATTGAGTCTATTTTAAACCAGATGTTTCAACATTGGTGAGCACTGCTTTCTGGTTCACTGGTTCACTTATAACCTTAGGTGATTTCAGGAACCCAACAAAAAGCCTGGTTGGTTTCCCCAGTCCCTTCCTCCTGGTTGTGAATATAAACTCCATCTTTGCTTCCTTCTCCCAGTCTCATAGGACTGTGGCCATTTCTACTCCTCTCAGTCCCTTAGTAGCTGCTTTCAGATCTCGCATTGCCTTGAGTGGAGATGGAATCAAGTGTCAATCACATCCCTTGACTTTTCTTTTTCCAGATCTTTGCCCTACAAATACTCTTGGTCTTAAAGGTAGCTCTCTAATATCTTCAAACGTTTTTGTTTTAGAATTTGGGGTCCAGTGTATTCCAGTACTACTGTAGACACAAACTAGTCTACCGTTATAACCTGAATTTCCCTTTTCTGATTTTAAAAACTAAAAGATTTGACAGTGTTCAGACACTCACTGCTTTTTGAAGGGAGCAACTCACTGGCTGGTCTCACCTATTTCCCTGCATCTCACTCTTCTCCCCAGACATAACACCAGACTGCAGAGTTCATTTGATTTGAGCTACAGTAACTCCTGGATATTGATTCACAGATAGACAAGGTGATAATAGCTTCCGTCTTGCAATACTGTTTGCTGACAATTAAGGCACTATTTTTTGAGTAAAAACATTTAGAGAAAATATGGATAGTGAGGATAGTAATAACTTACACTAAGAATCAATAAAGCTGCAAAGTAAAAGAATAGATAAAGCATGATGAAATTGTTGGAGGATCTAAAAAAAATAGTAACAGTAACATCTTCCTAGAGCATATTAACTTCTCTTTGGGGAGAAATAGTGTTATTGCATAGAAGCAAGGGTATGTTAACCCTAATAAACACATTTTAGAAAGCAAGAGCAAAACCACACTGGTAGAATACAAATGCTAACTTTTAGCTTAGGTTGACTCTGCTGATAATTGATGGTGAGTCTTGGATCTTTAGCAAAATAAGCAACAGTTGAAATTTAAGAAAATCATTGTCCTTGTTAAAATTGTGATGGGGAGAATTTGTATCCCTGTATTCATACCCTTCCCCACCTGGACATCTCTTCCAGGTCTTTTCATGCAGATGAATAATGAAACTGGCAAATGAAGGAAAAGCTGTGAGAAAGCTTCAGAGTAGAGTGGCATAATTCAGGCAATCAGAAGAACCAATGTCATAATCCATCTCACATTGCATCCAGCAGGCCATGTCATATACTAGTTTTTTATATAACAATAAAAATTATTCTAATGTAAGAGATGGTGAATTCCCAATGTTCTCTGTTCAGAAAGTTCAGATTATAAAGCAGGCTTCACTTAGTGGGAGCTAAGAAAGAGATAAACCCTGGATAGGAAGAAAAAATGTTCTTCATATGCAAAGATAAGCTACAAAAACTGGTGATTTGATGCATTATAAATTAATGACTGTAAAAAGCAAGTTTGAGGGACTCAGGGAGTGAGTTCTGTTAGATATTAAGTGCACATATCACAGGTACAAGCTGATGAATTTAAGCATACCCATATGGCTAGTACCATGACCACAGAAATCCTTCCTTGGCTCTTCCTGCCCAAAACTACAAGCCAAAGCCATTATCTAGACTTCTAAACCAATTGATTGTTTCTGAAATTTTTACAAATGTCATGACATATACTTGTGTTAAACATTAAATTTGTGAGATTAGTTGTTCCTTGAAGTATAAGCTAAATTAGTTTTGTATATTCAGTTGCATAAATACAATATGAATTATGTCCATTCTACAGGTGGTGGATGTCTGAGACCTTTGGCTATTACAAATGTTGCCATGAATCTTATTGTATATCTTTTAATACGTATATTCTATATTACTGTTGATTATATACCTGGTGGTTGAATTGCTGGGTCATGAAATATATACACACTAAATGTGAATATGTACATATACATACTAAATGTGAATATATATATATACACACTAAATGTGAATATGTACATATACATACTAAATGTGAATATATATATACATACTAAATGTGAATATATATACATATTTAGTATACACGGCCAAAGAAATGTCCAAAGTACCAGTAAGCATTTTCCCTTCCACCAGGAGAATACCAGTTACCTTCTCCCACGTTCACTCCAACATATGGCCATTCTTTCAGTTGTATCCACTCTGGTAGTCGTGTAATTTGCACTTTTGTATGATTGATGGAAAGTATCTTATTTACTAATCAGCTTATTGGATGCTCTCATTTGTGAAGTGTGATTTGGTGTATTCTGGATGAGTCCCTTGTTATGTATTGCAAATAACTTCTCTCACTCTGCTTTGCCTCTGTAATGTCTTTGTTGTCTTTTAATAAACAAATGTTCTTAATGTTTGTGAAAACTCATCTATCAAACTTTTCCTGTAGGACTACTGCTTTTTGCATCTAGTTTCAGAAAATTTTTCTTACTCCAAAATCATGAAAAACATTTTTTTGGATTCCAGTTCTCTGCAGAATTCCTCTCACTTACCAATATTTTCGTGATAAATCAGTTTGAAACTTTCTGTGAACTCCAAAATGTTGATCACAGGCTATGTTTACTATTGTTGATACTGTTTTTTTGAAGCTATTTCTTTTAAATAAAATGTTCATTTTGTATGAAAAAATTTTCCAGATTCCAGATGCCATATTCCTTCCCGGAAACTGGCGGGGTTCTTTTGTGTAAATTTAAAGTACAAGTGCAATTTTGTTAAATGCATATATTGCCTGGCAGTAAAGTCTTGGCTCTTAGTGTATCCATCATCTGAATAATGTACATTGTATGCATTAAGTAACTTACCCTCCCCACTTCTGCCTGCCCTGCCTAGTCACCAATGTCTGTTATTCCACATTCTTTGTCCACATGTACACATTATTTAGCTCCCACTTATAAATGAGGTATATGACTTTTTGTTCCTCAGTTGTTGCACTTAAGATAATGGCCAGCACAGTGGCTTGTTCCTGTTGTAATTGTAGCACTTTGGGAGGCCAAAGTAAGGATTGCTTGAGCTCATGAATTCAAGAACAGTGTACATAACATGGCAAAACCCCATCTCTACAGAAAAAAAAAAAAAGTCGGGCATGGTGCTGCACGCCTGTAGTCCCAGCTACTCGAGAGTCTGAAAAGAGAGGATGGTTTCAGCCCAGGGCATCAAGGTTGCAGTGAGCCATGATCACTGCACTTCGGCAGTCCAGCCTGGGTGAAGACAGTGAGAGTGAGACCCAGTCTAAAAAAAAAAAAAAAAAAAAAAAATGATGGTTGCATGTAGTTAATTTACAACACCACTATGTGAGCCGAGATTCCACAGTTGAGAGTGGGTTCAGATTTTTTATAAAACCTGTCCTATTTTCTGGTTACTCTACGTACAAGTTGTTTATCAGGATGCCTCACTACTTAGAGAAACTAAATTCTAGTTTTGTACATTCCTATACTGTGAAACTGCAAAGTTCTGATTCTTCTTAGAAATCTAGACCAATCTTCGCTTAGCCTGTCACCCTGTGGCCCTATTACATTGACAGACAGCTTAGAGATGAAAATTGGAGCAGTCAGGTTCACTTTGTACCTCTTCCCTGCAGGACTTGGTCCTTCAAGTCCTGCTTACTTTAAAAAATCTGAGCCTGATCTTCGAATCTGCCTCCTTTAAGACTGAAACACTGCTTAGCTGCTGCTTTCTGCTCAGCTTTACTGCATCCTGCCCTATGCTGTTTAACAATCTGCAAATGTCTTGACTAAAAATATGGAATGTTGGGCTCGTCTCCAATGTGCTTTCCTTCTCTCCAGGTTCTTGGCTCCAGAAGTTTTAACTGCCTTGTCAGCGCTGATACCTTCACAAATGTGTTTCTTATTATACTTCCTTTTCTAGTGTTCTTGGCATACATTTTGGTCAGCTGCAAACTAATCCGTCATCACCAGAAGCAAAAATCTTCAATTACTACACTCTTGAGTCCAAAAATAAGCCCTAAAAATGAAAGAACATGACTGATAGGACAAAATTACCATCAATCTAAAATATTTAAGTCAATGTATGACCACATTTCAAATGAGATTATTTGCTGATTTGATAGTTGAAATGACTCATGGAGCTACATTAATTTGGCCCTTCAAGATCCCAACATGAAAGATATAATTTAGAAAGTATTAGTATATATTTAATGCATTTGAATGCATAATATATTTCACTTGAAATCCAAGAAACAGCATATTCTTGCCACAGAAAGCACTTTCCTAATTAGCTCTAGTGGTAGCTGTTATTTATTGTTCACAAGCACTTTAATCTGCATTCTCATTAAATACAACTCATGAAATACACAAGCATTACTGCTATTTATATTTTTGAGATGAGAAAACAAGCAAAGAGTGAAAAGAAACTTGTTTAAAGGCACACTGTAGTAACAAGAGCAGCCGAAATTCAACTCGTGTATTTGATTCCAAAGCCCAAAGGCACATCTATTGTATTTACTGTTCAATAAATTTACCTGGAGATAGGTTGGGAGGGAAACTACTGAGTATGTATATAAATATAAATGTAAACGGAATGTTTTCATCTTCTCGAGGAAACTTCAGCATTCCTGATATCGTGTGTACCAGCAAAAAGAACAAATGAAGCAAACACTTCCACCTCTACTCATCAGATTCACCTAATTTGTTACAATTTTTTAATAGTTCAAGGTACCCACTGGGAAAGTCAGCACTGATTGCATAAGCGTCACCAGGAGCTGCAGCTGTCCCTGCATCCCTGCTTGTTAGTTCAATAATGCAGAAGTGAATATGAAGGCTATGGGGGCCTCTGTGATAACATTGTTGGACTTTAGGATGTTATTAACAATTTGCAATACAAATGAGTAGTCTGCAGGAAGAGGAATCATACTGTGATCATACCTAATCAATGTAAGAATTAAAAACAAGCTAACATGTGGGGAGGCACAGATGCAGATATTAGGAACTAAGCTTTTAGCCTGCGATTAGATTGCAGTCATTGGATTCAAGGTCAGAACATATGTGCTCAGATTTTATATTCTTTCCTACCATTTTCATGGAACAGGAGCAAAACTAGAAAACTTCCTCACATGAATGTACAGAAAGAGTCTCTTTTGCTTCCATGCTAAATAGAGACTTCTGGGACACTCACTGGAGATCATATAGACTAAACAGATGTAAATCAAAATCAGCTCTCACAGTGCATTAATGATCAGAAAACGTCTTAAATATGCGTTCATAATGCATTCTTAAATTAATCTCCTCTCTTTACCTCTCTTAATATGTTAACTCTCAAAATATTTAATGCACCCCCATTCCCAGTGTGTGATGGCCAATAGAAATCCAGCCTAAAAGAGGAGTTGAGCATTTTTTGAACACATAGGAAGTCCGGGGTATATAAGGGCTTAAAATATACATACAGTCCCATCTCCAGAATATAGTCTTCAGTGTGAAATGAATGCTGCTTTTAGCTGAATTTGTCTCTCTCGTCCCAGGTAAAGTGATGGTTTCTGGGTTTCTTGGTTTCTTGTTTCAGTGATGCACTTTTAAGGGCTCTTACAGTTATATTTTTATTTCATACACGTTTTAAGTGTCAGTTTATTTTGGCAACAACTTTTAAGGGCTATTTTAAAAAATGATTTACCGAAAGTGATTAAAAATTAATCTTTAAGGAATAACCAGGCACCAGGTGTGGTGGCTCACTCCTGTAATCCCAGGACTTTGGGAGGCCGAGGCAGGTGGATCATCTGAGGTCAGGGGTTTGGGACCAGCCTGACCAACATGGTGAAACCCCGTCTCCACTAAAAATACAAAACTAGCTGGGCATGGTGGCACATGCCTGTAATCCCATCTAGTTGGGAGGCTGAGGGCAGGGAGTATCACTTGAACCTGGGAGGTGGAGGTTGCCGTGAAAGTCCCACTTTAAAGTCCCACTTTAAAATCACTACTGTTTGAAAATTATTTTCTAAAATTAAAATGAACATCAAATGAGAATAGCCAGATCTTTTACTAAAATATTGATAATTTGTATATGAGCAGTAGATCCTTTCTATGAATACAAACTAATGACAAAAATATCCAGTTATTTAGGGATATGGGTAGTTGATTGCTTTCCAGTTTTCTAATGCTAGTTTTCTTTTTTTGAGACTATCTGTTTCGCCCAGGCCAAAGGGCAGTGGTGTAATCACAGCTCACGGCGGCCTCCTTCACCATGCCCAGCTTAAAAAATTTTTCTATCCTGGAGAGGAGACTTCACTATGTTGCCCAAGCTGGTGTCAAAATCCAGGGCTCATGATTCTCCCACTTAGCTCCTGGGAGCAGAGTGCTGAGATTACAGGCATGAGCCACCACACCCAAAACTAATTCTAGTTTTTTTAATAGACAATATAGTTATCACCAGCCAAATAAAGGCCTACAGAAACCCAGGGCTAATGTTTTATCTGTAATGCACCTAATCTGTTCTTATTTGTCCATCTACATCTGTTATCACTATTCTAAGAAGGGCTGTATTCAAGTGGGAAGCATGGTAGGTTTAAAAATACTTTCCAGCCTTTATTAATCGTCTGTAGAAAATATAAGGGACATAATATATAGGATATAAGAATATAGATCCAAATTCAGCCATATATAGATACATAGTAATTGTACGCTAACTGTCTTAGTCTGTTCTCATGCTGCTAATAAAGACATACCCAAGACTGGGTAATTTATGAAAAGAGGTTTGACTCACAGTTCCACATGGCTGAGGAGGCCTCACAATCATGGTGGAATGCAAAGGAGCAAAGTCACGTCTTACGTGGTGGCAGGGAAGAGAACGTGCGCAGGGGAACTTCCATTTATGAAACCGTCAGATCTCGTGAGACTTCACTACCATGAGAACAGTATGAGGAAAACTGCTCCCGTGATTAAATTATCTCCCCCTTGGCCTTTCCCTTGACACATGGGGATTCTTACAATTTAAAGTGAGATTTTCCCCTTCCTGTGTCCATGAGGGGAAAATCTCACTTTAAATTGTAAGAGGGGAACATCACGCTCCGGGGACTGTTGTGGGGTGGGGGGAGGGGGGAGGGACAGCATTAGGAGATACACCTAATGCTAAATGACGAATTAATGGGTGCAGGAAATCAACTTGGCACATGGATACATATGTAACAAACCTGCACATTGTGCACATGTACCCTAAAACCCTAAAGTATAATAAAAAAAAAAAAAAAGTGGCAAAGTTATGGAAGTCAAAAAGAAAAAGCACTGAGGAACCATTTCACATCAAGAGATTGATGGAAACTAAAGAGACATGACAACACATGATTCCAGGTTGGATCACTGTACTACAGTGACATCTTAAGAAAACTGGTGAAACTTGAAAGGAGTCTGTGGATTAGAAAGTAGTAATGTAGCAATGCTAATTTCCTGGTTTCGATCATTGTATTGTGGTTATATAGGTGAATTCTCTTGTTTGTAGGAAATGCACACACACTAAGGTATTAAAGGTGACCAGATTCATATTGGTAACTTCGTCTAAAATGGTTCAGAAACTGAGTTTTATGTACTATGCAAGTTTTCAATAAATTTGAGATTGTTCAAAATAAAAAAAATAAAAAAAATAAAAAAAAAAGTGAGATTTGGGTGGAAACGCAGCCAAACATCACTAACAAATTCATTATTTTTTTAATCTATGAATATAAGATAGCATCTACTTTACACAATTGTTCAAAAACAGTAATATATTTGATGGACTGATTTTAAACAGAATGGAATTTAATGCAAGGATTTTGGAGTTTACAAATCCACTGGAGGATCTGAAGGTATGGGCCTTCCTTACAAGTCCTAGAAGAACAGCATACAGGTGTCGCTCTGTTTCCATGGGACACTGGGTTATGTCTACCGATTGCATATAGGCTTATTTCCTTGTCATTATTCCCTAAACACTACACTGTAACAGCTACTCACATAGCATTTACGTTGTATTAGGTACCATAAGTAATCTAGAGATGATTTAAAGTATACAGAAAAATGCATAAATTGTATGCAAATACTATGCCATTTTATATAAGGCACTTACACATCTTCTGATTTTGTATCCATGGTTTGGGAAAGGGGGTACTAAAACCAGTCCTTCACAATCTTTTGGATACTTGAGTCTATGAGGTAAGGCAGTACTCAAACCTGACTTTCCATCTGAATCGGCTTTGCATCTGAATCACCTGGAAGGCTTGTTAAAACACACATGGCTGGGTCATGCTACCAGTTTCTTACCCAACGTGTCTAGGGAGTGAGACTGATCACTGGCTTTTCCGAAAAGGTCCCAGGTGATGTTCATACAGCTGACCTAGGGGACCATACTATAAGAATTACTGCTCTAGGGTAATAACCACGGAGGCTGCACCTAGACCTAAGCTGGAAACAAGTTGCTGCCACTGCTGGTGGAGAATTGAACAAGGAAACCGCGTTCCAGGGAAGTCAGATCCAGAAGGCTCTGCTGCTGCAGCTGCCTCTTGACCTCCAGGAAGATGTCTAGTTGGCAATGAAGAAAAAGCTTCTGCAAGGAAGCTCCATCTCTCCATGGTCCTGCCCATCAGAAGCCTGCACTTTCTTCTGACAATCTATAAGGGATTTTTAATTTTTTTTTCCTTATAGCTTTATCAGGTCGAAGGAGGATACAATAGAGGTTAAATAACCTGTTTATTTTTTGAAGTATCAATTTCTATTCTTTCTGGGTTTCCAACATGTCAGGTTATAGAATGCAACATTAACTTAAGTGGTTGACTAATCTCCTCTCCTTTCTTTCTCATTGAAATTAACTAATTTGAGAGAGTCTCTCTCTGTTGGCCAGGCTGGAGCGCAATGGCGTGATCTTGGCTCACTGCAACCTCCGTCTCCTGGGCTCAAGCAATTCTCTTGCCTCAGCCTCCTGAGTAGCTGGGGTTACAGACGTGTTTCGCCACGCCTGGCTAATTTTTGTATTTTTAGTAGAGATGGGGTTTCACCATTCTGGCCAGGCTGATCTCGAACTCCTGACCGCAGGTAATCCACCCACCTCAGCCTCTCAAAGTGCTGGCATTACCGGTGTGAGCCACTGCACCTGGCCTTGTTTTAATTAATACTTCTATCTTGGAAAAAATAGACCTGCAGAAAATTTCGTAAGCACCTTTTCTGGATTTCCACATCTCCCTTCATTGCTAACATTGTGTCATATCTTCTTCCTCTATTCAGTATTTTTGCTGAACATGTTAAAGTAGTAGAGATAATGACTCTTCACTAAATTCAACATGTTTTATCAAAGAACAAGGGCAATTTTCCCCATAACCACAGTGAAATTATCAAACTTAGAAAAGTAAATATTCAGTGATGTTATCAATATACTTCCATATTCAAATTTTGCCAATTACCCTATACTTATATGGCAACTTTGTTTCCAGCCCGTAGTCCAACTTGGGTCACATACTACATTGAGTTGCCGTGTTTTATATGCTTTAATTTGGGGCACTTCTTCAGACATTGTGTCTTTCATGATAGTGACATTTGTGAGGAGTATAGTCTAGTTGTGTTGTGGTCTGTTCAGAGTTTAGCTGAGTCTTTCCCCTTGTTTCAATTCGAGTTATGCATTTTTTAGCAGAGTACTACATAAGGGATATGTGTCCTTCTTAGTAGATCATATCAGGAAAACACCTACTGTCATTTTATCCCACCAATGGCAATGCTATATTTTGTCATTTTAAGGTAGTGTCCACCAAATTTCTCCACTAAAGATACATCGTGCCGTTTGTTAAGTTCTCGGTGGTGAAAAATCTTGAAACCGCAAAAATACCCTGTTGTGAAATCAACTTTCACCTAATGGTTTTGACATCCAGTAATGAATTTTTTTCTGCATTGGTTTATGTATTTCTAAGCTAGTCTCAAATAATGGTTTTTCAATAGTCCCAATAGTATTAGAATTTGCTTTCTACAGAATAACCTTTTCTCCCGTCTGTTTGTTGATATTAGGTAATGCATGAAAGAACCATTTTGTAGAAAAGAGCTAATAGTATTGACAACCCTTTAAAATACGAACCAAAAATACCCATTGGATTTGGTAGGAGTTCTTTGGAAAATTTGACACAAGAATCTGTGCCAAGCAAAGTTTATTATTTATTTTGAGACAGAATCTTGTTCAGTTGCCCAGGCTGGAGTGCAGTGGCACAATCATGACTCACTGCAGACCTGATCCTCCCAGGCTCAAGCAATCCTCTCCCCTCAGCCTCCAGAGTAATTGGAACTATAGGTATGTACCACCATGCCTACCTAATTAAAAAAAAAAAAAATGTAGATACAAGTTCTTGCTATGTTGCCCAGACCAATCTCAAACTTCTGGGCTCAAGGGATCCTCCCACCTCAGCTGGTATCTATTTTGGAATTGAGTAAATTTGGGTTCAAGAAGGTTAGATAACATACCCAAAGTCACTCAGGGAAAGTAAATGTTCATATGTGTAACCTCTCAGGTAACTGGGAAACACGTGAAATTAAGCATTTGATTTTATTTTTCTTAAATACATGGATTAATATTTTTAAGAGGTCAACATCTAATTTTTAAGCTGCATACAGTCTGAAAAATATTCACAACTTCAGAGTTCATAATACGTGACAGTGGTCAAAAGTATCACTGTTGGCAAAGAAATATCCTGGTGTTTGTATAAAGGTCTATTAAGCTGTAACCATAGCTGTGGAGTTCATTTTGGCTTCTGTGATTTTTTTTTTTTTCTCCCCTCAAGACAAATAGGATTCCAGATTGTCTCCTGGTATTCAAATCAGGGTTTTTTTTTTCATTATATTATTCTTTAAAGTTGATTTGCATTAAGGACTATGCAGTGCATGCTATTTTAGCAGCTTTCCTTTTTAAGTGTCCTTGGTGATTTTAAGAGGCATATAGGAGTAAATGTTTGCAAGAAAAAAATATACAGAATAAAGTATATAAATATAAATGGAAAGTAAATAGATACATCTCAAGGGAAAAACACAAAAACATTTATTTCCTGCTCCTGCAAATCAAAACAAAGCTTGTTAGGGACTACATTTGATTTATTTTCTTCACAAAAGAATCATGTTAAGGGTGTGAATGTATTTGTGGATATGTATTTGGAAGTGTTGACAAACTCTTGTTTCATTTGTGTGAAACTCCTACACTTGCCTTTACTTAATCAAAATCTTCCCGTGTATTCTGGTACTGCTTTTCCTGAGCTTTTTCACCAGTTAAAAAATTAAGACTTTGATTTCAATTATGGAGAGGGGTGGAAAACATGGGAAAATAGTGTCTTTCAAAGACAAATAGTGGGAGAAGGGTAGGAAAGATTTTTCGTGAATTTATTTCAAGCTAGTTTTAAAAAATTCATAATTCATATTTCACAGATAAAGTGAGACCTTTTAAGATATGTAGGTGAATTTCTTAAAATGGCCAAGCTCAGTAATGTGAGAACATTGACATTCAGTACTTCTCTGGGTTAGAAATTTCTCTTCTTGCATAGGAAGAAGAGAAAATGCATGTCATCTATTGAGGTCTTTTCCACCTCATCAAACAGCTGAGAATCACTGACTTATTTTTTTGTATTACATCAGACTTTAATAAATGACAATATGCTTCCGGATATTTTCATTGTCAAGTCTTCAGATCTGCCCATAGTCCTCTGTGGGAATGTGACTTGCCCACCTTCCTTAGAGGCATTCCTATTTTTTCCTGTGATTCTCCCTCCTCCTCCCCAGTGCTGGTCATCGATGATCATACAGGACTGGATACCTGATCAATGGACGTCAATAACTTGGCGTTTTTGTTGTTCTATGAACCTGCTAGGAGTAACTGTAGCAAACTCACCTACCAAGAAGCAGAAAGTGGGACGTATACACAGAGAAATGGAGTGAGAGACCCTGAGGCTCTGGAATGGGCTGGGCAGGGAGCAGAGCTGCTTCTGTCCTGATGTATTCCCTGTTTCCTCGAACAGACCACATAAGACCAGGACCTACTTTGTATTCTCTCCTGGGATTCCACAGATACTCCTGCTCATAAAGATAGTCTTCACTGTGTAGAATTTGGGTAAAATTGCAGTCTTCCTATTACTAGAAATAGTATGAAACCCTCAAATACTTGATCAGTGAGTTCTGTATTCGGTGAACAAAAACTAATTGTAATGTAAATGCCAGATTCATTATTTACTCATTTATTCACCACTTTTTGATGAATGCCTCATGTTGTAGGCACTTTCCTAGGGGCTGTGGTTATAGCAATAAACAAAATGGACAAATACATTTATCCTCATGAAGCTTGCACTCCAATGTGGGAGACAAGTAATAAGAATAAGAAGTGAGGGATGTTAATGATACCTTCTACAAGAAAATTAAGGAAGAGAACAGGAAAAACTACAGGGAAATCTGCATTATTTAAAATGTCCAGAGGAGCCTTTATTTGGCAAAACGACGCTGAAGATGAGGGAGTGAGCCAAGAGGAAAACTAATGGCAGAGAACTTGGAAAAGAAGAAACAAGGAATGAAAAGGACTTTAGGTGGGTCAGGCCTAGCAGGTTTGTAAAACAGACAATGGGGTGGCTAGACTGAAGTGAGCAATTGAAGGGGTAGCAGAATCGAGATCAGAGGAAACAGGGAGCCAGATTATGTAGAACCCAATTTCCAATTCTCCTAATTAAAAAACCTTACTGGCAACAAGGGACAAGAGGTTCTGCACAGACTGTTATCACCGGCCGAGTCCTCAGAGGCTGAGGTGACACACATATGCTCCTCCTCACTTACATGCACTGCTGGAAGAATGGGAAAATCAATTGATTAAAATCCTGCTTATGCTATTTATATCATGTGATAATGGGATAATTAACTCTAGGCTTACAGGGTTTTTTGTTAAAATTAATGATAGGTGATTGCATGGAACATCTTAGCTTTCAGTATAGGAGTTCATGACTCTCTGACTTATGTCGGGGATTATTATGGATCTATAGGCTATTCATCAAGGTTCATTCAGTTACAAAAAACAAACTCTTCAAACCTACTTCATGATAAAGTCGTTCTAAAGAGAGGGCACGGACCTAATCTTCATTGGGTGTGTCATCTGTGTGAAGTGCTGGACAGCGAGGGTAGAACTCAGGTTCTCAGGACTCTGGCTTGCTTCTTCATGGTCAGCGGGCTTGCCTGTCTTCTCTCTCCTGGCTTTTTCTACCCGAGAGGAGACTCTGTCCTGGGGAGATTGTGAACACCAGCACCCCCGACCCCTGCAGAGGCTTTAAAATAGAGGCTCCCTTGTCTCCTCACTTCTAGTTACAAAAACCTGGGGCTTCCTTTCCTGCTCTCTCTCCTGGCCAATCCCTAGGAAAACCACATCATTCAAGGTGGAGTGAAGAGTTCGTTTCTCCACATCCTCCTCAACACTTTTGATCTTTTGTATTTTTGATAATGCCCATCTTGACTGGTGAGAGGTGAAATCTCATGATTTTGATTTTTATTTCTGTAATGATTAATGATGAGTATCTTTTCCTGTACCAGTTAGGCATTTCTCCAGAAAAAGTATAAATGGTTATCATGTTCTTAGCCCATTTTTAATCAGGTTATTATATTGCTGTTGAGTCTTTGGAGTCCTTTTATGTTAATCCCCTATTAGGTGATGACTTGTAAATATTTTTTCCCACTCTGTAAGTTGCCTTTTCTCTCTGTTCTTTGTAGAATGCCTATACTCTTGATACAGTCCTACTTGTCTAATTTTACTTCTGGTGTCATATCTGAGAAATGATTGCCAAGCTCTTGCATAGCATTGGTGGGAATATATAATGGTAGAGCCACTATGGAAACCAGAATGGCAGTTCTTAAAGCCAGAATTACTAGCAGTTATCCGGCTATTGTGCTTCTGCATATACATCCAAAGGAATTGAAATCAGATTCCCAGAGATAGCTGTAGTCCCATGTTCATTGCCACATCAATCACAATACATAAGATACGGCAACAATTAAATGTCCATCAACAGATGAATGAATAAAGAAATGTGGTATAGATGCTGGAATATTTCAGCCATGAAGATAATCCTGCCGTATGCTACAACATGGATGAATCTGAAAGACGTTATGCCAAGTGAAATAAGCCAGTTACAAAAGGACAAATACTGTATGACTCTACTTCGATGAGACATATAAATAGTGACACTCATAAGAACAAAGTAGAAAGGTGGTTGCCAGGGATTGAGGGGAGGGCAAATAGGAGTAGCTGTTCCACAGGTATGAAGTTTCAGTCATGCAAGATTAATGAATTCTAGAGATCTGCTTTAAGACACTGCCTATACTTAACAATACTGTGTTGGGCACTTGCAAATTTGTTGAGAAGAGGCTATTTCTCATGTTAAGTCTTAACACAAAAAATTAGAATGAAAGAGGGGAAGTCTTTCCCTAAAATGGATATGAGAGGGTGTTTCCATCAGAGCGGAGGATTCATGAATACGGTAGTCTCCCTTACCCACCTGGGATACATTCCAAGACCCCAAGTGGATCCCTGAAACCACAGATAGTACTGAACCCTGTATATACCATGTTTTTTTCCTATACATGCATACTTACAATAAAGTTTAATTTATAAATTAGGCACAATAAATGAACAATAATAAAATCGAACAATTATAACAGTGTACTCTAATAAAAGTTATATGAATGTGGCCTCCCTCTCAAGATACCTCAAGCTTCTTTTGATGAAGGGACAGAGCAAGATGGCACAAGATTTCATCAACCCACTCAGAAGTATGCAATTTAAAACTTCTGCACTGTTGATTTGTGGAACTTTCCATTTCTTTTCAGACAATGGTTGACCATGGGTACGTGAAACCCTGGGAAGGAAAACCACTGTTAAGAGAGGACTACTTTACAAGGAACAACACATAACCAAGCAAATAGGCTCCCCCAGGATTGTTGTGGAACATCTATAGTTGAATATAAAAGTTTATATGTGTATGTTCAACTTTATGGAGAAAATGTCCTTTTTCAAAGGAATTAAGATTTAAAATTACTGGGTTATTTTTTTACTGCATAGGATGGATGCAAACAAAAATATGGAAAGAAAATATTTAACACATAGAAATGGAATCTAGAGGTTAGTCCAAACGACAGACTGTACCAGTAAGTGCAGACGGGCCAGTAACAGAATTCCTCTGGGAAAGAGGCAACAATGTGTGACCTGCTGTCTTACCCAGGTGACAGATGCCGCATGTAACGTACGTTTAGGAAATATTTTCGCATCATACTGCTTGATCCTCATGACAACCTTGTGAAGTTACCATTGGGTAACCCCCAGGGAAAGAAACTGAAGTTTAAAATGTCTTTTATTTTCCGTATATGAAAAGAGAAATATTTAGAGTGGGTAAGTACAGAGCCATTACATTTTTTTGTTGTCTATGAATTTTGACAAACGTGTATAGTCATACAATATCAGCCACATCAAGAAATAAATTTGATATCACTCCTAAAATCTTCATAGCTAGTCCCCTTTTCCCACTCCTCAGTCTCTGACCCCAATCTGATCTGTTCCTTTGATACTCCCTCTTCTAGGATGTCGTAAATGAAAGCGTAAAATACGTAGCCTAAGTATGACTTCTACTCAGCATAAGGCCTTTGAAATGTATCTCAGACAGCTGTGTGTATCAAAAGTTTATTCCTATATATTGCTGACTAGTGTTTGACTTGCATGTATGGACCAATCACCCACTGAATGGCATTTGGGTGGTTTTCAGCTTTTTCAAAAATTATGAATAAAACTGCAATAAACACTTATGTAATGTTCTTATGGACATACGTCTTTTAGGTATTCATCTAAGAAAAAGTGTGTCATTGCTGGATCGTATGTGTAGTCTATGCCAAACTCTTTGGAAGGCTGCTGTCTCGTTTTGCATTATTCCAACCAACAATGTGTGAGGCTTTCAGTTGCTTCGTATCTTTGTAGTGTTTAGCATTGTCAGTTTAAGTAGATTTTTATAACCTAGCTGATTAAAAAAAACAACTTGAACTCAAACATAAGCCTTTTGACTCCAGATGAAATAAATTGGATCATATGTTTGAAAGTGGTTCAGTGTAATATGTATGGAATCCCCTGATGATGGATTATAGATTACTAATTAGCAAAATACAGAAGGTCAGATTGGAAAAGTCAACATATGGATGGTTTGTGCCGATTTAACTTAATTATTACCTTTGTGGCAGAATAAAACTTGTCTCTAATTAGTGTCAGCAGAATTGGGAAATTTAAGCTTTAAAAACTGAGAAATGAGAAATTTCACTTTGGGCATAATTTGCCTATATCACCCTTAGAAATCAGAATAAGGAATTACAATGATTCATGATGCGGATTCTGCCTGCTTTGGTGATCTTGTACTTAGAAAAGAATTAACTGACTGCATGGAGTCCTCTTCACCCATGGCTACTTATTGAAGGCCCTTTCTTTACAAAGCGCTATGAGCATTGCTGTGGCGGGAAGGATCAACTCTCTCATCTGTCTGGTCACAGATAGGCCTGTGGGAAAACCCTGCTTCACGCACAATGTAGAATTACTTCTGCCCTTCCGAAATTTTTAGGAAAGAATATTTGATGGCCTTTGCCACTGAAGATCTTTGTATAAGCAGGAACTATTCTGAAATTCCTTGTTAACAGAAATTCTTCCTTGAGAAGTGGAAGATGTAGAGAATACCACGTTCTTGAGGAATGAGCCACTGTCATGTCTTGTTTTATCCTGCTGCCAATGATTGTTCTATATGGTCTCTTAGGAGTTTCGTGTGATCTTTTCTTCCTTCCTTTCTCCTCCAGATTTTTCTTATTCCCTTTAAGCTTTGTTCTCTTCTGTCTCAGTAAGAATAGATTATAACCATTTCCTAAAATGTTCTTGTTTCATATGAAAAAATTATTTCAATGAATCTATTCCTAGTCAGATAAGAGGAAAATGTTTTCATTGGTTTCATACTCCTTTCATTCAAAATGCCTCAGCTTATTGTTTTGAAGTATTGCCACACATTATATTAGTTTCACATTATTTCATGCATGTTTTATGGCATGAAGGGAATCAGTTTACATAGGCTATGTAAGCTAAGAGGAAATTCAGCATCTTATTTACTTTCTTCGCAAATAACTAACACTTTTTAAGAGAAGCAGCTGCACATATAGAATTTACCAAGGTTTCTCTTTGTATCAAAGAAAAAAATACTGAATTTTATATTAGCCGGTGATTTTTACTGTGCTTTTCATACTTTAAATCTATTCAGCTATCAAGTGTTTCTTTTTTTTTTTTTTTTTTTTTTTTTGTTTTGTTTTTTGGGGTAGACAAACAGTTTTTTTTTTTTTTTTTTTTTAATTTTTTTTTTTTTTTTCTTTTTTTTTTATTATACTTTAGGGTTTTAGGGTACATGTGCACAATGTGCAGTTTTGTTACATATGTATCCATGTGCCATGTTGATTTCCTGCACCCATTAACTCGTCATTTAGCATTAGGTGTATCTCCTAATGCTGTCCCTCCCCCCTCCCCCCACCCCACAACAGTCCCCGGAGTGTGATGTTCCCCTTCCTGTGTCCATGAGTTCTCATTGTTCAATTCCCACCTATGAGTGAGAACATGCGGTGTTTGGTTTTTTGTCCTTGCGATAGTTTACTGAGAATGATGTTTTCCAGTTTCATCCATGTCCCTACAAAGGACACGAACTCATCATTTTTTATGGCTGCATAGTATTCCATGGTGTATATGTGCCACATTTTCTTAATCCAGTCTATCGTTGTTGGACATTTGGGTTGGTTCCAACTCTTTGCTATTGTGAATAGTGCCGCAATAAACATACGTGTGCATGTGTCTTTATAGCAGCATGATTTATAGTCCTTTGGGTATATACCCAGTAATGGGATGGCTGGGTCAAATGGTATTTCTAGTTCTAGATCCCTGAGGAATCGCCACACTGACTTCCACAATGGTTGAACTAGTTTACAGTCCCACCAACAGTGTAAAAGTGTTCCTATTTCTCCACATCCTCTCCAGCACCTGTTGTTTCCTGATTTTTTAATGATGGCCATTCTAACTGGTGTGAGATGGTATCTCACTGTGGTTTTGATTTGCATTTCTCTGATGGCCAGTGATGAGGAGCATTTCTTCATGTGTTTTTTGGCTGCATAAATGTCTTCTTTTGAGAAGTGTCTGTTCATGTCCTCTGCCCACTTTTTGATGGGGTTGTTTGTTTTTTTCTTGTAAATTTGTTTGAGTTCATTGTAGATTCTGGATATTAGCCCTTTGTCAGATGAGTAGGTTGCAAAAATTTTCTCCCATTGTGTAGGTTGCCTGTTCACTCTGATGATAGTTTCTTTTGCTGTGCAGAAGCTCTTTAGTTTAATGAGATCCCATTTGTCGATTTTGGCTTTTGTTGCCATTGCTTTTGGTGTTTTAGACATGAAGTCCTTGCCCACGCCTATGTCCTGAATGGTATTGCCTAGGTTTTCTTGTAGGATTTTAATGGTTTTAGGTCTAACATATAAGTCTTTAATCCATCTTGAATTAATTTTTGTATAAGGTGTAAGGAAGGGATCCAGTTGCAGCTTTCTACATATGGCTAGCCAGTTTTCCCAGCACCATTTATTAAATAGGGAATCCTTTCCCCATTTCTTGTTTTTGTCAGGTTTGTCAAAGATCAGATAGTTGTAGCTATGCGGCATCATTTCTGAGGGCTCTGTTCTGTTCCATTGATCTATGTCTCTGTTGTGGTACCAGTACCATGCTGTTTTGGTTACTGTAGCCTTGTAGTATAGTTTAAAGTCAGGTAGCGTGATGCCTCCAGCTTTGTTCTTTTGGCTTAGGATTGACTTGGCGATGCGGGCTCTTTTTTGGTTCCATATGAACTTTAAAGTAGTTTTTTCCAATTCTGTGAAGAAAGTCATTGGTAGCTTGATGGGGATGGCATTGAATCTATAAATTACCTTGGGCAGTATGGCCATTTTCACGATATTGATTCTTCCAACCCATGAGCATGGAATGTTCTTCCATTTGTTTGTATCCTCTTTTATTTCATTGAGCAGTGGTTTGTAGTTCTCCTTGAAGAGGTCCTTCACATCCCTTGTAAGTTGGATTCCTAGGTATTTTATTCTCTTTGAAGCAATTGTGAATGGGAGTTCACTCATGATTTGGCTCTCTGTTTGTCTGTGATTGGTGTACAAGAATGCTTGTGATTTTTGTACATTAATTTTGTATCCTGAGACTTTGCTGAAGTTGCTGATCAGCTTAAGGAGATTTTGGGCTGAGACAATGGGGTTTTCTAGATATACAATCATGTCATCTGCAAACAGGGACAATTTGACTTCCTCTTTTCCTAATTGAATACCCTTTATTTCCTTCTCCTGCCTGATTGCTCTGGCCAGAACTTCCAGCACTATGTTGAATAGGAGCGGTGAGAGAGGGCATCCCTGTCTTGTGCCAGTTTTCAAAAGCTAGCAGAAGGCTAGAAATAACTAAAATCAGAGCAGAACTGAAGGAAATAGAGACACAAAAAACCCTTCAAAAAATTAATGAATCCAGGAGCTGGTTTTTTGAAAAGATCAACAAAATTGATGGACCGCTAGCAAGACTAATAAAGAAGAAAAGAGAGAAGAATCAAATAGATGCAATAAAAAACGAAAAAGGGGATATCACCACCGATCCCACAGAAATGCAATCTACCATCAGAGAATACTACAAACACCTCTATGCAAATAAACTAGAAAATCTAGAAGAAATGGATAAATTCCTCGACAAATACACCCTCCCAAGACTAAACCAGGAAGAAGTTGAATCTCTGAATAGACCAATAACAGGTTCTGAAATTGTGGCAATAATCAATAGCTTACCAACCAAAAAGAGTCCAGGACCTGATGGATTCACAGCTGAATTCTACCAGAGGTACAAGGAGGAACTGGTACCATTCCTTCTGAAACTATTCCAATCGATAGAAAAAGAGGGAATCCTCCCTAACACATTTTACGAAGCCAGCATCGTCCTGATACCAAAACCTGGCAGAGACTTAACCAAAAAAGAGAATTTCAGACCAATATCCTTGATGAACATTGATGCAAAAATCCTCAATAAAATACTGGCAAACCGAATCCAGCAGCACATCAAAAAGCTTATCCACCATGATCAAGTGGGCTTCATCCCTGGGATGCAAGGCTGGTTCAACATACGCAAATCAATAAATGTAATCCAGCATATAAACAGAACCAAAGACAAAAACCACATGATTATCTCAATAGATGCAGAAAAGGCCTTTGACAAAATTCAACAACCCTTCATGCTAAAAACTCTCAATAAATTAGGTATTGATGGGACGTATCTCAAAATAATAAGAGCTATCTACGACAAACCCACAGCCAATATCATACTGAATGGGCAAAAACTGGAAGCATTCCCTCTGAAAACTATCAAGTGTTTCTTAAGTATTTTTATCTGACTCAGCTCTTCAGTATTCTCTACAGGAGAGATACAATTTACATCTCTACTCCTGCCTTTTTCCTCTTTTCTCTCTTTCCCTCTTTCTTCTTCCCCTGCCGCTGCCTCCTCCTTTTGCAAAAAGTTCATTCCCAAGGAGAGAAGTCAAATAAATTATCTGAGTAACAATCTCTGAAGCAGGGGTTGGGTGCCTGGTTCTCAGTTCTAATCCTTCCACTTGTAGCTGTATACCCCTGGGAAAGTTACTCAATTTCTCTGTGGATAGTTTTCCAATTTGGAAAAGCGAATAAGTAAAAGTCCATCTAAAACATTGGCTATTTGAAGATCAAACGAGTGAAAGCATAAAACACACAGTTCATTTCCTGGCACATGGCCAGTGCCATGCTAGTGTCAGTTACCACTTTTACATTCTTTCCATGTAGAATAATATAGCCTTTCCTTTCTGCACTCTTAGCGTTTTGTTAACATTCAGGTTCCTGGATTTTCTTCTATCCAGGAAAGAGTGGTAAATATTTCATAAACAAACATTTCTTCCAAAGAGGAATCTTGGTGTTAGATCATTAGTTGTATTTGTCATGTTGTCAAAGGGAGACAACACGGAAAAAGACTTTTCTTCCCATATTTTTATTTGAATTTGTGTTAACAATATTAGCAAACAATATTGAGCTCTAACCCTTAGTGATAGCTAGCAAATTAGGAACCAGGTATTAGAATAAATTATTTTCATATGTCATTTTAGAGAACAAAATGGAGATTTATTTTTCCTGTTCTATCTCATAAGAGATTTTTGCAAGTCAGTGTATTAGAGACTTTGGTAAACCACAATCAGGACGTCATTGTGAAGTTCCATACTGGGATGGTGGAGAAGGAATGCACTTTGGCACCAAATGGCCCCGGGTCTGCAGCTCAGTCCACCAGTTCCCAGATGGTTGAACCTTTACCAGATATTATAACCTCTGAGTTTTGATTCCCTTCTGAGGGTGATAATACCCATGAGAACACTTAGTAAAAACATTGCAGGAGTTACGAGGCATTAGAACCCACCACAAAATAACCTACACATCAGTAGTAGGTACTCATTAAATGTTATTTACTTCCCTATCCCACACAGGTAACAGGCAACAAAAGTATCATTTAGCATCATATTTACTGGATAATCACTGCAATTCTCTCTGCAACTAATTCCTATGAAGACTTAGGTAATTTATACCAGGTTCATTCCTCAATATTGGGTCCTCAGAAAAGATGGTAGATCAGAAGGCCTGAGATGGCTGCATTCCCAGTGGTGCTTCTGCACCTGGAGCCAGAGGGGCACGGCTGAAAGAGACAGAAACTTAGATCCATAGTAAGATATCTGTGTGGAAAGTAGACATGGGCAAAATCGGCTGACTCTGTTAGTGTTTACCACATGAAACATGAACTGCAAATTGCAGAGGCATATGGAAATACACATCTATTTTCATTGATGTGCAGGTTAGCTGGGGTCTGGCTGACCAAGGCTGGGCTCAGTTGAGGAACTCTGCCCCATGCTGCAGCCACTGGGGTGGTTTCGCTCCACGTGTCTTTCATCCTTCTTGAATGGTGATGACCATAGCATCTTCCTCTCGTGGTGAGGGCAGACACAAAAGGACAGGAGGAGGAAAGACACAGGTGTTTTAAGGCCTAGGCTTGACTTTGTGCAATCTCCCTTTTGCCAACATTTCATAGGCCACAGTGCTTACTGTGGATTGGATGTCACACAAATCTTTACAAAGTGCTTTGCAATCACCCACAAAATCCCAGCAGCTCCAGTAGAGTTCATGCGTGCTATCTAATAGGCTCACTAAAATGGCCAGCAAACCCCTGTAAAAATGGTCACTATTAATTAGAAAGTTATTAATACTTAGCACTCAAATTGTCATCCTATGGCCAAGCCACGCACATTTCAAGAGTCACCTTACTTTTTTTCCTCAATGCTTAAAATGTCCAAAGAGCTGATCCTTTCTGCCCAATCAGTGCTCCTTCCAGTGATGTGCCCATTGAAACAACTCTATAAGTTACAAAGAATTATCTCAGGGTTGTATTTAATACAAACTTTAAAAAAGGTCTTTGGGTATTAGACATTTAAACTCAAATTGTCAAAATATATTTGAATCTTTGCAGCAGGATTTTTAACATACTAAATATTTGCCACTGGGATACTGAACTGTTAAAACTTCAGTGTTTATTCTGTCTTATATTTTCATTCCAGTTATCAGCATTAAAACAATGTCATATGCGGCCAGGCGTGGCGGCTCATGCCTGTAATCCTAGCACTTTGGGAGGCCAAGGCGGGCGGATCATGAGGTCAGGAGATTGAGACTATCCTGGCTAACACAGTGTGAAACTCCTGTCTCTACTAAAAAAAAAAATTAGCTGGGCGTGGTGACGGGCGCCTGTGGTCCCAGCTACTCAGGAGGCTGAGGCAGGAGAATGGCGTGAACCCAGGAGGCAGAGCTTTCAGTGAGCCAAGATAGCGCCACTGCACTCCAGCCTAGGTGACAGAGAGAGACTGTCTCAAAAAAAAAAAAAGTCATATGCAATCCATGTTCTATAAGTGTAAATATAAATGAAACCTCCTGAAATTCATCATGGCTCACTGAACCGCAAGTAACTGGTTCTTCTGTCTTTTTGGTATTATAACGTTGTCACTCATTTCCCTAAAATATCTTCTCATTTTAATTCATGGGTGATTCATTTCTTGTTTCATGTTTTTTTTTTCTTTAGTTTTTTGTTCATGGTATAATTGTAGGTATAATTCGTGCCCTTCCAGGTCCCCAGTGCACCCATCTCCCAATCATTCTTGTTTTTGGCCGCTCAAGCATCAGACATGCTCACCTCCTGGGTATCACACTCAGCTGGGAGCTGCCTCCTCCAAGAGGTTAGCTCTTCTCTCCATCACACTATGGTCTTAAGGTGTCTTGGCTATTCTATAGAATATAACTTTGGATCATTATTTATGACATTATTTGCCTCTTTTGCTCAACAGATTAATAAAATCTGAATGCATTTCTCACACCTGGTTTTGATTCAAAATGACAATTACTCCAATCAGTAGATATTGAGGAAGATGATGAGAATCAGTTACAGCTTTGGAATCACCTGCAGCAATAGGACCATTGTTTGCCCCACTCTACTCTTATACATTTCTGTAAGTATTACAGCCAAATAGGATTTCAGAGAAGCTATGCCTCGATGAATTGAACTTCATGTGAGAGACAAAAGGATCTCTGTAGAGCAAGGGGAGCCCAGCCCAGACTCTTGATCACCTTAGGAAGGTTTTTGCTGGCTGCTGTAAATGTTGGCTTCTAAGTTGTTAGACTAACTTCCCTTCTCTAGAGTTACCCTTAAGTGATGGGTGCCGTCTTGCCAGAAATGTCACAACTTCCCAGGTGCGGCAATGGCCAATGACTACCTACCTGATAGGGGGTGTATGAAAGTCCAAGCCCCTTGATACAAGGTGGAGACAGCTGTGTGAGGGCGACTCATGCCCCAGTGCCATCTACTGGGAGGAGGCCGGGCTAGACTTCACCTGAGACAGCATTTTTGCTTCTATCCTGCTTTCCTCACTCCCTGCCAGGCTTTATCTCCAGAGAACATGAAATAAGGACTCTTGTGACTTTTTTGACACACATCTATTTATGTAGTATATAAAGCCATGTTCTTTTAATAAACTAGGAGAATAATTTTAGTGTTACATGAAAGTTGCAAATTTCCATACAGCCTTTACTCAACTTTCTCAAATAACATTACATGACAGTACATTGTTAAATCTAGAACATTAACATTGATACAATCCTCTTAGACTACAAGCATTATTTGGGTTTCATTTTTTTAAATTAATGTCCTCTTTCTATCCTAGGGTTCCACCCAGAATGCCACATTACACTCAGGCTCCTCTTGACTTTTAGATTGTCTGTTTTCATAACCTTGACTGTTTGCAAGAGTGCTGGTGAGACACGTTGTAGAATAGCCCTCAAATTGGACTTCCTGATGTTTTCTCGTGATTAGACTGGGGTTATGAGTTTGGAAAGAGAATATTACAGGAGAGAGGTGGCCTGCTCGTTACATCATCTCGGGGCAAATGACATCAACATGACTTTTAAATGGTGATGTTAATATTGGTCATTGCCAAGGTTTTTCGTTGTAATGTTTCTATTTTTCCCTTTCCTTTTTCTATTCTTTGGAAACTAGTGAATAAATCTAGCCCTCACTCATCAGGAGGGGAATTAAGTCATACCCCTTGGAGGGAATAAATCTACATATATTATCTAGAATTTTTCTTTAAGGAAAATTTATCCCTTCTGGCGTTTACTTATCCAATCATTTATACCAATATTGACTTCAAGATTTTTTTATATTCTTTGAGTTATAAAGTGCTATCATAATTTTACTGCTCAACATTGTTCAGCTTTGGCCATTGGGAGCTCCTTCAGGTTGACTCCTATGTCCTTTTGACGTGGCTCATATTTTTCTTCTTTAGCAATTTCTAACTTTCTGGCATTGCTAGATGCTCCAGGCTCACCTTATATTTCCTGCCTCAGACATACAATCAGACATTTCTCCAAGGAGCCATAAAGGCCAATTTTATATGTATTCTATAAAATATAATATGCCAAACAATTTGTATTTCATAGTGGAAGTTTATCTTGGAGTGGGTTTCAGGGGAAATAATTATAAGGCGGGAAAACAACTCATTCAGACACACAATTTGCTTTCTCTGTTCTTTTTCTTTTTCAGTGGTGACTGTTGGACATATGCATTATGTTAAGAGCTGCTTTTGCTCAATAACAAGCAAGTAGAATTTGTGAATTTGTATCATAATTTTGTTTCACCAGAACTAGTTAATGGTTACTTTTCGTTCAGTTATTGCTAAGCTCAAATGGTTAAAAATAAGAATGTAACACTTTCATGTGGATCATTCGATGGAAAACCAAGTGACTAGTTCTTGAACTGAACCAAGGGATAAGGGAACGGACTGGACATCAGGTTGGGTCCTCCCTGATCCGTGATGATCATGTCTTGATTCTGAGGGTGGGCAAGAAGGACCTAGGCATTCTGTACCAGGCACAGAGTAAAGAACTGGAACGAAGGGCGAAAGACCACACCTCTTCCTTCTGAGTGCATTTGTTTACTGGCTTTTTAACCCATAACAACTTGATTGCATGTTTAGACAGTAGCTGACTGAAAAACTGTATGTGGAAAGATAAATCCACTGATCATTATTATAATTATTTTGAGACAGAGTCTTGCTGTGTCGCCCAGGCTAGAGTGCAGTGCCGTGATCTCGGCTCAATGCAAGCTCCACCTCCCAGGTTCATGCCATTCTCCTGCCTCAGCCTCCCAAGTAGCTGGGACTTACAGGCATGTGCCACCATGCACGGCCAGCTTTTTCTATTTTTAGTAGAGATGGGGTTTCACTGTGTTAGCCAGGATGGTCTCGATCTCCTGACCTCATGATCTGCCTGCCTTGGCCTCCCAAAGTACTGGGATTACAGGCGTGAGCCACCATGCCTGGCCCTGATCTTCATTTTTATATGCATTTTAATCTAAAAAATTTAATGAACATTCAAGATGAATTTTTCTTCAGTAGAAGACTTCACAATTCATTTAAGACTCTCACCTGCTCTTGCCGTCTCTACAGGAATTGCTTTATTGTCATACTGACACCTTTTCTTGAATATATTATGTAAATAAGGGGACTGATAATTTGCTGGAGCTTTAGACTGGTGAGAATTTTTGACTACAGATGCTTGGAATTTTCAAATACTTGTAGTAATAATCATTGCATATGATTTATTTATAAAACAGGCTTATGGCATCATTATGAATGCAGAGAAAATTCTGTTAAAAGAAGTCAAAATGCAAAGCTTAATTAGCAGAATATATTTACCAGTAAGAAATAATTAAATACACATTACTCAATTAAAATAAATGTAGTAGAATTCTACTCTTCTATAGTTGTATTTATGCTCTTCGATTCCATTAAAATGTCTTCTCTTTATTTTATTCACCATGAGACCCAGGTTTTACCTCTGTTCATTCCTCACTCATTTGCTGACTTCTCTTCATATGGCTTCTACCTGCTGGTCTGTCCTAAGATTCTGGGTTCAGCCTTTGTTTCCATCCATACATTTCCTATAAAAATCAATCCTGTTGGGCTGGGTATGGTGGCTCATGCCTGTAATCCCAGCACTTTGAGATACCGAGGCAGGACGATCATGCAGTCAGGAGTTTGAGACCAGCCTGGCCAACAAGGTGAAACCCCGTCTCTACTAAAAATACAAAATTAGCTGGGTGTGGTGCTGGGTGCCTCTGTAATCCCAGCTACTCGGGAGGCTGAGGCAGAAGAATCACTTGAACCCAGGAGGCGGGAGATGGAGTGAGCCGAGATTGCGCCCCTACACTCCAGCCTGGGAGACACGGCAAGAGTCCATCACCAAAAAAAAAAAAAAAAAAAAATTGCCATAGCTCTGAATACCATCGCTGTATTTTCAGCCCTGATGACTTATCACAGCTGGAGGCTTTTAGTCTGGCCGCATTGTGACTTGTCACCTAGATCTCTGTAGGGCATCTCAAACTTCTTGCTTTCAGGTGTAACTCTACCTTTCACAGTCGTCTTCATCTCATTAAATGGGTTCAACATCCGCCTTTTTTGGCCATGTTTTAGAAATCATCTACATTCTTTTCTGTGATTTCCTACATCTAGTATATTGGTCTAGCTCTAAAATATTTCCAGAATTATTCACTTATCTAAATATGTAGCCTTTTGCATCTGATTCTTTTAAGGTGGCATAATGTTTTTGAGGTTCATTCATATCGCAGTATACATCAGTACTTTTTTTTCCTTCTTATTGCTGAATAGTGTTCTGTTTGTTTATTCATTCCGTTGATGGGCATTTAGACTGCTTTTACTTTTTGGCTATCAACAATAATGCTGCTGTAAACATTTGCATACAAGCCTTTGTGTGGAAATACCTTTCTCTTTTCTAGGGTAGATTCTTGAGATTAGAATTCCTGAGGTGTATAACAAATGTATGTTTTTTTTAAGAAACTGCCAGACTGTTCTCCAAAATAGCTGTGCTGTTATATATCCCTACCAGCAATGTATGACCTACATTCCCAGCAACCTTGTTATTTCTGTCTGATCCCAATTATTTGTGCTTTATAAATTTCAAGTCAGTGAATTCTAATGGACACCATCAATTCACATACCAAATGAATGGAATGTCTTGTTAACATTGTGTTTCTGCTGAGTTAAAGAATTTTAAAAAGGGTAATTAATAGATAAATTATAAATGGCTAGGTTGTAAGCAAGGACAACCATTGCGCAGCATAGCAAGTCAACTAAATCTTCCTGATCCAATGAGATTTGCTCATTAAATTAAGTGAAAATGAACCTGCTTCACTGTCACAATCACATGAATAGCTGGGTAGGTTTTCCAATAATCAAATGGTCCATCATTGGTCACACATCAGATAGGGGTGGAATTAACCATTGTGGAAAGTATAAGATCAAATACATGAAGCCAGTAATACAACCAGACATTAACACCAGTCATCATAGAAAACTACACTCCTGAGAGATTTCATTAGCTTCCAGGGAATAGAGAACTGCAGAATACTTGCTCAAAGCAGAAAAAATATTGGGATGAAATGATTATCTTGGAAGTCATCAATTGTAGAACAAAGTAAGATTTCAAAATTATGGTTCAAAAATTTAAAAACTTCATAATTATAGATATATGTGTAGACTTAAGACTTCTTGACCATTTGTCATTGAAAGTACAATTATACCTTAATGTCTACCTGGTAAGTAGCTATTACTATTTTTTAATGTACTCATCAGTGTGTTTTAAGTTAATCATTAGCTTGAATTTGAATTGAGGTCAGTTTAAATCTTAGAATAATTGATAGGGTCCTAATTAATTTCTACTTGAATTTTAAATCTAGAATATCTCAAATCTAAAACACATGCCTCAAGCAGAAATCCACTGGGTGCTAAATCCTGCTAGGAGATTTAGGAGACATATTTTGTTTAGAATGATAATAAACAGTATCTTTCAGGGTCTTCCAATAGCCGTAACACATACAAATTATATAATAGAGATGTTAACTTATTGCAGATAAACAATGTAAGAGAAGTTAAAAGGTTGTTTACTTTTTATTTGGGAATATTATACTTACACAAAGTTCAGGAGCATGATATGTGAATAAAAGGTAATTATTTTTTTGGCAGAGGATAATTAAAGATCAATAGTATTCCCCTTTCACATTGATACTGAAAAAACAATGAGTTTCACCTCTTATTTCCTGTGTATTTCTCTCCCCATCATGCTTTACCACCCTCCTAACAAACAATAAATATGTACTTTAGGATATAAATGTAACACTTTATAAAGGCTTACCATATTCTAAGAGGCAAATATTTACATTGATAATAAACTCATAGAATTTTTTACTAAAATAGATTGAAATCTGAGATTTGACAAAGTGTTAAATTGTTCAGATAGTTCTTAATTCAACTGAATGCCATTGTGACTTTTCCAACAACCCAAATAGTCTCTTAAGTAACTATAAAGTCTACTGCTCCTTCTCAACAAGGACTTATGATGTTTTTGGGTACTGTTGCTAAATGCTTTACGTTGCCTTTTTTTCATTCAAACATTTTAAGTTCATGGGGTACATGTACAGATTTTTTATATGGGTAAATAATGTGTCACAGGAGGTTGGTGTAGACTATTTCATTATCCAGATAATAAACATAGTTTCCAATAGGTAGTTTTTGAATCCTCACACTCCCATTCTTCACCCTCAAGTGTAAATCCCTGTGCTTGCTGTTCCCTTCTTTGCGTCCATGTGTACTCAATATTTAGCTGCCACTTATATGAGAGAACATGTGGTATTTGATTTTCTATAACTGCTTTAGTTCACTTAGTTGGAGCTGGAAACCATTATCCTATGTCCCTGCAAAGGACATGATTTAGTTTTTTTTTTTTTTTTTCCCAGTAAAATGATTTATTTATATATAATCTTTTGTTATTTGTTTTTTTTATGGCTGCCTACTATTCCACGGTATGTATGTCCCACATTTTCTTTATCTAATCCACCCTTCTTGGGCATCTAGGTTAGTTCTATGTCTTTGGTACTGTGAATAGTGCTGTGACGAACATATGCGTGTATGTGGCTTTATGGTAGAATGATTTATATTCCTTTGGCACTATATGGTTAAATGGGACTTCTGTTTTAAGTTCTCTGAGAAAGTTCCAAACTGCTTTCCACAGTGACAACTAATTTACGTGCCACCAGCAGTATACAAGCATTCTCTTTTCTCCATAACATCACCAGCATCTGTTATTTTTTGACTTTTTACAAATAGCCATTCTGACACATGAAAGATGATATCTCATTGTGGTTTTGATTTGCATTTCTCTAATTATTAGTGATCTTTTTTTAATATAGTTGTTAACTGGATGTATATCTTTTGAGATGTGTCTGTTCATATCCTTGGCCCATTTTTTAACAGAGTTGTTTGGTTTTTTTGCTTGTTAATTGAAGTTTCTTATAGATTCTGCATATGAGATTTTTGTCAGATATATAGTCTGATAATGTTTTCTCTCATTCTACAAGTTGTCTGTTTATTGATAGTTTCTTTTGTGCAGAACTCTTTAATTAAGTCTATTTGTCAATTTTACTTTTGTTGCAGTTGCTTTTGGAGTCTAGTCATGAAATCGTTGCCAGGGTCTATGTCTGGAATAGTATTTCCTAAGTTGTCTTCCAGGGATTTTATAGTTTTAGGTTTTACATATAAGTATTTAATCCATTTTGAGTTAATTTTTGTAAACAGTGTAAGGAAGGGGTCCAGTTTCAATTTTCTGTATATGGTTAGCCAGTCATCCCATCACCATTTATTGAATTAGGGAGTCCTTTCTCCATTACTTGTTTCTGTTGACTTTGCCAAAGATCATATGGTTGGAGGTATGTAGCTATATTTCCTGGGTTCTCTAACCCATTTCATTCATCTACGTGTCTGGTTTTTGTACAGTACCACGCTGTCTTGGTTACTGTAGACTTGTTTGAAAATGCGTAGTGCAATGCTTCTGGATTTATTTTTGCTAAGATTGCTTTGACTATTCAGGTTCTTTTTAAAATGTATAAGTTGCTTTGGACAGTATGACCATTTTCACAACAGTGATTCTTCCTATTTATGAGCACTGAATGTTTTTCCATTTGTGTCACCTATGATTTTAAGTTTTCAAATTATTGTAGAGATCTTTCACCTCTCAGGTTAGCTGAATTCCTAGATACCTTATTCTTTTTGTGGCTATTGTGATTGAGATTGTGTTCTTTATTTGGTTCTCAGCTTAGATGTCGGGTTATAGAAATGCTACTGATTTTTGTACGTTGACTTTATATCCTGACACTTTACTGAAGTTATCAAATCTAGGATCCTTTGGGAATAGACTATGGAGTTTTCTCAATATGTAACCATATCTGTGAAGACAGAGTTGACTTCCTATCTTCCTATTTGGGTGCTTTTTCTTTTTCTCTTGCCTGATTGCTCTGGCTAGGACTTCTAGTACTGTATTGAATAAGAGCGGTGAGAGTAGGTGCACTTGTCTTGTTCCAGTTCTCCAGTAGAATGCTTCCAACTTTTGCCTATTTAGTATGATGTTGGCTGTGGGTTCGTTCTAGATGGCTCTTATTATTTTGAAGTATGATCCTTCAATGTCTAGTTTATTGAGGCTTTTAACATGAAGGGATGTTGAATTTTATTAAAAGCCTTTTCTGAGTCTATTGAAATAAAGTTTTTTTCTTCATGTGATGAATCACATTTATTAACTTGTATATATTGAATTAACTTTGCCTCCCAGGATTAAAGCCTACTTAATTATGGTGGATTAGCTTTTTGATGTGATGCTGAATTCAGTGTACTCGTAATTTTATTGAGGATTTTTTCATCTACATTCATCAGGCGTATTGTTCTGAAGATTTTTTTTTGTTTTGTCTCTGCCAGGCGTTGGTATCAGAATGTTGCTGGCTTCATGGGAGGAGTCCCTCTTCCTCAGTTTTTTGGAATAGTTTCAGTAGGATTGATACCAGCTGTTCCTTACACATGTGGTAGAATTCAGCTGTGAATCTGGTCCAGGGCTTTTTCTGGTTGTTAGGCGTTTTATTACTAATTCAAATACAGAACTCGTTATTGTTGTGTTCTGGGTTTCGATTTCATCCTGGTTCAATCTTGGGAGGCTGTGTGTTTTCAGGAATGTATCCATTTCTTTTAGGTTTTCGAGTTTGTGTGCGTAGGGGTGTTTCTCATACTGAGGGTTTTTTCTTTTTCTGTGTTTAATGTGCGGTCAGTGGTAATGTCCACTTTGTCTATTCTGATAATATTGTATCTTTTCTTTTTTCTTTAGTGTAGCTAGTCATCTATCAATCATATTCTTTAAAAAAACCCCAACTTTTGGTTTCATTGTATAATTCCGTTCCAAAAGTTTTTGTATGGTTTCTTTGCACCTCAGTTTCATTAAGTTTAGCTCTGATTTTGGTTATTTCTTTTCATATGGTAACTTTGGAGTTGGAGTTCCTTTGCTCTTGTTCTTCTGTTCCTTTAGGTGTGATGTTAGGTTGTTAATTTGATCTATTTTTTAAAATTTTATTATACTTTAAGTTTTAGGGTACATGTGCACAACGTGCAGGTTTGTTACATATGTATACATGTGCCATGTTGGTGTGCTGCACCCGTTTTGACATGGGTGTTCAGTGCTGTCAACTTCCTCCTAACACCACTTTAGTGTCCCAGAGATTCTAGTCTTTCATATTTTTTTCATTAGTTCCAAAGAATTTATTGATTTCTGCCTTAATTTCATTGTATATCCAGAAGTCATTCTGAAAGACGTCGTTTTATTTCCATGCAATTGTACAGTTTTAAGGGATCTTATTTATACTGATTTCTTCTTGTATTGCACTGCGATCCTAAAGTATGGTTGGTGTGATTTCACTTTTTTTTTTTAATTTGCTTAGAATTGTTTCATGATCAGTTTGGAGAAAGTGCCATGTGCAGATGAGAAGAATGCATATTTTGTTGTTCTTGAGTGGAGTGATCTATAGATATCTGTTGGACTATTTGGTCAAAAGTCAAGTTTAGGTCCCTAATATCTTTTAGTTTTTGCCTCAATTATCTAATATTGTCAGTGGAGTACCATTTTGATTGTGTGATTATCTAAGTGTTTTTATAGGTCTCTAAGAACTTGATGAAACCAGGTGCTCTGATGTTGTGTGCATATATATTCAAGATTAAGTCTTGTTGAATTGAATCACTTAATCATTATGTAATGCTCTTTGTCTTTTTTGATCACTGTCGGTTTAAAGTCTGTTTCATCTGAAATTAGAATAGCAATGCTGTCTCTTGTTTTCTGTTGCTTTGTATTCTCCATCCCTTTACTTCTAGGCTCTGGGTGTCATTGCATTTGAGATGGTTCTCTTAAAACAGCGTACAGTTGGGTCTTGCTTCTTTATGCAACTTGCCCCTCTATGCCTTTTAATTGGGGTGTGTATTTACATTCAAGATTGATAGGATTTGATCCTATAATTTTCTTGTTACTTGGTTGTAATGTAGACTTAATTTTGCATTTGCTTCATAAATTTAACAGTTGATGTACTTCAGTGTGTTGTTGTGTTGGCTAGTAATGGTGTTTTGTTTGGTCTTTTGTTTCCATCCATGTTTAGCACTCTTAAGGTCCTCTTGTAAGGCAGATGTGGTAGTAACAAATTTCCTTAGCATTTGCTTATGTGAAAAGGATTTTATTTCTCCTTTGTGTACGATGCTTGTTTTAGCTAGATAGGAAATTCTTGATTGGAATTTTTTTTAAGGATACTAAGTACAGGCACTCAATCTCTTCTGGCTTGTAGGATTTCTGCTGAAAGCTACACTGGTAACCTGATGAGGTTTCCTTTTGTAGGTGACCTACCCCTTCTCCCTAGCTGCCTTTAATATTTTTTTGCTTTTGCATTTTCCTTGGAGAATCTCATGACTACGTGTCTTGGGGATGGTCCTCTGACATAGTGTCTTGCAGGGGTTCTCCAAGTTGGGTAATTTGAATATTGACCTCTCTAGGAAGACTGGGGAAATTTTCATGGACAATATCGTGAAATATATTTTCCAAGTTGCTTGCTCTCTCCCTCCTTCATGGACGTCAATGAGTTATAGGTTTGGCCTATTTATATAATCCTGTTTCCTGGAAGTTTATTCTTTTTTTTTTTTTTTATCTGTCTGAATGAATTGATTCAAAGAACTTGTATTCAAACTCTAAGATTCTTTTCTCAGCTTGGTCTATTCTGTATAGACCCACATATATGTATGTATTTCATCCAACTTGCCTACAGTAAGTCCACACCTTGTCTGAGAAAGGGTCATACATAAACACTTGGGATATTGTCTGATACGTATATAATAGAAAACAAGCAGATAGTATGTCACAAGTACATTAGAGTGGCATGCTAGTTCCCAAACTCATTCCCAGAAGTAAGACAATAGATGTTGCTGTCAAAGTTGCTAGTGAATGCTCGTTTTTTCTAGAAATCTTGATATAGGTATATTAGCACTGATGGCTGTTCCAAACTTCACCCGTGGAAACATACATTTGAGGTGTAATGTAAATGAGCTAATGAAGAGATTCAACAACTCTCCATTCAACTTTCTGGTCGGTCCATTATCTTTCTGAGGATTGTGATAAACGCATTTCAGTGAAGGTAAAACCAGGCTCTGGGAATCCCATGCATTTTTCATTGAAATATATTTTTCAGCAAGGTATTAGCTGGGGTAATTTTATCTGGTACTTCCACTTTGGATTAATCTGATTTTTGTGGGATTTCTATGATAAATAAAAAGGGCAGTTGGAAATTGGAGAGGAGTTTTCATCTTTTGGCACAAAAATCAATAGTGTGGCAGTCACACTGTAAACTATAACAACAGGTCTATCGTACATTTTCACTCAGGAAAGCTCCAAGAAAATCTGAGGTTCTGGATGAGGAAAGGGAACTCAAAAATACGTCTAAGATTTCATTTCTAGAGAATCCTGGCAGGTAGCATCACAGACCCAGTTTTAAAATGATTAGAGGAGTTATTACAGCATTTGGTCTATAATATTATCTCGGAAAAACTTTTCCAATAAAGATAACTCATTAAGTGCTAAGAAACACATTAAATGTGTAGTTTTTCAAGGAAAAGCAGTGCAACTCAGCACTGGAAGCAGTTATTCAAAGTTCTTTAGTTATTGTGATCGTAGGCACAAAAGCAATTAGGTCAAAAAATATTTCAGCTGCTTTCAGAGCATGACAAAATTAAAGTCTAATTTGCATCTGAATATTATTCACTGAATTCTAATGTTTTCAAGAAAGTATTCCTTGAAGAGAAGATAAATAGATACAAATTGGGATGTGGGATATTGGTATATATGTGTATAGATCAGTTGTGATCTATGTAACTGATCAGTTCCTGATCAGTTGTGAAATGAGAATTGAGCGTCATAATTCTTTTCTGATTTTAGGTTTAATTTGTGACCAAAGGGGGAGGTTCATTGTAGGATGTATGTTTAATGTAAACTCTTTACAAAGCAATACTGATACTATTATCAAATTCTATTATGCCCTCCTTAGGATTATACAGTTGAAGGATAATGGTTAAAGACAGCTTTTGAATATATTACCTAAGTTTTGTTGCAAATCCTTTAAATGGTGGTTGGCTCTCAATATGTTATTTGTGGATATTCTTTGTTTCCATTTAATTTTTCCAAATAGAACTATAATCAATGCAACTGAGCAGACAACAGTTTAGATAATGATATTAACAGTGTATTATCACTGGTAGAAAAATAAATGCATGATGGAACTTTCAAGAATGCATTCATCCCACCAACCTTCCTCTGGGAAATGTGTCTAGTCCCTTGTATTTCTGGTCACGTACTTGGCCTTCAGGCAGCTAATACTCTTTCTCTGAGAAAAAGTGTGCACTCTTAAATGGGCACACACACACGCGCACACACACACCTTAATGACCAAATGGAAAAAGAGGGAGAAAAAGATACTTGCCAAAAAGTTACACTGCACTTTAATATTAGTAAGACAACAAGTGGTAGGTACTATGAGCCTGGCTATCATGAAAGACAAGTCTTAAAAAAGGTGTTTTTCTCCAACACCCCTCAATCGTTTTCTGGTCATTGTCTTGGGGGAAATAGGCAAGTGAAGTTAGAGAGGGATGAGGTGGTCACATCAAAAAGGAAGTACCTGGGCCGGGCGCGGTGGGTCATGCCTGTAATCCCAGCACTTTGGGAGGCTGAGACGGGTGGATCACGAGGTCAGGAGTTAGAGACCATCCTGGCTAACACAGTGAAACCCCGTCTCTACTAAGAATACAAAAATAAAAATTAGCCAGGCATGGTGGCAGGCACCTGTAGTCCCAGCTACTCGGGAGGCTGAGGCAGGAGAAGGGTGTGAGCCCAGGAGGCGGAGCTTGCAATGAGCCAAGATGGTGCCACTGCACTCCAGCCTGGGTGACAGAGCGAGACTGTCTCAAAAAAAAAAAAAAAGTACCAGATTCTTGCCTTTGACTTACTTCCTGGCAAAACTATGTCCTCTTAAAATGCAAAGCCTTTTTCCTAACCATTTCCTTCCGCTGTACAACTTAAAAGAAAACGTTAAAGTCCAAACCTTTTGCCCCCCAAACTTTGTTTTATTGTGTAAATTGAGTCGTCTTGGTATTTGTATGAAGACCAGACAGAAGCTTCTGTGAGGTCTGAACATTATTATTATTATTTTTTTAAGAGACATGGTCTCCCCATGTTGCCCAAGCTGGTCTGGAACTCGTAGGCTTAGGCAATCCTCCCACCTTTGCCTCCCAAATTGCTGGGAACACAGGTGTAAGCCAAAGTATCCAGCAACATTTTTCTGTTCCCAGATAATTTATAGTCTACCAGGATTCACAAAGTAAATAGCCCTTCACATACAATGCACTTCTTTATTCAAGGTCTGAAATGAGATGAGTGAAAAGAGTTCCTTTTATTTTATTCAGTGGTTTTTTTATTTAATCCTCACCATCCCAACATCAAAACGTACAAGCACAGACACATGTTTCTACTTTCATATATCCCTGCTATTTCTCCCTATTTATTACTTTTCTCCTTTTCCCTTTGGGTTTGTAGGGTCTGATGGCAGAGCAGGAGGAGAAGGTGAAAGCTAATCAGTAAACCCCAAATATCAGCTCCATAGACCTGGCTGCAATATAGATGCATTCTTCTCAAAATGGCTAAACACACACACAAATTCATATCTTTTAACAATTCCTCCCCTTTCAGAGTTATGCTTAGAATACAGGGGCCAACACAGTTTATTTTAAAGCTGATACATATTTATTGTCTCTTTTGCCCACCACAATATGAATCATAAAATCTGAGGTGATTGCTTTTGTGAAAAGTATATGACACATTTATTGCTGAAAAAAATCTGATTTTTCTCAGCCAAAACCAGAATAAATATGAGTATCTGAGAAAATAAGAACAAAAACTTTATATTGATTTATAAACTATACAGAAAAATAAGCAAAGGGATAATGCTTTTTTTTTTTTAACCTGAAGACCCCCCACCCCCCCCCCCCCCGCCGCCTCAAATCCCTAGCAAACATTTTAAATAGTCCTTCTGATTTTAAGGACAAAATAAGCCATTTCATCTTTCTTCCCCCCTAATTTCAAAATGCGTACGGTCTCGTTAGTTCTGTTTTTGGTGTTCTATTTTTGGAGCTGTGATGAAAGCTATTTCACATCTTTAAGATGTGATAGTGCAGAAATAACGGTCTCTGCATCCCAGATAATTTAAAATGGAAGTCCCATTGGCAGTTCTGAGAGTGATAAAGAGAAGCCATATGCACAGACACACTCTCTTGAGCCCCCAGCAAACTTGTCAGAGTCTTGAAAAGCACTGGAGGTAGAAGTTCCTCTGGTAAAGCTATGTTTTTATCTGACTCTATCTAATTTTATTCTATGCCAATGGAGGAGAAACCACGAAAAAATATGGGTCTGCTTGATTTTAACAGCTCCTTGTAATTCTGATGGGCTGGCTTTAGATAAACAACTTCCATCTACCTTATAAACTAACAGTTAACTTAAATACATTTCCATAGTAAAAGAACATAAGGGTGAATCTCCCTAATGGCTTCTGAGGGCTTCATTATGCTGATGACTGTTCCCAAATCCTTGTCAGCAGTAATTACCCATGTCACAGCTGACATTGCCACACAGAGGACAGAGGGAATGACCTGAGATTCTCCTTGACATTGTTCTGAGGAATAAGCAGCTCAACTCAGTTTAGCTTTGTTAGATTTTCCAGCTAATGTTAACCAGAAATTTCAGGCAGGAATGGGGGCATAGGCAGAGGAGATAGTAACATTTTAAAGTAATAGTATTAACTTTTTAAATCCCTTGCAGTACCGCACATCACCATTGTAGGACCCATCTTCGGCACCCATTGTCCTGGGCTCCTCCACCCAATGTTCTGGCATTTCCACAATGCTTCTTACCTGCCTAGATATCTCAGTCCCCGTTCTGTCCTCATTCTTCCCTGACAATAATCCAGGCTCAACTTCCAAATTTGTGTGCAACTTCTACATCATAAATCTTATATTAAAATATTCCCCTAAGTATATTCAAAGGTGTTCACTTGCTAATATTCCTTGAAGTTGGGGTTCTTATCTATTTACTTTATCCCCAGTATGTGAAATGGTGTGTGACGATCACTGCTCAAAAAATATAACACTGAATAATTTTTCAAATATTCCAAAGTTAATGAAAATCTCTGAAGGTCTTGAACCGTTGTGAGGCCAGTACATTCCTCCAGCCATCCAGTGATAATGCCCCTGAACCAGCCTAGTGGGATTCTAAATAAAAGGAAAGATCAAAGATATAGTTTTGATTATTACTTGATTGAGACAGGAAAGAAAGGGCTGAAAATAGAGATAGTATCACTGAGCTTTGAATGTCGAGGGAATAAAAATAGGATAAACAGTGAGAATAATCAGATTAAACCTGATGCCGTTCAAAACCACATCACGTCGTTATGACATCTGTATCCTAATTTATACACTGGTCCACTAGCAACGTACTGTTACACATAATTTTTCATTGGGTTTTGCCCTTTGGGTTCAGGAGCTGAATGAAGTTTAGCTGAGGAAGCTGCCCAACTTTCTGCAAAGGGCTACTAGGTGAGTAGCAAAACTCTGTGCAGCAAGATAAGAGTGTTGAAATCATAAGGAGAAGGCTTAGTGATGGCTGGCCTGGGAGCCCTAACTTTCATTAAGCATGGCTGATTTTGGAACCTAGGGCCTGGAGCTCAAAGGGGAGGACTAAGGCAAATGTGATCATTCTAACATTTTATTTCCTTTTCTGACCTAAACAGTGGTCACTGGCAAACATACACATGAAATGATTTTTCTAGAAGCACACCTGTTATCACAATAGCTCCCTGACCCCAATGACACGATCACCTTCAAAGAGATAGAATCCATCAGTGGCACAACCCACCTTCGCTGATGTGGTATTGTATACACCCATAAATATAGGTCACATCTAACTCTTAATCAAAGATAAAAGCAAATAGGAAATAAAAGCTTCAGATTTTGCAAGATCTGACTTCGGATCAACACCACAGATTATTTTATGGAAGGCATGGGTTAAGAGTTCTCCTTTTATCTCTGTGCTTAGTTCGGCTTGTTACCTTCTTCAAAGAACGTGGATAACATTCATCTCAAGATTTTCTATCAACCTGCTTTGAGAGAGAAAGGGCACCTGAGTTAGTGCTAAATTGGCTCAAGTTTAGGCCCCAGTCAAACATAACAGTTGTTCTTCTTGAAAATTTAATTTCTAAAGCAGCAGGTTTCTGGGTGAGACGGCTCTTAATCCATAGTGGATTCCCTCATGTGGTTCTTGTGTTTGGCCTTTAATTATTTGCTCTGGAAGCCCCAATTTGTGGAGAGTGCTAACTGATGTCATACAATTTGCAGAACCTCAAGTTGATCTTAAAATGGTTTACAACAAAAGATCTCTCCCTGTCTCTCTCTGTCTCTGTCTCTCTCTGTCTCTGTCTCTGTCTCTGTCTCTCTCTATACATATCAGATTACTACTCACTGTAAAATCACAAAAAATAGAAGTAGATGGAAATGCTGTAAGTTTAGATGAGATTATCTTAGTCTAATATGATTCTGATAATTTTCAGGTGGATTCTTTAATTATCTGATTAAGGAGAGAATGTCTGCTTCTTTTTTTTTTTTTTTTAAAAAAAAAAAGATATTTTCTGGTGCTAAGTTTTAGGATAATCACCAGTGGAAGTCCTGCAATGACCACATACCTACATGCCATTAGAGAAAGAGGAGAAAGCCAGCAGATACAGGGAATTCGAAAGTGAGGGAGACCTGAGTTCTTCAAATTAGGGTTGATGGAGGACTCACCATATTATTAGAATACATTCTTCCTTTACCGTTCGCATTCCTATTTTTCACCCAGAAATGTGCCGTGCTGAATATAAAATAGTATGTCAATGAGAAAGTTTTGTTCTGAGTAACTAAAAAAAAAATTAAAAAAGAACAAGTGTAGCCAGAGGGTTTTGCGATTGTACTTTCAGTTCTCAGCAAGGAACCCATGTTGAATGTCCTTCCTTTTTCCCCCTTAAGGGATCATGAATGATTAAAAACTTGGCAAATACAAAAAATATCAATTATAAAACATTGAAAGGAGAAATGTTTAATAATTACTTCGCATGCAGTGACATAAAATATATCCACTTATTTCACTCTCAACAGCTTGCCATCCAGGGACATCTCTTTGAATGGGTCACAAATTATGTTACAACATATGTGTATTACAGGTTCTTTTAGGCTACCTGTTAACTTCTAATAAATCAGGCTGCTCAGCAAAGTTGATAAAAAGAAAGCATATTCTAATAGAATACATCTATGATGTTTTTGTCTTGATCCAGGTAGCATTGCCACCTGTGAATCCATTTGCATTCTTTTAATTAAGTTCAATTTCTAAAGAGAATCTAGTTAATTACAATGAGTATTATCTTTAAAGCTTTCTTGTAGTATAAACAATCTGATTGTAGATAACATACTTACCCTGGCTCAGAGGCACATTTCATTACAATGTTGAAAAAAATAAAAGGAGTAAAAACAAGCATAGGATTGTTTTAATATGCATCTTGAATCAGAGACTACACTGTGGAAGTAAAGCTGACAGCAAAAGGAAATCTGAGCTCTATTATGCTAGAGTGAATGTTTTTCAGTAGCAGCACTTGCATCTTGGTAACATCCGTCCACATATGTGAAAGCAAAGCTTATGGACAAATAGGCAAATTATTAAGCCAACTCCCATTCAATATTCTGGTGTTGTATTGAATTCTACTTTAAGGGTAGTTTTTCTTTTTGTTTTCCCTTTTGGGATAAAATTAGCTGGGAACTTGGCAATGTTTTCATGGTTTGAAGTTTTATCCTTGTTTATTCTTTGTACTTATTGCTGCGGTGGTGGTTCTAGTCTAGATTTCTCCCCTGAGGGGGAATAAGAAAGAAGCAAACCAAACAACCTGGTAAATAAGTATACATCAGAGACTTAAGTAAGGATAAGTGAGCATACAGAATAAACTCTGTATTATGAGAGAATGTTTCCAGCAGTGTTAAGCCATAGGAGGCCTTAGATAAAAACCATTGACATCTTTCTTAGTATATTTCTAGAAGGAAATATAAGGTCAACAGAATTGATGATGTGTACAAAATTGTTCAGATATATAGTGAAACAGTGGTAGCTTTATATTTTCTACCAGTTTACACATGGGTATGAAAATGCTAACCAGCATTTTTGTCAAAACTATGCTTTTAAAAGCATTATAAAAACTTTGCAGAGGCTACATTTTGGTGCAGTAAGATGAAATAGGGAATAAAGTTGAGTTTCCAGCAGTAGCAAACAGCAGGAAATGTTCTCTCGTACTCTTCAAAACTTTTCTTGTCCCTCACCTATTTGGATAATCAATCTATAGTGACATGCTATTTATTACACGATACCTCTCTTTGCTGGAACTCTGAAGTTCCTGGGACATTTTCATGAAGTCTCAGTGGTGTTTTTGAGTCCAGCATAGTTACAAGTGAGAAGAAATAAGAAAGCTTTAACCCACTCTTTACCTTTGCATGTAAAACATTTTAAAATGTTCAAAGATCAAACAGTTTCTACTTGGTCCTCCTCCCTTACAGAAAGGTGGGGGAGAGTTTTGTTATACATTATCCTAGTCACCAATAGGTTTGGAATAAGACATCTTCAAGTGATCACAACTAGAGAGCAAACATTAACGGAGACAACATAAATTAGAGTGGATACAAGCGGGTCAACCCTTATTTTCAGCTTGTTAGAACATGTAGTGTAAATCTATTCTAGAAATACCTATCAGAATTCACAGACGTGGTCCTCAATGTATCCTACCCCAGGTTCTATAATGAAAACATCTTAGAATGGATTCTCTCCACTTCCATTTTGACATTTCAATGACTGCTTCCCAGTAATAAAACTAGGAATGAAGTTTACGTTTCTATGAATTCTAGACCCTTGTCTTCCCAGGTTTCCCATGTAAGAGTCATTTGCTATATTCCTTTTTGCAAATTATTTTGTTTCTTAATCAGAGAGACTTGAAAGACCACCACATTTTGTTACCCTCTTCTCTATTGAAATATCATTTGATAGTTTTCCCTTGTACGTCAAACCTTCACATATTGATGCTCGAACAATGCTTAAAAGTTCTAGTAGATGGCTGTTTGTGGAATGCACTTATCTAGTAGCTGCTGTTGTATCATCATAAATAAGTACATTGTACAAACAGCATCTACTAGAACTTGCAAACATTGCAGTTACCCAGGCCTGACCATTTCGGTGCATGCATGACACTGGTAAAACGGTGTTCACTTGGTGATCCCTGCAACCATTATATATATTATGTTACATGAAAAAAGGGACCCAGCACATATAATTAAGGTTATAGACCCTAAATATGCCTTAAAACAGGGAGATTATCCTGGACTGTGTTGGTCGACACAATGTAATTGTATCAGCCTTTAAAAGCAGTGAAATTGATCCAGCTGTGGTCTGAGAGATGGGGCAGAAGAGAAAGAGTGATTCAAAGCATGTGAGACGCCCTCACCCACCATTACCAGTGGGAAGCTACATGGAAAGATTAAGAAGAGATTTGGCCAGGAGCAAAGGGAACTTCTACAATGCAGAGGAGTGAATTTGTCCAACAGCCTGAATCAACATGTAAACTATTACTAGAGCTTCTGGAAAAAAAAGCATCCTAGCTGACTGCTCAATTTCAGCTTTATACATTCTTGAAAAAAAGACAGTGCTACTATTGGGGTTATTATTGTTGGCTGATGCAATCTTCCAAAAGAGACAAGATAGGAAGAATATCGCTGCCTAACTTCGGGTTGCCCCAAAGCAGACCCTGAGACTCTGATTTAAGTGCAAGTAGTTCATTTGGAAATTGATTCCAAGAAACATCGAAAAAGATTAGGGAAGTAAGATGCAGAAGGAAAGGAATTCAACAGGAAGGGTATTATCACATCTGTCCTGTGGGCCACTGGAATTTGGTCCCTGCCAGATAACTCTGAGCACTAATGAGAAACACACGGCTCAGCATGCGTATGAGAGAGCCAGGGTACGTATCTACCAAATATGACTCTCTACCATCAATTCCCTGGCACATAGTTATGCCTTATAGCCTGCTAGGGCAGAGTGGGCTCTGGTGGCTACAGAAACCTTAGGAGAAAAATACGTGACACTGCCAGCTGGAGGATGGTCTGAGTATTGGTTTTCTATGAAAAATAACTACAAATTTAGTGGCCTTAAAACCCCAACAACTTATCTCACAGTTCTGTAAGTTAGAAGTCTAGGGACAGTGTGGCTCAACTGTGTCCTCTACTTAGATCAAGAAACGAAATTACTTATTCACAATTATACATGCTGAGTAAATCTTATAATTTGTCCAGTTTCTGCTAGTTTTTGGCTCATAGTAAACACTAAAATGTACTAAAGAGTAGAGTTTTTTTTAACTGAACAAATACTGCCTACACAAATTCATAACAGCACACAGGGTGTTTTTATAAGAAAATCATAATTATATTTATCTGTAGCTGTGAATAAACTGTTTGCTTTCCTAGAAACCCTATTATAATTCCACCCCCACCCCAAAACAGACAAGATAAATTATTGAAGAAGGTGGAAGTAAGCTGCTGTCTTTCAGAATGAGGAAAACAAACTACAAGTAGGAAAATCAAGAAGTCAGCTTAAATGAGAAAACTTTTATAAACTATTAAGCATAATATTTGGCAATAGTAGAGACTTTACAAATGTGAATCTTAATTTATCTGTGTTATTATTTTTACAATAACATAACAGTTTAAGTAATGAATACCCAGAGAAAGTGCTAAACAGCCTCTCAGAGCATGACTGCTAAGCCCCCAGAAACAGACTGACGTGATCCACAGAGATCCATCTGCTATGGAAGCTTACTCAGCACTTATTTTTGACACTTTGGAAGAATTATTTGACAGATGTATTAGTCAGCTCTGGTTGTCATAACAAAATATCATAGACCAGATAACTTAAACAGCATAAATTTATTTTCTGACAGTTCTGGAAGCTGGAAGTCCAAGATCAGGGTCCCAGCATGGTTGGGTTCTGGGAAGGGCTCTCTTCCTGGATTTTACATGACTTCCTTCTGGCGATGTCGTTACATGGTAGAGAGATTGAGAGAACACACATACTGGGGTTTCTCTTCCTCCTCTTATAAGGCCACTAACCCCATCATGAGGACCCTACCCTCATGACCTAATCTAACCCTAATAACCTCCCAATAGCCGTATCTTCAAATATAATGATATTGGGGGATAGAGCTTCAATATATGAATTTTAGTGGGACCCAAACATTCAGTTCACAGTAACAGACTTTCAGTTTGTTTCCCCATTTAAAGTGAATACTTGAAAACAGAGGCTGTTCCTTTGAAATGTTTTTAAACAATCATGTAAGATGATACATAAGTGTGAACTTGAAGTAGCTCACCCATAATGGAAGATAGATAAATATCAGGCTCCCTTCTCTACCTCTAGACTTCTAGGATACATCCTTGGATCTAGTCACTAATCTAAGATAATAGGTCACTAACTTTTAGCCTGTAGGAAAAACCAGCTGGGGCCATGCATTTCACCCTCTGAATCTCAGTTTCTCTATCTGTACAATAAACCCAAATCAGAGGTTTCCTAAAATCTCAACAGATCTAAAATTCCCTTCCAGTGTTCTTTTCATGTTATTAACTTTTACTTCTTCAAATAGTTGGTGTGTTACATGGTATACAGAATTTTAGTAGTGCAAAAGTAATAAACCTAATTAAAACTCCAAAAATATACTTAAGACCAGATTGATATCATAAATTATATGTATTCTAATGTTTCTCACAGCTCTTCTGATTACTTCCATTAGAAACTAGCACTTATTTAGAGGAGCCTAGTGCCCTGTAATTCATAAAGTGAAATAACCAGCTACAGTTTTTTCCAAGAGGCTGGTTTGGAAGTATTGTTAGCATTCTTCTCCCACTTGAAAAGACAAAATAGTGTGTAGAAATTCCCACTATACATTTTTTTTCCAAGAAGCAACACAAGAACTTAAAAACTGAAAGAAGCCTCAAACCCTCTGAAAGGGTAGCAGGCACCAGTTTACCCCACGAACGAAGCTGAAAACTTCCCACAGGACGCAGTGAAGCTGTGCACCCAACCAGCATGTTGCTACTGCAAATAGTATCTGAGAAAGCCACCACACAGGTTCTGTATAACCACAGGTTCTGTATTTACCACTGAAAGCATAGAGCTGAATCTGGATGACAATAAGCTGTAAACATTAAAGTCATATCCTCAAAAGGAAAAAAGTTTTTAAAAATTCCAATCAATCAACAATAAGTTAAAAATAATTAGAAATAGCCTACCCAAATGAGAAGAAACAAGAAAAATTATGTCTGGCAAAATGGAAAAGCCAGGTTGTATACAGCTCCAAAAGATCACACTAATATTCCAGCAGTGGATCCAAACCAAGATGAAATATTTGAAATACCACATAAAGAATTCAAAAGATTGATTATTGAGTTACTCAAGGAGATACAAGAGAAAGGTGAAAACCAACATAAATTTAAAAAACAATTCAGGGTATGAGTGAAAATTTTCTAAAGAGATAGCTATCTTAAAGACAAATCAGAACTTCTGGAAATTAAACACATTTAGAGAACTGCAAAATGCAATGCAAAGTTTTAACAGTAGACCAACTAGAAGAAAGCATTTTAGAGCAGAAAGGCAAGTCGTGTGAATTAACCCAATCAAACAAAAGAAAAAAAGAATTAAAAGAATTGCACTAAGTCTCCATAAAATAGACAATTATATAAAATGACCTAACCTAAGAATTGCAGGTATGCCCAAGGGAGAAGAAAACGCAAAAAAATTGGGAAACTCCTTTGAGGGAATTGAGAAAAGGTTCCCTGGCCTTGCTAGAGATTTAGACATCCAAATACAAGAAGCTCAAATAACTCCTGGGAGATTCATTTTAAAAGGACGTCATCAAGGCATATATTAATCAGGCTATCCAAAGTCAATGTAAAGGAAAGAATTCTAAGAGCAGTGAGACAAAAGCATCAGTCAACCTCCTATAAAGGAAAATCTGTCAGACTAATAGCAGACTTCTCAACAGAAACCTTGCAATCCAGAAGGGATTGGGGTCCTATTTTTAGCCTCCTTAAACAGAGTAAGTGTCAGTCAAAAGATTGGTATAAGCAAAACTAAGTTTCATAAATGGAGAAATAGAATATTTTTCAGACAAGCAAATGCCAAGGGAATTTGTCACTATCAGACCATCCCTAAAAGGAATTCCAAATTTTGCAACAAAAGGTCAGTATGTACCATAATAAAGCCTCGTGAAATCATAAAACAGAGCTTGTAAAATAACACAATGAAGAAAGCAATAGGTAATAATCAACATGGTGACAAAACAGTACCTCAAATCTCAATGTTATTGCTGAATGTAAATGGTCTGCTTAAAAGATACAGATTGGCAGAATGGTTTAAAAAATCACAAACCAAAGATCTGCCAGCTTCAAGAGATTCACCTAACATACACGGATTCTTACAGACGTTGAGGAAAAGAAGTGAAACAAAATGCATGAAAATAGAAACCAAAAGTGAGCAGGAACAGCCATTCTTAAGTCAGATGAAACAGAATTTAAAGCAACAATCATGAAACAAAGACAAAGTAATTGTGTAATGATAAGAGGATCAATTCAAAAGAGAATATTACAATTCTAAATACCTATACACCTAATTCTGGAGCTCCCATATTCATTAATTACTACTACAACTAAGAAACAGCAACATAATAATAGTGGGGGACTTCAACACTCTATTGACCGCAGTAGACAGATCATTGAGGCAGAAAGTCAAGAAAGAAACACTGAACTTAAACTGTACTCTAAAACAAATAGACCTAACAAATATTTACAGAACGTTAATCCAAGAACTGCAGAATATACTTTCTTCTCATCAGCACATGGCACATTCTCCAAGATAGACCATATTTTTGGCTACAAAATAAGTCTTAATAAATTTTTTAAAATCAAAATTATATAAAGTAGATTCTTGGACAACAGTGGAATAAAACTAGAAATCAACTAAAAAAGGAACCCTCAACTATGCAAATACGTGGAAATTAAACTATCTGCTCTGAGTGATTTTGGGGTTAACAATTAAATCAAGATAAAAATTTTAAAGTTCTTTTTAGATGAAAACAGTGACAAAAGTTATCAAAACCTGGAATACAGCAAAAGCAATGCTAAGAGGAATGTTTATAGCACTAAGTGCCTATATCAAATAGTCTGAAGATCACAAATTGACAAGCTAACATCACACCTCAAGGAAGTGGAGAAAGAACCAACCAAACCCAAAGCTAGCAGAAGAAAAGAAATAACAAAGAGCAGAACTAAATGGAATTGAAACAAAAAAAAATACAAAAGATCAATGAAACAGAATATTGGTTATTTGGAAAGATAAAATTGGTCTCTAGCTAAATTAAGAAGAGAGAAGATTCTAATAAGTTTAACTGGAAATGAAAATTGAGATATTACAACTAATACCACAGAAAAACAAAAGATCATTTGACTATTATGAACATCTCTTTGTACACAAATGAGAACATCTTGAGAAAATGGATAAATTCCTGGAATCATACAACCCTCCTAGCTTGAATCAAGAAGAAATAGAAATTCTGAATAGACAAATAACAAGCCATGAGACTGAATCAGTAATAAATAAATTGCCAACAGCAACAATAAAAAGCCCAGGGCCACATGGATCCACAAATACTACCAGACATTCAAATAATTGGTACCAATCCTACTGAAACTATTCCAAAAGATTAAGAAGTCCACCCTAACTCATTTTATGAAGCCGGTATCACTCTGATACCAAAACAAGGGAAGAATATAATAACCCCCCAAACTACAGGCCAATATCCTTGATGAACTTAGATGCAAAAATCCTAAACAACATAGTAGCAAAGTGAATCCCATAGCACATCAAAAGATAATTCGTGATGATCAAGTGAGTTTCATCCCAGGCATGCAGGGATGGTTCAAAACAGGCAAGTCAATAAATGTGATTCATCACATAAACAGAACTAAAAATATAAACCATATGATCTCAAAAGATAGAAACTGAAAAAGCATTTGATAAAATCCAGCATCCCTTAATGATAAAACCTCAACACACTAAGCATGGAAGGCGCATACCTCAAAATAATAAAAAGCCATGTATGACAATCCCGCCGCCAAAATTATACTGAACAGAGAAAAGTGGAAATTATTCCCCCTAAGAACTGGAACAAGAAAAGGATGCCCTTTTACCCCTTCTATTCAACATAGTACTAGAAGTCCTAAGAGCAATCAGGCAAGAGAAATAAAGTGCATCCAAACTGGAAAACAGGAAATCAAAATATATTTGATGGTGATATGATCTTGTACCTAGAAAACCCTAAAGGCTCCTTCAGAAGCCTCTCAAATCTGATAAATGAATTCAGTAAAGTCTCAGGTTACAAAATTAATGTACACAAATCGGTAGCACTGCTATAAGACAACAGTTACCCAGCTGAGAATCAAATGAAGAACTCAATTCCTTTTACAATAGCTACACATAAAAAGATACCTAGGAATATACTTAACCAAGGAGGTAAAAAATCTCTTCAGGAAGAACTATAAAATACAACAGAAAGAAATCATAGATGACACAAACAAATAGAAATATATCCTATGTTCATGGATCAGAAGAATCAAGGGGTGGGCAGAGGGCGGAGGGATGGAAAGTACCTACCTGTTGGGTACAATGTATACTACTAGGGCAATGGTTGCACTACAATCCCAGGCTTCAATGCCATATAATTCATCCATGTAACCAAAAACCACTTGTACCCCTAAATCTATTGACATAAAAACAATTTCGTAGAAGGATACAGAAGGCTTATTTGAAGGGAAAACTTGAGAATCAACATAGGTAATGAAAGTAACAAATTTATCCATTGAATACAAAATGAAACAACAAATCTACACTTTCATTTGAGGGAATAAATGCATTTCTTATAGAAAGTTCTGTAAGAACTGGACTATGTGCACAGATTCAAAGTGCCCATAGTCGAGTTACGAATTGTAAAGAGAAAACTAAGTGTACTTCAAGCTAGACACTATTTTTCCATGAGATCCAGTGAAAGTCAACCAGCAGTGGCACAAATAGTGAATATCATGTGATAAGATGCAATGAGAAGGTTGCAGCACCGATTTTGACATTCTTGCCACAGATATCTACGGAGTCTAATTCTAATCATAGGAAATTATCAGATAAATCCAAATTGAGGGACATTCTCTAATGTACCTGTGCTGGATTTTCAAAAGTAGTAGGGTCATGATATGGGAAGGTAATGAGAGGTGAAGCCAGTTGGACTTCCTGGGTCAAGTGGGGACTTGGAGAACTTTTCTGGCTTACAAGAGGTTTGTAAAATGCACCAATCAGCACTCTGGTGCATTTTACAAACCTCTAGCTGGCTACGGTCAGTGCTTTCTAAAAACATACCAATTGGGGCTCTGTGGCCAGCTAGAGGTTTGTAAAATGAACCAAATCAGCGCTCTGTAAAATGGACCAATCAGCAGGACATGGGCGGGGACAAATAAGGGAATAAAAGCTAGCCACTCCAGCCAGCAGTGGCAACCGGCTTGGGTCCCCTTCCACGCTGTTGAAGCTTTGTTCTTTCACTCTCCACAATAAATCTTGCTGCTGCCTGCTCTTTGGGTCTGCACCACCTCTAGTAGCTGTAACACTCACCTCAAAGGTCCGCGGCTTCTTTCATTCCTGAAGTCAGCGAGACCGTGAACCTACCAGCAGGAACAAACTCCGGACATAGTAAGACTGAAGAACATTTCATGTTACAGGAGAGTAAAGAGATAGGAGAACTAAATTCTAAACTGATACCCTCTGCTATAAAGGATACCTTCCAATCTGTTAGCAGAACTTGAATTGAGTCTGACAATTCAATGGTATTAACATCAGCGTTAATTATCTGTTGTAAAAATTACTTGATCATGCTATGGTTATGTAGAATAATGTACTTACTGTAAGAAATGCATACCAAAGTGTTGGAGGATGAGGAGACATGTCAGCAACTTACACATACTTGTAGGAAAAACTTTAAAATCCACAAAATATTCTTACAGCGTTTGTGTAAGTTTGAGATTGTTTTAAAAAAAAGTCAAACAACCAGCTACAAATTATACTGAGAGTACTCCTGAAAGTAGGATAACTTTTAAGCAAATTATGTTTTACTAAAGGACTGTGCTAGTATTGCTTTATTTAGAAAATATTAAAAATTATCAATTACCTGAAAATGAAAGGCAAAAAAGGCAATGCACTCAGAACATTAAATTGAATGAGGGTCTCTCATAAGCTCTGTTACTACTTGGTTAAAATGATAAAATTGGCTTCCTGATGGACCACTCTATTGTCATGAATACTGTAGATATTTATTAATCACAGTCTTGGTAGTGTGTACTCAAGACAAAAATTAGCAGTTAGTGGGGTAAGACTTTGAATATGACCTTGAGTAAAAAAAAATAAATCAGTGAAGAAACAAGAAATAGTTGTCTAATTATCAGCTTCAGAGGCCTTTATTTTCTTTAACAATATTCCTCAGACACCCCAGCATTAAGCTGGCAAATTAATGGAGCAGGCTGGCAAATGCTTCTTTCCAGTTTTGCTCTGAATATTTTTCAACTGCTAAAATCTTCTAGAAGTATCTATCCAAGCATGGCTTATGGGGGAAAAAAAGTAAAAAGCTAAATAAACACATTATGCAGCAGAACTCATTTGAATGATTTATTTTAAAACATTACCGAAGAAAGGAAAGAAAAATTCTTTAGTACACAGCGTCTATCTCTGAAATCCTTTGGGAAGATACAAATTTATTTTGCTCACATAATCTGGCAATGAAATTATGGCATAATCATAGAAACATTTTGTAAAATAATGCCTGGGATCTGAGTAATGCACATCACTAGGCAATTTCCAGATATCCATATTATTTGCATATTTAGAACAGGCTACCTCTAGAAATCTATTTTGCAGAAGGACCAAGATATGTGCACACACAAAAATAAAGCTAAGAGTTTTTGCATGATTGCTATGCCTCTCTTTTTATCGTATTTCATAGTGACAAATACCCCTTCGTACATAGTATTCTTCTCCCCATCACCAGTGACACCACATGGCCATTCTCACAGGAAGCCCATGTCAAGAGAGAGCGGGTCGCATGCTTTTCTGCTTGTCCTAACCATGATAAGAAATGATAGTGCCATCTACAGAATGAGTGTATTAGTCCGTTTTCACACTGCTATAAAAAAAAAATAGAGTGGGTAATTTATGAAGGAAAAAGGTTTAACTCACCATTCTACATGGCTGGGGAGGCTTCTGGAAACTTACAATTATGGCTGAAGGGGAATCAGACGTATTTTGTATGGTAGGCGAGAGAGAAGTGTGAGCAAATGGGGAAGAGCTCCTTATAAAACCATCAGATCCTGTGAAGACTCACTGTCATGTGAAGAGCATGGGGGAAACCTCCCCCACAATCCAATCACCTCCCTTCCTCCACACATGGAGATTACAGGTCTCCATGTAAGAATCCCTATTACAGGTCCCTCCCTTGACACATGGGGATTACCATTCGAGATGAGATTTGGGTGGGGACACAGCCAAACCATAGCAATGAGGAAGATTGCTGTAATTTTAAAAATGTATAAAAAGATAAGATGTGGAATGCTGTGTTTGAAGTGATGGCAAATTATCCAATATTAGATTTCTAGGGTTTTTAAAATCCCTCTTCCAAAAGAAAATTTCACAAAGACAGAGGGTAACAAAAGGTAAAGGTAAAACCTAGGAAAGTTCAGTGTCATAATTGTCAGGGCAGAACGGATTTTCTAAAGTTTGCTGCAATATAGTTTGTATTGCTGCTGAAACAAATTTGCACAAACTTTGGTGGTTAATATTGCATGTCACTTGATCGAAGGAATGCCTAGACAGTGGGTAAAATGTTGTTTCTGGGTGTGTTGTGAAGGTATTACCAGAAGAGATTGACGTTTGAGTCAGTGGACTGGGAGAGGAAGACCCACCCTGAATGTGAGTGGGCACCATCCAGTCAGCTGCCAGCACAGCTAGAACAAAGCAGGCAGAACAAGGTGGAATAAGCTGGCTTGCTGAGTCTCCTGGCTTTTATCTTTATCCAATGCTGGATGTTTCCTTTGGTTCCTCCTGCCCTTGGATATCAGACTCCAGGTTCTTCAGCCTTTGGACGCTTGGACTTACACCAGTGGTTTTCCAGGGGCTCTTGTGCCTTCAGCCACTGAAGGCTGCACTGCCAGTTTGCCTGCTTTTGAGGCTTTTGGACTTTGAACCACTGCTGACTTCCTTCTCTAGCTTGCAGATGGCCTATCATAGGACTTCACCTTGTGATCATGTGAGCCAATTCTTTCTAATATACTCCCTTTCATATATACATGTATCCTATTAGTTCTGTCCCTCTTAAGAACCCTAATTCACATAGTCACTTAACACAAATTAATTGTAGGGTTCTAGATAGCAGAGGTCTGGGTTTTGCTGAGCTGACATCCATGTTTTGGCAGGGTTGTGTTCCTTGGGAAAGCTGGGAAGAGCTCCCTAGGGGAGATTCCTTTGCTTTTCCTGTTTCTAGAGGCTGCCTGCATTGCTGGGCCCTTTCCTCCATTTCAAACTAGCAGATGCAACACTCTGACTTCTGATTCCATGGTCACACCTTTCACTTTAACTCTTCTACTGCCCTCATTCCCTTCTAGGGACCCCTGTAATTACATTGGGTCCACTTGGATAGTCCAAGATAATGTCCCTATTTTGTTTCTTAATTGTATTTTGAAAGTCCTTTTTGCCATGTAAGGTAACATAATCACAGATTCTGGGGATTCAAAAGAAAATTTCACAAAGAGACATAAACATATCAAATATATTTGGGGGTCATTATGCTGCCAACCACATCACAGGCAGTTATAATGTACATGGATAGTAGAGAGATTGCAAGGGGGGAAGTGTGGAGAGGAAATGGAATTAAAGATGGAGATTCTATTTCAAATCGTTAGTCAGCATAAGGAAAAAAATGTAAGATGACTGATAGAGCATCTCAGTTGCCCCTTTGTGACCATGTAAATTAGACTTAAGTCTATACATTATTGAATATGCTTTATCAGTATTTTTTCTAAGGTAAAATTTTCATTCATAAAATGCGTAGATTTTTACAAAATATATAATCTGATGAGTTTTGATAAATGTATGCATGTGGTTTACCACCACAGCAATTAAGACAGATAATTTTTTCACTCTAAAAAGCAAATGCCCACAGATTTCATACTTCCATCAATATATTTTCATTCAAAAATTTTTAATAATCTATAGATTGGATGAAATATATCTTCATTTTATATGCATGTATATATATATATATATATACACACATATGCGTGTGTGTGTCCATAATCCTTGATTTTTTCTGCTTCTAAAGGCTGCCTTCTAAAGGCTGCCTTCTAAAGGCTTCTTCCATTTTCAAGCCTGTAAATTCATAGCTTGACATGATTCTATGGTCAAGTTTTCTTCTTCTCTCACTTTGACTCTAAAATATATATTTGGTTCATCATAAGATATATATGTGTATATATGTATACACACACATATATACATAAATATATATATATGTATATATATATATATATACACCTTTCTACTTATGTATTTATAAGTTCTCAAAGGATAGGGACATTAACCTCGTCATACCAGGCTTAGACAACTGGCCTACAACATTGTATTTGTCGGTTTTCACACTGCTGACAAAGACATGCCAGGGACTGGGTAATTTATAAAGAAAAAGGTGTAATGGACTCACAGTTCCACATGGTTGGGGAGGCCTCACGATTATGGCGGAAGGCAAAAGGCAGGTCTCACATGGCAGCAGACAGGAGAGAATAAGAGCCAAGCAAAGAGGGTTTCTCCTTATATAAACCATCAGATCTTATGAGACTTACTCACCACCAAGAGAACAGTATGGGGGAAACTGCCCCCATGATTCAATTGTCTCCCACTGGGTCCTTCCCACAACATGTGGGAATTATGGGAGCTACAATTCAAGATGAGATTTGGGTGTGGAAACAGAGCCAGACCATATCAAACATTTTGATAACCTCCATTATTATGTTTTTGCTGTAGTATCAATATTTACTTATCAGGAAAATATTATAGTGCATATTATAGATCTCTGAAATAGAATCATTGCTATTATAGTATCTACTTCATATAATTCCTGCATATCTTTTTATTTACCAGGACTGTTAGTGATATTAATCACAAGTTATTGCTTTTAGTAAAATATTTCTAGGCAGATCTTGGTGTCTAAATGAGATAGATGACTGTTTTTTTTTATTGTTGTGTTCTTCCCCTAACTATAACAGATTAGCTATAAAATTATCTCAGACATATAGTGGTTAATAAAAACCTAGAAAATAAAGATTAGATCAAATCAAAATTTTGTTTGGAGCTCAAGCAGAGTCCATAAATCTAAGTAAGTTGGCAAAAACAAATGAAAGTATTTCATATTTCACCTGGAATCTTAGGAAAGAGCAGTAGGAGAAAATGCATATGTATTTTTTTTCATCGCTTGCAGGGAATAACCGGAGAAAGAAAACTCTGTTATCCCATCGATATCATGGTACCCTTGCCAATTGACTGGGCTACACACTCCTTATAATGAGTCTTACAGACAATTGGAAAAGTATTCCCACATTAATCAAGAAAATGGATAACACCAAAGCATAATGTTGTTGTCATTACTGGAAGTCCAGGGCCAAAGTTACATGTAAACTGGCCAACAAGGCAAAATCAATGCAAGTGACTTGCAGGTTTGAGTCTGAATCTCTGGCTGAGAAAGAAAGCTGAATATTCCACGTGGATGATGGTGGCCTCAGATGGAAATGAGTGGTTTTAATTTAAGCAGCTTGCTGTTGACAGAAGGGACTGTCTGCCATGCTCATCACTTATTAGCAGTGCTGATGGCTTCACACTTGGAGAAAACAGAGAGTTAAATTTGTTCAAGTCATCTTTAGGCAACAAATATGGAGACAAAGTGGCAAGGGCTGTTTTTCCCAAATGTTAATGTGCGTAAAAATATTAAAACAAGCAGGAATTTTAAACTATCCCACATACAAGGCTGTATGTGTCTTGAGTAACATACTCAAGTCAAAATACATAATATTATTTTAAAATTAAAAATCACTTGACGTGTTTGCGAAAGAATGAAACTTAAAGGACATGGTCTCTGGTGCCAGATGATCGAAAGTTTGAGTTTACCCTGGCGCTGAGTTAGCTGTATAAACAGGATATGCTACTTAACTTTCATAGCTTTAGTTTTCATCGTGTGGAAAATGGAGATGATGACCATCTCACTGTGTTTTTTATGAAGGTTAAATGTGGTTATAGATTTAAAATATGTTGCATGCCTTGTACGATACTGGCTTCCCATAAAGAGTTTTGAGTATATTACAGGTATTTTTCCCTCTTCTTCAGTTGTCTTTTGGTGGAAGGTAACGGATTGGATTAAAAGACTGCTTTTTTTTCTTTTCTAGAGTTCAACTAGGCCCTTCAATGTTGGAGGAACCAGGGATATTCTGTGGACATAATTCTGGACAGCAGAACCTAGTTTGCTCCATGCAGAGGAGAATCATGCTGTCCTCAGAGGGTTTATTGTTAAGCAGTTCTGGCTGACCTGAGAGACAGTGACCCAGTATGTTGGCATGGAGGGATGGGCGGGAGTGCACCTTGCAGTAGGCACGTTCTCCTGTAGTACATGGAGCTGCCTCCACGTCGCACACTCTGGCAGCAGAAGTTTTGGTGCTGTGAAATCTGTGTTCTCTAGGGATGACTGAAGTTGTCATCCCAGAGAGATTTGAAGGGAATATACTCTGTCTAGATAGAAATAACACATATCCTATGTGACAGGTCTGTCTTCTTGTTGCTTGATTTTATCCTGATGTTCAGTTGACGTTACTGCTTTATATAGAAATGGTCAAGTGATTTTTTTGTTTGCTTTTTTATTTTTTAATCACCTGAGCAGACATACATACACACTTACATGTTTATATTATATATTTACAACCCCAGGTTAAAAATGATAAAGCTGCGGTGCTTATAAACAATTTAGTAAACCTGAAATTGTTACTAATACAATTTAAGCAGTTTAGTTAACTTTTTAAAAATTACCAGCACTTGTAAACAAATACTTCTTAAAAATGTGTAAGAACAAATACTCCTGTATACAAATTTTAGTTGATTTCTCTCCTTAGTTTTAATGGAATAATAAAGAATGTTTTATTGTCATTATCTGATGGACATGATTACTGCAGATATTTTATCATGTTGGCATTATTATTTAGTAGGATTTTAGCGTTTAATTCTTAAACATGCACAGAAACACGGCTCAGAGTCCTCTGGGCAATAGTATCTGGTACAGATGCATGAGGGAAAAAGAGCAAAGCTATTACTGTTAGGAGTTTCTGGTCATTTAAATCTTTCACACATCAGTGGAAGAATAGATTTCTTAGTGCTGAAAAGCACAATGATGACTTGCGTATTACAGATTTGTGATTAAATTAAAACTTAAAATTTCACAAATCTGTAATATGCAAGTCACCACTGTGAAAACTATACATTTGCAAAAGCCTTTATGCATTTAGTAAAACGTTATTTTTTTTAAGTTGAACTTTGTCATGACCTATTCTAGAACATTACATGGTATTGACTTTTGAAATGGCAGCAAAGGAACAAGTTTCTTAAATATCTATTTGATTGATTTCCATTCATGCAGATGCATTAAGTTTTTCACTGATTTATGTTCCTCTTTCTAAGTGGATTACAATCAGATTGAAGACCAACTTTGCAGATTCTGCCAAATCCCACTGCTCACTCACATTTTCAAGATTGTCTCAGGAACATTCTTGAACAAACATGACAACATCAAGTCTTTCAAGCAGTGATTTTTCTTTTTATGAATGTAGGCATTACTCTATGAAAATGAATTACATTAATGATAAAATTCAAACAAATTAATAGCAAAACGTCTGATATAAGACAAGATAAAATGTGACGCATTTATTGAATATTAAATAGTTACTTAGGTTTAAATATTTAAAACTATGTAGATATATGGCAATCTCAAATATATCCAGAATATTTAGGGGAAATTGAGTTTAATGCATAGACCTATATTTTCTTAATATTTCTGTAAATGTAACACTAATTATTTTGTGTAGAGTTGTAGCCAAGTCAAGAAACCGGAGTCTTAGTCTATAATGGTTTGAGACCTTGATGAGTCCATTAACACCTTTTGGCTTTATTTATGACTATATTGATGTCTGGGAGAGGAACTTTGAAAGTCATTTCTTCTAAGTAGCAAAGCTGCTTATTGAATTGCATTTTCCATTATCTTTGCTGAGGGGTTCCATAGTCACCTCTGCATCAACATCTCCATTCAACTGGTCATTTTCCCTTCAATCCTTAGGCTGATTCCAATTTCTATTGTTTAATAAGTGGCATTCCATCTTGCCTCTTTAGCCAGTCTCAGCCTCATCTCTTCCTCACATTCCATATCCATTCTTTCTCCACTTTCTACATTTGATTGATTGCCAAGACCTACACATTCCAATTCTATAATAATTTCCTAATCTATTTCTTCTCCACTTCTACTGCAACTACTTAAGTTTGAGTATCCATCACTTATTTGGATTACTCTAATGAATATATAACAGATCTCCCCACCTCCAGTCCTGTTTTCCTCCACCTTTTCTTCAGAGGGTTATTACCGTATTCTTGGAAAATAAAAATCAAGTCGAGTTACCCATTTTCCACTGCTGCCCACTTCTTGTTTAAAGTCGTTGACTGGCTTCTCTTAGATTAAAAAAAAGATAAGAATTGAACTGAACACTGAGAACGCATGGACACAGGGAGGGGAATAACACACAGTGGAGCCTGTTGGAGGCACCAGTGGAGGAAGAGCATCAGGATAAATAGCTAATGCATGCGGAGCGTAATACCTAGGTGATGGGTTGATAGGTGCAGCAAACCACCATGGCACAGATTTACCTATGAAACAAACCTGCATGTCCTGCACATGTATCCTACAACATAAAATTAAATTAAAATTATTAGAATTGAACTATTAAATTTTGATTGAAATAAAGGGGTAGATGCATCTCATTTTCTTCACCTACAAAATGCTATGATCTAATTTGATTAAGGACTATTCAATCTCCCCAAATTCTGCCATCATAGATGAAATTACTGTGCCTGCTTTTCCTGGCACCAGGATATCCTGTCCCTCTACCACCGTATACTGTCTCTATCTTTTAGACACCCAGCTGATAATAGAGAAGACAGAAACCAAAAGAATTGTTGATTCTTAGGATAACTTGGGGTATGTCTAAGTATGTCATAAGGGCATACTTTAAACCCTAAGTCCAGAAGAATTATTGAGTCTTAGGATAATTTTATGAAACAAATAATGCCCAGGGATATCATGCTCTTGCTTAAAGTCCTTGACTGGCTTCTCTTAGATTAAAAAAAATCAAGATAAAATAAGAATTGAACTGAACAATCAGAACACGTTGACACAGGGAGGGGAACAACACACGTTGGAGCCTGTTGGGGATAAATAGCTAATGCATGCGGGGTGTAATACCTAGGTGATCTGGGATTGGCTAGGTGATAGAGCATCCTATATCTCAGAAGATATTATCTTAAGACTGAGTCCAAAATAATTATTGAGTTTTAGGGTAATTTTTTGAAGCTGATAATGCCCAGGGACACCATAGGATGTCCTATCTCAAGAATGAGTCCAGAGCATCCATGAAGGTTTTATATATGACCTCTGACCAAGTTAGAACATTGCCACTGTTTTTTCTATTCAGCCATATCACAACATCATAACAGCTCAATTGTGGCAATACATGATTGGCGTTATAAAAGAGGTGATAAGAAGGCTTTTAATGCTTTTCTTTTGAAAGTATTTATATTCTTGACATTTCAGTTTTTCTTGACATTTCAGACTGTACATACCACACTATCAAGTCAAGCGAGGTTCTCTATCCATTCCAACTTGTGTGTTCATGTGATTCAAATCAACTCAAATCTCTGCTTGCACAGCACATAGAGATAAGAATCTACAATTTAAGGGATTACCTTGCATTTAAGGAAAGGAAAAAGAAAACCTCTTTGGCTAGACAGAAGGCAATATTGACATCAGGCTGGAGCCATTAGCATTTTGATGATCAAAATTCTGACATAATCATGTTCAATATGTTGTGAGCGTATGTTTTCATTTTTAAAAGATAGTCATCAAAGTTGAATGAATTTCTTCAGAATTCGTAGGGAGTAAACATAAGTTATGCAGATGCTCTATGTAGGTCAGAGTTTCTTAACCTAGGCACTATTGACCTTTGGGGTAGCATAGCCCTTTATTGTGAGGGGACTGTCCCATGCATTGTAGAATGTTGAGCAAAATCCCCAGCCTCTAGCAACTTCCCCCAGTCCAACAGCTCAAATTGTCTCCCGCTATTGCCGAATGTTCCTTTGGAGTGGGGTGGCAAAATTGCCCCTCATTGAGAACTAATGCAAATGAAAGACATGGTCGTTTTTAGATTGATGACACATTATTGGGTTATTTTTCAATGGTGAAGAAGAAATGCATGTTGATTCTTTTCCTATAGCATTAGTGTTCTTTATATGTCTATGGAAAAAAGAGACAATTACGAAGAAATAATTTATAAAGAGTGGTATTCTGAACTTAATAAATGCTTTTTATTGTATCCTTTAGGAGGAATATTTCAATAGCAAGGTTTTTTGCCCCCCTATGTTCTGCCTTTCTTGGTAATCAAAGGAAAGTATAATATAGAGATATTAACTGAATATCAAGGGCTAATGATATAAAATATAAATAGAAATAGAAAATGAATTCTCCCCGAGGCAAAGAGAGATGAGAGACAGAGGACAAAGCAGGACAGAAAAAAACAGATTTCTTCTATTTTATTATCTCATTTAATTAAGCAATTATACTTCTTGCTATGGACCAGGACATTTTTACGTTATTTTTGGTTGTTATGTAATCCTCATAATTCAATTAGCTAGGTGCTATTAATATTTTTATTTTGCAGTCATGGAAACTGAGGCATACCAAGGTTAAATAACTTGGAACAAAAGCACACAGCTAGTAACTGACAGGGCCAGGTCATGCCTGATGCTACCTTCAGCTCCTGTATTTAAACCCCCTACTCAACTCCATTTGTTCTTCCTGTCTGCTTAAGTCAGACTCTCTGGGATCCAGGCTATAAAACAGCTTTGCCTGCACGAATTTGAAATGGGTTCTTAGTGTCTGTTCTTATAGCACTGGGAAGGAAGTAAGACCAGGAAAGGGAGAAATTGAGCTGTGATGCATTTGCAATAAAAAACGTCAGCTAATCCTATTAGGAGATCTACAGTGGGGAATGGGAGGGTTCTGAGTTTTCCCACCTTGAGTTTGGGGATGAATCTTTCTATCAAATCATAGACTAGTTGCTGAATGCATGCTGTTTCCAGAAGGGGATGCTACATTGAACATGGCAGAACTTTTCAGCCAAGGGCTGTGCGCAGCTGATTGCCATCAGCTGGAAGGTCAGGTTCAATGAAACTGTGCTCTCTGACTTTGCCCTGCTTGGTGAATGAATAGAAAGGCATAACATTTGTACAGTGTACTGGGGAAATAGAAACAGCTGGTGGTCGCCAGGAAAAAAAAATGACCATGACTTCTAACCACTCTAGGTCCTACCTGGTCTTACAAAGACTGTAGTGAATCAAAGCAGTGCCCTGCTATCACCATTATCCACATAGGACCATGTCAGGGTAGATTTGTGGGGTAGGCACTGCAGTAAGGAACTCTCTGTGCCTACATCCCTGGATGAGGCACCTCCTTCTTGTGATTTAAAGTTTCCATCCAGAGCTTAGAAGCCGGATCCCAGCCAGAAAGTTCCCAGAAATCTCTTTTCCCTTTGTAGGTTCTGTTCCTCATTTGTATTTGTCAGTCCAGGTGGCCAGAGCAGTGGCCTGAAGGACCTTGGCAAAAATACCAATCACCGACCTAGATTTCAACTGCAAGAATGTGAGGGAAATCAGTCAGAATTGGCAATATCTCACAATTTCACCAATTTTCCCTAGAGTTAGTTTGAACCTGTTCAAACCAAGTGCTTCTGAATGGTGCTACCCCTCTTCAGTGTTGACTTGGTGACCCAAGATGTGTCTATCATGTGACCCTGTGATCTTCAACACATGGCTCCTAGGTTTTCCCAGGGATGGATTTCAATCCACAGTCATCTCCAGAAGTGTGGTTGCTTCTGTAGAGGAAATAGGTCCTTCTTGTGGCTGAATTTGGTACCTTTTATTTCTTGAAGCAAAACTACACTCTCCAGTTTCTCTCTGGCAGTTCTGGGTTCAGATCCTCTTTGACCATCACCATGGACATGGTGCTGGGTGACTTCGGCTGCAATATCTTTACCCATGGGAAGAATGAGAGAGCCCTCAGCAGAGGCCAGTGTAGAAGTCCTGGTAGGCACCAGGGTTAGGGCCACAAATGGTCTCTATAAATGTGGAATATCGAGGCTTGGGCCAGGCCTGCTGCAGAGGCATGGAGGCAGCCAAGTTTGTAAATCATTCACTTGTTTGAAAACCATTTGTTGACAAGACTACTCTTCCCCCATTAAATTTTTTTCGGCACCCTTGTGAAAAATCAGTGGCCGTGTAGTATTCCATGGTGTATATGTGCCACATTTTCTTTATCCCCTCTATCATTGATGGGCATTTGGGTTGGTTCCAAGTCTTTGCTATTGTGAACAGTTCATGTCCTTTACAGGGACATTGATGATGCTAGAAACCATCATTCTCAGCAAACTAACACAAGAACAGAAAACCAAACATCGCATGTTCTCACTCCTAAGTGGGAGTTGGACAATGAGAACACATGGACACAGGGAGGGGAACATCACACACCAGGGCTTGTTGGGCAGTGGTAAGACACACAGTGCTCATCACAGCATGAAGAAAGAGCAGTTAGAAAAGGCAGCTGAGACCAGAGATATCAACAAAGGCAGCTCTTCTGGACTCCCATGTAACTCAGATAATAAAGACCATAAGCCACTGTCTGTATTTGGGCATTAGAAGGTCTTACCAACCTTGTGCTGGGGCTTGGGGATTTAGCACCATATCACCAAGCACCTTGATCAGAATTCTTACATGGCTCATGGTAAAACCACAAAGGAAATAAGAATTCAGTTGAAATGTAGTTTAATATATTTGCTGACAATCTTTTCCTCAAAAGTAACTTTTATGGCAATGCCTGCCCAACATATATGTGTATATATGTATATTTACTCATCCAGACAAGTACATTTTAATCTCAATTATTCTTCTGTTTATTTTACTGACTTTCTCTAAATGGGGAAGAAAGTTCACTTAATTACATCTCAGTTTCCACCATATTGTTGTTGAAACGAAGAAAGTCCCACTTTTTAAAAGTTTGGTTTTAGGTTTGTATGGTTAGGCACAAGAGAAAAACAGAATGAACATTAAAAATAATGTTATAATGATTTTAGCTAAAATTACAGTATATTAAATAAAGAAACATAGTTTCTATATTGCTTTTCTGAATAAAAGTACATGAAATTGCCTATTGGCACTTGAAGGTGATTTTCCTGTACTGGCAAATATCTAGGTATCAAATGATACAATACAGAATAAGAGAATGGGTCATATTGGTTAGCTTAGATCCAAGATTGTGAAAGTGGCTGGGTCTTACTGTGTTTTGTTTCACTCATTCATCCATTCAACAAATAGTCGTCCTATTATGTGTGAGACATTGTGTCAAATGTGATAGGAGATAAAGACATAAAAATGAAAGGTCAAATTCACTTTTTGAAAGTTTATACATAAACATTAATCTTAAGCTAATACAAAGATACTACTATATGATCTCACGCTATGAATACTATTCACCTGTAGAGTTCTTTAAGTGTTTTTCCAGTTATGTGCAATAATTACTTGCAGATAATCCAGTTGGAGAAACTTGATACTTTAACATGGGACCAAATAATCTCAATTAAATAGGTAGTAGAATGTGAAAAAAAGAAATTTGGACTATTTTTTGATGACCCTTAAAACATTAATATCATGTGTGCATGAAAAAAAAGATTGACAAATATCATGTACTAGTTTAACATATGATATTAATATCATAAGGGTTATAAAACAATCGCTCACTAATGAGTAAATATGTTAATATATTTCATCTAAAATTGAGTATACTTTTATATCCTCCACTATTTCAAATTATATCTGAAGAAAATAAAGAATAACAAAAATGTTTGTAAATATTTTTTCAGTGCCAGAATTCTAGCATTTGGGATGGTAGCTTTTATTAAGATCTTAATTTGTTAATCTCAAAAAAATGCAAACACATGCAGGGTTTCAGTGGAAAAGTTAACTTAAATCAAAGTAGAACAAATTACCTTTTTTTACCTACAGAAGTGAGTTGTAAGCATTTGTAAGGAAAACACACATTGCTGAAAGGAAGGAAATGCAGCAGAAGATGAAAACTAGATTGGCTCAACGTTTTGCTTGGGAGTGGATGTTTTTGTAAAATAATGCAGAAGCCCAGATTGATTTGTCTAAGCTATTTCTGGTAGCATTTAATCTTGTCAAGTTTCCTTTTGAAAGTTTAACAGTTGACATCTACAGCAGGAAGAGTGACAGAAATTGTCAGTATTTTTTTTTTTTTTACTCCTGATGATATTCTTTTCTTTTCTCTGTATTTCATTAATTTGTTAGAGATTTTTATTTTGTGTAAAAAGAACCATGTTGAGCCTTTTAGAAAAAGGATGTAAGAATATTGTTTGTTCCTAATCGCAATATGCTTTTTATAGGGTAATATCAACTGGTCCATCTGTCTGTGGAGAAGAACAAGAGAAACCGCTTTAGTGTGTAATTTATTTCTTTGGCACATGTTCTCAACAGTGACTGTATCACAACTATCCAGTAGGCACACAATTAGTTTCTTTTGATTTTTGTTATACTTCAGATCATTTAGCAATTAACTTAGCATTTTCCCTGGGCAACACAGTATCATGTGAACATCTTAGTTTATGTGAACATATAACTGCCTCATTGAAAAGGGACAATTCAAAAGCCATATTTAAACATTGCTAACTGTCTACATATTGGAGAAAATATGCATTTGTTTAACTGGAGCATCAGACATATCTATCTGTAGCAGTGTAGTGTTGGCCAGGATTCCTCACAACTTCATTAGTGATAGAGTAATTTGCAAAACAACATATTTAATTGGAAAGCACCTGAAACTTTGTAGTCTGCTTTTAATTCAACCTAATTCTACACTTGGTCTATAATGATAGATGAGAGAGTAATACACTGATAGTTTAAAATGACCCACATATTAAAGTTTATATAAGGAACACAAGTTTTGAAATTTCCATGCTGTCACATAATGACAGCACTCTCAAATTCCCAGAACCCTAGAAGAGTGCTTAGAAAAGCTTTGGAAAGTACAATTAGAATTAATACAAGATCTATTCTAACAGACACCGTATTAAGTGCTTTGTATATGTTAACATGTAGTTCCCAGGACTTTCCTGAAAAGGCATTTTATTCCCACATTAAAGATGAGGAAAAAAAAAACAAGTCTAGAAGATCAGTAACTAAATTCAGATTATCAAACAAGAAATTAGAAGATTAGAATTACAGCCTGAATGTCTCACTCAGCTTTTCCCCTTTCCATGTTGTTTTATTTGTTTAGAATAAATGTTATGTGTCTTTTTATTTTTTAAAAGGCCTTTAAAATCAATATAGTATCTAGATCCTGTATTTTTTAATGTTTTTTTTGTTTTTTTTTTTTTTTACTAAAGATCTCTCAGAATTCATTCTGTAACTGAATAGTTATCACATTACTATCAGCCTGCAAGTCTGTGACTCCTGTATACCACTGGGAGCCATTAGGTGCTAGATGTGCTATTTTTCATTCATTCTTTCAGTAAGTGTTTAGAGTCCACCATGTGCTACACATTGCATCAGGTCTTGAGACATAAAGTCCTTGGTCTCATATGGTTAACCAGTTCTATGGCGAAACCCCATCTCTATTTTAAAAAACACAAAATATTAGCCAGGTGTGGTGGCGGGTGCCTGTAGTCCCAGCTGCTCTGGAGGCTGAGGCAGGAGGATGGTGTGAACCTGGGAGGCGGAGCTTGCAGTGAGCCGAGATTGTGCAACTGCACTCCAGCCTGGGCAACAGAGCGAGACTCCGTCTCAAAAAAAAAAAAAAAAATTACCAGGTTAATAATTTTTTTTTTTTTATTATACTTTAGGGTTTTAGGGTACATGTGCACAATGTGCAGGTTTGTTACATATGTATCCATGTGCCATGTTGATTTCCTGCACCCATTAACTCGTCATTTAGCATTAGGTGTATCTCCTAATGCTGTCCCTCCCCCCTCCCCCCACCCCACAACAGTCCCCGGAGCGTGATGTTCCCCTTCCTGTGTCCATGAGTTCTCATTGTTCAATTCCCACCTATGAGTGAGAACATGCGGTGGTTGGTTTTTTGTCCTTGCGATAGTTTACTGAGAATGATGTTTTCCAGTTTCATCCATGTCCCTACAAAGGACACGAACTCATCATTTTTTATGGCTGCATAGTATTCCATGGTGTATATGTGCCACATTTTCTTAATCCAGTCTATCGTTGTTGGACATTTGGGTTGGTTCCAACTCTTTGCTATTGTGAATAGTGCCGCAATAAACATACGTGTGCATGTGTCTTTATAGCAGCATGATTTATAGTCCCTTGGGTATATACCCAGTAACAGGTTAATAATTTTTTAACAATTATTACATTTGAATTTTATTTCTCACCTTGCATTACAGTCAATAATGAAATGATAAAATAACAATAGCTGTTATGCTACAAAAAAAGAAGAAATCTGGCCTAGACAGAAATCAGGTGAATACTTTCAGAATCTTGGATTGGTGGTAGACTTCCTAAATAAGTCCTTAAATATGTCTGTGAAGGAGAAGAGTGTGTTTTGACTTCGTACAGACTAAATTATCTATATTTTTAAAAGACCATAAAATTATGTAATCTGTGCAAAACCAGGAAAGATACTTATAACTTATGCTACACAAATGATTAATATTCTGAAGTTATAAAGGGTTCTTAAATTTTTAAAAGGATAGAAAATAGGACAAAGGACACAAAGAAACATTTCAAAAAATAAATTTAGAATGTCAAACCCATGGAAACCCGTCTTGCTTGAACAGCAAGCCAGGACATGGGAATGAAATAGGTGTGAGACGGTTTTGCGCTCCTTAGACTCACAGTACAGAAACGGGTAACATCGAGCATCGCTGGTGTGTCATCAATCTCAGCCCGGACCCACTGCCTTAATTTGGTGTTGCAATTGACATTAGTTGGATCCACAGTGCAGAGTCCACCTTGCTGCCAAGGTATTGCTTACAGTCCCTGGAAACCTTGATCCTATTTTGTCCTGCAGAATAAATTCTCAAAGGGGAAGAAATTGAGTGGCAGGGTCTGTTTCCCTCTTTGCTAATAATCTCCCAACACTCGCTTTCATGTGTTCCTTTCTGGAACCTAGATGTTAACAGGTATAGGAAGGGGAAGGTACATAATGATACGTGTACTTACACATTTTAATAATTCAGAGAACTCTTCTCCCCCTTTCTCACCCATACCTGAATTTTCTGGTTATAAGAACCTAATGGCAAACAACAGCATGCAAGTAAACATTGTTTAAGGTTATCAGTTATAAGCTACCTTGAACACTGAATTCTATTAACTTTTTAAAGATACTTTTATATGTTTTCTACCCATCAGAAATCTTTACTGTTAGTTATCTTCATCAGGATCATACAACTGTTAAAATCTCAACACTGTCAAGGGTATTTTGAAGCACTTTGCCTTTTTAGCTGTGAAAAGCACACTTGCACTTATCACAGTTTGGGGTTGCATGATTTGAAGAACTATTCATTATATTATGATCATTTCAGCCAGAGGGGGAAAAGCCTTCTGTCAATTTATCTGCTACCTAAATGTTCAAAGTTGTAATTAATTAGGCAAGAATGTAGAGAAAATGCATTTCAAAGATAAATCTAGTCGCTGAGAAGCTCATCATACCTTATAATTTTCCCATCTCTACAGCAACTGTCAAATTCATGTCTGCCTACAAATTTAGAAACAGAAGAAATCATAGAAGGGTGTAAAAAAAAAAAAATCTGGCAGCAAGCCAAAAAGGATATCTGATATTTGCATATTTGTTGTCAAAAATCTTCTACAATACAATTGGACTCCAGTGTTGAAAAGCGTTGAACTCTAATACGATTGGGCTCGAGTGTTGAAAAGCATTGAACTCTTGAATGTTTGTTCTACTTTATTGTTTCCTGAATGATCAGGGAGAGACAGAGCAGAGGTAATTCTACCTTTATTTGCCCAAGGCTCATTATAAGTTCAAAGTCAGTCATATAATTATGGTATCTTATTATCAAGAAGGCCCAGCCCCAATTGTTCATCCTCCAGTCTTCCTCCTAGAATTTAATATAACCATCATTTACCCAGGTGCTCAGGAACAAAACCCTGGAAATAATAAAATCTAAATATAACCACTTATCACCATCTTTATTCTAAAGCTATGTCAAGCTACCAACACATCTTACCCTGATTAGCAGTTACCACAACCCATTCACTGAACTCACCATTTCTTCCTGGCCAACCCCTCCAGAGAAGCAATTGCTAAAGTTGTTTTAAAAGCATGTATTGGGCCGTGCACGGTGGCTCACGCCTATAATCCCAGCACTTTGGGAGGCCAAGGTGGGTGGATCACGAGGTCAGGAGATCAAGACCATCCTGGCTAACACTGTGAAACCCCATCTCTACTAAAAAATAAAAAACTTTAAAAAAAAGCCAGCCGTGGTGGTGGGCGCCTGTAGTCCCAGCTACCCAGGAGGCTGAGGCTGGGGAATGGCATGAACCCGGGAGGTGGAGCTTGCAGTGAACCAAGATCCTGAGATCGCGCCGCTGCACTCCAGCCTGGGCGACAGAGTGAGACTCCGTCTCAAAGAAAAAAAAAAAAAAAGGCATATATTGGATCATGACATCGCCAAAACTATCAACCTTGATGTAACTATACAATGAATTCTTATCCCACGATGGCCCCTGTTGGCTTCCCAGAACTCAGTTCTACTCTTCAATTCTCCCCATCATTCATTATGGTTTAAACACATGGGCCTTCTCGGTAGTCCTTAAATTCGCCCAGCTTCTTCCCAACCTAGCACCTTCGCACATGACCAGCTTAATATCATCATTAAAGTCTCAGCTCAAATATAAAGAGGCTTCTCTCAGGCAGGCACAGTAGCTCATGCCTGTAATCCCAACACTTTGGAAGACCAAGACAGTAGGATTACTTGAGCTCAGAAGTTCAAGAGTAGTCTGGGCAGCAAAGTGAGGCCCCATCTCTACAAAAAATAAAAATAAAAAATTTAAGTGGGCATGGTGGCGTGTGCCTGTAGTCTCAGATACTCAGGAGGCCGAGGTAAGAAGATTGCTTGAGCCCAGGGGATTGAGACTGCAGTGAACCATGATCGCACCATTGCAGTCTAGCCTGAGCTACACAGTGAGACACTGTATCGAAAACAAATAAGAGAGTAAAAGAAGGAAAAGAGACCTCTCTCACAATTCTAGTTTAGTAGTTCTCAATAGTCCCTCACCAGTTATTATCACTTTTACTCTCTTTCACTTTCTTCACAGCACTTATCACTGAAATGACTTCATTTGCTTATTTAACTCTTCATTTCTGGACTCTATCATGCTAGAATGAAACCTCCATCGGAGCACAGGCCTCTTTCTTCCCCCCTGTGGCTGTATTCCACCTCTACCATGTGCCTGGGATATACTAGGTGTCAAGGCATATTAATAAGATATACTCTTCATTTCACAGATGTGAAATCAGATTCTTAGTTTATTAAAAACTTTTATTAAAAAGTTTTTCTCCTAATAACTAGGCCTAGAAAAGAAATCCAGATTCCTTAAGTTGTATTCCAGTGCTCTTGTGGTCAGGGTAACCAGAAAACCTTTTTTGGTTGATTTCATATGGGCGTTCATATTTGTTACGTTAGAGAACTATAGAAACTGCCCAGAAAGACAATAAGGGAAACAAAAAAATGTAAGCTTAAACCAATCAATCATTCCTGAGCTTTTGACTATCAAATTTGATTTGAGTATAAAAGATAATGGGTAAAATCTATTATTCCCCACATTTATATACCCTAAAAACAGAGACTCTAAAGAAATAGAAAATCGAGATTGTACAATTGAGCAGCGCTGCTCTATGGAAGAGAGGTCCCTGTTGTTCTGGGCAGTCAATGTAAGTACAAAGAAGAACCTCCTTCCAGATGTTCTAAATGGTCTGCCCAATTATGGGAAAGCCTCACTCAAGTTGCTTTGGCAAGGGGAGGCTCATTCAAATGATGCGTTGTTTGGAATGAGAATGTCAATAGCAGACAAGGTAGTAACTATTGCACAGCTCTTTTTAAAAAATAAAGATTACATATGGAAAAGGCAGTGGTCATCTCTTATTACATTCTGTCCAGTACTCCTCTTTCAACTACACAGCCGCCCATTCATTTATCCCGTGTAATTCAGGCGGTATTATCAATCACAATGCTTTTTCTGTCTCCTGGCAAAAGTATGGCCTCTGACCCAGATTGAATTCATTGTGCTTTGTCAGCTTTGAGTCTACCATGATTAGCCTAATGGGGGAGCATGTGACAAAACAGGACCAAATGGAACATTCACGAGATTTTTAACACATTGTAGGAGACAGTGCCTCTCCATATACTCTCTGGAATCAATGAAAACATGAGCCTGGATGGTGGGACTCATTATCACAGGGAAAAATTTCAAGAATGGAAGCAAGAACACAAAAGCAGAGCTCAGTGATGCACAGAAAAAGATGAAGGCATACTTACGGGGTATGAACTTCTGGATCCCAATGTCCCTAAAGCCACAACCATCTGCCTTGCAGCAACTATGTAAATAAGAATTTGCCTTCCGGTGTATGTGGCCTGATCTGTGTCTCGTTTGGTTTCTATTGCTTGCAATTAAAGAATTTTGACTCTGCACTTGTAATTTGTAAATTTAACATTGTATATCAAAAGAAGATATATTTTGGATATTAAATGTTTATTTGAAATTCTATACGGTAGGATGTACAGTGATATATCATTAGTCTTTGACATCTGTTTACAGACAGTTTTATTCAATTCATTGGTTATTTTGCTTAAGGTGTGTATTCATCAGAAAATCCCCATCTGAAACAAACTCAGATAAATTAATATCTATGAAATCGCTATATTTATAAGAAATAGGTTCTATCTTATTGACCAATAGAAAAGGTGCACAAAGAAATCATACTAAATATAGGTGGTTCCTATTCCAGATATTCTCTTCAAGACTGTATTTTTGTGGTTACAGGACTCAGGAAAGGTGATCTTCACTTTAATTCTAACAGACAAAGCTCAATTTCATCAGGGAAAATAATTGTAAATCCTGATGATAAATCCCTCAGAGGAGTTTGCTGATTCAATACTTCAAGGCAACTAGTGTTTTGCCCTCAATTTTATTTTTATTGTTTTTGAATGACTAATATACAGGCATTGATTAATAATTTCTTTTGCAGAATTGGATTATAATGTTATTGATGGATTTAGAAATGGGACTTGAAGATAGATTATCATAACTACAGAGTTTAAAACATTAAGCCAGTGGGACCAAAGGGGGGAAAAGCATACGTAAATCTAAAGCTCAACTCAAAATAAAAATTATGTGTGACGACTTTGACAAAATAGTCAAAATGACAAATCCTTATTGGTAGCAGTGGTCATGCATTTATAAAAGTCTCATCCAACTGGAAAGGTAGAAGACATATAAAGTACAAGCAGATCCTCTTATGGGCTCTCAATTTTCCAAACAAATTGGGTGTAAGGCAAATTATGAGAGTAATGTTGCTTCTAATAAAATATTGATTTTAAATGGATTTTCTGGTACAATTCCAAGGAGAAAGTGTGTACCGTTGAGACCTAAGGAGACTAAAGTACCTTGGGCTCTAAAAGGATTATTAAGCTCTGTAGCCAAATGATATTTTTTAAAAATCAAGATTGCATTAGAGATTTTCCTAAAGTGAAGATAACCTTAGAAGTTGAGGTGACCTACATCTATTTGGAGAAATTCATTAGGATTTTATATGATGGGTTCAGGGGATACAGTTTTTCATTAAAAGGAGTGGGCAGTCAAGAATATATATTACCCCAGCATCAGACAATACACTATAGAAAGGGAAAACAATGTAATTAATAATGGCATTAAGAATCTGTCACAAAGTCTCACCTGTGCCCCTTTAGTCCCGGTAGAGAAGCTATTACAGTAGAGCGGCAAGGACGCATACTATTTAAAGTATGTACTTGAAGGAATACTCTTAACACCACTATAAATTCAGCCCAGTGTTTTGTTTTTTAAATCCTCAGTTGTAATAAAGCAGCATGTCTTCAAGAAATAAGGTTATCTCATGGTTAATACGTCAGATGGAGAAGTCAAGAATCAGAATTCTAGTTGCTAGTACTCTGCAACTAACTTACTCAAATTTATCTCTGTTTCAACTTTTCTCGTCTCCAAAATAAAGTCGATGAAATGATCTTTAATATCCCTTTATGTTCTAAAAGTGACCTGATTGTATGATTTGTCTAGATACTGCATGACCATTTAATAAGCAGAATATGATGGGAAATATTTTGTTCTATAACTTAATTTAAATATACAAACACACAAACCAATAAAAATAATCTAGCAGGAGATAGAAGGATTTAAAACTAAGGGACGTTGGTTATTCCTTCTCTCAGATTTGTTAGATTTAGAGTCTGGGGAGACAACTGTTCTCCTCCGTCTGTTTTTCCTGGTCTTAATTTTCTTAGCCCATTTGAAGGCTAAAAATGTAAGTAAATTGTACAATCCTGACTTGCCAAAATTCCTAAATGAATTGGAAAATGGCTTATATTTGCATGTAACACTGCTATGTATTGTTATAATGCATTATGTATGTTTATTTGTATATAGATGTCTTAAATAATAGCTGCAAGTTTGCTTTCTCCATCAACTAATTGTCACATATCATCTGTTTCCCAAAATTATCGTAGTTTGCTTACACATTATATTTATTTATCTAAGTATTAGTTTGAGGAATGGGGTATTTTCATAGTCTCAAAATGTTTATTAATTACAGAAAAGAGTAGCTATAGTATGGAGATACCTGGTGGATACCACCTTAACTAGATGGTCAAAGTTAACATCACCAATAATGAAGCAAATTAACATCATTCCCTGCTCGTATAATCCACTGAGAAAAAACACAGCATGACGGCTGTGGTGTTCCTGCCTAGAATGCATAACATGAATCCCATCATGAGGAAAACATCAAACACATTTAAATAACAGGCCTGTTAAACCTCCAAATTTCAAAGTCATGAAAAAGAACAGCTGAGCAATTGTTGCAGATTTGAAAGATAATAAATAGACATGCCAACTAAATGGAAAGCATGAGCCTGAATTAGGTACTAGGCTGAGAACAAAAATAGCCATAGAGGACATTTTGGTGGAAATTGGTGAAATGTGATTATAGACTGAGAACCAAATTATATTACATCAACATTAAATTTCCTCCTTTAATAAATATGTTTGAACTTAGGAAGCACATACTGAAGTACTCACAGATAAAAGGGTACCATAGCTGCAACTTACTCTATAAATGGCCAGATGACTCGGGAAATAAAGCATGTGTGTGCATGAAGAGAGAGATTGAAAGGAGGGGACAGCCTAGCATGATGTAACAGCCAAGAGTTGTCCTTTGTTATATGTAAAATACATGACACCTGATAGGTTCTCCGTGAATCATATAGTATTATAATGAATCCAGTTGAAAACTGCTGCCTAATTTTTATTTTTTTTTTTAACTTTGGAAGCCTAAAAAAATGTAGCTATGAAGATAGTACTGCATATTTCTACATTATTCCAGTGCATTAATTTAGCATCTATGAAACTGAACACAGGAGCTATAACATACAAGACTGAGTTTGTTCTTAAATAAAAGGTACAATAGACAATAATTGTTTAGAAAGCTTTGTACTGCTTTTAAAGCTCTTTAAGTGTACCCAACCACAGCATAGTAATTTTAAATAATCAACTCCTATATAGTAACTGGGGTATAGTCTTAACTTATTTAATACTTACATAGCTAAGGGCTTCCGCACCAAGCTAAGCATACAGATTTTTATGAAGCTATTTTGTAGATACTTGGGCATTTTCTTTTAATACCTTGATATAATTAGTTCAGAAGGCCCAGTAACAGTTTGAGATAATTGTGCATAAATTAATTGCTAAAGGGCACAATTAACTTTTTATTAACGTTTATAATAATAAACATTCAACTTAGTTTCTAATATTTCATAAATTCCATATTTTAATTGTTCCTATATTAAGTTTTATTACGTAATGTCCTTCAATATTTGCCTTGGGGACCAAAGCAAACACTGTCAGTGTGCTTAATCCAAGGGAAAAAGCTGCATTTGATTAGACAATGGGAGTCCGACAAGCACGGGCTTCAGTCTCCACTGCTGTCAGAGGCAAGGAAGAAGAGTTCCTTGACAGGAAACTTCCCAAGAGGACAAGCCTATAACAAAAGTAGTGTTTTCATAAAATGAGGTAGCTTATCTTTTTAAGGAACCCTGATTTTTCAATTATCAAAATCGAGCATCACCCTAGAATCACCTTACGATTTGACGTGTTCAATCCTGAATTAAACATCAAGGATGTGGTAGGTTGTTCACTCCTCAGGGTTCAAAAGGCAGCCTATTCTTGACTTTAAGTAGACCCTCTCCTTACATGTTAAAAAAATAATACCTAATTCCTCAAAGAGGAATCATCCAATCTTCTGCCTTGGCAGCGCTAATCTGGCTCTAAAATACTGGGAACCAAGCATCCTGCTATTTTTTGTAATTTTCAGTAAAATCCCTTCATATTACCCTCATTTCCTTCTGATGCTTCAGAGCTTAAAGTCTCTTTTTAGTGGTCTTATTAAATATTTAGATACAAATTCCTTTAATAGGGAGGCATTTATATGATTAACTGATGTAAATGTATGTTGTTTAACTTATATCAAAATTATATCAATATAAAATTATTAACTCCATTGTGTAGTTTATAGTCAATCAGTGTGGACCAGCCACATTTCAAGTGCTCAGTAGTGATATGTGGCTACTGGCTATCGGATTGGACAATGTACTTTTATAGTATTTAATTCATTATAAGTATTTATTTTCACAATACAACTAATTTTAATAATAAAAATATATACTGAACAAACTAACACAGGAACAGAAAACCAAACACTGCCTGTTCTCAGAAGTGGGAGCTGAACAGTGAGAACACGTGGACACAGAGAGGGGAAGATCACACACCCAGGGACTGTTGGCGGGGGGAGGGCAGGGGAGGCAGAGCATGAGGACAAATGCCTAATGGATGCAGAGCTTAAAACACAGATGACAGGTTGATAGGTGCAGCAAACCACCATGGTACATGTATACCCATGTAACAAACCTGCACATTCAGCACACGTATCCCAGAACTTAAAGCAAAATAAATATATATGTATACTGAAAATGGCTGTATACAAATGTCTCAACTACCCCATTTCTTTGTATTGATAAGAATACAGCTAAATATCCTAACTATGCCATTTCTTTGTATTGATAAGAATATAGCTGAAGCAGATCGCTTTCTCATTAAGTTATCTCACTAGGCTAATCGAAGCAGGTAGCTTTCTCCTCAAGGCCTAAACCACCTTGATACCAAATAACAGCACCACTTTTAATCTCTTTCCACTTAAGTAAGTGCCTCATCCAATAAATGCACACAATACTCATTAATATTGATAAATACTGAAGAAGGAAATAAATCACGATGCCTGTGCTTTGTAAATAGCATGGAACAGTGGGGAGAAAAAAAATGCTCCTATCTCTGGGAAGCATGAGACAAATTGCAGAGTCATTATCAAACACAACCCTAGGGGCCTGGGGGAGAAAATCTGCTGGTCCCAGTCTGAGATTGAAAATTTAACATGCGCAGAACCTGGCTAGAAAGTCAAAAAAGTTGACATGACCAAATCATGAGTATCTTGGTTTCTGTCTTCCTGGAGAGACAGGTTAATCTCGGTGTTGATAAAAAGGAACTCCTTAGTGTCCTGCAGCCAATGTTAAACAAGAGCAAATATTACGTTCACTTATGGTAAATGTAGCCACCAGCAGAAAAAGTCACTAAAACTAGGAAACTTGATCCCATTGAGACTGTTTTCCCAGGTACCCAGAGCTGTCTAGACAGGTTGTTTTGTAATGAACAGCCGCTTTCTTCCTAAGAAATACCTTTTTCCATAACAGCTGTGCAAAGCTAAGGAAATAAAGTGGAGATTCATTTCTCAAATCATCTATAAGAAGCTGTTTAATTTTATTCACTTGGTTCCAAACTCAAAGCCCTATAGTTATTCTGAAGATCTTATGGGAAAAGAGAATTTCAGTCCTCCATAGGGCCCCCTCCATAGTAAGGGGATCATGGCTGTGGCACTACCTTCCCAGTGAAGCCATTTGGATAGCAGGATGGTAGGTGACCCCTTAGAATCACTGACACCCATCTCATAAAACATCAGTGCATGCTCAGGAGACATTCCTGGAAAAAAATTCAAAAAAAATTTAATGCACATTCTCACACTCACACACATCACGTAAAACATACACTCATACATACTCATAACACACAAAACTCAGACACATGGAGACCACAAACAAAGCAGATGCTACACATATGAGTATCCACAAATATTAAATGTTAAATTTAAACTATATTGCTGTAAGTTGTCCTGAGTCACTTTTGTTTGTAAAAGATTAGAACTTGTTCAAGATGTAAAACACACTTAAAAATCTGTGTCTAGTTTTGTCTTTAGTTTTCTTTCCAGTTAATATTTTCCATAGTGTTAGTTTTGCTATCCTTCTAACCTAATTGCTCTAATTTTTAAGTATGATCAGTGGGAAAAAGAAAAGAATCCATCATTAAAAATAATCTGAACATAATTTTCTGAGTGTTTTCTTTCTAATTTTTGTGGGTACATAGTAGGTGTATATATTTATGGATTACATTAGCTATTTTGATACAGGCATGCAATGTGTAATAATCATATCAGGGTAAATGGGATATCCATTACCTCAAGCATTTATCCATTGTATTATAAGCAATAGAATGCCATCTGAGTGTTAAGTAACTGTCTTCTCATCACATATATCATATATATTATATATGTATATCATGTATATAAAGCAACATCATAAATATTAAACAGTATCATATATATGTGACTATAACCATATGTGTATGTAACTATCAATTACGTGTCTCTTTATATATGAAGAATAAAACAATTCTTCTAGTCAACTTTAAATGCTGACAAGCTGGAAGCATTATTTGTCTTTATTTTTGGAGTAAAGGAACAGGCACACCTGTTCTTCACTTGTACATCAACTTTCAAGTGAGTTTGGCAACATAAGCTCTTTTTGCTATGCAAGGTATCTCTGGTCTTCCTGAAAAGGCTACCTTATTTGAGAACATGACAAGGCTCACAAAAAAGTACAACGCAAACAATATAAGAGCATCATATGAATGACGTGACATTTTTACCCATTGGTGTTTAAACGTGATCTGCATCAGTTTTGAAGGAGTATTATGTACACGTGGTTTGTTCTTTGCATCAGTATTTCTCTCTGGATCCTCCAAAGAGTCAGCAGAAGCATGTGCTCTTCTTATTCTGACAGAATGATGTGAAAATATCTGTACCTGTAAGGATAATTTCATCTTGTGTACTGGCATTTTGCTTCCTCTAACCAAAACCTTATCAATGTTTATTTTCTTGTTTCTGTGTCGTTTCTTCTATTCTTGACCAGACTTTCTGCTGTAATACTATAAGAGCAGATTCATGTAATCAGTGATAGATACAAGGATTTGGACCTCGTCTTTGGATGACTTGTTGGTACAAGTATAGTTGGATGGTGTTCAGTTGGGAATTTTTCTTTTTACCAAAAAGCTATGCTATGTTGATATTTTACATCCACATACAAAGTTGATACTGAGATGGCACACTGAGACATATAAAAGACCCAGCTGCGATCATTTGAGATGTATTTGTAAGAAGGTATCAAATGTTTTTAAAAATCACTGTTGTCATATTTTTATTCAAGCAAATTTACTTTTATACATAAAAGATGCAAAGCAAAATTCAATAAGATTATTTTATTGAACATCAAAGACTCCATTTAGGAGGCAGATGATAAAGGAGTCAAGCAAAGAAAGCTCAGTGAGCCCATTCTCAGAAACAACCTTCCATGATTTGAATTTTGTTAGTTCTGTCAAGAACAAGGACAGAACCCTTGTACTAGATGACTGTAAAATTGTCGGAAAATCAAAATTAACTCAATCAGATCTAAATTTACAATCATTAAAGGCATTAATATCCTCAGCAATATTAATTAAATAGGCATTGGTTCCTTCTAATGTTTTTCTCCATTTGTATGTTGAGTTAAAAAATATATAGAGAGAGGAAAAAAGTATATATAGATATACAGAGAGAGCGCCTATTGATTTGACTCTTTAATATCCATGAGAGGAGGAAAGAAAAGGTTACGTGGGTTCTAAAAACAAAAACTGTACCACTGCCTTCTAGTTTTGGTTTATGTAGGTAGCTGTATGATATGGTTTGGATCTGTGTCCCTGCCCAAGTCTCATGTCGAATTGTAATCTCCACTCTTGGAGGTGGAGCCAGGCAAGAGGTGATTGGACCATGGGAGTGAATCCTTCATGAATACTTTAGCACCATCTGCTTGGTGCTGTTCTTGTGAGAGAGTTCCCATGAGATCTGGCTGTGGAAAGTGTGTAGCACCTCCTCTGCCTCTCTCTCTGGTTCCTGCTCTGGCTATGTGATGTATGTGCTTTCCCTTCACCTTCTGCAATGACTGTGAGTTTCCTGAGGGCACTCCAGAAGCCAGGCAGATGCCAACACCATGCTGCCTGTACAGTCTCTGGAACTGTGAGCCAATTAAATCTCTTTTCTTTATAAATTATCCAGTCTCAGATATTTCTTTATAGCAATGCAAGAACAACCTAATGCAATATATATAATATATACATATACAAATGAATGATATGTTGATTTGTGAATTATATGTAGTATACATATATAAATTTTGCAATAGATCTTTGTTCATTGAACATATAACATTCATTAAGTTAGCCACTGTAGCCAACTTCATAGCCTAGAGAGAGCAAATGATATTTTTTTCTGAGCATTATATGCAAATTATTGCTAATATTGACCATATATGATTTAATTGTTAAAAATACTCTGAGTAAAATGTCATTATTACTACATTATGTAAAGCTAATGGATTCAAGAGGAGTTACAACTTCAAGGATGGTAGAGTAAGGAGCTCAGCAAACCTCTCCTCAGTAAAACAATTTTATGGTGAGAATTAATCGTAAAATTTGTTAAAATTATCCTAAGGGTATACAGTAAAGAGAAACAGGCTTTCAAGGAAGTCTACTAAATCTCAGTAAGAACAGTGAGTCTGTGGCATGTGAGTCACGATGTGCTCCTCACCATCTCAACTGTGGTAATATACTCTGGACAACAGTGGCCAAAAATAAAGCTCTTGTTTCCTGCATCTGCCTTCTGGGGATACAGAACCAGACCTCACATTGGTAGAGCAGGATCTGTGTTTCTTACCTCACTTCAATCCCATGTTGCAGAGTCTGTATTCTAGGTGAGAAAGAGAGGACCAATCTCCCTTCACTTGTCAACCCCCTCACTCCCACAGGGTGGAAGCTTAACTCTAGGCCCTCCAGGCCAAGAATGCTGGGGCCCCAATCATACTCATTTTATCTCACTCCTCGGGCAAATATTCCATTTCAGAAGGGGCAAGCCAAGAAGACTGTAAGCTACCATCATCTGGGAAAAGCAGTTCCCCACCCCTAGCTGTAGTACAGTGACTAGAGGTTCTGTCAAAAGTGAAAGGTAGGCCGTAAGCCAAGACCTATGCAAGCCTGAGGGGACTGACTTTATTTAGAATCAATGATGGAGAATTTCATGCCAAAGAACTTGGTCAGAAACAATGGAGATCTTAGTAGAGCACAATTTACAAAAATGTGGTAACTCTGTTATACAATAAAAGTGGCAGAGCAGCTAGAACTTTAAAACACAGAGCCCAGAAGAAAGATATCCAAGATCTTGGGATCACTTTCAATTATTGAGCTTGGGAAGAGTATGCACCTGCACTAGACCGCACTCATAAGTGATCAGAACAGGGTGTGGGGAAGTCTTGAAAGCATTCCTTAAGCTACATGTAGACTCATCACAGTTCGTGAATAAAGATGAGGCAAAATATGTAAACACTCTTAACTACAATAGCAGCCTTAAAGCTATAGACACATCTAATGATAAAGGTAAAAACTATCTAATTGGCAAAGAATATTTAAGGATGGCATTGGACCAGTATTGGCTTATTCTATCCAGGATAAGCCTAAGTAGCTAGGATGAAGGATGATAACAAGGGAGTAAAACAATGTCTGCAAGGACATGACAGGTTGCAGACTGTGGGGAAAACAGACTTCCCAGAATTAATTAAGCCAAGTTACTAGGCCAATAAACAAAAAATAGAGCACACAACAAGAACAACTATGAGCGGTGGAGTGGGGTTGCTATCTGAAATTACTGCTGCATGTTATTTAAAACGTCAAGTTTTCAAGAAAAAAGTATGAGACATGCAAATAAATAGGAAAAAGTGGCCTATATGCAGGAAATAGAGGCAACGAAAACAGCCTTTGAAGGGACCCACACTGTCAATGTAGCAGACTTCAAAGTAGGTATTATGAATATAGGTAAAAAATAAAACCACATTTAAAGAAGGAAAGAACTATGGTTACAATGCCCCCAAAATAGAAAATATTGAAGTTGAAAGCATCATTCTTTTAAAAATAACCAAATAAATTCTGGCATGAAAAGTATAATTGACATAAAAAATTCACTTGTAATATTCAACTAGTATTCAACAGTAAATTTGTGCTGGCAGAGGATGAACCAGTCAACTTGAAGACAAATTAATAATGTTTCAGCAATGTGAAGTACAGAGAGAAAAGAGACAAGTGAATGGAGCCTCAGAGAAATGTGGGATACCATTAAGCATACCGATATATGCATAATGGGAACGCCAGAATGAGAAAAGAAAAAGGGACAGAAAAAAATATTTGAAGAATGAATGACTGAAAACTTCCCTAATTTGATGAGAAAACATTAATCTGCACATCTAAGAAACTCCACAAAATCCAAGTAGTATAAACACAAAGTATTACATTCAAATGCATTATAGTCAATGTTGAAAAGATTAAATCTTAAACTCATCACACCCAAGGTATACCTAATAAGCTTAACAGCTGACTTCTCATCAGAGACAATGGGGGCCAGAAAGTAGTGGGATGGCCCCTATTGTGGCACTAGATGGAAAGTAGTGGTATTCAAAGTGCTGAAAGTAAAAAGCAAAAACAAAAAAGAAAATCTCCCAACCAAAAGTCTTATTTTGGCAAAACTACCTTTGAAAAAAGACAAAAAAAGTCTTCCCAGATAAATAAAAGCAGAATGTGTTGCTATCAGACCTGCCTTTCAAGGAGTATGTAAGGAACTATGTCAATCTAAAAGGAGGGACACCAGAAAATAATTCTTATCTATACAAAAAAATAAAGACTGCAAGCAAAGGTGTAACTATAAATGATGGTTTAATTGTATATTTCTTCTTTCTTCATTTAACTTACTTAAAAAGTAATTGCAGAAAATAATTTATGTATGTTGTCTATGTACTGACTATGTGTTGGTATATGTATATAACTATACTATGAGCCCCTAACTTAAAGAAATATAATATATTTGGCCATGACCAAAATGAGGTAAGTTGGAGAAAAGCTTCATTGGAATAAGAAAATTACACAAGAAGATAACTCGAATCCATGAATAAATGAACAGAACTGGAAAAAGTAAGGTTTATAGAACAAACTCTGAATATATACTCCTCTGTTTTTCCCCTCAGCTCCTTTAAAACGCATACAATAACTACATAGTAATAACTATTAAAATGTATTTGTTGGGTTTGTAACATACATAGATATAATGGCACAGGTAATAGCACAACAAAGGAGAATAGAGCCATCCCTGCAATTAATTTAGTATACATCTAAAGTAGATTTTGTTAAAAGATGTATATGGTAAGCCTTAGAACAGCCACTAGTAAAATAACCCCAAATCTTTTTTAAACATTCTTAAAATTAAAATGTTACACTACACAGGAAAGGAAACATCAAACACGGGGGGGCCTGTTGTGGGGTGGGGGGAGGGGGGAGGGATAGCATTAGCAGATATACCTAATGTAAATGATGAGTTAATGGGTGCAGCATGCCAACATGGCACATGTATACATATGTAACAAACCTGCACATTGTGCACATGTGCCCTAGAACTTTAATAAAGTTACATTAAAAAAACTGTCAACTTATAAAAGAAATTTTGAACAGGGATTTTTTTAAAAATGAGACGTAGAAAACAAAAGGCAAAATATCAGATATAAATGTAACCATACAATATAACAGTAAAATGCAGTAAAAAACATTATCATTTTATATTAAATAAAAGCAAGAGTCTTCTTAATTATTACCAATCATATGCTGCCTACAGGAGCCATATTTTGTACTCAAAGATACAAATGGCTGAAAGTAGAAAGATGAAACAAGCTATACCATGCCATGCAAATAGCACTCATAAAAGAGCTACAGTTGCTATACCAATATCAGGCAAAGCAAAAAATCTTACTAGAGATCAAAAGGGGCATTTTACAATAAGTCTGCTCCATCAGGAAGATGAAACAGTTATAAACATAGTTGCTAGAATTAAAGGAATAAGTAGATAATTCAACAGTAATAGTTGGAAACTTCAATAACTCTCCATAAGCACTAGAAACAAAATAAAAAATGATGAATTGAAATATATTGAACGATATAGTCTGCAATATATACTTATTGATATTTGTATAATGTATTTTTGTATATTTATAAAATTATTTGTATTAAATGTCCTCTGAAACATCAAGAAAATGAAACAGGGAAGTGAAGTAAAGACAACTGGCAGAATGGGAGAAAATGTTTATAAATTATGTATCTGAGACATAAAGGATTTTATATGAGGAATATATAATGACCTATTATAACTCAATAAGAGGAAAAATAATGCAGTTACAATAGACAAATCATCTGAATAGACATTTATCCAAAAATGATATATGCATAGTTGATAAGCACATGGTAAAATGCTAAATATCATCGGTCTTTAGGAAAATGCAAATCAAGACCACTAAGAGATTCAGAGACCACTTCACACCCATTAACACAACTACAATTAAACAAATCAGACAGTAACAAATATTGTCAAGGGTGTGGAGAAACTGGAGCCTCTTATTCCTTGCTGGTGGAAATGTAAAATTCTGAAACTTCGGAAAACAGTTTGGCAGTCCCTCAAAATGTGAAACTAGCAATTTCGCACCTAGGTATATACGCAAAAGAATTGCAAACATATTCCATATAAAAAATGTTACACAAATGTTCATAGCAGCATTATCCGTAATAACCAAAAAGTGGAGACAGCTTAAATGTCCATTAACTGATAGATGGATAAACAACATGAGGTCTATCCATACAACAGAATATCATTCAGCAACAAAAGTAAGTACTAACACATGCTACCACATGGATTAACCCTTAAAACATGCTAAGTGAAAGAAGTCAGTCTCAAAGTGTCACATATTATTTGATTCCATTTGTATGAAATGTCCAGAATAGACAAATCTGTAGATCTATAGATCTAGAAATTCAGTTACTGATTATCTGTTGGCTTGGGGTGGAGGGAATGGAATGGGCCTGGTTTGTGTTTTTTTTTTTTTTTTTTGGAGCCGGAGACAAAATATTTTAAGATAGTGGTGATGGTTGTATAACCTTGCGAATACTCCTAAAAAACATCAAATTGCACATTTTGAATGAGTGAATTATATAGTAATTGTAAGCCAAAAGGACTATTTGGAAAAAGAAAAAAAAAAAAAACAGAGCTAACAGGCTCATAGATGTAGTAACACACCCTTAGTCATGTTCCCGGTAAGTGGCAAAACTGGAATTTAACTATGATTGTCCAAGTGCAAACTCTATTATTCTACTCCAGATCTCTCAGGCTGCTTTCTAATTCTAAAATTAAAATGTCTATAAACCAACTTTTTGCAAGGAGAGAGATTCAAAGAAGCTGATGTGGCTTCCCTTACACATTGGAGGACTTTGCATTCAAAGCACAGATGCCCTTCAGTGAAGTCTCACACTATTATTTATTGAACAATAGGAAATCATGACAGAGTGACACAGAAGTCATGTGGGCAGTTTTCAAGGTAACTGAAGCTGGTGTCAGCTCTGAAATACACTGGGATGCAAGCAAATTCTTACAGATTTGAAATGTCCCTCCAATAAAAGGCTTGTTCCCGTTACCTCTCCTTCTGGCAAAAACCCGTACCCCAGATCAATCCTCAAAATACTCTCCCCAGTCCAACCCATAGCCACAGCCCGTGGCAGCCCCTGTCAATAAGTTGGCATTAAGGATAGCTTTAAGATGCACCAATGTGGCTGGGCAACATGGCTCACGCCTGTAATCCCAGCACTTTTGGGAGGCTGAGACAGGCGGATCACCTGAGTTCAGGAGTTGAAGACCAACCTGACCAGCATGGCAAAACCCTGTCTCTACTTAAAAATACAAAAATTAGCCCAATGTGGTGACGTGCGCCTATAATCTCAGCTACTTGGGAGGCTAAGACAAGAGAATTGCTTGAACCCAGGAGGCAGAGGTTGTGGTGAGCCGAGATCATGCCATTGCACTCCAGCCAGGGTGACGGAGTGAGACTGTCTCAAAAAAAAAAAAAAAAAAAAAAAGGAAAATGCACCAATGTAAAGTGGCAGGTTCTCTATTGCCAAACATTATGATATTACCAGGGTAAAATCCTAACACAAAAGGACTGCAACTGTATTAATAACGACTCAGCCAGACAGAGGCGGTGATAAGCACAGATTTCCTTTATAGGACCTTTACTTGCAACCCAAAACACAGCCTTTGCAGAAGACAAGCAGGCCTGTTTCACCTTTCAATCCAGTTCTCACTTTTTCTCCTGCCTGGAATCCTGTGTATATGTGGGGGTGGTGATGGTAGAATTCTGGCTTTATCGAATGGTCTTAAAATAATGTGCCATAAAAATTTCACCTTTCTTAAAATAGAAATATGAGCAACAAATAAATCAGATAGCAGAATGGAGAAGGCTTAAACGTCCATGTGGATCCATATCCTTGTTTACACCACACACTAGTATTCTCTAAGACTCCTGACCGAAATACCCGCATTTTCCAGAATGTTCTATGAGATGTGAGTGCAGATATGCTTTTAGGCTGCATCCTCTTTCTCACTTTGCTTTGTGCAAAATTGAAAATTTCTGTACTAGAGAAATGAATGACATGTCCTTTTAGAAGTCCTTCATGGAAGAAGTCAACACTTCAAATATGTGGAAGGAAGTCATGTTAATATCTTCAAGATGCTAAATCACAAGGCGACTACGTGGACCTCTGCGTGGCAATGCTTCCTAAGCATGCACACCCTGACTGGACATGATTACCTGGACAGAACGCCTGCATTACGTTGTGCTGTTTCCTCAACCTGTCTTTTCTTCAGGCATACTTTCAGAACTACAACAACAATTTGGATAAACATCTGTGTTTTAATTAGACAGAATAAAAAAAGAATATTTTAATTAATGTCATGTATAATTTTGTATAATACTTATGTACAATTATATATCTAACTATATATATAGTTAGCTGTATATGCCTAATGTAATCAAGAAGTAAAATTTCCAACCAGCCTCCTAATTATATGGGCATCAATTACCCTGACAAGCATAAGAAAGCTACCTGAACCCTTTTGAGATTTCTAGATCTCTCTGGCACACTGGGCTGAAATCCTAACATTTTCTTCTTTTTGCACAGTGCTTAAGGCCAGTTTCTCTGGTCTATTAACTCACTTGTAGAAAGGAAGAGTAAATTGCCCTTGACTGCACAAACAGCCTTGACTTTTTTTTTTTTCCCATGAATACAAATGGAAGATTTTTAAAGCTTGGCAGTTTGCAAAGACATGACTCCTAAGACAAATTAAAAATCAGGAAAACTTTTTTTTCTAATTTAAAGTTTGATTTTGTGGGGAGGTAGCCTGGGTGGTAATTATGATTCTGACACTGTTTGGCAATCTTAGACAACCATATAATCTCCCTAGACACATATTTTTCATTAATTAAAAAAAGTGTGAATTTAATGTAGGAAGGATACACCAGACCTCAAATACTTATCCAGTTTCAAAAATTGATGTTTTCATAATTTAATATGCATAGAACTAGTACCCTCCTCCTCTTCCTGGACTTCTAACAGATGCTCCTGCCATATGCTCCTCCTGTGCTCTGTGCAGTGATCCATTGTAGCAATTATGTGATTGTATTGGAATTTTGTTTTCTATATTTGTCATTCTGGTAGCTTATGATGGCCAAAGTCTGAGTTTGCTGTTTCCTTTTTCAACTTCACGTTTTAAGTTTCAAACATGTAGCTTAGCACAAAGCGATTCTAAATATGAAGTTGTTAAATGAACTGAATGAATGAATAAATTAATTGATAGTATTAAGCAATAAAAATTGAGTTACTTGTACTTAATTTGCATTTTAGGAGAAAAAAAAAGAAGTTGTATCAAGCGTGGCCTTACCAACAGGCAACCACCTGGAGGATACATTCCAAGTGGACTGGTCAATGTTTCCTTAGTATGCGATCTTAGCATGCAAGCTCTGGAATTCCCCAACATACTAATTTAGGTGTTACTTAAAAGCTTTTGGTCCTCAAGTGTTCATTGTGAAAATGCAAATATCTTGGTAGAACAGAAAAGAAGGCATTAATTAGATAGTGTTAAAAGTAGAGCTAAAAGTGAGAACAGCAAGGAGAGAAAGAAGCATGTTCTGGATAAGACAAGACAAAGAATAAGACCGTTTTCTTCTTTTATTTCTCGTTTGTCTGTCTGACTATTCTATGCCAGACACATATTACAGCCTGGCCAACATGAATCCTAAGGTCTGATGGGGAATAGAGATGATTAAGCAAGAAATTCTACCATGGAATGATCAGTGCTGGGCTAGGGAAACATAGGGGCTACCACAGAGGGATCAGAGAAGGCTTCCAATGGGGATGACACCCTTGCCTAGATCTGAGGATCCAGTAGAAGTTAATGAGATGAAGAGATGAGGAGAAGTGGTCCATTGTGAGACAAAAATGCCTCTGTGTGGAGTGAGACTCAGCTAAAAATGCAAGATTCATGGTGTAAGATTTAGAATGTTGTGGGGAGAAGGGGATGGGGAGAGATGGTTCTGGAGACTTAAGCAGAGGCTGGCACATGTAAGTCTTGTAAACCGTGTATAATATGTAAACCGCATTAAATCTCAGGGTCAAAAAATATTTCCTTATAGAGTTTTAGACAGAGGAGTGACAGATCTGGTATAGATTTTTCAAAATTCTCTATAGATTTCATGTAAAGACATTATTTCTCAGAAAGAAGTATATTGGAAGCCAAGAGCTCAAATTAAGAAGATTTTCCAGATCAAATAAGAGATAAAGTGTGGCCTAGACTAAGTCAAGGACCAGTTTGATAGAGAAAAGAAAATGCATTTAGCAGATAGAAGGGGCAGGTCTAAATAATTCATGTAATCTGGAGGTAAGGAAGAAAGACGAATTAAGAATGAATTACAGGCTTGGGACACTCCATAGGTTTTTAACGATACCATTTGTTCAAGTGGGAACATGAAAGCAAATTCATGTTTCTGAGAAATGCTGGTAAAGTGCATCTGAAACATGTTTTCGTTGAAAAGGAAAAGCTAGTTGTATATTGGAGTCGTGGGCAGGAAAGACAAGTTTAAGTGGTGTTCGGATAGTGGTAAATGGAAGTGATGATATTCCTGGAGAAACATGGACAATTTGTTTGTTAGACATTTTTACTTAACTGTAGTTTTTATCAGCAAATCCCTGTGATTGTGATTCTGATGAGACTCCAGTTAAGAAGTACTAGCTGGGGACCAGTCAAGGAGAGGGACTTGGAGAGAACCCTGAGGGATAGTGGCCTTTAAAAAATGGGCAGAGGAAAGGGGTCCTGTCCTGGAAACTAGGAAGAGCAAGTGGAAGGTCAGGATGAGATCCACGAGCTGGAGGTGTGGTAAAGTCAATGTGACCCAGCCAGGTCACTTATGGCAAAGACTGAGAAGGTGCTATGCATTTAAGAAACAGAAGGTGGCACAGAGCCATGAATTCAAAATCATCGCAGCCTTTTCTTTCCCGATGGCACAGCCTGACTCCCACTTCAGAGCTGCAAGGCAATGCATAGACTTTTTACGCATGATATAATACAGGGGTTGCCCAATTTTCTCTGTAAAGAGCCAGGTAGTAAATATTTTGGGTTCTCTGTTGCCACTATTCAACTCTGCCATTGTGGCACAAATTGTAGCCGTGGGCAATATGCAAATGAACAGATGTAACTGTGTTCCAATAAAACTTCATTTACAAAAAAACAGGTTGAATTTGGGATTTGGCCCAGAGGCTATATTTTGTAGACCCCTGACATAATATTTTTTCCAAAATCCCAAATTGAAAATAAGAAGAATTCTTACATACCTTTCACCCAGGTCCCCTTTATATTAACATTTTACGTAACTCTAAGTACAATGATCAGAACCAACCAAGAAATTAATGCCCATATAACAGTATTAACCAAATTACAATACTTTAATTTTGCAATACTATTAAAGAATACACCTCTACATTTCAAGTTTTTCCACTAGTGTACTTTTTTGTCTTAGGATCAAATCCACAATTGCATATTCAATTTAGTTGTTATATTCTCCAAGCTGTGACAGTTTTTTCAGTTTTTCCTTATCTTTGACCCTGATACATTTGAGAAGTACTAGTCAGTTATTTTGTATGATGTCTCTTAATTGGGTTTGTGTGTTGATTTTACATTTTTAACTTGAAGTTATGCATTTGGGGCAGGAATACAATAGAAGTGTGCATCGTATTGGGGGGAACATGATGTAAATGTATCTTCCTCCTAGAGATGCTAACCTTGATTACTGGTTCATGTGAGTTTCTGCGCAGTAAATTTACTAATTTTTCGTTTGCAATTAATATCTTAAGGGAGATGCTTTGAGATTATACAAGTAACCTACTTGTCCTTAAATTTTTACCCACTAATCTGAGCATTCGTTGGCCAATCTTGTCTCCAACAAAAAGATTGTTGCTTATAATTATTAGGTGTTTGCAACTTTTCTCCAAACTTAAATAATCATCAGGAAAAAATAAGATTCCTATGTCCATACAACCTTGTTGCCATAATACTAACAAAAAATATAGTTGTTTCCCTTGGAGATAAATTTTAATGCCCAGGCAGGCAGGCAGTCAGAAGCTGCCACAGTGGATATTTGCAGTTGTTTGAAAATGCTGGAAATGCTTTGCTTAGAGCAAGGATGGCAGACTCTGAGATGATGCAGGTGCAAATGCTTTCTCTGAGGTATTCTGGGAGGTGGTGCAAGCTGCTACAGGCTAGTGCAGCACAGGGCTAGCTTTGGCAAAGGTCATTTAAACCTAAATTTAAAAAATTTCAACTGAGGATTTGCGTTTCTTCTTCACTCATTGTTAACTTGTCTATGTGATAGCAGGAATCTGTAGCCATCCTACAACATGTAAGGGGAGGTTGTTAGGAAAAACAGAACACAGAGTAAAGAAACAGAAGGCTTTGAAGTCTATGAAGATGTCAATAACAGGCTGCATTACCAAGACCTGAAGCGAACTACCCCCTGTGAACAACTGTTATGTCAGAAAATAACCTTGGTGTAACATTGGGCAATGTAATCAGAATATTGTCTTACCTGCAGGCAAGACCATTTTGGCAAAGGACATCTGCGATAACCTTAATGAAGTTTTGGAGAAGCTGCACAGGCTAGGTGCGCCATTTGTCAATATTTGGTACAGACCAATTAGAAATAATCTGATTAAATGTGTCATATGTGCTTTTAAATTCTGCAAGCAAGAGAAACTCAGAATAAATAAAAGCTATTGTGAGGTTTTTGAGTGCAAAGACATATACAATCAACATAGGTGAATCCTAGCTAGTAAAACAATTTCTCTTATTTAATTTTATAAAATATTTATAAATAGATATGTATAAAATGTGTACTAAACTCTACTTACTTTTAAAGGTTACAACTTTCCTATGTCCTTAGTGGCTCAACATGAGGCTTTTATAAAATAGGAGTGGAGAGGCCACAGGCCAAAATTATTTCTGCCTTGTCAAAGTACAAGTGAAATTCTGTCCCTTTATGCGGAATGTCACAGTGTGTCCCAATATTTTTTCTTTAAAAATATCATAATTTCTATGCTGCTGCAGCTGCACCCTTGCTCTATAGGGCATGGAGTAGAAGGGAAAGCTGGACCAAGCCTATTGGTGTAAATTAGTGAGAAAGTTTTCCTGGTTTCAGGGAGATCAGAAAGGTATCCTATTTATTCCACAATTCTTGTTTCTTTTTTCTAGAACCTGAACTTTTTTTCATATATATGCATATATTATAACTTGGGGAAATGAGATAGTTTTAGGTATTTTATGAGGAAAACTTTGTAAGCTTTAAAGTGCAAGTTTTTATTTAAGACATTATTTTTGTTTTTGATGAAGGAAGCAGTTCAAAACCCAGGAAAATGGAGGAAAATAACTTGTCACTTAGAATCTGATGAATACCAGGAAAGAAAACAAATCTTATTTTAGTCATCTATTGCCTACAAATGCAAATAGTGAAGTGTCTGATTGTTTTGGAGACAAAAATTGTCAGATGATGCAGGTTCAAGAAAATAAAGTATACAGCATGGTTTTGTCCTATAAAATTAATTGTCATGGAATCATTACAACTAGTTAAATTTGAAGTAACCTAGCATGACATACAAGAATGTTCTTTCATAAAGATTTTCGGTAGAACTTGTAGTTGTATGTACAAGATGGAGACAACTGAAGTTGGAGTACAACCATCTTACAGTTTTCCAGTATACTGTACAGTACATCCTCTAATGATCATTTAGACTAAACCAAGAAGAAGAAATTAAGAATGAAAAGAAAAGCAGCTGCTTCTAAGCCTGGTTTCTACAGAGTCTAGTGAAATAGCAGTGACTCATGATTGTGCCAGATATGTCAGCTATTTGACGTAAGTGTTATTTTAACATCTATGTCAATGATGTTATTAATAATTTTAAAATTGAAATATCAAATGAGGATGGATCACACTGAGTTTGAGCTTAAAAGGTAGCTTCTAAAAGAGTTTGAAATTAGAAAAAAATGAGTGGTTAGACTTTACATAGCATTTTAAAATCACAAACCATTTTCAAGCATTTCCCTCATCAAGGAAACATTATTAAAAGAAGGAAGCGAAGCCAAATGACGCAGGTCTCTATGTGGTCAAGGTGGGACCGAAACGTCATATTCAGAACCTGAGTACTGGCCACTTTCTTATGCAAAATCCTCATTCCCAAAGTAAGGCCATTGCCATATTTAATGTGACCTAAAATTTACTTTTTCCTCTTGTGCAATTTCCCAGAGACAAAAACATGGTTGAAATTATCTTAATCCTTAGAAACAGACTAAGTAGTTTATTGTTTTTTTTTTTTTTTCTTTCTGAACCATGCTTTCTAGTCTGATTTCTAATTATATGTGTGGGAGATTGTAGGGTTTGAAGAATCTAGTGAAAAGTGGGATTCTCAGTAATTTAAGTGTAACAAACCTTATAATCCCCTTGGACAGACTCACAGAGCAGGGAGCTGCATTTGAAAACCACTGTTCTACCCATGTCTTGGTTTGGTTTCTTTGCTTAATTATTTACCTGCTACTGTTACTGTGTCTGCTGAACCTGTGATAACTTAAAAAAAGGATTCTGATTACGTTGTTACAGCTGGAGGTTTTTGTTAAGAGAAAACCTTCCTGGACAATAAAACAAAACAATAATACAATATGGCCAGGAAGATAGTGCCTTGAAATTTTCAACTAATCTTATTGTGTTGGGATTTTCAAAAAATTAATATTTACTTCAGATACCTCAGATGGGTGGGGTTTTCATGAGGTAATTTGTGCTCATTTTTGGTGGGAATGGGACAAATATGATGTCTATTTATCCCATTGAAGGTAGTATAATACTAAACACACAAGCATTTTAAGTTGCTTGGTGAACTTTATAACCCAGAAGGATTAGGATGTTGAAGAAATGTTATCACTTAATGATTGATATTTTCAATGAACAAAATAACTACATGAAGAAAATGGATTCTCTCTGTCTCATAATCTCTCTAATAATCTAGTAATTTTATTATAGCACCCTACATTATACTTCTCAGAAGTATTATATCCCATTAAAGGATGCATGTGTCAGGAAACCAAAGGTTTCTTATTGACACATACAACTCTATTAACATGGAATTCAGAGATAATTTTCCTCTGTAGTTAGACTCTGCTGAGTATTTTAAAATTCGTGGGAATAATCAACACCCAGAAGAATTACATCTTTGACAATGAAAAATGCATTGAGAGGTTTGTTTAGAGCCTTTACAAACCACTACTTGAGCTTATTATTTATGAACTCTTTGCTCTTTAAAATTGAGAACAAAGCAATTAACTGTAATTTCACACCTTCAGAAGACTAAGAACACAGTCTGCCATCTATTGTAAATTCCAAAGTGTATTCTTTCACTTAAATTTATAGTTCCATTTTGTGGAAATTTTCCTCTTACTCCAAAGACTATTTAAAATGAATCTTGTATTTTGTTCACTGCAAATGGTCAGTGTGGATTTTGTTCTTTAGAAAAATGAGCTTAATAGATCTCATTGTAAAAATAGTTGCAGGTCCAATATGTGAGAACATGATCCACACAGGCCGACTGTGTCAAGAGAGATGAGATGCTCCTTGGTTTGTCACTGAATGTGGTGCTCGGAATTTGAGAAACATGAATCAGGATAACAACTGGCATCCCCGTTAGTGAGCGTGAGCACTTACTACATACTTAGTGCTTCATGGTTACCCCTCAGTCCTCAAAGGGACCATCCTATACTCATGCTGCCCACTAACCTAATGTGCCCTCAAATCAGCTGAGACTGGAGAGGGTAACTTTTAGCATCAAGTCACACAAGTGGGAAGGCACCGATTTGAACCTAGGTAGCCTTACCAAACTTTGAGCACTTTCCTCTATGCTACATTCTACCCAAAATGAGTAGCTCTGAAGGACTGTGAAAAGCTAAACAAGATCAATGACATTTTATCGACCTACTGAAACTCAACACCTGTTCCACCAAAGGAAAGTAACAAGAGGTTCATTCTTGATGTCAACAACAGAAATAATTCACTTGATTTTCACACTTCAGAGAGGCTTAAGAAATTAGAATTTAACTTATTTACCCTTGTTGATAGGATCTTAATGTTATCTCTTTCTTCTTCTTCCTCCTGCTTGAACTAGACCTTGTGACCTCCTCCTAAGCTGTTATAGCATCTTACCTCCTTTAACCACCTGATTAACTATATTTTTCAAAGAGCAGTTCTATTCATTACCACTCTACTGCTCAAAAACACTTTCAATGGTGGCTTAGGACTATAAGATGAAACCCATACAACCCTGATTTCTTGTGTCTGTTCCCCAGGTGTGTTTTCAACACTTCTCTTCCTTTTCCTATGAAGAGGTAACTTCTAATTCAACCATATTGATATAATTCGCTTCCTCTCAACCTCAATCCCAGGACTATTCAACAAATACTAAGATCTCACCATGTTTAGTGGCCTGTAGCAGGCACTTTAATATATACAAATATAAACTCTTCATAGATCCTGCCCTCAAGAATCAGATGTTAAGTAGTCAAGCGATGCATATGCCTACATAAGATAACCCAAAAGAATAACTAGAGCTTTCAAGATTTTATGTAATTCTCATAGAACGTATGTATTTATCTCAGTTATTTTGACAATATTAACAATTGAAACAGACTAATATACTTGGTATGAAAATGGTGGTGAGATTAAAGTTATGATATTGACCTCAAGAGGATAGAAATGCATAGTCCCTTTTCTATTCTGCTTTCGTTTCTGAATTTATCTTATTTTATTTTTCACATTTTCCGCAAATACGCTTACTTACTTTTCCACTACTGGCGATCCAGTTTTCCCAGTGTATAAGAATGCTTTCTCACTCTCTGCCTATGCCAACTATATTACAATATTATCATACTAATATATCAAAGCTTATCATGTAGCTCCTCCACTTAAAAAAAATTTCCATTTGTGATTTCCCATAGCTCTCAATGTCCTCCCTCAGTCTGTATTTCTGTCATTATGTGGTGTTTGTATATTACCTTGACAGAGTCTAGATCAGGGCTGTAAAAATCTTTTACATACTATCAGTGGTCTCACTATCTTTTTCTTTTTTAAAATAACTTACCTCTCTTTTCCTTCCTCTGTGTGTGTGTTTGTTTGTTTTTGTCTTTTTCCAACTATCTGTCCAATGCCAAGGGCTTCAAATGTTTACTAAGCCTCAGTTGCTCCACTTCTAAATCAGCAATGATGTTACTTAAAATATAAGGTTATTGGGGGTACCCAATGGAACACTTGGCTGGGCCCTGTGACTGACACCTATAATCCCAACACTTTGGAAGGTCACAGAAGGAGAATCACTTGAGCCCAGGAGTTCTTGACCACCCTGGGCAACATAGTGTGACCACATCTTTACCATTTTTTTTTTAATTAGCTGGGGGTGGTGGGACATTCCTGTGGTCCCAGCTACTCAGAAGGCTGAAAATAGGAGGATTACTTGAGTCCAAGAGGTAGAGGCAACAGTGAGCCACTACATTGCAGCCTGGGTGCCAGACCAAGGCCCTGTCTCAAGAAAACGTTAGTACTTGACAATAGCAACTGAAAAAGTGGTGAGGAAGAAAAAAGACAAGCAAAGTCCTAGACAGAGAATGAAAAGCAAATATATTCCTGCCCTCAAGGATATCGTAGTATCATAGAGCAGGGAAATACATAGACTTCTCCAGCTCCATTTGTCTATGACAGAGTCTTAGATACTGTAATGTAATCACAGGAGTGATGGCCCATCAGGTTTGCCATCTTCTATTGGTCTGAAGCATCTTACAGGCCCTACCTGCCCTCAAGGAGAAGAGATTATATAAAGGCATAAACATCTAGGAGTGGGAATCACTGGGGATCACTGTAGGGTCTGCCACACTAATTTATGTGGATAACTTGTAACTGTACATTTATATTAATTATCTGAGTATTAAATATTAAAATTAAAGGGTTGATTAAGACATGCAGAATGTCCAAAGTCTCCATTTCACTGTGATTACGTACACATAGTATTTAAAGTTTGAAATCAGAAAAACTCATGACAAAGAACTTTTAAAGATAACGGAAGGCAAAGAGAAATGTTTGGCAAAACCAAACATTGAGTTCTGTGATTATGTTTACATGTTTACATAGGAATTTTGCATTTAAAAGTCAAAATATTCATGGGCCATTTTTCCTAGGTTTCTTAAGAATAAAATAAAAATTATATGTGGTAAGCAAAAATAGCATAATAGCCTTCTACATAAAATAGAACCGGCTGCTGAAAACTAAATCTTATCCCGCAGCCAACATCTGTATTTGGAAGGTCAGGGACTCACATCAGAAGTAAGTTGTGCATTGAATATTTTCAAAGTAAGATCCTTATTAACTTGTAAAAAATATTTAAACATAAATTGGGCTCTCCAGAGAGAGGAGCTATATTTTAAGCTAAAAGAAAATAGCTCCTGGTGAATAGCTTAAAAAGTTAGTTTACACTTTGTTTATTAAACATTTTAAGCCTTTATTGAGAATCTTTTCTAGGTATAGAAATCTTTTCTAACACACGGAAAATTATTTATTATTCTGCATGTCAGGGATTACATTAGCTATCTATTGATGTTTTGTAAAAAATTACCCCAAATTAGCAGCTTAAAACATTATAAATAAACACAGTTTATAAAAATCAAGAATCCAATAGCAGTTTGGCTGTTTAGCTGGGTTGTTCTAGTTCTGACTGTCCTGGGAGGTTGCCATCAAGATGGTGGCCAGAACTGTGGTCATCTGAAGGCTCGATTGGGGTTTGCAGATCTGCTACCAAGGTTATTCATACGGCTTGGCTGGAGTCCTCAGTTCTTCACTATGTAGACCCCCCTATAGGGCTACCCATGTCACGGTAGCTGACTCTCCCCTGGGCAAGTGATGCAAGAGAGAACAAGCAAACAACCAAGATAGAAGGTGCAATGTTTTATAACTTATTCTCAGAAGTGACATACCAGCTGGGCTCGGTGGCTCATGCCTGTAATCCCAGCACTTTGGGAGGCCGAGGCGGGCAGATCACGAACGAGGTCAGGAGATCGAGGCCATCCTGGCTAACACGGTGAAACCCCGTCTCTACTAAAAATACAAAAAATTAGTCAGGCATGGTGGCCGGTGCCTGTAGTCCCAGCTACTCGAGAGGCTGAGGCAGGAGAATGACATGAACCCAGGAGGCGGAGCTTGCAGTGAGCCAAGATCGCACCACTGCATTCCAGCCTGGGTGACAGAGCAAGCCTCCATCTCAAAAATAAAAAATAAGTAACATGCTATCCTTCTGTCTGTTTTTATATTGGTCCCAAAGACCAATCTTGGTACCATGTGGTTATGGACTATACGAGGGAGAGAATCACTGGGAGACTGGCTCCTCCAGTAAAATACGCATTAACGGGCCTTACCAGAATACATGTTTTTATCATACTAGGTGGATTTTATTTCTGATAATAGTTAGTAGTCCTTTACAAGATTTTGAGAGTGCAGGTAATATCTTTTTAAACATATATTCTACATAGTGAGTATTCTAGCAATTAAAAAATAGTGAACCAGGCTGTGTGCAGTGGCTCACGCCTGTAATCCCAGCACTTTGGGAGGCTGAGGTGGGAGGATCACAAGTCAGGAGATCAAAACCATCCTGGCTAACATGGTGAAACCCTGTCTCTACTAAAAAAATACAAAAAAATTAGCCAGGCGTGGTGGCAGGTGCCTGTAATCTCAGCTACTCAGGACGCTGAGGCAGGAGAATGGCGTGAACCCGGGAGGCAGAGCTTGCAGTGAGCTGAGATCACGCCACTGCCCTCCAGCCTGAGTGAGAGAGCAAGACTCTGTCTCAAAAAAATAATAATAATAAATAATAGTGAACTACTGTGTGAAGAACTACTGTGTGAAAATATGTTAGAACACTCCTGGAAGAACTCAAAGAGCCTGAGGGATAGGAAGACATGAAGGAAAGCTGGTTAAAAAATAAATAAATAAAACACTTTGAAAGGAGGGCAAACAAGTAACTGGAAACATGCTTTTGATGAAAACTCTTATTTATCCACAATATTGACCCATCCTGCATGCCTTTCGCCTCAGTACTCTAGTAAAGTGAATGCTTTACATAATTTGAGACATTTCATGGTACAGCTCTTCACATCAACATTCTTGACACATATATGTTGCACTATATTCATAATATTTTGTTTCTACTTATTTCATCTTCTTTTCAAAGTATAGAGCTCCAAATTAGAAACCCATTCCATCTCTGTTACATTATCAATTCCTGAATCCTGCTTGTCATACGATTTTATCATTGAGCATGTAATACATTATATCATGATACATTAATAAGTCCAGGATTAATTTTCTAATCCATTGATGTTCAACATAATCATGTTAAAAATTAAACATGAATCGAGATCTAAACCTGTTTCCACTCCTTAATCTTAGTCTATATCATTTCATAGTCATCGCCACATTCTTCAGCATGTCAGTCCTGTCACAGTACTTACTTTTCCATGGTCTGAAATCATATTTTTTCAGGATAAAAGGAGATATCTATTTGTTTATACTAAATAATATAATATTTTATTCAATAATTTGTATTGAATAATGGAAAAATACTAATTAGTAATGAAGAAATATAATTTCCATACCCATCCATGTTTTGTATAAATTTCAAAAACCTTACTATAAATTACAAGGCTCTACATAATCCAAATGACATTCTCCAACTGCAGTTCTCCCTCTCTCTCAGCACACTGGCCCTTTTCCATTTCTTAATTAGGCTAAGCTTTGGTTATCTCCAGATTTCTGCTCATGGTATTTCCTTGCCCTAGAATGATATTGCCCAGTTTTCACATGGTGGTTTAGTCATCTCACTGAATCCTAGTTTAAATACCAACCCACTTGAGGGAATTTCCAGGACCACACTTTCTGAATAGAAGCCCAGTTAAATTATTTTTTATCAAAACACTTGTTAAAGGGCCCTGTGCAATGGTTTATGACTATAATCACAGCACTTTGGAAGGCTGAGTTGGGAGAATTGCTAGAGGACAGAAGTTTGACCCCAGCCCCTGAGCAAGATAGCTAGACCCCATCTCTACAAAAAAAGAAAAAGTAGCCAGGCCTCGTGGTACATGCCTATGGTCCCAGCTACGTGGGAGGCTGAGGTGGGAGGATCGCTTGAGCTGGGGAGCTCAAGGCTGCAGTGAACTGTAATTGCAACACTGCACTGCAGCCTGAGAGACAGAGCAAGATCCTGTCAAAAAAAACCTCATTAAATATAATTGTACTATAATATAAATTTTAAATTTGTATTATTTACTTGTTTATTAACTGACTGCTAGGTTTAATTTTGAGCTCAAGTAAGTGGTTATATGTACTTTATTCACTTACTTGTAACCACATACGGTGCCTAGAACGTGAAAGGCATTCAGAAATATTTTTGAATAAATGAATGCATAAACATCTCATTAATCAAAACCAGTTCTTTGCTAAAATCCTTTATAAAATTTCACTCTCCATTCTCACTTTCCCTGAGCAAACATTTAATTTTTATGGAATTTTTGTGTCATCATTCACCCAAGTGATCAGCCTGTGCAAAGCATATTTTAGGGAATGAAGTCAAAGCCTTTCCCAGGATGGGACTCATCGTCGTATTTGCTTTCAGTGGACATGCAGGGGAAAAACATGTCGTCATGTTATCATCAGGTCTCATACGGCAAATAGCCACCACATGAAATAAGGCAATTTCCTGAAACTGAAATGCAAAAGAGCACTAAGAAAATGTCTCTTTTGAAGAAATCAGAGTGACTGCCAGGTAAACATCTATCGCCATAGACAACTACATGCTGGAGATATTTCTTGTTTTTATTAAACCATATAGGAAAGGCTGTAAAGAACTGCAAGTAGGCTAAAAAGTTGCATAGCTATACAGGAAAAGTGATTGGACCGAAAAAGTGGCCTTGTTTTTCTCTCCTCTCGTTTTCACTGTTCACCTTTTTCCACTTTCCTTTCATGTGCACTGAGCGCGGAATCTCTTCTTACTGTTGTCTTCAGTGGATTATTTTTGTGATGATTACTTGCCTACACACATGCAGCCATTCTTGTGCATTTATAGGAAACACTAGTGAACAATGATTATTCCTTTTTCTTTCTCCCAGGACATTGTAAACTGCTAGGAGAAGCTGAGTGAATATTGTCAAGTACCTTAACAAGTTGTGTGACAATTCTGATTATATAGTCAAAATGCTATATTTGAAGCTATTTTATATAATATTCTTCTAAATATAGGAAAGAAATTCAGGTATTCTGGCATCAATAGTCCATAAAAACAGATTCTGGAAAAATAAGTAAGTTGATTTGATTCTTTGTCTGACAAACTTTGTTTCAGCCTAAGAATTCTATTGGTTTTCTTCAGAGAAAAACAGGAATCAGACTAGTTATAACAAGTGATTATACTTATTATGTTTCATAGGTTTAGAGATTGAGTATCTACTATTTAAAGCTCATGGATAAGAATGAGAAAAAATGATAGCATGTAAATACCTAGAAGAACGTTTTATTTTAATCTTATACAAATATATAACACTGGGAATAAAGCTGGACATAAACGCAGTTGTGAAAAGGACAATGTATCTAAGAGAATTGTGGTAATTCAAACATTTATTTTGAATCTTAACAACATTGGTTTGTATTTATGCCATACTTGTGTTTAAAACTAACATTGACATGTTCCTTTATATTATTGATAGACACATTTCTTTATTCCTGTGATGATACAGGGAACTAAATAATCTGGTTTGCTCAAATTGAGCATATTACCAGATCAATTGTGCAATCCTCATGTTACAAATGTATGCATCTTGCATTCGATATTTACATAAGCAGGCCCAGATAGACATACCTATCACACTGATGGTCTCAGATTTTCTTTAATTCTGGCACATGGAATAAGATGAGTAAATGCAGTTTCAGACAACCCTACAAGTCACAGTCTGAATGTGATTTATGGGATATGAATTGCTCTCCTGGAGTGACTAATGCGAAGAGCCAAAGGAATCCAAATTCTGCTCCAGGGGTTTGACTGAAATGCTGGCTCACAGATTGATCTTTCGCTGTTGACCTGATTGATTCCTGTGTGTGATGTTTACCCAAGTGGTCTTCAGGGAAGTTTTGGGGATTTTCTATTGGATGTTTCAAGCTTACATTTTCCTAAACAAGAAAAACAAAAATCTCAGCTCTTTCCCCACTGTTGATTATAAGTATAATTCCTAACTGTGGTGACTTGGTATTCTCCAAAGAAAGTACCCTGGTTCTCATTGTAGCATTGCACTGTGGGAAAAACACCAGGTCTGAAGTCAGTAAACTAGAATTCCTATTTTAGCCCCTAACCAGGGTTTCTGGCCATGGACAAGTCACCTCACTTCTCTAAGTTTCAGTTTTCCTTATCCCTAAACTGGTATAGCTATCATATGCCTAAATAATATTTTAAAAAGTATAATATCACTGGAATAGTTCAAGATAACTTAAAGATACACATTACTTACCCTAAGCAACCCCTAAAATAACAAGGCAAATAATGATTAATTAACAAACAATGGATATAACATGAAAGGAAGAAATACGCAATCAATCCAAAATAAGTCACAAAAAGAATGAAAAATAAGCAGTTACCAGGGTAAGACTTACATAAAACAAAAGCAAGATGGTGGATTTAAACGCAACCACAATAATCACATTACATGTTAACAGTTAAACCATTGAAGACAGAGATTTTCAGATGGGACAAAAATCAATAATACTCCAATTTTGGGTGCCTGCAAGAAACCCACATTAAATATAAATAATTTAAAAGTATGAAAAAACATCAGACAAAGTAGATTTTACAGAAAATATATACCTAGAGACAGAGGGTCATAATGATAAAGCAGTCATAATAAAAAATTCACCAAGAGCACATAATCCTAAACCTTAATTCAACTAATAGCAGAGCTTTATAATACAAGGAGATAAAACTAATAGAACTACAAGGGAAATAGACAAACCCACATATTTTAGTCAAATATTTAAATACTCCTCTTTCAAAAATTGGTAGACAAAGTACATAGAAATTCAAGAAGGACATAAAAGACCTGAACATTATTAACCTACTTGACCTAATTGACACTTATAGAACATTACACCAAATACAGCATACTACACATAATTCCAAAATGTACGTGTCTATATAGAACATGCCACGAAATCCCTAAAAAATCTCCTAAAACTTTAAGTTTAGCAAAGTTGATCTGAAAAATCAATAAACAAAAAGTACATTTCTACTTACTAGGCACTAACAATTTATATTAAAAATAAAAATATTGGGCTGGCCATGGTGGCTCACACCTGTAATCCTAGGACTTTGGGAGGCCGAGGCAGGTGGATCACAAGGTCAGGAGATTGGGATCATCCTGACTAACACGGTGAAACCCCGTGTCTACTAAAAATACAAAAATGTAGCTGGGCGTGGTGGTGGGCGCCTGTAGTCCCAGCTACTCGGGAGGCTGAGGCAGGAGAATGGCATGAACCTGGGAGGCGGAGCTTGCAGTGAGCTGAGATGGTGCCACTGTACTCCAGCCTGGGCGACAGAGCAAGACTGTGTCTCAAAAGTAAATAAATAAAAGTATTTTAATATCAAAATTCACAGTACTTAGGGATAAAACTGATACAGGTGTCATTAGTTTTTAGGAAAATACAAAGTAAAATCACTAGATAAAACAATACACCTATTAGAATATCTAGATTTAAAAAGACTTCATGTTAAGCATTGGTGAGGATATGGAGCAACTGAAACTCTCATATTCTGATGGTAGTAATGTAAAATGGTGCAGCCACTTTGGAAAACAGGCACCATCTTAAAAGGGTAAATATGCACCTACCAATAACCTAGGCATTCCAATTTTATGTATTTACCCCCCCAAAATAAAAGCATATGTCCATACAAATACTTGTACATAAATGTTCAAAGTAGTTTTAACTAGAAATAGCCCAGATGTCTATCAACTGGTCAATGAATAAACAAAATTTGGTACGTTCATAACATGGCACTCTACTCAGCCGTGAAAGGAATTAACTACTGATGCATGCAATGATATGGAAGAATCTCAAAATAATTGTGTTGAGCAAAAGAAGATGGAAGCCATCCCCCAACAAGAAAAGAGTACATACTCTATAATTTCATCTATGAAAAGTTCTAGAAAATGCAAATTATAATTACAGAAATCAGATCAATTTACCCAAGGATGGAGGTATGGGGAGTTAAGGTGGGAAGTTTTACTAGGAAGGCATTAAAAGAATAAAAACACAAATGAGAATATAGATAAGTTCATTATTTTGATTGTGGTGATACTCCCACGAGTATAAATATAATTCAAAGTTAGCAGATTGTATACTTGATGTGCATTTTAGTGTATCTCAATTTTACCTCATTAAGGTTGTTTTGAAAACCCTAAGAAATGCAATTATAACCAGGCTTAAAGGAAGTGTATAGCCCTATATGTATATATTAGGGAAAAATTAAGCATGTTTCCCCTAAATGTTTAATAAACTTCATTTCTGAAATGTGATTAAAAACAGGTTCTGTCCATGTGCACTTCACAGCTCTCCTCTGTTTTAAAATGGAGCAGATAGTTTTTGTCTACCGAGCACAAAGTTGGAGTCCTTAATGGGAATAACAGAAGGCTGGCCTAGCCAGTAGCTCATCTGATTTTTAAGGACTTTCTATAATCAATATGGTAAGGAATTAGGACTTCAGGCACTTGTCACAGAGTTCAATTCTTAACTGACTGTTGCCAATGCCATGGAGAAAATAAAGCTAAGATAATGATATTGGAGATAATTGTTTTGAATTACATCTCATTGAGTCATTTGCTCAGATTCTAAGAACCCAATTATTTGGCCCATCTGACTTTCATATGTGTTCCTAATGCTTTTATTATAAGTGATGTGTCTTTAACAAGCATCAGAAGTAAACTGTCAGGAACATCTAGCCATATATATATATGTGTGTATGTGTATATATATATGTATGCGTATGTGTGTGTATATATATGTATATACATATATTTGTGTATCCTCTGACTCTTGCACCATTTACAATAGAGTGCTCATAAGATGTAGAGCAAAGAGATTCTCTTTTCATTTCACCAGTTTTTAAAATTCATAATATTTGGTTGGCTTTACATATGGACAATGTTGTGCTGAGATAGGAGGGGGAATTTGACTCCAGAGGCAGACTCAACTCGAGGTGTGGGGCTTAGACAGTTTTGTGCAGCTTCTCATGGTCAGGGGTCATGCTTGTTGACTTGGATCTCACATGCCCAAAACAGATATGCCATAGAAGATGATAAAAAAATATGCAGGAAAAAGTTTCATAATTAAATGTTAAAAATATTGAATTAAACACATTTAACTAGATTTTTGGAGTAGCACTTCTTGGAACCTTTACGCAGCAGCTAAGTCATCAAGAGTGGTAGACAACATGCAGCTCTTTCTGAAGCTTATTTAAGCGCCAAACGCTTTTACATGAAGGTACCTATTAGCTGTACACTGCAAGACTTCTGTAGTATACAGTTTGGGAATGTTTTATGGCTTATTAGTGATAATTCTGGAAGGTTGTTATAATTAATTAATTAGATCATTTGAACCACTTATTTCACTAGAAAATTAAAACCCCAGGGGATTACAACTGACAAAAAATAATTCTTGCAAATTAAACATGTCATCTAAAAAAGAAAATGAACAAATATCAATTTAAAAAACTCTATACAAAGCAAAGGATGACTCTCAGTATGTAAAACTAAAAGAGAACAAGACAATATGAAAGAAAAGATAAGAGAAACAGAAAATCATTTCAAATGGTTCCTATTTCCACTAATAGGATTTCTAGAAAGATAGACTGAAGACAATGAGGATGTAAAGGTAATAAAAATTAACACAGAAAAATTTATGAGGCTGAAAAGAGACATTAATATTCAGGTCAAAAGGGCGTACTAAGTATGAAAAAAAAATCCCTGCATTGACACAATCTTGTCATAGTTCAGAGCAAAAGAGAAGATGCTAAAAAAAGTTGTTAAAGGAAAATGAGGACGCCTACAAGGAAATGAGAATCAGTTGCATCAGACTCATCATTATCAGCGCTGGCTATTAAAAGACAACAGAATTAATTCCTTAATGTTCTCAAGCAAAATTGTTTTCATCATAGAATGCCATACCCAGCTGACAAAGTGTGATAGACAAAGATATTTTCAGACACACAAGGACTCAGAAAATTAACTTCTCTCTAACCATAAGACACACACACACAAGGTAAGGCTATCATAAGAAAGAGTGAAGCTAGTCTGGGGTGTTGCTAAACGGAGATTCCAAGAAGACATCCACCTACATATAAACAAACCGGAAAGCAGAGGAGAGTAAAAAGAGTAAGTTTGAGAACAATGGAATGTACTGTTTTCAATAGATGGCAGGAGTGAAAAATGGAGGGATCAGAGTGCTTTTGCAAATAAGGTATATATTTGCTTGTCTTCAGAAACAAAAGGTCAATTAGAATTTCTGGAAAAAAAATAGATAAGTAATGATCAGGGCAGGCAAGCCTCAGAATTGGAGCTTGGCCCTGAGGATTCTTGGCTTCACCCTGGAAAGAATTCAAAGGCAAGTTGCTGGTGTTAGACAGCAACATTCATTGAAGCGATGGTGTACAGCAGCAGCAGAGATACCACTCCTTGCAAAGCAGAGCGACTGCGTGGGCAGTGTGGCCAGGGTGGCAGCTCAGAGGCAGTTCTTCAGTTGTATTTTTACTCACTTTTAATTATATGCAAATTAAGAGATGATTATGCAGAAATTTCTAGGAAAGGGGTGGTAACTTCCAGGTTATTGAGTCATTGCCATGGAAAGGGGCAGTAACTTTGGGTGTTGCCATGACAATGGTAAACTGGCATGGCACACTGGTGGGCGTGTCTTATGGCAAGGTGCTTCAACCTTGTCTATGTTTTAGCTAGTCCTCAATTTGGTCCAGTGCCTGACCTCCACCTCCAGAGTCAAGCCTGCATCTGGAGTCAAATTCCACCTCCTACCTCGGTACAGCATTGTCCATATAAAACCAATAAAACATATTAAGAATTTTAAAAACTGATGAAAAGAGAATCTCTTTGATCTAGATCTTAGGAGCACTCTATTGTAAATGGTGCAAGAGTCAGAAATTGGATTCTTTGAGATGAAAAATAAATACAAACATTTTAGCTTGTCTTAAACAATATTTACATAGTATTAACTATGTAAATAATATTTGTTGATTTATAATGTCTAGAATCTGCTAATAGACAAAGCATGGAAGGCAAATTAGGGTTACAGGATAAGATACGAATATTATCAATTTTGGAATATTATCAACCACAAAAGTAGACTTTGCCTAATAGAAAATGCAAAAATAGGAGAGGAGATGTAGAGGAAAGGATAGGAGTGCTAGTTGTTTAATCTTACCTAGTTGGCTGCCCCAAGTATACAAGAAAGCATATTGTTTAGAATGACTGCATATTATTTAGAATAACTAGAAACAGAGTGATAAAGATTATATTGGCTGGGGACCTAGAAGGGGGGAGTTAGTTCTTCCTATAAGTCCTCTGAATTTTTTTGCTTTGTTATTGTATTCATTTGTGAGGGCTGCTACAATAAATGATCACAACCTGTATGACTTAAAAGAAATTCATTTTTTCACAGTTCTGGAGGCTGGACTGTAAAATCCTGGTTGGTTAGCAGGTTAGTTCCTTTTAAAGCTTCTGACAGAGAATCTGCCCCATGCTTCTCCTCTAACTTCTAGTGGTTGCCAACAAACCTTGGTGTTCCTTGGCTTGTTGCTGCATCACTCCAATCTTTGCCTCTGTCTTCACATAGCATTCCGTATGTGAGTGTGTGTGTGTGTCCCCATATTTCCCTCTTCATATGAAGACATCAGTCATGTCAAATCCAGGACCCAACCTGAGTATCACTTTATCTTAACTAATTATATCTGCAAAGACTCTATTTTCAAACATTGTCACATTCTGAGATTGTGGGTAGACACGCATTTTTGGGGGAATACCATTCAACCCATGACAGTCATCATATATGCAAATATTAGTTGGATAAAAAGATTCATACTTTGAGAATGACTGTTTCATCTAAGTTGCCCTCTTGGTATATTGTACAAGCATATTTGTTTATTGGAACCCATTCTCCTATTTATCCTAAACAAATGCCATATGTGAGGCTTGGCTGCAGAAGGTTGATTAAGGAAGCAGCCATATGAACATGCTTTTGCCCTTTCTGTTAAAGCTCTTGTACAAAACATTGTTTATGGTGTAGTTTAATCACCCTCGTGTAAGGATTTTTGTAATTTAGCACCAGAAAAAGTTTATTTATAAAATGGAATCCTTCCTTTTATTGACTAATTAAGAAATAGATGATTCATTTTATTCCCCTTTCTGTCGTCACTGACAGAAAATTTTTCTGCTACACAGCAAATTACAGAGAAAATAACTGCCTATTTATTGGAGAAAAGTCTCCCTCCAGGCAATTATTTTTGGATAATTTACCTTGTCTATTAATTAATTGACATTTAATCTAACAAATTCAATCTGTTAGAGAAACAGGAAGCTGAGCAATAGACAAATACAGTAGCTGAAAGGTACCCATAGCAGTGGGAATAAAGATGAGGTGCTACTTTAAGAAGCAGAATTGGTGGGACTTTGTAAATGGAGTGAAGGAGAAAGAGAGGGGAATGCTACTCCAAGATTGACGGCTGCAGATGTTTGAGAGGGTGGCAGCTTGCCGACCAAGAAAAAGGAACATATTTGGAAGATAAGAAAATGAACCCAGACTTTGCTCTGGACTCCTGGGTTTCTGACCATTGAGTGGAGGGCCAGTGACGTGTCCGTACCACATAAGCAACATTCATTCATAGGTTGATTGACTTAGTCTATGCATTCATTCAACAAATATTTATGTTCATCACTTCACTTTTCTTGATACAGAGGAAAATAAAGAGAAGTTCCTTTTCTCATGTTGTAACTTATATTCTAACGGAAGAAAAACACAACACATGGTCAGCTAAACATGTCACACAGTGTGAGGTGGCGAGATGAACATAGAAAAGAACTAAAGCAGGGTAAAGAATAAAGAAACGTAGGGATGATTGTCTAGCTTCTGTCACCAGTGAAGGACTTTCTGAGGGATTAGAGCTGAGCAGATGCATAAGTGAAGCAGAAAATCTGTGGGCATCTAGAGGGGAGAGCATGTGCAAAGGCCCTAATGCAGGTGCATTGTCTGCCTGGGAGTTGATAGGAGCTGGGCAGATAGAGGGACAGAGATTAAAAGGAGTCCAGGAGAAAGGAAGGGGCCAGCTGTTGTAGGGCCTTGGAGGCCATGGTAAAGGCTTTACATTTCACTCTTCTTAATTTTTTTCTTTTTCTTTTCTTTTTTTTTTTTTGAGACGGGGTCTTGTTCTGTCACCTAGGCTGGAGTGTAGTGGCGCGATCTCGGCTCACTGCAACTTCCACCTCCCGGGTTCAAGCAATTCTGCTGCCTCAGCCTCCCAAGCTCAGCTGATTTTTTGTATTTTTAGTAGAGATGGGGTTTTGCCATGTTGACCAGGCTAGCCTCGAACTCCTGACCTCAGGTTATCCACCTACATCGGCCTCCTAAAATGCTGGGATTACAGGCGTGAGCCACCACGCCCAGCCTCTTAGTGTTTGCTAATTGACTTTGTGTCCCTTTACAAAAATGGTAGCGTTTTGCTGATGATAATTTTCTCCAGATTGTGGGCCTTGACATCTATCTGTTCCCCAGGAATGTTTTAGACTACATATCCCTAAGGACCTTGTTTTGCTAGTTGCCTGCAATCCCACCCCTACCACCAACCCCAATTAAGTAAGCTATATGTGTATGTATATTTTCGTGTGTCCAAAATGACTCTTGACAACAGCACTGCATTTAGACCAAAGGGGCAGCTGTTTCTCATGAGCCCCTTTTTTAAATGTATGTTAGATGGAAAGAATCTGTTCCCTAGAAATTTTATTCTGAAATCTCAAAACATAGCTGTAACTAAGAAAAATATTTAGGACAAATGTTTATTGTTAAGATAATTTATCATAAAACCTGATGGGACCTCTTATTGGCTAAAAGATTTTTAACAAGTTAATTATCTCTCTGTATCTCACTTTGACCTTGTGTCCAGCCAGGGGTGCAACAAATATATGTCCTAGAGATAAAAAAGAGGGACAGGTTCTGAGATGACATGCAGAATAACATCTAACAGATAAACATTAATGATTATTGTTAGGCACATACTTAAAACCTGAATATTAGCAATACATTTATTTATATTCTTAAATTTTTAAGTGACATTCTTAAACTTGAGAATCTTTAAGTTTTTACTCTGATTTATATTACTTACATGGAATAATTTGTTATGTCTCACCTTAATTAAAGCCATTAACATGTGTTAATATCATGTTTAAAGTTCACAACTTTGCATGTAATGACTTGAGTGTATTTATAGTAATAATACTTTCATGTAAGTGTGCTCCAGCACATCTCTGCATCTGCAATGCTATATCACAAATTAGATTAACAATAGTTTCATAACATTATCTAAAAACCAATCTAAACCAATTGGAAATATTTCCAGTTGACCCAATGTATCTTATAAAACTCGCTGTAAATTTTGTTGAGATGTTAAACACCTTCATATACTTAAATAAGTTATGGATAATGGGATTTGGGACAATTTTTAAAAATATCTGTAAGCTTTTTCCCCCCTACAGGTTTGTTATATACATGAACTTCTGTCATAGGGGTTTGTTGTACAGATTATTTCATCGCCCAGGTGCTAAGCATAGTACTCGACAGGTATTTTCTCTGATGCTTACCCTCCTTTCACCTTCCACCCTATCATAGGCCCCAGTGTATATTGTTCCCCTCTATGTGTCCATGTGTTCTCATCATTTAACACCCATTTATAAGTGAGAACATTGTGGTATTTGGTTTTCCGTTCCTGCATTAGTTTGCTAAGGATAATGGTCTCCAGCTCTAGCCATGTTGCTTCAAAGCGCATTATCTCGTTCTTTTTATGGCTGCATAGTATCCCATGATGTTTATGCACCACATTTGTTTTTATCTAGTCTACCATTGATGGGCATTTAGGTTGATTCCATGTCTTTGCTATTGTGAATAGTGCTGCAATGAAAGTACACATGCATGTGTCTTTATGGTAGAATGATTTATATTCCTTTGGGTATATACCCAATAATGAATTTGCTGGGTTGAATAATAATTCTGTTTTTAGTTCTTCCTGGGACCACCACACTGCTTTCCACAATGGCCAAACTAATTTGCACTCCCACCAGCAGTATATAAGCATTCCCCTTTGTCTGCAACCTCACCATCATCTGTTATGTTTTTTTAATACCACCCATTCTGACAGGTGTGCTATGGTATCTCATTGTGGTTTTCATTGCATTTCTCTAATGATTAGTAATGTACAGCATTTTTTCATATGCTTGTTGGCTGCATATATGTCTTTTGAAAAGTGCCTGTTTAGTCTGTTGCCCACTTTTTTATGGGGTCGTTTGTTTTTTGCTTGTAAATTTGTTAAAGTTCCTTATAGATTCTGGCTATTAGACCTTTGTCAGATGCATAGTTTGAAAATATTTTCTCCTATTCTATTGGTTGGTTGTTTATTCTGTTGGTAGTTTATTTTGCTGTGTAGAAGGTCTTAAGTTTAATTCAATCCCATTTGCCCATTCTTGCTTTTGTTGAAGTTGCTTTTGGCACCTTCATCATGAAATCTTTGCTGGTTCCTCTGTCCAGAATGGTATTTCCTAGGTTATCATCTAGGATTTTTATAGTTTGTTTTCACAGTTAAGTCGTTAATTCATCTTGAATTGATTTTGTACATGGTGTAAGGAAAAGGATCTAATATTCTGCCTATGGGTAGCCAGTTATCCTAGGACCATTTGTTGAATAGGGAATCATTTCCCCATGGCTTGCTTTTGCCAGCTTTGTTGAAGATCAGATGTTCATAGTTGTATGGCTTTATTTTGGGGCTCTCTATTCTGTTCCATTGGTCTATGTTTCTGTTTTTGTCCAGTACCATATAGTTTTCTTTACTGTAGCCCTGTAGTATAGTTTAGAGTTGGGTAACAGGATGCCTCCAGCTTTCTTCTTTTTGCTTAGGATTGCTTTGGCTGTTGGGGCTGTTTTTTGGTTCCATATGAATTTTAAAATAGTTTTTCTAGTTCTGTGAATAATGTTATTGGTAGTTTGATAGGAATAGCATTGAATCTGTAAATTGCTCAGGGCAGTATGGCCATTTTAATGATATTATTTCTATCCGTGAGCGTGGAATGTTTTTCCATTTGTTTGTGTCATCTCTTTCTTCTGTGAGCAGTGTTTTATAATTCTCACTGTAGAGATCCTTCATCCTTGGGTTAGCTGTATTCGTAGGTATTTTATTTTTGTGGCAATTGTGAATGAGATTGCGTTCCTGATTTGGCGCTCAGCTTGGCTGTTGTTGGTGTATAAAAATGCTAGTGATTTTTCTACATTAATTTTGCGTTCTGAAACTTTGCTGAAGTTGTTTATTAGCTTAAGGAGCTTTTGGGCCAGGACTGTGGGGTTTTCTAGATACAGAATCATATCATCTGCGAATAGGAAGAGTTTGGCTTTCTCTCTTTCTATTTGGAGGCCTTTTATTTCTTTCTCTTGTCTGATTGCTCTGACCCTGACTTCCAATATTATACTGAGTAGGTGTGGTGGTAGAGGGCACCCTTGTCTTGTGCCAGTTTTAAAGGAGAATGATTCCAGTTTTTGCCCATTCAGTATGATGTTGGCTGTGGGTTTGTAATAGATGGCTCTTATTATTTTGAAGTATGTTCCCTCAGTGCCTAGTTTATTGAGGGTTTTTAATATGAAGGGATTTTAAATTGTATCAATGGCCTTTCTGTGGCTATTGAGATATTCATATGGTTTTTTGAGGAATTGGGACTTTTTTTTTTTTACATTTTTAATACAGTTTTAGTCAGTTACACATTCTCCATTTGTTTGGAAAAGTAAAGAAACTTAGAGTAAATAATTTTGCAACTGTATTGCAAAGACATTCTAATCACTCAAATTAGGGAGATTCAAACTTGAGTGTGCATCACAGAAGAGCTTGTAAAACCAGTTTGTGGGGCCCTGCTCCCAGCGCTTTTGGTTCTGTGGGTAGGTCTAGGAACTGGGAACGTGCATTTTTCACAAGTTCCTTGGTGATTCCGATGCTACTACCTGGAGACCACCCTTGGATAACTAGAGCAGTATATCCTGTTCATACAACTATCATGCATATTTTTTAAAGTTATCTTAATTTGTGCATCTGCTCACCTAAGATGGTCATATATGACATTTCTACTTCTCACTTAATTTAATAACTAACTTTTGAGAACTATGGTCAAGATGGATACTATGTTAACACTAGAAACAATAGTTCTGCATAGTGAGATACTTTCCAACATTTTTCCAAAGCACTGGGGATACACCAAGCACAAAAAGTCCATATGAAGACAGTCATCTGTCCATAGGCAAATAAAATTCTGTGGGATAAGGCCAAACCACACTCTCACGGAGTCATTTTGGCTTAGGATGTGTCTGCGTGCACACATGTACATAATCCATTGAGTTAATTGATCTAAAGGGAACAATCTGGACCATTTGGAAATTCCCTGCTTCTTGATGAAGTGGTAAGAACCACAGTTATTCAACTATAAAAGTGAATTTTGGAAAGGTCATAATGAGCTTTATTCACCCTTAGACCCAGGGCACCTAATGGGCTTGCTCTGAAGAGTGCCATTGAGGGAATTTATTTGACTTGGGCAATTTTTCCCTCAAAGTAGATGCAAATTGACCTATCCTAGAAAAAAATAGCTCATAGACCCAGCAGCACAAGCTAGCTTATGGAAACTCAGATGGCAGAGCCAGGAGGATGGATCACTGTTGCTGTACTCCTCAGTAAAAAAAAAAAAAAAAAAAAAAAGAAAAAACACCGATGTGCTTCCTTCAACACACCTAGATGTCCTTGCTGACCCCATTCTCTCTTCACGTAACTGGGCAATGATTAATTATTGCCATAGCTGATTAGGCTTCATGATATATGCTTCTCACTGCCGCCACCTCTGTCTGTAAATGACCTTGCTTCAACCAGCACATCCGTCTCAGCCCAAGACCAGGTAGCTTCGCACACTCTAAAATGCAACATGATAATTCGTTCTCTGTCTTGCAATCAGAGTAGCCTCCCACCACAAACACACACACACACACGGTCAATGTGAAGGGAAAGGTGAAAAACAGAGATGAAAGATGACGGTAGAATTTTATAAATGTCTTTGATTTGACCAGTACTAATATATTGCTTCCAAATTATGTACTTATGCCTCTATTTCTGCTCAAATCAGAGGTTTGGACTTTTGCTTTTTTTTTTTTTAATCAGGAAATATTCACTATTCAGGCTCATACACAAAGCCCATAAAACTGCCCATCTCATGTATACTTTGTAAGTGTGTGGAAGATAAATGCATGGTTTGGTATGGAATATTGGAGTGGGTGGTTGACCAAGACTGTGGGAGTCAAATAGAAGTAAAGAACGTGAGGCAGAAACTAGAGTGAGGGCCCTTTAGGGACTAGCATGAAAGAGGGTAGAATGGAGCTCCAGACCCAGGGAGGGTGGAGAGGCAAAGAGATGGGCAGGAGCAGTAACGGTGGGTCAAGGAGAATGTCAGTTAAGGGAACAAGATTTGCCTGAAATGCAGATATCAGCTCACTAGAGCGTGACAGTGGGTCACAGAGTGATGGCTCAAGTTAGAGAAGAAATAGCCAGAGTCTGTGTGGCCAAAGTCCCACTGCTCTTCAGATGAAAAGTAAACAAAATCAGCTCGTAACATATAGTAGCAAGCAGGGGAAAGGCTAAGTAGAATCAGCTCTCCTCATGAATTTTAAGGGTTTGGGGAGCAAGGAGAATTTCATGAAGCTCACTAGATAACATTCAGGCCAGGTTATTAGAGAAAGCTGAGGGTGCCTTGAAAAGAATCAAATCATAAATACAGTGGTTAGAGAGAGATAGTAAAGGTAGCCAATTAATAGAAGATATAAAGCCAAATTACCTTGTAACATAAATAACGAGAGTTTTTTTTTAAAAAAAATTAATAATGGAGTATCTTTTACACGTATTTGTTGAGAAATGCTTCTAAACCTGGATTTGCTACTCAGTAAAGCACTGAAATGCAATTCCTTCCTATATAAGTTGCTTCTTTCTACATAAAAAAGACCCTACATTGTCTTAGTGGCATAAATAGCAGTCATTTGTTAATTTTCATGTGGCTGGGAGTCAGCTGGCAGTTCTGCTGATCTGGGCCAGGCTTGCCTGATGAGTTCGCTCATGTGTCTGATGTCTGTTAGCTGCATTGTAGGCTGGAAGCTAGCCGATCTAGGATGGCCTTGACTGGGATAAAGGAACACTCCACATTTCTTTGACACCTCTCTATCGTGGAGTATTCTCATGGTGAACCCAGATAAACATACAAGAGCACAGAAATGCACTAACATTTTTCATACCGCTGCTTGCTTTCAAACTGCTTGTGATCCATTGGCTAAAGCAAGTTACGTAAGTCCAGAATAAGTGTGGGACAGAATTAGGGAAAGGTTTGCATACAGGGGAAGTATGACCGTTAGAGGCCACTCAGGCATTCAGTCTATACCACCTAATTTTTCTTTGTTTAATGGTAGAAACTATAGCAATTCTGAAAGGCTTAAAATTCGCTATATTTAACTATGTGGGAAGAAATACCCTGCTGTATTTCTTTTCTGCTTTTTTTTCTATAGTTATATGTATTTCCCATTTTCAGTTATCCCACTGCACTCATTTTCACAACTTTGCACTATTCTTAAATGCCATGGTTTTTTTAAGTCTGCATAGCGTTCTGACTTGCTGTTATGGCGTGTTGATTTAAACATTTTCAAATTATGGAAACTTTATTATATACAAGATTGCTTCCTTAGGCGAGTTGATTTAATTGCAAATTAGTGGGTCAATCATTCTTAAGTTCCTCTGGGCCTGTTAGCAAAGTGCTTTCCAAAATATTTGTTCTACTTTCCATTATCAATTACAAATGCACCATGCTCTCTCCAACTAGGTGTATTACCTTCCTTTATTAAATATTGGCAATAAGAATAATAACTGCAGTTACCTCAGAGGGCCATAGTTGGTACTCGGTGAATCCATAGGAAGTCACAGAATGGTGTTAGATATTAGCTAAGCTCTAAATAAATGTTAGTAAAGTTATGAATAGTATGTTAATTTGAATGTATTGGATTTTTCGTGATTAAGTTTAAATGTTATATCTTCTTTTGTGAATCATCTTTTTCTTGTCTCTTCTCCTCTCCTTTTGACTTCTAGCTTACTTTCCATCATCTGAGTTTTCTTTTGCTTCCCCTACCAGTTTCTATTTCCACATTCTATTTTATATAAAAAAATACTGAATATAAAGTTTTTATACATTCTTTATAGAACTGCATTATACGAAGCAAATTAAATCACTGGTTTCCATGTCCTCCAGTTTCCACAGTAATACATAAACAGAGAAAAAAACAGGATCCGGAGACAAAGACAAGCCTGGAAATGCCTTCAACACTGTTAAACAGGTCCATTTCCTTATGCTTTTTCTCAATAACAGAAATTTCTCCATTTGCATCCATTTCCCATGATGACGTTTGCCAAGACCAATCACATGATATCACCTAGGATATCACCAACACTATCAGCTTTCTTTACTATATGACTGTGTAGTTTTGTAGGGGGGTTGGGTAGTTTCTCTGGAACTAATAAGAAGCTAGAATTGTTTGCTTCGTGAAGAGTGGCACAGAACGCTAGAATTAACTCTGTGCGTGGAAGATAAATGTCTTCTCCCCTCACTTTGTTTTACTGGCAACAATTAAGCTGATTTAAAAATAAATCCATGCTGCCTCTGTGTGGACTCCACACTTAAACATTCATAATTGCTCCCCGAGTGTAATGGTCTAGATGTTAATTTTAGATAGTGGAACTGGCAAGTCATATATTTTTAAACCATTGAGTCATTTTTAATTAATGTCTATTTGTTTTAATTTTGAATCTCTGCTGAATTAATAACGGGCGTCGAAAGCACAGGCCATAGTGATAAAGTTATGTGACTTGTTTTTCCTTTGCAATTTCACAGATAGAAGATTTATTCTTACCGTAGATCTCAGCAACCTCAGTGTGTGATTTTATTTCTCCTTATTAAGTGAGGAACGTTCACCTTTTCACTTAAAGGATGTACATTAGGGCTTTTCCTTGGCATACTCGAACTGCCTGCATCACTACTCTTGACTTTTGAAGCTATTAGTAAGTAAAATAAGAGTGATTTGAACAGAAGCACTGTGATACCAGGGCAGTCAACTTGATAACCAGAGGACTGCTAAGTTACCAGCTGGTGGGTGGTATGGATATGCCAGGCAAAGAAATGATTTACGTCCCAGGTGAACAGCGCAGGACAGCATGAGATTTCATCACACTACTCAGCATGGTGCACCCTGTAAAACTGATGGATTGTGTATTTCTGGAATTTTCCATTAAATATGTTCAGACTGCAGTTGAGCGCGGGTAACCGCAACTGTGGAAAGTGAAGCCGTGGAAAAGGGAAGACTCCTGTATTTTTAAGGAGTTGGTAGAGTGAAGATTTAAGCAGCTCCATCAAAGGAAAAATACGATTTAAGAAACTCGAAATGTATTTTTTAAATATTTGAGGGCCCTTGGGCACATGTGTAACCCTGCAAGAAGGAAATATGCCCTGAAAGAAGTGAAGATCCTTTGAGATTTTTTAAAATCCTTATTACCTATCCACAACAAATTTAGAAAACAAAATCGGAAGTTGACATTTTGAAACTGATTCCAAGTGTTGTTCTGAATGCAGCGAGGGAAGAAATGGGGTAGAGAAAAATTTGGTTTCTGCTATGGATGAATAGTGCTTCGGCCACCCTTTCTGTGGCATTCATCTAGCTAGACAACTACACCACTGCAGGGTCACAGCTATACCTACAACTCACTTTGATAACCCTTCATGCACCTCACTACCACCGCTGTAGAGAAAGTTCTAAAACTGTGGCACCAACAATACTCTCATGGCCAGCTGGCCAGTCCCCCAGAGAGAAAGAACACAGACTTATATACCACGTGGGCTCACTCTGCAGCATGTTAATAGCAAAGCAATCTTATTTCGCAAATACTACATGTGTAGATTTTATCAATTTCTTTCCTAGAAAGATTGTGCAAATATCACACTGTCCCATGAGAAAACAGATATCTGATGATTTGAAAAGATGTTTTAACTTTTAAATACAGTGGCATTCATCTAAGGGATTCTATGATTCCCAGGACCACCACTTGAATTTCCAACAACTGCTGTCTTCCTCCCCTTCTGCCATAAAGAGAGGCAGAGCCTTAATGATTTTGAGAAGGTGTGTCCTCTGCTTGGGTCAGGAAAGATGCTAAAACAAAAAGCGTTAAGTAGGAAAATAAGAATTTTTTTTTTTTTTTTTTTTGAGGCCAAGTTTTACTCTTGTTGCCCAGGCTGGAGTGCAATGGCGTGATCTCGGCTCACTGCAAGCTCTGCCTGACCTGAATCCTCTCACTCTCTTAAAGAACTCTCTACCATAAAACATGGTGAACCATTGTCAGAGGTTGCCATTTTGAAACAAGAATAGTGTAAATCCTCAAAACGGAGCTTTGACTAATGTGGTGAGCACTTTACATAAAGATGGTGCAAAAAATGGTGGATATGAGAAACAGTAAAAATATCACACAGTCAGTTAACACTGAAAGACTGGGAGAATAGATATGCATTGACAGACAGTATAAGCAAAGCAAAGGCCTACTGTGACTCTAAAACAATGTCAGAATGACCCTTGTACCAAGAAAAACATACTTCTGTATGATTATTATATGACAATTGGAAAGAAAAACTAAAAATGGTCAATATGTAGTCAAAACAGGAAATAGAGAACTGAGCATTAATCAGGAAAAATATTACCATATCAATGATTTCTTTTTTTTTTTTTTTTTTTTTTTAGCAAAGCAAAACTGTCAGTTAAAATTCTCTATGCTAGTCCATTGAAATGGGTGGGAATGTCCTGGCAGGTTGTGTTGAGTAGTGGTGGGTAGAGAAAAAGTGGAAGACATGAATTCCTGCATACTGGACCTCCCACTTATCCTTCTAAGCTTGCCCCCCAGCCCCAAACAATTCATTTTAAAACAATATTCTATGATAAGAAAAATATATGGAATAATCAGCATTGAGTATTCATCACAAACAGCCCTAAGAAAAAACCAAGGTAGGAAGCATATCTTGAAGGTCCCTCCATAATATATTTGTATACTCTTCTTTCTTTTCCCCCCCACGATTCATAACTATGAGGATGCTTACAGGCTTCCCAAGTTCACCAATATGTTGCCTATACACCTGCTCACTCTACAAGCCAGATGTCATGAAGCTGATCTTGACTAATACCTTTCCATTCAATTGATGCTTACTTGGTAGCTACTTGTGGCAAGGTAATACACTCAACATCATAGAAGGAAAATATAAATACCAGACACTACATAATTCACTCTATGAGACCTGTGGCCAACCCTACTACTTTTTACTGCACTGTGTTGCCTCTGCAGTAGGAAGGATACTCTTTACTAATAATCCTAACACCTATTTAGTGAGAATCTACTGTGAACTCTCATATACTATTGGTGACAGTGTAAATTGTTTAAATCCCTTTGGAAAACTGTTAAAAAGTATCTACTAAAGTTGAATATATATACAGTCTCTGACCCAGAAATTTCACTCTTAAGGGTGTGTGTATGTGTGTGTACCTGTGTGTGAATCTTGAATAAATCAATAAGTAAACCAAAAGCTGTAGAATGAGCAAATAACTTACCACATACTCATTCAATGGAATTGTATCCAGTAGTGAGAATAAACAAACTGCAACTTCTTGCTTGCAATAACAAGGATGAGTCACTCCAACATGATGTTGAATGAATAAAACTAGATGCTCCCTTGCCCAAAATAAGGCAAACTTGATCTGTGGCATTAAAAGTCCATATACTGGTGGACAGACGTGGTGGCTCATGCCTGTAATCCCAGAGCTTTGGGCGGCCAAGGCAGGTGGATCACTTGAGGTCAGGAGTTCAAGACTAGCCTGGCCAACATGGTGAAACCCCGTCTCCACTAAAAAAAAAAAAAAAAAAAAAAAAGCCTGGCATGGTGGTGTGCACCTATTGTACTAGCTGCTGGGGAGGCTGAGACACGAGAATCGCTTGAACCCAGGAGGTAGAGGCTGTAGTGAGCCAAGATCGCACCACTGCACTCCAGGCTAGCTGACAGTGAGACTCCATCTAAAAAAAAAAAAAAAAAAAAGTCATCAGTATGCTGGTTACCCCGTCTCTATATTGGAAAGAGTCATGTTTCAGGTGTCCTGGTAATGGCTAGTTTTTTGTTTTTGTTTTTTTTTTTTGAGAGTTGGTCACTCTAGATTTGTCAAAATTTACTGAGTTATATACTTAAGATTTTTGTACTTTTCTGCATGTATGTTATACATTGATAACATTAAAAAATCAATTTAATTTATCTCATTAACAGAATAATGGAGAAATTAATAAATGCATCACCATTGATGCAGAAAAATCAATTAGAAAATTCAGCCTTTGTTAATGAAAACCTTCTTAGCAAACTTGAAATAAAAGGGAACTTCATTAATCTGATAGAGAATATCTGTAAAAATCTTTCAGCAAACCTTGCATTTCATTGTGAAATATTGAAAGCTTTCCCTTGAGATTAGGAATAACACAAGGAAGCCTGCCATCACCAATTTTCCCTGACATTTTACTGAAAGTCCTAGGTAGCACAATAAGACAAGCTTAGGAAATGAAGAAATGAAACTGCCATTATTTATAGATGCCTTGATAGTGAGCATAGAATGTCCAAAATATGTCAGATATAAGCTATTTTAATTAATCTGTCAGTTTAGCAAATTAAGTTTGTTACGTACACACAATAAAAACAAAAATGTAGAAATTTATAAAATCAAAATATACAGAAGCAAGCATTGGTCTGTCATAACACCATGTAAGACCTCTACATAGAATATTACAAACCACTATTTTTTAAAATGATAGTCTTTGAATAAAGCAGTTCTTAAGCATTCTATTAGGACCTTCTAAGTAGCAAACTTTGAAGTCTTTATTTTAATAATGCTAATCAATGCTAACACACTTTTTCCTAATTTCATTCTGAGGCAGAAATGACTCACTGCTCTATAGTTCCACTTTAGAGTTAATAAAATATGCTCTCGTTTTTTCCTTTTGAGTCACTAAAATAGCTTTTTAGCAAAACATCAAACTTTCCGTTTTGGAAAGAAAAAAGATAATGCCATAACTGGGAACATTCAAAACAATGGTTCTCAAGTCCTGATATAAATGTAAGAATTTCAGAAGGCTTTGTGCTTGAGAATCATCACTAGAGCATTTGAAGGGATTGGGACTCATCTGGTGAGCCATCTGTCTGGTTAGCAATACCCAGTCTTCATTTAGAGTCATCCTTGATCATTGACATGCTCTTGAAACATAACATCTTTTAATCATGCATTTATTCAACACATATTTGATGTGTGCTTGATCTGTGACAGGGTACTGTGTTAAGAAACTAAAGACATGATTATGAATTATATCAGTGCTAGAATCCCTTCTCTCTGTCCCTCTCTTTAGCCTATTCTATTTCTCTCTCACATACATTTCAATTTCCATAGATATCCTGTTGTCACATAGCAGTATTGTTTAGCCACTGATGTCCCTCCTGTGTTTCCATGTTTTGTTTCTAGATCAAATAAGGTGTTGAGATTTTCTTTCCATTAAAGATCTGAGGAAATAAGAGATTTATTCCAAAAAGTTAGAATTATGATAGAGCAAGTGCTGTTACATTTTAAGGGGTCACTTGGTGGCTAAATACATACCACAATAATATGCATGATGACTGGTTTCAACAGATCACACATGTATACAAATAGAAGTTTTCTAAGATATATTTTTTCTTTTACTGAATGTTATTTATCATAGGGTAATTTTATTTGACTTGCAATTTCTATTGTAAAACAACAAATGTGAAGGCTCCAGAAAGCAATGAACTGAGGTTCTGTTGTGTACCAAGTTTCAGGTTGTAATATTTAATAACTTTTAGTCATACGTCTTATCACACCTGTATACATAAGATGATGCATTTATGCATGGTTCAAAATACATGTCAGCTTCCATTAAATTCTCTTCTGATTTTACTATACAAACTTTACAAAGTTTAAAAAAGTAGTTACCGTCCTTAGAAATAATGAAGAAGTCGTTACCATTCTTAGAAATAGTATTTCCTCAGTTTTCTTGGCTTTATATGATACAAAACTTTTCCCCAGCTTTTGTTGTTGTTTGTATGTTTGATTCTATGTAAACTAAGTTCTGCTTATGGCCATTCTAATATCTTGCTGGTGTTTTGTAGGGTTGCTATGACTACAGAACTTGTGGGTTGTTTTGGGATTTAAACAATGAGAGCACATGTACACAGATAGGGGAGCATCACACACCAGGGCCTGTTGGGGGTTGGGAGGCAAGGGGAAGGAGACTATTAGGACAAAGATCTAATGCACATGGTGCTTAAAACCTAGATGACGGGTTCATAGGTGCAGCAAACCATTATGGAACATGTATACCTATGTAACCTGCACGTTCTGCACATGTATCCCAGAACTTAAAGTAACAAAAAAACTGGGGAGTTGTTTTCTTCAAAATACCTGTCTATGTTTTTGCTGCTTTTTCTTTACTTTTAGTGCATACTAAAATCTTCTGTTGATCCTAAAGTAAATATACATAATTTGATTTAATTCATCATTTCTGGCATTTGGAATGTAATAAACTGTGGATAAAATTGTGTCATAATATGAAGGGTTACTTGAACTGTCGAACTTCAAAATCTAGAATGTCATATATTTTAGGACCTCTGAGGAAAATAGATGACTATTTCAATGTCCCTAAATAAGCTTTTGAATATTAACTGCAAATCACCAAGAGTTTTAAAGAGTTGAAAAACTTGCTGGTATTTATTTCTTTACATTATTCCTAATAACATTATTTTCTTATCTGTGCAAATGGTCTCCAACAATGCTGAAAACAACCGTACATATTTAAAAACAAGGTTACATTTTAAAAAGAAATCTAGTGCTCTAAAATTACAGACCAATTTGAAAATAGAATAAAGCCAGTGAGAGGAGACGTAACAAAATCAAGCACTAGGCATACAGTTATTTGCACAACTTGTGTCTAAGTGGCTCCAAAGGAAAAATCTGTGACACCGACTGTACGCTAAGGAGCTGGACCTCATCAGCGAAGTCAGGGGAGTGGTTCTGAACATGCACAGTTGAACTGAGATCTCACAGGTGGGGAACAGGTGAAAAAAAGAAGGGAAAGATGTTCCCGGCAGAAGGAATAGTTTGTGTAAAGCTTCTTGGGAGAGACATACTAAGTCAATGATAAGTGACAAAATTCCAGCCTTTTTGAAGCAGAGAGAACAGAGGATGTGAAAAACAAAGTGAGGATGAAAGTATATGCAGGGTCCAAAGTCTGATTTTCCTGTAGGCTCTGGCAAGGAGGGTCGTATTCCTTCCGAGACCAATGGCCACATAGAAGGGCTCCAATCATGTAGTTGTTGTGATCGTTGATTGCAAAACAAAAAAAAATCCTGAGTCAAAAAAATTATGAGTAAAAAAGAAACAATTGGAGAAATTTAAATAGTTAATAAATACTGGTATTACAGTGGTTCCCCCTCATTCTATTTTCCATGGTTTCAGTTATTCACAGTAATAGCATCTGAAAATAGGTGAGTGCAGTAAAGTAAGATGTTTTGAGAGAAGGAGACCACATTCACATAATTGTTATTACAATATATTGTTATAGTTCTAATGTTACTCTTACTGTGCCTAATTTACAAATTATACTTTTATATATATGTCTGGAAAAAAGCCTATATATTATATATAATATATATACAACATTATATATAACATTATATATAACATATATATAACATATTATATATAATATATATACAACATTATATATAACATTATATATAACATATATATAACATATTATATATAACATATAGTATATAACACATATAACATAATATATAACATATATATATATATAGAGAGAGAGAGACAACGTATTTGATACTATCTACAGTTTCAGGCATCTACTGAATATCTTTTAACGTATCACCCATGGATAAGGGGGGACTGCTATATTATTAAGGAATTAGTTTTTGTATTTAAGTTGTGACAATAAAATTGCAGATATGTTTTCTAGAAGATTTTTTCATAAGTATATAGAGATATTTAGAGATGAAATAATATACACATTGGAATGTTTTAAAAATAATAGGCAGTGTGGGGGTACAAATAAATCAAGGCTGGCCATGAATTAATAATTGTTGAAGCTATACTAGAATGCTGATGGAAATGAAGATAAATGAAAAAGATTAAGGGCTTTTCAGGAGATAAGAGTGGCAGACATTGGTGATGGGGGATATGAAGATTACCAGGAGATGGAAGCATCAAGATTGAGTGCTGTTTCCAGGCTGCATCCCTGAGTGAACAGGGATGTCATTCACTGAGAGAGGAAACACATGCAAGGACAAGGTCTTATGGTAGAGATTAGGAAAAAGGATGGGGCCCAAGAGCATGGTTTTCATCCTAGACCTGTTGAAATTGGAATATCTTTGAGATGTCAAAGAGAAGATGCTGAGTAAATGCCTGAATATATGTATCTGGGGCTCACAGAAAAGCTCTGGACAGGATGTAAGATGGTATTAAGCCACAATGACGGAGTGGATCTGGGGAGAAACTCTCAAAGAAGCTTATGTCAGTCAAATTATCCATGCCTCTTTGGGCTGAAGACAGCAAAAATCACCGAATATACAAAGAACAGGAAAACCACTATTGAGTCAAATAATTCTGGTCCTTTCTAAAAAGTCCACTTCCCAGAGTTACTGAGAATGGAATAAGATTAACTGATTTGAGTTTTCTACATTTTCTTTCTCTGATGGTATCAATGATGTAAGAAAATCAGCAAAGAGAAGAATAGAAAACAGCTACTGAATAATTAAAATTTTATGTAAATATGCAAAATGGTGAAGTATGTCCAAAAGTTTTTGATTGGCTTATGTTAAATGGAAGAAAAGAAGTAAAATTAACAATAATAGCAAAATTAACCTCATTATTTTAATAGTATTCTATGTTTGTCAAAGAACTTTTATAATTAGAATTTCATTCAAGGCTAATAACCACATTTTTGATAGATAATTCAATACTATTTATATTTCACAGAGACAGAAATCCAGATAGATTTGCAAGGTTGGCTCTTTGACGTCATATTCCCAGTTAGATGATGAGCCAGAATTAGAACTAAGAACCTTGCTGTGTCTTGTTTGTCTTTTCCCGTGATAACTATTTCATACAATTCATCTCTAATGGGTTCAATAATGTCTTCGCCAAATTCACGTCTACTTAGAACCTCAGAATGATTTGGAAATAGGGTATTTGCAGACTTCATTAGTTAAGGATTGAGATGAAATCAACTTGGATTAGGATGGGCTCTAAATGCAATGAGGATTCTTATAAGAGGCACAAAAGGACACAGAGAAGCACTAAGAAGGCAATGAGAAGACAGAGGCAGAGATTGAAGTGATGTGTCTATAAACAAAGGAATACTAAGGATTACCTAGAACCACCAGAAGCTAGGAAGGCCAGAAAGCAGCAGCCACTCTTGCACTTTGATGTCAGACATCAAGTCTCCAGAACTGTGGAAAAAATACATTTCTGTTGTTTCAAGCCACGCAGTTTGTAGTTACTTGTTACAAGAGCCCTAGGAAACTTATGCACCATAACTTATATAAGGGAATTTTTATTTACTAGTAAAAATTTCTTTATGAAGCCAAATATTTTACTCGAGTGTCTCTTCAAATATGTAATGTAGATTTTTCTGTGGGGAATCTGAAAGTTATGGTAATTCACAATCATGATAGCGCATAGATTGAATCATTAGTTTCCATTTTCAGTTACAAATGACAGGAATGTTATGCTTGCTTTTATTTGACATATAGGGATTCCTTCTGAATTTATCTCTAGACTTCAGTTTGCTTTCTTATATTCTTATCCAAATGTCCTTCCTTTGTCAAAATTATTATAAAATCACTGGGCACAAGGATCATGTTTGTAAACATTTAGGTAATTACCTGTTAAATTGAACGATTGAGATGTCATTCACTGACTTTGCACCAAAACAAACCTCTGAAGTGGTTTGTATTGTTCCACTGATCTCTAATTTTTGAGCCTTATATAATAAAATCAGGAAGAAAAACGTTTCTATAGCTAAGAAAAAAATAATACCTTATTTAAATTTTTAAATTTTTTTCTTTTTTTTTTTTTTTGAGACGGAATCTCATACTGTCACCCAGGCTGGAGTGCAGTGGTGCGATCTCGGCTGACTGCAACCTCTGCCTCCCGGGTTCAAGCAATTCTCCTGCCTCAGCCTCCTGAGTAGCTGAGATTATAGGTGCCCGCCACCATGCCCGGCTAATTTTTTTTCTTTTTCTTTAGTAGAGACAGAGTTTCATCATGTGGGTCTTGATCTCTTGACCTCTTGATCCGCTCGCCTTGGCCTCCCAAAGTGCTGGGATTATAGGCATGAGCCACTGTGCCTGGTCAACATTTTTTAAATATCACAAACCCAGTGCACATTGCTGTCAGCCTACATTACTCCATGGCTTAAATGTTTTATTTTTCAGATTGAGTTTGCCTTTTTTTTTTGTCAATCATGTAGCTACTACACTATGTAGGATGGAATTTGTCCCTGGTAACTGTCTATTCTTTTTATCTAGCTTCACCAAACTCACCCATCCCTTCTTTTTTATTTAAAATAATATCAAGGTTTACTTTTTCCTGAAAACCGTTTTTAGCAAAAATTGGGGATGTATCTCTCCAGAGACATAATTAAAAATAGATTATGGTCTAACTTCACTATTTCAAATCCGTTCATTTGTATAGCACTTAAATGCCATCCCCTTCCTTCTTGACCACTTTATTGTGCTTGTGGTGGAGAGACTGAAGGAACACACAAATGGACAATGGCCAGATGATACATAAAATTAGAACTTTGAGCCACAACCTGCAGCATCTACAATCTGCACAGCTCCCAACTCTGAGCCATAATCTGCAGCAACTACAATCTGCACAGCTCCCAACTCTGAGCCATAATCTGCAGCAACTACCAACCCACTTTAGGCAATAACCAGTTCAGGAAGCCAAACAACAACCCCCTAACACTTGCCCCCAAAAAGCCAGGACTTGATTAATAACTGACAGATTATCTCATTTTTGACCCAGCTTCCCACTTAATGGCAATGGGAGTGCAATGAGAGAATGCATCCTTACCAATCACACAGGATGCCCCACTGTGGTTAGCCTGCTTACAGCTTACCCATGCCAACAACCTCCAATCAGGACGTAGCCAACACCTTCTCTTTTTTCCATTACGAAAATTTCCATCGCCTGCTTTTGAATCTCTGCCAGTTGCAAATGATGGTGGCTCACTCCCTTAGAGCACACTCTAAATAACTATCCTTTTCTTGTTTTCATTTGAGTAGTCTTCATTGGCAATAAGAACCAATGATTTCTAGTTAACTGAAACTCATAAAGGAGATTTCAGTATGACTGTACCGTAAGCAGAAACATAGATTCTGCTATTGCTGTTTTCAGTGGCTGATTCTTCTCTGTAACTTAGGTTTTACGATATTTCATCCCATTTTTCAACATATGTTCTCTGTACTCGTAATCCAACTTTGTAAATACCCGTACAGTGGCAACTGGATTCCTCTAATCTGTTATTTAAAGCAAGTGTTATTTTCAGGTTATCTCCTATGCTGCTTGCTTGTACATTCATGCACCACATAATAACGTGTCAGTCAACAATGGACTGCATATATGATGGGGATCTCATAAGCTTATGGTGCTGTATTTTGATGTGCCCTCAAATACCCTTGTATTGCAGTACACCATGCCTTGCAATTGCCTACAGTAGTCAGTACAGCAACATGCTGTACAGGTTTGTAGCCTAGGAGTAGAGGGCTATACCATATGCTCTAAGTTTGTAGTAGGCTATCCTCTACATTTGTGTAAGTACATTCTATGATGTTCGCACAATGACAAAATTACCTAATGACACATTTCTCAGGACATACCCCTATTTCTAAGTGACACATGACTGTATTTTTACTTCTATTCTTCCATGTGAATTCCAACTCATAAATACCAATATGCTATGAACTGCAATGTAATCACATACAGATTCTTATTTTCACTTTCTGCTGCATTCAAAAGGAAAACTCAGAAGTTGTTTCCTAATGATTCTCTGTTGTCTCTGCCCAGATGATTTAAAATATGCAGAATAAGGCTTGAAGTTTCTTAATTTTAAAAAATGCGTCTTCTCTCAAAAAAATTAACACACAATCTCAGGAAAAAAAGAAGGAGGGGAAAAACAAGAGCAGCGAGGATTACTAGGAAGCAAAGACAAAGCCGTGCGTAACTGAGAAGCAGCTGGTCATCAGCCACACAGGGCATCTCTGTGCTGTCTGTACAGCAACTCCCTACCTCAGATCAACGTATCAGAGGACAGAGCAATGTATTCTCCAGCTCTCTGGCATAGCACTACATTCTGCCCAAAAATGGTGGGAAGAGTCACAGTCTCAGTGAGTCTATCAGGTGAAAACTTCGTGCTGGAGCTTCTGTGTCTCCCATCCAGTGATTAAAAAAAAAAAGTCCCTTCCAGAAGCCAGCCTTCCTCTGGGGGGAGGATAAAGTAGCTTGTGTTGCTATTAGACAATGTGTCTGTGGCCGTGGTTTGGAAGTTGCTGTAAAAGCTGAGACTTTCCATGAATAAGTCAGTAGCCGATGACAGAGTGAGGCCAGGAGAAATGTGACCTATGCAAGTTTAACATGGGAAAATAGAGATAAATGAAAGTCAACAAAATAAAGCATCTTGAAAAAATTAAATGCCTGCAAAAGTAGAAATAGAAAGCTGTATATCCCAGAATTTGTTATTGGAATAAATAGCCAACTGCCCTCCCAACAGAATGAATAAAATAAAAATCATAGTATTTAATAACGTTAACCCCTAAACCATTTGTCTTCAGCTGGTATGAATATAGAGAAACAGTGAAAATTAGATTAATCTACCACTTGAGATTGAGGATTTTAGTTAAACTGACCAGACTAAGACAAAATAGAGGGAAAACATAAAACATATTTTTATGTCTGAAGGTAGTTATTTTGAGAGAAAAGATCAATATTGTGTTTGATGTATAAATATATTCCTACACACAACAAGGAAAAAGCATTAATTCAAGGAAAATCTATAGTAAATGAGATGCCACAATGTTTTTAGCTGTTACTATTTCACTGGGAAAAGAAATGCTAGTTTGAATAAGAAATACTAATTGCATGAGAAAATACTGATGACATTATTTTAATTAACATGTATTTGTGTTATAAGAACCTAGAAAATTTTGATTTAGAAATGATTATAAGGCATTTCTATGTGTCAATCTTTGGGTTATGAATGAGTCGGGTCCTAAGGGCGCACATGGTCTTGGAAGACGGTAATAATCGAAAATGATGCTGAAGCATGCTAATATGAGAAAAAGCTCATGCATGTGGAATAGGCAAACATTTGGATATCAGGTTACTTTTCCCTCTGTGTTTCTATAATCCCCATGGCATGTAGCACAGCAATGAGTTCATTGTTTGTGTTCAATAAAGTTTCAAAAATGAAAGGATACTCCTGCAACCTGTCCTCTTCCCTGACTGACCAGATAGGACCTCTTTGCCTCTTGCCCCTCAGGGGTTGCCTTCTCCAAATGACATCATTTATTGTAAATGATATACATTTACAATACAAAATGATTTACATTTATATGTAAAACATATCTGCCACTACTGATGAAATAAATGAATGAATACTTATTTCATTGATTGACCTAATATGTGACATGATACAGTGGAAATCACAAAGGGCCTGGAATTAAGAATTGTGGCTTATGGCTGGGCACGGTGGCTCACGCCTGTAATCCCAGCACTTTGGGAGGCCGAGGCGGGCGGATCATGAGGTCAGGAGATCCAGACCATCCTGGCTAACGCGGTAAAACATCGTCTCTACTAAAAAATACAAAAAATTAGCCAGGCGTGGTGGCAGGCGCCTGTAGTCCCAGCTACTCGGGAGGCTGAGGCAGGAGAATGGCATGAACCCGGGAGGTGGAGCTTGCAGTGAGCCGAGATTGAGACACTACACTCCAGCCTGGGCGACAGAGCGAGACTCCGTCTTAATAAAAATAAAAAATAAAAAAAAAAATTGTGGCTTAAAATGCTAAGTAAGAGACTTTCAGCCATGTGATATTGGGAAAAGAATTTTACCACTGTAGTCATCAGTTTCTTCACTGAAACAAGGGAATTCTAATATCTGCTGTGTTAATACTAATATCTAATCTGTTGCTATAGGACCAATTGCTGCGACAGAAACCCAAAATAAGAGTAGCAGAGCAAGGCAAAAACGTATCTCTTCTATTCCTGAAACAGAAGCATAAGAAACCCATGCCCCTGATATGGAAGTTCTAGTGTTAGGAACTCATTGTTCTGCCAGTGACATAGCCAGTGACGGCTGTGTCTGTCTGGGGTAGGTGGCCCATCATCACATGTGCTGGATCCACATTCCAGCTGACAGAAAGGAAAGAAGTGGAGTGAAACATGTACTTCTATCTTTTATAGGCATGCCCAGCATTGTGTTAGAGCTGGCTTGTACCAGCTCATGAGGACCAGTCGTTCAATTTTCAGGAATTGTGTGAGCTGTTAAACACAGCCTTTATTAAAAATTAAATAAATTTACAATTATATTAAAAATGAAGGCAACAGGTACTCAAAACTCAATGCTTCCTAATTGTACATCTTACTGCTATCTTTGTACGGTTATTACTTACCTCTGTCATGAGTATATAGAAACACCATATAATGGCATACTACTGCGCATCTCTTTGTGTCAATGAAGAAATTTTATGTTGGTAGCTTCAGGTCGGTTATGGTAGAAATCAGCAAACACTGCGATGTGTTGTTCTGTTAATTTTTCAACCCAGAGCTGGCAAACCAGACATAACTTATTTTGGTTTAATGCTTGAACAAATGATTATTTTATTTTATTTTAACATTTTAAAGCATTGCTACAAGGGGGAGTAGGGAGAGAAGAAAGGGAGGAAAAGAAAAAGAAAGGGAGAAGGAGAGAGGGAAGGAAGGAAGGAAGCCCGGCCGGCCATCATAAGTAGCTGCAACGCCTGAAATCTTTACTACCAGGCTCTTTATAAGAAATGTTTTCTAAGTCTTAGGGAGAAAATACGAGTAGTGCAAATTAAACTGAAAAGCTTGCTTGCTGGCCAGTCCCACCCTCAGCTTCTAGAAGCTGGTTCATTCTTTGTTCTGTTCCCCCTGTAGCTTCAAGCCAACAAGGGAGAATTTCCTTTGTGTTGAATCCCTCCCTTGCTTTGACTCTCGCCAGGAAAAGCTCAATCTCTTTTAAGGTTTCACGGGAATAGGTCAGGCACATGGAAGACAATCTTTCTTAAAGTCAGCTGTACCAAATGACATAACCTAATCATGAAGTGATATCCTATCATATCTGTAGATCTCCCTCGGAATTGAGACGATGGATTATGACAGAGTTGGATCACTGTGGGTCATCTTAGAATTCTTCCTGCTACAATGGGAATCTCAGTCTCTGCTACATCTTCCTCTTTTACAGTATCATTTTGAGAATTTGATGAAATCATGGATAAATAAAAGCACTTTATTGTAAGCGATGCTATACAGTCCAAAGTGTTACTGTGATTGAATTCTGTTGCTCGAATTCATATATCTGAATTTTTGGTAACAGAGTTCTTTTCCAATTCCTTGTTTGGAATCTGAGATGAAGGTACATTTTCAACCCTGTTTTGGTTTTGAACTTCTTCCAAGTCACCCTGAAGAGCTGATTGAGTTCACCCTTAGGATGGGGTCTGAGAGCATGAGTAATAAAAGAATTGCTTCATGGTCTGTCTAGCAAGTTCACTGTTTACTGAAATGATTATTATTTTTTTTTGGTATCTTGAATGCAAGACTTTCTTTCCTTCTTTCCTTCCCTTTCTTCTCTCCTTCCCTTCACTTTCCTTTCTTCCTTCTCCCCCTCTGTCTTCCTCCTCTTCCTCCTCTTCCTCCTCCTCTTCCTCCTCCTCTTCCTTTCTCTCTCCCCTCTTTCAATTTCACAAATACACTTAGAAAAGTGCACAAAAAGCAAAGCCATTTGGAGTTCAGCAATGAAAAATTAGCATGTACCTTTAAGCAGTTTTCAGGCACTGTGTCTTTGGCCAGAAGCCAAAAGATAATTACAGTTTTTAAAAGTCATCTCTGTAATGTGCATCTGTTGCCCATGGTGTCCATTCATAAGCTATTCATAAATTTTGTAAGGAGGAAATGAGGAGGCAAATATAACAAATTCTTGCTCCTCACTGAGCCAAGCCTTTCAATGAGATGCCTTCATGTGACCATGCACGCTAGAATCTCTGATGGTTCTTTCAATGAAAAGAGTTACAACAGTAGATTTTAGTTCCTTTTTAAATGAAAGCAGTATTTCAAGTATTGATGGTTAACAAGAACTTACTTCAGGTGCAGAAATAAAGCGAAATACCCAACAAGCTGTATTTCTCACAAGGTCTGCAGAAACACTTGAAACCCCTGTGCATATAGATAATATAGAAAGAAAACCTAGCATCTGTCATTTCATATGCCCAGGATGTCACCTCCACCCTATCTTCTTAACAAGAATAATGCCCCTGGCTCTTAAGATAAAAAATACACTGGGAGAAAGAAATCTCAGCAATATATAAAAACACAGAAGTCTTGTACCCATGAAATTTGTACATTGTTACTTCTCTACTTCAGGAGCCCTCATAGGATGTCACAGTGGCAAAAGACCGCAAGTACTCCCAGAATTCCCTGTTGCCTGAAATACAGTCAATATTTGACTACCTGTTCACTGCAAACAATAGAGAAAAGTTATATAGGATAATTAAAGCCTCCAGGACAACAGAAAAAAGGTTGAAATGATATAAACAAACAAACAAAAAAGGATCATTGCGTTCAGGAGTTATTAACCTCTACACTTCCTACCAGCAGGCAGGCATCAACCTCTAAAACTCCTTTTCCTGATAGCAGTTGGACTGGGTAAGGAAATGGGGTCTTGTATTTGACCCACTGTTGAATATGCAAGAAATGAGGAAAAAAAGGAAGGAAGTGGGGGAGGGAGGGTGAGAGGGAAAGAGAGAAGAAGGAAGGAAAAGTGTCAAGTGATAGGACAATAATAATATCAAGTCAACATAAACTATACCCTGTCTCTGCTGACATGTTTACTACCCCCACTGTATTAGATAGCCTTTTGTTTTGTTTTGTTTTTCTGAGACAAGTGCTGGAGTGCAGTGGTGTGATCTTGGCTCACTGCAACCTCTGCCTTCCAGATTCAAGCAATCCTCCTACTTGGCCTCCTGAGTAGCTGGGACTGTAAGTGGACACCACCGCACCCAGCTAATTTTTGTATTTTTTTTATAGTGACGGGGTTTTGCCATGTTGCACAGCTTCTGAGCTCAAGTGATCCACCCGCCTTGGTCTCCCAGAGTGTTGGGATTACAGGTGGGAGTCACGGGGCCTGGCCTAGATAGGCCTCTGACTAAGAAATTATATTATCTCTCATGTTAGTTACTGGTGGTTGTGATTATTAGTTTTGTTTTAGCAAGTCCACAAGAAAAATATCATGAACCTATGATCTGGTGAGGAGAAAACTGGTAAATATTAACATGAGGCATAATCTTTCAGAAGCCTGGCCACCAGATAAACCAGGCACCAGGTAGGAACAGTGCTTCTGGCCTGGAGGACAGATTTACTCGCAGCATTTCCTCTGAGCCTGTAAAGCTGAGTGAATACCATTTACCAGCAGACCTTGTCACATCAGGAAGAAAAGCCCCTGAACCTGGAACTCTCGAAAATTGTTCTGCACTGTATAGGTCACCATGAGAAGCAAGAGTTTCCCTTAACTACTAGAGACTATAAACATAATTTATAAATGCACTTACTGATACAGGGAAAACTATAAAGTTTAGTTATTTCAGTGAAGGTTAGCTTGGATGCTTAGAAAATGGTGCTCATAGAGCTGATAGCCTTGGTTCAATTTCCATAGAATCCACAAAACATCTCACAAAATATTTTACCACCTTAAGCCCCACAACTAGTAAACCCCTCGTTCTCTGTGTAATGGATATTGTTTTGACAACTGTGTTTATTTGACTCCATAATTTGGCTCTCCCTAGTGTCACCCGAGTGTTAGGTTTCTCAGATTCCCTTGACTCCAAGGTTGAGGATTCAGTTTGTTTTTTGCCAATGAGATTCATTCCCAAGAGATTTTGAAAATGCAGATGACAGGTGCCATATAATTCTTCTTCCTTTGGCTGTGTTGAGTAAAGGCTAGTTATGGCAGATAAGCAGTTTTGTCCCTTACATGTTGTTACCCTGATTCACTTCAGTGACCATTAGCAGGGACTTCCTATGGTTTCCCTATCTGGGCAGCATCAAAACTTTCCTGGCTCTCTGGACCAGAACTGTAGCGATAAGCCTGAAAACAAGCTTCAGTCTCTGATGGCTTCCACGGTCGTTCCGACAATTGTTAACATGAAATTCCCTATGTAAATACCTTTCAGTTGAAAATACATAAGGTGGTATTGCTGAGTGATACCCCTAATATCTAATATCTTAGACAAGGAGCAAAGAAACATCCACGTTTTGACTCCCAAACTACATAGTGGGAAAAGAGCAACTGTCAAACAAGCTCGGTTGTCTGGATCAGGAATAATAAATAGCCCCTTTCACCAATTTTGATACAATTTTTAAGGGAAAACAGTTATGGAAACCTACTTTATTCGGGATTTGTGTTTTCATACTATAGTATAGCATATTGAATATTGAATTACTTTACCTTACAAAACTACTACAACCATAAAATTTGATTATTTCCCATGGAAAAAAAATAGTGTTAATTGTACCTATGTAGTGAATTTCTTGAAATTCTGCATGAAATTATCAAACCTTAGGTGATCAGGAAAGAGACAGAGTTTTGGTCTATGAATTTATAATACAAACACTATAAGAAAGTACTATTAATCACGTTATGTGGACTATAAAATAATTTCATGATATTAACAAATTTTGTCTCATTTAACAATACAGTTTAGTCCACAGGAAGTTCAATTTGGAAATAAGTGCATAAGTCCTGTTTTCTGGTGCAGCAAACGTGGGGGGACAGAGATAAAAGAAACAGGCACTGATTCAGATGACGGGAAGAGGATGACGTTGTAAAAAGACTGCTGCTGAGTCATATGTCAGGGCTGCTATGAATCACCTTCAGTTTGTTGACAGTATGCTTTGAATTTGGCTTAATTATCTAGCATGTTCTCCACCTCAACCAAATCTAATCCAGTTGGTCACCAGACGCAAGGAAACCAAAATGCAAGAGGAATCACCACCATAGTCTCAGCCCCCTAAATTAGGATCTGTGGATCCTGGGAGGACCACCACATGGAGACAAAGGGTGGGAAATTGAGGGGTTGGTGACACTAGTTTGTATTTTTAAAAAACTGAAAACAAAGAGACTCACACCATACTTAGTGAATCATAATCTGTCTTTTAACAAGATCGCAGGTGATTCATCTGCAAATTAAATTTTGAGAAGCATGGATCTGTGATTCATTGGCAATTACCAGTTGCTCTCAGAAGAACAAGGTAAAGAGAATAATGCTCTTGGCTTTGTAATAGAGAAATACGTTTCTAGTCACAGGAGAGAATATTCTGAAAAATAAATGCAAATATACGCCAAGAATATAGGAAGCCAACGAATTAAAAAAAAAAAAAAAAAAAAAAAAAAAAAAAAAAAAAAAAAAAAGATCAACCCTGGACTGAGGATCCTGCTTTATGGAAAAGTCAAGTCAAGATGATCAGTCCCACATCTTATAGTTAAATAGCCTTGAAATGTGTCCTGTGAGGGAGAAATAGCATTATAATGCTATGAGCCAATTCAGATATAGTTTAATTAAGTAATATGCAAGGTCATGGAGCGTGACTGGCAGAGTGATTTAGAACAGAATTAACTACGTCTTTTACTGGGGCCATGCCTGGTTGTCATCTAACACTGCCCCATATAAACTCTAAGAAATGTTCTGGCATTGCAGATTTATCCCTGCAGCCAGAGGAGCTGAATTCTCTTTCCAAAGCCACAGAAACCCATCCCCTCTTTCTATTTTTAATCCTTTGCTGATTCTAGGGGCTTTCTACCAAGTAATTTGTTGCCAAACAGTTGCTGTCCTTGCAGCTGCCAAACAGACCAGCATTTGCAGCCTCGGGTTGTGTCTAGTGTTGGCTTTCTCCCCAGTGTCATTTCCTACAAGGCGTTTCTTTCAACTGATGCATTAGGGTCTTTGAATGACAACATGAAATTAAATAGAAAATGACATTCATGAGAAAAGATGTTCCTTTCTAATAACTGAGACTCTCTACCCATCTGTCATTGCTTCCTTCTCTGTCTTAGTTTTCCGCAAATCCCAAGCAGCTTGATACAAATATGATCATTAGAGGATTTTTATACATTAATGCAAATTATGAGCTAGCAACAATTAGGGCATTCTGCCCAGACTAGTTGATGCCCTTCTATAGGAGAGTGTATGTCAAGAGAGTACAACACCAAGCCATTTTCCTTTGAATCAGTTCATCACTAAAATTATCGTACAATATTTCCAATAAATTATCGCAAATGCATGGCTCTGTAATGAATTTGGTGACTTTTGTTAATTATAAAATTAATTTGAAACTTGAATACTAACAGCAAAAACATATCACGCCTAAAAGGAGAGAAAGATGGAAGAATGAATACATGACAGATAGATAGACAGATAGGTATACAAATGCAACAAATGCTGACTTCCTAAGAAAAGGCCAAGAAATATGTGTTAATTCACTCTTGCATTGCTATAAAGAAATACCTCAGACTGGGTAATTTATAAAGAAAAGAGGGCTGGGCACCGTGGCTCACGCCTGTAATCCCAGCACTTTGGGAGGCCGAGGCGTGTGGATCACGAGGTCAGGAGATCATGACCAACCTGGCCAACATGGTGAAACCCCATGTCTACAAAAAATACAAAAATTAGCTGGGCATGATGGTGCATGCCTGTAATCCCAGTTACTTGGGAGGCTGAGACAGGAGAATCACAGGAGTCAGAGGTTGCAGTGAGCTGAGATCGTGCCATTGCACTCCAGCTGGGGTGATGGAGCGTGACTTTGTCTCAAAAAAAACAAAAGAAAGAAAGAAAAAGAGGTTTAATTGGCTCATGGTTCTGCAGGTCTGCAGGCTGTAAAGGAAGCATGATGCTGGTATCTGTTCAGCTTCTGGGGAGGCCTCTAGAAACTGACAATTATGGTAGAAGGCAAAAAGGGAGCAGGCATGTGACATGACCACAGCAGGGACAGGAGAGAGAGAGACGGCAGGGGCGTGGGTGCCATATACTTTTAAATGACCTGATCTCACAAGAACTCATTCACTATCACAAGGACAGTATCAAGAGGGATGGTGCTAAACCATTCATGAGAAATCAGCCTCCATGACCCAATCACCTCCAACCAGGCCCCACCTCCAACACCGAAGATTACAATTCAACGTGAGATTTGGTGGGGACACAGATACAAACCATATCAAAATGTTAACGATGCAAATTATAATACAAGATGCATAAAAGTGAGAAATTTTGTTTTCAAGGAACTTAAAAAAAGTTTCAAGAACGAATATTTGAGCCCCTAAAAAACAGTTTATACACAATTGAAAGATATGTGATAGGAATTGAGAGATAAAGATTAGCATAGGTATGAACTGATAAGACATAATTAAAGAAGAATATTTACTTTGGAGAGAGGAAGAGGCAGCTAAATATTTAAAGCAAGACACACAAGAAATCAATTGGTGAAGCAGAAAATAAACATCAGTATTTTTAATCATTCATTAATTCAGTCAACAAACAATCATTAATCCTTTTCTCCTGGAAGAAAGACCATGACAGATCCAGGTCACTCCATTCCTACTCTTTAAGTTCTTATGTTATTTCTGCTGGGGAAAAGAAATTGCATGCACTGATGAATGAGAGGAACCTGCAATTCTACTGGCTACCCTTTTGGGCTATTTTAAGTAGGAAGCCATAGAGAAAATGCTGGCCATTATTTTAAAGTTTGATTCAATAAAGACTTTAAAAGTGATTCGTTTTGTCATTGGATTTTTCCTTTACTAAATTATCGTAGGCTACATTACTATATAGCCAAAATTGACATCAAATTTCTAGTTTCCACGGAAGCCATGATTAACATATATAAATGTTTTATAAATAAAATATATAGGTCAAACTTATTTTCATTAATTTAAATGGACAAAGGCAAACATTATTTATAAAAGAGGATATCAAAATAGGCCAAAAAAAGTATTACGGTAGGCTGAATAATTCCTCCTGCCTCCCCAAAGACAACTATATCCTAATTCCCATTACCTGTGTGAATGTGACCTTACCTAGTAAACAGACTTTACAGGTCCCACTAAGTTAAGGGTCTTAAGGTAGGGAGATTATCCTGAATAATCTGATTGGGTCCAATAATCACAAAGAAGCTTAAGAGATAGAAGAAGGAGAGTCGGAATCAGAGAAGGTGATATGATGACAGAAGCAGAGATCAGAAAGAAAAGGAAGAAAGGAAGAGGAAGGAAGGAAGATGCTATGCTGCTGGCTTTGAACACAAGGGAAGCAGCCAAGAGCCAATGAATGTAGACAGCCCCTAGAAGATAGAAAAGCCTCCCCTGGAGCCTCCAGAAAGAATTCAGTCCTGCTGGCACCTTGATTTTTAGAACTTCTGACCTACAGGACTATCAGATAATAAATGTCTGCTCTTCAAAGACACTAAATTTTGGTGATTTGTTACAACAGCAATAGGAAACAATACAAGTATGTAAAGAGGCATTTCATATCATTCCCTGGCATCAAAATAAAAAATCACAAGGAGAAAAGAGTTCATTCACACTAGACTCACTAAAAATGGTGAAAGCACTAAAAATGGCAAATAGAAAAGATGAGGGAGGGTATGGAACAAGAACACTCTTATGATGCTGGTGGGAGTTTAAATTGGTGCAATCACTGAGCTAAATGGTTACTTTCATGACTGCCGTTTACCTTCTCATTTACTCTGGGCATGGTCGTGTGCCTAGCTTGGCCAATGGGACATCAGCAAATTTAAGGTAAACAGAAGCTCAATAAATACTGGGGTACCGTGGCCCTGTTGGAATGAGGCTGTTACCATGTGAGGAAGACCAGTTTCATCCCTGGGGTTATGGAAGTCCACACAGAGATGGAGGGACAAAGTCCAGCTCAACTGTTCTAGTGAAGCCCCTCCCTAGGCAATCTTACAGGCGTATGTGCAAAACCAGCAGAAGGACACATACACACAGCCTGTTCAAATAATTATGAGAAATAACACATTGTTGTTGTTTTAAGCCACTGAACTCAGAAGACTGGTTTGTACTTGAGAATCATGTAAAGCTAAGGCGGGGAAAGCACCAGTAACACCATTGGAAGATACACCAAGTCAAGATGCAGACAGCTGGGGGTCCCTTTTGAAGTATCTGTGTTGGTTTACCATAAAATGAGGGCCACTAGGGAACAATGCTCATGTTATCCCCACTCCCGAGCTTCCAAATGTTTTTAAGTAACTTTCTTGTAAGTATGAGTAGATAGGCAATACCCGTGAACATTCAGATAAAGCTTCTATCATAACAACAGAGACAAAAGCAAAACAAGAAAAAAATTGGTGCTTAGAGAAGAAAAGTAGAAAAAAGAATGTCATTGATATCCTCAAAGCTATTGGAGGAGATGTTTTATTGGTGAAACAAAAACAGGAGAATATATTTAAAAAATACGTACATCACTAAATAGCTCTTGGAAATTATAATACGATTATAGAAATAATGCAAAAAGAAGTTTGAAAGATAAACCAAAGGAACTTTCCATTAAGATAGTAAAACAACAATAAGAATACCAAAGAAATAGAAAATAGCAAAGAAAAGACAAGAAAATTTAAGAATCTATCCAGGAGATCCAAATTCAAGCAATATTTCCACAAATAAAAAATGGAAAAATTAAATGTAAGAAATTTTCAAAAAATCATTCAACAAATTTCCACAAAACTGACATGAATTTCCAAATTGAGAAGACTCATCAAAACCCAGTACAAGGCATAAACCACATCAGGTAGGCAATCAAAGAAGAATATTTCCAAATGTCCAGAGGGACATGACTTCAATCTTTGAAAAGACTGAAAATCAACATGGCATCAGGCTTCTCAAAAGAAACACCAAAAAGAAAAGATACTGGAAAAATTACTTGAGAGTTCTAAGGGAAGATTATTTCCAATATGGAATTACAAACCGAATGTGAGCGTGTTTTTAATACACACATGAAAGTTTTGGGTTTAGCTTTTGCTGAACTATCACTTGAGCAGAGTATCAGACACAACTACTTGCTCTGTGTTACCAGTGAACAGGCCAAGTAAAAGTTGCACCCTGTCCAAGAAAAAAATGAAAATAAAAAATGTTCTAGGCTGTGTACTAGTTTCCCAATTAACATACTTAATTTTATTTGTAACTCATGTTTATTAATAATAATAATAAAGGTTTGCACTGAAAAGAGCAATGATCTACAACAGAATTTTCTATGTTCTAAAATAAATTATTCAAAAGAGCTACTAAGTTGAATTCCTACCAGTCAGAAGAAATGTTCAAATGAGTATCTTTCATGAGAAATGCCATTAGTCTAAGAGTATATAGTAATCTACATACACCAACTCTTAAAGCTCGATACGTTTTTCCTATGTAAGAAATTACAAAAGATATTTATCATACAATGTGGTATTGTTCCTTCATCAAATTAAGCATATTAAATATACATTTTAATATTTCAGTTTTACAGTAGAAGACATATCTTAGATGCATAGTTTGGCTATATTTAAATACATTACTACATTGAAACATTCTGGAAGAAATACCCTTACCTTACCTTTTTTTTTTTTTTTTTTTACTCAGAACGGACAATGCAGTTTGTTGTGAGTTGAAAATTGTCAATAAATATAGACTGAATACCAGAATAAAATTTTAAAAATACTTTTCAATATAATGCATTTGGATAAGTGTGATGATAGATACTGGGCTAAAAAGTTAAACTGGATGAATTTATTTAACTTTCTATTTCGTATACTTAGATTTAAAATTATTTCCACTCTGGAATTCTATTACAATCAAGTTGCAGTATCACAGGAATATCTGTATGACGCTTATAATCCATAAGATCCTGCAAAATTTGGAGAAAGTCCTGAGAAACAAAATTGACCAATCTAGCGAAATTTGCCAAGTCTACCATGAACTAAATGCCAACACCTATGGTAGCGAACTCTCTCCCTCTTTCTCTTCTCTCCCATCTCAGCACCTAGGAATATTGTCTCAAAAAAAAAAAAAAAAAAAAAGAAAAGGAATGAAGTCACCACTGTAGTCCTTTGTAATCTGATATCAGAATTTTATGTTCTCATTCACTTTGTGCCAGCTTTAAATGTAACTGCTAGCAAGGGAACATTACACATCTGCCTGCATGAAAAAATGACCATGTCTCCTTTATAATGCATTCCAAAGCTTTCTCACCTAAGAGTTATTTCTTTATTATTAATTCTGAGTCTCTGGTTGCCAATCATGCCATGGGAATGGGAAATAATAAGGAAGTATGTCCTCTTGCCCTGAATATCTTCTTATATGAGGCAGGCTGTGTTCTTTCAGCCATTCTTCCCCCCCCGCCCCCATTCCACTCTGGAGAACATTGCATTGAAATAGAAAATATGTGTTGCTTACATTATACCTCATCTCATTTCCAGAACCAGACACCCCTACTAGCTCCCAAAAGTTTTTGAGACAGCTCAGAAGATATGAATAGAAGTGGAGAAAAAGCTGGAGAAAAAGAGATGCAATGATTCAGAGCCTGCATATTGCAGGTGCTAAGCTAGACACTTTGTAATGTGTTTACTTTCATTTGTATTCTCTAATATTAAGAGGATTATGATTTTAGTATCATTTCATAGATGACTCAGCTGTGACTCAGAATTTAAATAATTTCCCCAGTTCACATTGCAATTGACAAAGTCAGGATTCACAAACCAGATCACCAGTCCCAGCAATTAACTCTTTCTGCTCTGCCGCACTATCTCAGTAAGTCCCATTTCTCCATTGTCTGCCCTTGTTCGTGGCTTACCAGCTAATCGATTAAGAACCCAAAGTTTCTTTCACAGAGTTTCACCATTTAGAATTACTGGCAACGAACTGAAATCCATTTAACATAGCATACTTTGAACAATGATGTCCAAGCTTCATGTTTCAGAACCTTGACATTGGCCCAATAGCAAATACATATATAAAAATATATGTATGCAAATATGTATAAATATATATATACACATAAACACCTTAGAAAAATCAAAACAAGGTTGCTAATTTGCTGATTTCAATTCCCCGTAAAGCTTTCAGAAAAATAACATAAATAATTACAAAGTCAGAACTCAACAGCATTTAATTCATTTTATAAATACAGTACTCTTGAGAAACATGTAAAATGTTCCCCGTCCCTATTTATATTCTCCTGCTCTCAAGAGAAAATAAATAAACACGGTGTTCTGATTAAATTTCATGTTTTCTCTCCTTCCTTTCTGCTCTGTGCCATGCCTTGCAAGGCCAACATCTCCAGTGTATAACTCCCAGGCTTTCTTATCCTCCGACTACCAAGTAGATTTAGCAGGAACATGAACTGTGGGAGAAGGAAAAGTCAAGGGATCATCTCCATTCCTGTTCCTTCCCTGCCAGATTATAATTTTGGCAGTAACTGCATTCCTTTATCTACAGCCCCTGACTTGGTGTGGTGGCTCCCCCTCTGCTCCAGCTTCCTTCTCACTCCAGTAACAGCTTCCCCTCCACAGATCTTCAGGCCTGACGGAGGTAGCTTTCTGCAGTTCTTTCTGCAGTTACTAGTCCCTTTGGTGATTCAACAGCATATCATTAAACTCTCTTCAATGGACTCATTGTGATAACTGTATCCTGCGGAAAGCCCTGATTGAGCAATGAGTACCAGAGGTGGTCCCAAAGCACACCTTCCAAGTAAGATAACAGGACAGAGATGTCATATATTTCATCAATGCAGAGAATTCCTCTTCGAAGGGGAAAATAGACCTTGGAAATCTTTGGCCTGCAGGGCCATCACTGTTACTCAATCCAAGATTGTTGGTAGTGTGAGGTGAAGGTCAGGTAGAGGGCAAGATTGGTGCTTAGTTACCAAAGCAACAGTGATATTCACCAAGATAATGAGGTGGGGAAACTATCCCTGACTGCCCTGGGAAATGTGCACTTGGAGGAAGATGCTTGCAAAGCATTGACTCATTAACTCATAGCATTCATAATTGCAACCTTGTCAGTCTTACAGTCTGATATTCAGCCATGTCTGTCCTCTAGAGCCAAATGTGCAACTTGCAGGTCTCCTATGCAAAGGTAAAGCCTTAGTTAAAAGAAGTAGAATCCTGACACTTGTGGATATGGAATTAGGTAAAGCATACTTGAGGTTGAGTGCTCAGAAAGTTCAAATCCCTCTTTCACCATCAGAAGCAAATGAAGGAATAGAATATTAAATTTGAGCTACATTTATTTATCTGCATGTGCAGATTCCACCAAATCTTGGGATTTGGTACTTAATAAGTTGACTCGAGCACCTGGAAAAGCTGTTAGCAGCCACCATGATTGATATTTAATTTTTTCATCAATGGACATCCACATTAAAGGTGAAAATATGAAATTTCCAAGGTAAATTGTGAATGAATGAGGCCAACAGCTTGGGGGAATTGACGTAATATATGCAAACTGCTCAGCCACCCCTCACTGTACTCTGGAAGGGACAGGATATTACTTCCAAAAGGGGTATAAATATTTCGTTATGAGGTTAACACCACTCTCTTCTACAAGTTTTTCTGAGGCTACCCTCAATAATCAGAGGAACAGATGGCCTACTTCTTTGGCCATAAGGTGTGCTCTTTCTGTAGCTACCTGGGTGTTTGCTCAATTGTCCCGTATATGAAATGGTCTTGGTAGCAAGAATAAGCCTTTGCATGAGCCCAATAACATGAATTTCTCCTCTCCACACCCCAATCTGGCTACTGCTAAAGCTAAATGTCGATCTCCCAACAGCAGAAGTCAACACTAAAGTGTGATATGGCATCACTCTCCAGATGTGGCAGCCAGTTACTGTATTAGTCCATTTACATACTGCTATGGAGAAATACCTGCGACGAGGCAATTTATAAAGAGAAAGAGGTTTAATGGACTCAGTTTCACATGGCTGGGGAGGCCTCACAATCATGGCAGAAGGCAAAGGAGTAGCAAAGGCACATCTTACATGGCAGCAGGCAAGAGACCTTGTGCAGGGGAACTGCCCTTTATAAAATCATCAGCTCTTATGAGACTTATTCACTGTCATGAGAACAGCATGGGAAAAAACCACCCCCATGATTCAATTGCCTCCAACCAGTTCCCTCCCATGACACTTGAAGATTATGGGAGCTACAATTCAAGATGAGATTTGGGTGGGGACACAGCCAAACCGTAACAGTTAGAGGCAGGGTGGGGCTAACTTAGAGGCATGGGGGCTAACTTCTTCATGAAAACATATAACTTCTTCTCAAAAAAAAAAAAAAAAAAAAAAAAACATATGTTGAGTCTGGATATGGATTTTCTTCCCTATTCACAAAGATTCTGCTAAAACCATAACATGTCTTCTTTATCATCATGATATACCAAGCAATATTGCCTCTGCACAAGGGACTTATTTTATGGTGAAGGTAGTACAGCAACAGGCTCACCCCACTTGTCTCAATTTGTGCCTTATCAGCACAGAGTAAGATAAGGCACAGAGTAAGACCAGTGTATTTAATAGAATGATGTAATAGCTACTGAAGACTCAGCCACAATGCAATTAATGGGCCATAAACTGCAAGGCTGATTGGCTTTTGTACAGGATGCAAAGTGGTGTTAAACCAGCAGCTCTTATATGATATCCTTGGTCAGGAAACTAATGGTTAAAATGGATATGAAAAATTTCACCCTTATACCAGGTAACCTTCTGATGCAATTTATATTTCTTGCTCCCAAAAATGCAAGCTTTGAGTGTCTGAAGAGGGCAGGTTGTATTTCTGTTGACCTATGACTTAATTCATGTCCCTTGAAATAAAACAGTAGTTAGTGAGGATTTTGTGTTTCCCCCACATTGGGGATGTCAGTTTTTTGATTTTGTTCTGTTTTAAATGAAGTACAACAAGCAAAAGGCAATAATAGATTTAGAATGCAAATGTGACGGAACTGAGCTGGGAATTCTGTTTGCCTTCCCAGATGCAGTCTATTCTTTCCGAGTGTGTCTGGGGGCAGAGAATAGACATTGGGCTCCCTTTCCCTTTGGCTTCAGTTTGGTCCTGACAATCCGAAGGTGAGAAGAGAGGGTGGTTGGGATATTTATTTTCCTGGCTCCCTGGCAACTAGGCTGTAGTTTCGCTGTGGCTGTCCACCTTCAGCCATAGCTCCTATTACATAACACTCTTGCTATTGCTGAAGCTCATACAGCATTCCAGACTAGCTCCTTCTTGCCCTCAGGCCTTGGAATGGTAAAAAGCTCTCCACTGTGACCAGACTCTGAGAGATCCACCATTACCACTGCTTGCTTTTTAGCTTATCTGTACACCTGGTCTCTCCATTAAACTCTGTTCAATTCACTCAGAATGTGCCATCTATTTCCTACCAGGAGGCTGACTGATACAGTTGTTGAGTCTGTGAATAGCAAGTCAGCTGTAAACAGTGTGATCCAAGACCTTGGGAATAACATACTTTCAGTAAGATATTACTACAAAATATTTCCTTTATGAGCTAAAAAATGTTTATATCTTTGTATGAGAGAAGGTTTTATTTCTCCTAATTAAAGAGGCTAATGTTTGATACTGTAATTTTATAATTATATGTTTATAATTCTTTGATCAATAAAAATGTTGGCTAATCATCTCCATGGTGGTTTGTACTAACGATACAGCAGTGAAGAAGATCCCTGCTCCTATAGAGTTTCCATTTTGGCAAGAAAATTTCAAAAATTAATGAACAAATAAGTACAGAGGATTTCTGGTGCTAGGAAAGGAATGAGTTGGGAGATGCCAGGAAGAGTAACAGGAGGAGGCTACTCTAGCTCTGCAGGACAGGAGAGGTGTGGGAGCGGATTGGGTAGTCTCCCTCATATTCCCTTGTATGCTTTAGTTCAGGTGTGTGTGTCCCCATGTAATCCATGAAAATGGCTCATCACAGTCCCAGGAGGAAAATGTTGATGGCTTTAATCCAGTCATGGTTATGCCATCCCCTGTACATTGAATCAGCCAGGCCTGGGCATGAGACACAACCCTATCCAAGAAGAGGTACAGTGAAACCTGCAGGGCCTCTTCGTGGAAGTGTTTTGTTTTCCTAATAAAAAAAGATACACAGAGGTAAACGCCCCTTCTCGGTGTGATTGTCACCATAAACACTGGAGATGCTTGAAATTGTAGCACACAACTTCCAATCAATCACAAAGTGACAAGATTGTGTGTCCAGCTACATGCTGAGGATAGCAGAGCAGAAAGATGAACAGGGCCAGGTCCTGGATTGCACTTCTGGGCCGATAAACCTGGGACTTCCTTGTCCTTTAATTAAGCCACCCTTAGTTAGCTTAGAAGCATTTAAGATAGGTAAGACCTCAAGGGAGCTGTCACATTTAAGTGGAGACCTGAAAGATGAGAAGAAGCCAGCAGTTGAAGAAGGAATTGACAGCATTCCAGAGGGAGGAAAAGATAGGGATAAAGACCTGATGGCTGGAAAGGACAGTGTCAAAAGATGCTAAACAGCAACAACTTAAACATATGTATGAATTGTGTCTATCAGAAGTAGCCCTAGCTTTTACTTATCTTCACATTTTATTTTCTAAGATCCCTTCTCTAATATTTGTTATAATGTATGTTTGGAAGGTGTTTTAGGTAATTGGAAACGAATACAAAACAGTATGGAAAGAAATCCCCCAAATTCCATGACTGCCCCAAGTTCAAATAGTATGTCCTGTTCTTTCCACTATATTTTACAGAGCTGGAATCCCAATGTTTGTTAGGAAAATATAATCATGAAAATATTCATTTTAGACACCAAACCCAATATCTGAGATCAATCTGACCCACTGGGTCATAGTCCAATAAATATAAGCCATATTTGGCTGGGCTCAGTGGCTCACACCTATAATCCCAACACTCGGGGGGGCTGAGGCAGGCAGATCACTTGAGGTCAGGAGTTCAAGACCATCCTGGCCAACATGTTGAAACCCCGTCTCTACTAAAAACACAGAAATCAGCCCGGTGTGGTGGTGCACACCTGTAATTGCAGCTACTCAGGAGGCTGAGGCTGGAGAATCGCTTAAACTGGGAGGCAGAGGTTGCAGTGAGCCGAGATCGTACCACTGCCCTCCAGCCTTGGGGACAGAGGGAGACTGTGTCTCTAAAAATAAAAAATATATTTTTTAATTAAAAAAATATAGCATATTCAAGATGGTCAAAACTGGAAGCACAGCTGAGATCTCTGATTTTATCATTTACAATTGTCTAGATCATCATAAAATATGGCATATATAATGTATATGTTGTATATAGATATATGCCATATTTTATGATCATTTAGGCAATTGTAAAAGATAAATGAAATCAGACATCTCAGCTATGCTTCCAGTTTTGACCATCTTGACTATGCTATTATATAATTTTCCCTATCTATTTCCATAGTGCCCATGGGGTTGGCTGAGTGCATGAAGACAGCCTTCCAGGTAGTCAGTAAATTCACTTACATAATCCTTTATGAATTGCCAACATAATCTCTCTAATAACTACTAAGCTTCAAAATTGTTGACCTGTTTGTGGTTTGTGACATTAAAGGATGTAGGGTCTTTAATAGTAAAACAAGCAGAAAATTTTCAAACTCTAACCTTTCTAGTTTTTAACAGTTTCCTGATTTGGTCCAAGACCACCATATTCAAAAACATTATAAAAAAATTAACATTTGCAATAACAAATTTCAATAGAATGGATTTTGAAGCAAGACCTATGATCTTAAGACTGTGACATGTATTCTGTGGGGTTTTCTGTTGGTTTTTTTTTTTGGGCGGGGGGTGGCGTTTTCTTGCTTTTCCCTCTTCTACTTTTCCCTTTATTTTGTACTTTGGTAATTCCAGGAAAGGTACTTTGCCATTAGTCTACAGTGACTCAAGCCTTCTAAAGTTTATTATAAATCCAATGCAATTCTACAGTTGCACTGTGGGTATCTTCTTTATGCATTTCAGCTAAAGAATTCTACAAACTATTTCCCCCTCGCCCATACTTGCAGTAAAAACTTGATAAGGCACTGTTTAAATCAGGTTTGATAGAAAAAGAGCTATAAACACATTAGAACAGTTTTAAACAAACTATTTCAAAATGTACAAAAGCCATATAAGTGCCAAGTTATAGCACTGCACACCATATTCTGCAGCTAAGAGCCTAAGAGTCTCTCCATTAAAAATCCTATTTTCAGTGCTTTATAGCACTTGTATAAAAATCCCATCTGAACCAAGATTAAGGATATAAGGCCTCAGTGAAAGAGCAAGATATTGTGGTTTGTTTAAAGCTTTCAAAAATTTTTAAAACTGTTCAGTTAATATAGACCAATAATCTACAGATTATATTCACTTTGGTTTCATCTTTTTATTGTAGAAAATATTAAAAATGTATGTTTTGGTGATGCAAATGGTCAAGACTATAAAGAATAATGAAATGTATCTTACTTCTATCATATTATTTTTTCTCCAAATCACTAGTTATGAATTAGTTTGTTAGGGATTAAAAGAAGGTATTGCTTTTGAAAATATCTTACCTAGCAGTTCAGGATATTTATGGCATATCATTTCAGTAAATGGGTAATGTATGCAATAAATGCATTTTCCTAGATTTTTGCTAGTTAAATAATAAAAATCTCTAATTTTCATGTTCAACTGGTGCCAAATGGTGAAGCTTTTAAAAGCCTGTTTATTAAGACCACTCTCAGATGTTTAATTTATATAATTTAGTATTGTATTAAATAATGTAAATAAAGATGTTTATATAATTTATGTATATAATCCATTACATTATGTTTTTACTCACAAAGAAATGGTAAATGGAAAAACGTGGGCTATCACCCATGTTTGAGAGATTGACCTGGAGAGTCCGTCATTCCCTGTGATTCCATGTGAATAGCATAGTCACTTCAGACACCATAGGGTTTCAGTTTTCTGTGTCCTGTAAGAATTGGTGCCCACTGGATTTTTTTAACTTAATCATGATAGGAAGATCTATCATGAGATCAAACCTCTGAACAAAATTTTCAGTGTATTATACATTCTTGTTGACTATAGATACAGTATTGTACAGAAGAGCTCTAGAGCTTACCTGTTGTATTTAACTGAAACTTTATGGTGTTGATGAGTAACTCTCCATGTATACCTTTCCCAGTCCTGGAAAACCACCATGCCACTTTCTGATTCTATGAATTTGACTCTCGGATATTTCATGTAAGTGGAATCATGCAGTGTGTGTCTTTCTGTGACTGGCTTCACGTAGCATAATGTCCCCAAGTTTCATCCACATTGTTACATAGTGTAGAATTTCCTTCTTTTTTTGTTAATGCTGAACAGTATTTCATTGCACATTTATATCATACTTTCTTCATCTGTCAGTGGACATTTAGATTATTTCAACATTTTGGCCATGATCAATAGAAGTGCTCTTAACACAGGAGTGCTAATATCTCTTCTAATATCTCTTCTAGGTCCTGATTTCAATAATTTTGGTTAAATACCCAGAAGTGGGATTACTAGAATACATGATAGTTCTTTTTAATTTTTTATAAACCTACATACTGTTTTCCATAGAAGCTGCACCATTTTGCATGTTAACCAACAGCATAGTTTCAGTTTCTCTACATCCTCACCAATACTTCTCGTGTGTGTGTGTGTGTGTGTGTGTGTGTGTGTGTGTGTGTGTGTGTGTGTCTGAATAACCATCCTGACAGGTGTAAGATAACATCTCACTGTGGTTTTGATTTGCATTTCCGTGATGATTTAATATACCTGCTGGCTATTTGTATGCCTTCTTTGGAGAAATGTGTATTCAAGTCCTTAGCCCATTCTTTAAAATCAGCTGATTAGGTCTTTTGATAGTGAGTTGTAGGAGTTCCTTATGTATTTGAGATTAACCCCTTATTAGATACATGGCTTGCAAATATTTTCTTCCATTCTGTATGTTGCCTTTTTTTACTGTATTGTTTCCTTTGCTGTGCAAAAGTTTTTAGTTTGATGTATTCCACGTGTTTGTTTCATGCTGCCTGTGCTTTAATAATGGTATTTCTTTTCTCTCACTAATTTGAATCAATTACTTTTACTGTCATAATTACGATGTGTTAAAATCGTATATAGTGTTTCGATCTTAAAAATTGTGAAGGGACAGGAAGAAAGTTACTATGATCCCTTCTCAGAGGGAAGAGGCAAGATTCAGGTCTCCTGATGACTCAAGAATCTTCTAGAATGTCTCTTCTGGCCAGAACAGGTCGATGAAGGCAGAACCCACATCAGGCACAGTGCAGGCAACGTGGGAACCACTGTGGCCACCTAGGGGCAGTACCAGATGGTATTAAGCCCAGGAATAAAGGTTCCAGGCCTTCAGGAAAGCCCAGGTGATGCTGGAGCCCCTCAGATACACATAGGAAAGGCTTACAATATATTCCTATATCTGGCCAGGGATCCACTTTCTACACTGAGCTTGGCCCTAGGTCAGTGATTGTGAACTTTACCTCCCAGGTGAGTAAGATGGTGTTTGCTCCTGCCAAACCAAATGTCCGTGCTTTTGACATAAAACATGAGTCTTGCCCAACAACTGGACTTGGCCTGACCTTGCTCACCTCCACCTGTGCATGATTTTAATTTTGTCCCATAAATGAGCACTATCTCTGCAAAAGATTGGAAGAAGATTCTAGTGATGATGTGTGGGCAGTCCAGTTTCCATTCCTGAGAAGTGTCAACCCTGAAGAGACAGGTTCTCACAAAATTGCCTAGGGACCAAGTTCTCTTGCCAAAATTCTGGATGCTGCCTGAAAACTGCTCGTGTAACCAGAATAGCAGATACAGTGGGCACAGAATGGACAGGGGAAGCAGGACCGGTCATCATGAGTCAGCTGGCTTTCCTGTGAGCAGACACTGTATGGGGCACAGGGAGACCATGAGAGCAAGGCAGTCTCTGTTCCTGCCCTCAAAAACAGCAAACAAAAACAGAAATTTCAATATTGTAAAGTCTGCATTAGGGTATAATGAGAGTTTGATAGAGAATCAAAACAAGGACACATGACATAATCTCAAGGAGTTGGGCAGGTAGAAGGGAATGAAATGTTTGCAGGGAGAGTCAGGAAAGTCATTCTGAAGGAAGAGATATTTAGGAAAATACTGGAAGAATCCCCACTCAGTTTAGAGCTTTCCAACCAAAAATAATTAGAAATAAGCTTTCACTTCCAGCCTAACCCCACTATAGATCATTTCTCTGGTTACTATGAAAAGTCAGCTGTAATTAATTAGTGCCTTGAATTGTTCTCAACTTGTTTTCTGAGTAAAAAAAATGTTGTCTCCATAATTAATTGATACCTCTCTGAGGGCGGTCACCATCCTGGTCATCTTTTGCACTCCCCGGCGTTTAGCAATGCTAAAAATAGAGAATTTAATTAATAAGCTCTCATTGCATGAATGATTGAATCACATTTTAAAAAAGTAATGTTTGCTAATATTTTGTAAATGTCAAGTACTCTGTCTTCCTAAGACAAGAGAATCTCTAGAAATGGGCGTAAATTGCGTACTGCTTTTTAGGCCCATTTATCATTTTTATGCTTTCTTTAAAAGTGTTTGAATAATGGATATAATCTTACACTTGGAACTCTAGATCATCACCCAATTCTACCAGAAACATTCTTTTGACTAGTGGAGATTTTTAGACAACTAGATTTCCCGGAGGGCTGTTGTTAAACAGTCACTGTATCAATGAGAATTACTATGATTCATATTAAAATGGTAAAGCACGCAGCCTGGGCTCACATGTATCCAACACAGTGATGTCTTCTGGGCTTCTTGTCCAAGCCACCACTAAGCACAACCCTCTTTGAACGCCCTTTTGTTTCCAAACTAGCAAATATTTTTCAACAGTAGATGTTAGTCAATAGCATAGACTAATAATGTGAGCCTATGCTAAAAACAGCCGAATCAATATAAACAAATTTTATTTAGTAGCAGAAAGTTGCTTCTATGCAATTATCTTGTACTCTGTTTTAACATTAAGGGAAAATTTTACAATTAGAAACACCTGTTGACAGATTCCTAACTCTGTCAGTGACAACAGATGCTGCTAAATTACTGTTCTATTCTTGTTTGTGTTTCCTAAAGTAATTATGGCTGCTTAAAAACATGACCCTAAAATAAAATGCAGACCCATATGAGAAAGCATATTCTCTGAAAATAGTATAAATTAAAATACAAAATAGTTATTTGATACACAGAATTGTTTGATTTGTCATTTCTTCCTAGACGTTTACTTTAGTGACTTGATGTGGCAAGAGGTAAAACTGACACATTTTAATATGAGTGAAAATATTTTCTTTTCAGCTTTACACAAGTGCCCGAAATCTATTTTATTTGAATATTTATAATGGGTATATTTATCATATAACAAGTATATTTATAATATATATATATCATAACTCCTGATGTGGTTTGGATCTGTGTCCCCACCCAAATCTCATATTCAATTGTAATCCCTGATGTTGGAGCTGGGCCTGGTGGAATGTGATTGGATCATGGGGGTGGTTTCTCATGAATTGTTTAGCACCATCTGCCTAGTGCTGTTCTTGTGGTAGAGTTCTCATGAGATCTTGTTGTTTGAAAGTGCATAGCACCTCCCAGCCATGTGAAGTGCTGGCTACCCTTTGTCTTCCACCCTGATTAGGAGCTTCCTGAGGCCTCCGCAGAAGCAGAAGCCGTTGTGCTTCCTTATAGCCTGTGGAACTGTGAGCCAAATAAACCTCTTTTTTTTTGTTTGTAAATTACCCAATCTCAGCTATTTCTTTACAGCAGTGTGAGAATAGACTAATACAACCCCATACCATGTTATATGGCTCACTGGGAAATGACCAAAATGTGGGCTATTATCCTCTTTATCTCATAACTGTGAACTTAGAAAACTATGGGTAAGTTATTTAACTTATCTCTTAGTACCTCATCTGTAAAATCAGAACACCACCAGTTAGGCCAGCTGGGCTGGGACTATAATCCACATTTCTCCCTAAGCCAGCTTTTCCTTAAGCTTTGCCAAAAGCAGATGCTAGGGAGAGACTGCAAGGCTGGAGGAGAAAGGAGGGACCCACTTCTTATTGCTTCCTGTTATTTCCCCAGGCAAGCCTGTCTGCTTCCTATTCATGTGAACATCAATCATCCTAGCCTTGCTGCTTCACCCTGGTAGAAGCAGTTCATTCCTACATCAGCAACTAAATCCAGTGTGGAGTTTTTCCAGTGTTTGCAGGGTCAGCTTCATCTTAGCCCTCTCCATCAGAGACACTCACATCAAAAAGTAATACCTAGCCTCAAACCTCAAGAGTCCTGTGGAATTCATGCTTTGCTACCGGAGACATGAGCATCGGCTGAGCAGTGACTCTTCCTTGGAGGCCTGAGTTTCAGCCCCAAGAGTCTGTCCTTCATGCCTCCAATTTTAATAATTTTAAACTCAGTCCAAATGGTGATAACTGCTTTCTGAAATTACTGTGATAGCTCAGTTTTCTCTGGTGGCATTTTTAGTTATTTAGCAAACAATTTGTTACAGCGAGTTAAACAATCTCTAGATCAAAATTTCTGGTGTTACTTCTGTTTCCTAATTGGACTCTGACTGACATAACACTAATATCTACATCACATCGCTGCTATAAAGATCACCTTCATTCCTTTACTATTCAGAGTCTGAATACTATGGTGGGGCATCTTCCTTGTGCCAGGTACTGTCTTTGGGCAGTGGACACAGAATAATGATTAAGACACAGAAGATTATGATGAATCAAATTAAACAGTACTGTATACCATATAGAGCTCAGAAATTTAGAGAACCTTCTGGTTTTAACAATGGTTGGGACACTTATAATCAAGTCTACTGAAAATAAAGCATATTATACATGATAGCATGGCCAAGAAATTTTAGAGTCTAGCCTTGGAAACTTTGAAGGCAAGAGATAGAAGTGAAGAAAGGTTCTAACAATTATCTGCCACCCTAAAACACTGCTATGAATTAGCCTTCCTTTCCAGGGCAGTGAAGTTCTTATCTTTATTTGCAGAGGCTGCTTCTGGCCTTTAGTTTAGCTCATTGAAGTGACACAGAAGAGGAGATGAAGTGGAAGGAGTTCCAAGAAGTTAAAAAAGAAAAAGAAAAAAGACTCAGAGCAATGGAAGGGCAGAGTAATGAGGCAAGATTGCAACAACTCAATGTATTTTTATCTATTATTCAACTAAGTGCAATTGTGACATCTAAAAATAAGTGATGCAGAAAAAGAAAAATAATTACAGGGAAGATAATATATAATAATTACTGAAAAGATTATGCTTTAAATAATGAGGTAGGAGTACAGTAGGAATAACTTGAGCTGATTATAGAGACTCAGTTTCTCACATTGATGTGAGAAGAGTGTTATTTCAAATTCACAGTCCTTAAAAAAAAAAAGAAGAGACAAAACATGTAATTATTATCTGCCAACAATGTGGAGTAAAACGACGCAGAGGTGTTTGTCTGTTTTTAATTTATGAAGTTCTATATGTTTCACAAGTTATCCAACCTGTGCTTTTCTGCTAAAAGTACTGAGAAAATTCCTAGTCTTGGAAATGTCTATGTTCTTTTTCTGATAGGCACTGGTAAGTGCCACACAGACACACACACACACACACACATAAAAAAAATTGCTAAACTTTAGGGGTATCTATGGATACCACTTTTGCTATTTAACTATCATAAAACAAATCTCGAATGAAAATATATTGTAAGTATGAAATGTAATCTCTGGTTTAAAATGTAAACTTTGAGGTATGATGAATGTTAACATGACATGAATATGGTCACAATCAAGTAACAAAAGCAATATATTTCGTGGTCATCTATGTTACTTTGTAATTTTTCATTAAAAAATTACCAATATTACAAGTGATTAGAAAAAGTATTTTATTCTGATATTCTCACTCAGTAATAAATGTACTCCAAAATATGTTCCCATATTCCTATTTATTGAAATCTATTTTTTTTTTTTTTTTTTTTTTGAGATGGAGTCTTGCTCTGTCACCCAGGCTGCAGTGCAGTGGCGCCATCTCGGCTCACTGCAAGCTCTGCCTCCCGGGGTTCACGCCATTCTCCTGCCTCAGCCTCCCAAGTAGCTGGGATTACAGGCGCCGACCACCATGGCCAGCTATTTTTTTGTGTGTATTTTTTGTAGACACAGGATTTCACCATGTTAGCCAGGATGGTCTTCATCTCCTGACCTCGTGATCTGCCTGCCTCTGCCTCCCAAAGTGCTGGGATTACAGGCGTGAGCCACCATGCCCGGCCCTTCTTTTGTTTTTTAAGGGTCTATAAGTTAATCATCCTTGTTGGTCTTCACTATAGACATTGATTGTCTTTATGTATGAAATAACCTTTTAGAAATATGTCTTCCGAGCTCCCTGTCATGTTCAGCATACAAGGTCCTCTTTGTTACCAAGAGAAAGGAGTTCACTTCTGGATTGAGTTAAATATCAGGTCATTTTATTTGATTGACAACACAATTTCTCAGAGATTTTGAAGCATGTTTGCTTTTTTTCTGTTTCTTGCACCTCAGTCAGATTTTGTCCATTCTTTGAAAGGTGCTGGATCTGAGGTTATATATCTTCCTTGATAACTAGAAGCTGAAAAAGAAACTTTCAGAAACACAGTAAAATATAATTATGATGTCACTTTTTGATGTTTAAGTTTTATGCTTATATTTTTAAATAAAACCTCTGTATAAAGTATAAAGTAGTTTAGAAAACATTTTTAACCACAGAATTACCATGTAGAACAAAAACAAACCTGACTCTGGAGTTATAGGCATATCAGAATGACTCATGTAAACATTTATCAGAGATTTGGGGGATAATTAGGCAAGAACATTTTTGTTTGGTTAGAAACCTTTCGGGGTGATGGTTAGTTCTCTGGTCCAGCTTCAGCTAAGCTAGAACCATAAAGCCTTTAATTTCATGAAGTATGGGAGCCTATTTTCTTGCCTGGCTAATTTTTTAATTTTTTGGAGAGGCATGGTCTCACTCTGTAGCCAGGCTGTTCTCAAACTTCTGGCTTCAAGCAATTTTCCCGCCTTATCCTCTAATGGTGGAATTACAGGCATGAGCCACATTGCCCAGCTGAAGCCTCTAAGTGGTGAGTTGCTGTTTGGCCTGAGAGTAATTTGGAGGCTGTGGCTGAGTCAACTCCTCTTGTTGACTGAGCTGATGTCACTTTTGATCTTCATTGTTCCATAATTCCTCATGAAAGTCTTCTGAAGCTTAGTACAGCACTGAGAACCATCCACGGATTATATCAGCATGAAGTTATAGAAGTATAAGAGAACTTAGGAAGCTAACTGTTCCACCTTATGAGAGGAAAATTCCTCTTGTACCTTATGAGAGGAAAATGATGCCTGGAGCTCTTAATTATTAAAGCTCTGCAGCATGTTATAACTATGAATAATAACAATAGTACGTATTGAATATTTGATACACATCAGTCACTAAGGGCTGCCCATACAAGATGTAATCTTCACCTTAGCCATGTAAAATAGGTATTATCATTATCTTCATTTTATTGAAAAGGAAACTGAAGTAAAGATGAATAGTGTAATTTATTGTAGGTCTCACATCTAGAATGTGGAAAGATTAGAACTCAGATGCCTGGGTCTCAGAGATTCTGCTCTTCAGCACTGCCATATACTTATTCATAGCTGGTTAAACAAGTAAGAGCTGGAGCAAAGTGTCAGGGACTCAGGAATGAATAAATCTCTGTCTCTGTACCCCTGAACATCACAATTTAGCACAGGGGTTGGCAAACTTTGTCTCTCAAGGCCCAGATAGTAAATATTATAGGTTTTGTGAGCCAATACAATCTCTGTGGCAACTACTCAACGTTGCCATTTTACCATGAAACCAGCCAGAGACAGTACATGAATAAATGAACATGGCTGTGCTCCAATAAAACTTTATTTACAAAAACAGGCTAGTGGCCAATTTAGTTTGCAACATGTCATCAAATAGAATAATTACATAAATATATAACTTATATAACTGAGACATAAGTCCTGAGGGTGACATTTATAAATGGCAGAATCATAGAGGAGTGATAGATCCTGCCTGAGATATTTAGACACAGGAAGTAACATTTAAGCAAATACATTGAAGAATTAGTAGTAATATTAGAAGTAACATTAGAAGTAACACTAGACAGGCAAGATGGAAAGGACATTTGCAGCAGAGATGACAGCATAAGTAAAACCTTGGAGGCATGACGTTCAGGAAACAGGTAATTTAACAAGATAAAGTACAGGTATGTGCTGAGGCATAGTGGGAGAAAAAAGACAGATATATTAATAGATGGGGAAAAGGGGATAGTGTATGATAGCCCTAAAGCAGTGCTAAGAAACTTTATTTTAGATGGTACAAAAGGGAACGCATTAAAAAGTCTTCAAAAAAGAAAGCATTATTAGACTTATGCATTTAAAAAATTAATAACTTATTCAGCATTTTCTTCAAACGGAAAAATGTGATAAAACTTATTTTAAGAGTGCCTTCTTTTTATTGGACATATCCAAGTTTTAAAATACAGTTTAACTTCAAGAAATACACAGCAGAAAGAAAGAAAAATGATAAGGACAGTGTCAGCTTTTGTAACTTGTGATAATATTATAACTTTTTTACAATGCCCTAAAGCTATACTTTTAGTTTAATTAATCTTCACTTTTGGATTCATACATAGTTTTTATGTTATTCATGAGTAAGAAATTTGTGTAATAATTTTTCCTCTCTTCTAGTACAAATAAAAACATTTAATAAAAATGTTATCATTACAAGAAGGCTTTAAAAATATATTTTATACCCCAATATTGTTTTTTGGGAGGAATGTGTAGAACATCATGTTTATGTTTTGTTCTGGGTCCAAATGCAGTTGGCAGTAAGACTCTAGTAGATGAGGGATGTGGACAGAAGAGCAATGTCCTTGAAGTTAGGACATGTGACACCTCTTCAGACCCTACCACTGATTAGCTGCTTCACCTTGAATTTACTAATCGTCAAACTAGAAAGTAGGTTACATGCTGTAACAATACATGAGAGTATTTCTAAAGACAAAGATAGCTTTGGTAAGTACATAACAACCGGCAGACCCAACTGTACTTTTATAGTTTCAACTTTTTGATTTTTCCAGTGACACACCATATATCAAAATGAAAACTTGGGAATGAAAATAGGAGTCTTCTGCAAATTGGTGCTCTAATAATTGGAAAAGATTAATGTCTCTGAAACTTGTAAAATGGTCAATAGAACCTTGACCTTGGATTCCCCATGATTCTTAATCACCTTGGATTCCCCATGATTCTTAATATAGAACAATTTACTAATATTTTCAAAAGAACTAACATAAAATCACAGTGGAAGATTAAAAAAAAAAACTTTGTGGTTAAAATAGTCGTTCCTTCATATCATAAGCCATGGTTTAGGTTTACTTCAACTTAAATCCAGCAACTCTCTTGGGTACCTAGGTCTTGGCATTTGACAGAGACAGCACTGCCTAGAAGTGAACAATGCAATATTAATTAGATACAATCATTTTTGTAATAGGTTTCCCCACCTGAACCATAAACAGATTATTAATTGTTCTGGAATGATCCCTCATGTTTCTGAGGACAGATACGGTGATTGGAGAAAAAGAAATTCTTAGTTTATTAAAATAGTTAATTATATTGACAGATTTGCTTAATGTTGAATCAACCTTGCATTCCCGAGTTAGAACTTACTTTTCATTACGCATCATCCCTCTCATATATTCCTGGATTCAAACTGCTACTATTTCACCAGGGATTTATATAGCTATGTTTAGAAAAGATAGTAGTCTATAATTTTCTTGTAATGTCTTTGATACCAGGGTATTGCTGTCATCATGATTCAAGTTGGGGAACTTTCCCTCCTTTTGTTGCTGAGACAGAATTTGTACGATTGGTATTATTTCTAACTTAAATGTTTAATAGAATTTAACCAGTGAGACTACATGGGTTCACAATGTGCATGTGCCTGTCCATGTGTGTGTTTGAAGGTTCTTTGTAATAAGTTCAATTTATTGTGTATGGTAGGGGTGGGGGCATTGTTTGGAGTTTCATTTTGTATCAGTTGGATAAGTAAATTCTGGCTTTTATGATGTGTCTATAGGTTTTCAGATTTATTGGTATTGAAATATATTCTCATTATATGTAGTACTATCTCTTCTTGAATCCTTTATATTGATAGTCTGTGTCTTTCATGCAAACCATACAACAATTAAGGCCAAAGATATCCATTGAATGTAAGGAGTTAACTTATGATATATGCATTAGAGTGACAATAGCTATGGAACATTTTGGGGGCAATTGAGAAAATAGTCCCTACACATTTTCTGTAGTATTTTGTTATCTCATGGACTATGATTAGCAAAGACTCCTTTAGGAGTTAAAATATTTTCCCTTAATCACAGTCTGCTCTTCATATAAACTATAAAGATGCTCTAACAACAGAGTTTCACTTATCCCCTGTCATTTGTGTTATTGTATTATTTGTGTATATTACTCCAGCAACATTATCATCTTCTTAATAAGGTGGCATTACTTGATTTAAACATTTAGGTTCCTTTTTGAAAAATTAAGAGAATAAAAAAACTTTATATTTGATCATATTTATAATTTCCAGTGTTTTTCATTCCTTCCTGCAACTGTTAGCTTCCATCTGCTGTAACTTTCCTTTACCCATAAGACCATTAGTATTTCTTGTAGAGCTGATCTAACTGTAGAAAATTCCCTCGGTTTTTATTTATGTGAAAATGTCTTCATTTCATCTAGGTTTTTGAAGATCTTTGGAATGTATACAATTTAGATGGACTGTTATTTTCTTTCCGCATTTTTAAAATGTCACATTGCGTTCCGGCATTTTTTTTTTTTTGAAGAGAAATCAGTTATCATTTGTATTTTTGTTCCCTTCATGTAATGTGTCATTTTTCTTTCACTGCTTTTAACATTTCCTCTTCATCTTTGGTTTATAGCAGTTTGACTATAATGTGCTTAGCTGTGCTTTTCTTTATATTCATACTCCTTGGTGTTTGCTGAGCATAATGGATTTATAATTTTGTGTTTTTCACCAAATTTTATAAATTTACAGTCATTACTTCCTCAAATAATTTTTGTGCCATTTTTTTCTCCCTCTCTGGGACTCAAATTACACAAATGTTACATTACTTCATGAGGTCCATGAGTCACCGAGACACTGTTCATTTCTTTAATCTTCCTTCTCTCTTCTCTTCAGAGTAGACAATTTCTATGTTCGCTCTCCAAATTCACGGACCTACTCTTCTGCTTTTTTTCAGTTTGCTAAGTCCACCAATTACAATTTCTGTCTCACTGTATTTTACTTTTCAGTTCTAGAATTGCTGTTTGATTCTATTTACAGTTTGTAATTGTCAGCTTACATTCTTTTAGTCCTTCATGAATGGCCGTAATTTCCTTTAGGTCCTTGAAAATATAATACATGTTTTAAGGTTTTTGTTCGCTAATTAAAATGTTGGAGTCATCTTTGGATGGGTCGTTATGTACAATTTTTCCCTTAGCTCACGGTCATATTTTCCTATTTTTTCATAGATCTGTTATTTGTTTTTATTATAGCTGCATTATTATGAATGATATGTTATGATGGCTCTGAAACTTATCTTCCCTTGATGTGTTAATTTTTAGTAAATGTTTAAGTTGACTGGCCTAAAAATTTTAACTCTGTCTCCCTGAGATGAATAGCAGCTAAAAATCTGTTTTTTGGGCAGTTGCTCTTTAGTGGCCATTTTGACATCTTTCCTATACAGGCAAAGTCCAAGGCAGCCAAAGACTTATGGATCTATGTGCAGATTTGAGGGAGCTTCTCTTTCTGTGTTTTCTTTTCGTAGGTTTCTCACCTTACAGTCTAGCCACTCAGGAAGCCCTGAACTCCATTTCTCTGACTTTCTAAGCCAGTAGGTCTGTGTTTTTCTGCTTGAAGCCTGGGTCCCATATAAAACATAATAGGTACAGCAAATTTTATACAGGGTGTTTCTCTTTTTTTTCAAAAAATATTTATAGTTTCTGACTGCATTGGACCATTTTCTAGTGCATTCAAATATTACTTTCTTATATTGCTTCAGAGTTATAATTGTTGTCTGCTGGAAGTTTAGTCTAATGAAAGCGCTTTGCCGTTAATAGAAGTCATTCATATACTTTTTATTCCCAACTCTCATGTGAAGAAATTGAAAGACGTAGATCCCATTTTTATGGCTATTAACGTAATACCTCGAACATAGTAGGGTTCAGAGGATATCTGTTGAATAAATTTAGGTCCTCACACACAATCTTTCTTTTCCTTCAATTTTCTGATTAAAAATATAAGATAAAATTTCTACCTTAAATTCTGTTATACTGCTTACCCTCTACTCTATTTCATTTCACATGCCTGCATTATTTTAACAGCCTCCCTGTTCTTTCTCTAAACCGTCAGGTCTCCAATGTCTCTTTCACAATGACTAATTTACCTATGCACATACCACAAAGATAATGATTTCCAACTTCACTCTAAATAATAATAAAATCTTTGGTAAATATCAATACCAGAATAAGAAATCTAAATTTAAAAGTTTGCAAATTGGCCGGGCATGGTAGCTCACACCTGTAATCTCAGCACTTTTGGGAGGTTGAGGCGGGTGGATCACTTGAAATCAGGAGTTCAAGACCAGCCTGAGCAAAATGGTGAAAGCGTGTCTCTACTAAAAATACAAAATTAGCCGGGTGTGGTGGCAGGTGCCTATAATCCCAGCTACTGCGGAGGCTGAGGCAGGAGAATCACTTAAACTGGAGAAGCTGAGGTTGCAGTGAGCCAAGATTGTGCCATTGTGCTCTAGCGTAGGCAACAAGAATGAAACTCCATAAAAAAAAAAAAAAAAAAAAAAACTTAGCAAGTCATTTATCACCTTCCAAATTCTGATTCCGAATAAACATTTCATTCTTTTCATGTCTCACAGAACCTGAATTCAAGCCACATCATCCTACTTCATTCACTAGGCCCTGCATCCTCCCCACTCAACATCTTTCCTCATTATTTCTACTTGCCAAGTGTGCTAACCTTTTCCAGTTAAAAAATAACATTTCCCCTGTAAAGCCTTAGAATTACTCAGACTAAGAGCCGAATGAGCACTTTGAGCCGTGATTATGCTCCTTTATCATATTCTTTTGTCTTGTATTTCAGAAGGATTATCCTCTCACCTTTATAAACACTTTGTAGAAAGAAAGTATGTTTTGTTAATTTGTGTTTCAAGTATAGAGCCAATTGTGTCGCACTGATAATTCCCTGATGCAACTTCAAAGCGGCACTACTCACATAATTGTACCCCAGATGGTTCCATCCATAGAGCAAAATGTAAATACTCTTTCCAAGTTGGAGAACTCAGCTGGTTCTTCATGTTGCCTGCTCAGCAACTGCCTACAGAATACGATTAAAACTACTTAAACCGTATTTTAATAAAGTTGAAAGGGACGTGATGACCTCCCTCCATGTACCTCATCTATCGTACTCTCAAGTCCTACATAGCTAGTAGATATTCTATAAATTATCACTGTGCTCTGTACCATCTCATGGTTTATCAAGTTCACAGATCAAGTATGAAAGTTCAGAAAGTTTCACTACTGGTTTATGTCACTTTCATGTGGTGGCATCAGTGTTGCTAAAGGAGGATCTGTTTGCTGTCTGGATTTTGTCCTACCTACACATGCAGCTGAGCATATTTACCCAGCTATTAAACCTAGAGAGAAAAATAACCTAGTATTGGAATGAATTTTTATTTTTTCAACCGTATTGAGGTATAATTGTCAAAAATTAAACAGACTCAAGGTGTGCAATGTGATGTTTTGATATAGGTATATAAAAATGATTACTGGCCAGGTGTGCTGGCTCACACCTGTAATCCCAGCACTTTGGAAGGCCGAGGCAGGTGGATCACTTGGGGTCAGGAGTTCGAGATCAATCTGGCCAATATGGCAAAACCCCATCTCTACTCAAAACACAAAAATTAGCTGGGCATGGTGGCATACACTTGTAACCCCAGCTACTCGGGAGGCTGAGGCAGGAGAATTGCTTGAGCCCAGGAGGCGGAGGTTGCAGCGAGCCGAGATCACACCACTGCACTCCAGCCTGGGCAACAGAGCAAGACTGTGCCTCAAAAAAAAAAAACAAAAATGATTACCACAATTGAGCTAATTGACATATGTGTCACCTCATATGCATCACCTCATCTGTGTGACACACAAAGTATGTATCACACATACCTACATTTTTGTGTGTGACGAGAATACTTAACATCTAGCCTCTTAGCAAATTTCAAGAATGTAATACGTTAACTATAGTCACCAGGCTATACCTTAGATTTCCAGAATGTATCCATTTTATACCTGCAAGTTTATATCCTTTGAGCAAGGTCTCTCCATTTCCTCCAGCTCTTGATCCTTGGTAACTATCATTCAACTCTGTTTCTGTGAGTATGACCTTTTTTAGATTCCCCATATAAGTGAGATTTTCTGTTTCCAGTTTATTTCGCTTAGCATAATGTCCTGAAACTTTATGCATCTTGTTGCAAATGCCAGGATTTCCTTCCTTTTTAAGGCAAAATATTTTATTGTATGTATAAGCCAAATTTCCCACATATCACTGAGATCCTGATTTCAGTTCCTCTGGATATCTACCCAGAAGTGGGATGACTGGATCACATGACAGTATACATATTGCAGAACCTTGATACTGTTTTCCATAATGGCTGTGTCAGAGGCACGTGAACCAGAGCAACTCCATCTTGAACAGGAGCTGGGTAAAATGAGGCTGAGACCTACTGGGCTGCATTCCCAGATAGTTAAGGCATTCTAAGTCACGGAATGAGGCAGGAGGTCAGCACAAGATACAGGTCGTAAAGACCTTGCTGATAAAAACAGGTTGCAGTAAAGAAGCCGGGTAAAACCCACAAAAACCAAGATGACCACGAGAGCGACCTCTGGTCATCCTCACTAACACCCACCAGCACCATGACACTTTACAAATGCCATGGCAACGTCAGGAAGTTACCCTATATGGTCTAAACCGGGGAGGCATGAATAATCCACCCTTTGCTTACCATGTAATCAAGAAATAACCATAAAAGTGGGCCACCAGCAGCCCTCGGGGCTGCTCTGCCTATAGAGTAGCCATTCTTTTATTCTTTTACTTTCCTAATAAAAGTGCTTTCACTTTACTGAATTCTTTCTTGCCCTGAATTCTTCATTGGGTGAGATCCAAGAACCCGCTCTTGGGGTCTGGATCGGGGCCCCTTTTCTGTAACAGCTGTACCAATTTACAATGGGAGAAATTATAAAAGTAAAAAAGGTAGAAATGTGAAAAAAATTAGGCTTCCTTGAGAAAAAAAAAAAAAAGACATCATCACACCCTTCATCCTTCTGTCTGCAACAATAGAGACTAGAAAAATAAAAAGTGTCAAAATATATGTTCTGAGCCTCGTTGGCCGTGAAAGTGGCCATGAACTTAGTTGTTTCCCACAGGGTAAAGAATGATGACTCATCTTCCTCATAAAAGCGGGAGCTGCTGTGCCTCTACCCACCTCTTTCAACTTTGAAGGCAGCTATAGTATTTGCAGCGGCAAGACCTATTCTGCAGACAAAGACATCACCAAACAGATCTTACAAACGTCAGCTTTTACGTGGTTGAACTGCTGAACAAACCCCAGTAGCTGCTTACCTTTGAAACTTTCTTTTCAAAGTATTATTGTATTTATTTATTACTTTTCTTTTCTTTTTTTCTTTTTACTTTAAGTTCTGGGATACATGTGCAGAACGTGCAAGTTTGTTACATAGGTATATATGTGCCATGGTGTTTTGCTGCACCTACCAGCCCGTTACCTACGTTTTAAGCCCTGCATGCATTAGGTATTTGTCCTAATGCTCTCCCTCCCTCCCCTTGCGTCCCACCCTCCAGTAGGCCCCCATGTGTGATGTTCCCCTCCCTGTCTCCATGTGTTCTTATTGTTCAACTCCCACTTGTAAGTGAGAACATGCGGTGTTTGGTTTTCTGTTCCTGTGTTAGTTTGCTGAGAATGATGGCTTCCAGCTTCATCCATGTCCTTTCAAAGGACATGAACTCATTCTTTTTTATGGCTGCATAGTATTCCATGGTGTGTATGTGCCACGTTTTCTTTATCCAGTCTATCATTGATGGGCATTTGGGTTGGTTCCAAGTCTTTGCTATTGTGAACAGTGCTGCAATAAATATACATGTACATGTGTCTTTATAATAGAATGATTTATAATCCTTTGGGTATGTATCCAGTATAGGGATTGCTGGGTCAAATGGTATTTCTGGTTCTAGATCCTTGACTATCTGTTGAAACAACCAAATTCAGATTTATTGTCACTTGCAGCAATATGCATTTCTAACTGAAATGCAACCTATTAGTATGTAATTTTTCTTATGTCCCAAACACTGTCATCTGCCTTTTTTTTCTCATTTAACCCTTATGGTAACACATTATACCTCCATTTTTAAGTTGCGTATGTTAAGACTTATGACATGTAATGATAGAGTGAATAGTTAAGAATACAGACTTGGGTATCGAACAGACCTAGGCTTCATCCCTGGACCTTGCCACTTCCTATTTAAATGGTATTTGGCATGCGACCTCTTTAAGCTTCAGCTTCCTAATCTGCAAAACAAAGACTAAAGAAGTCACTAATTACAGAGTAGTTTTTTAGGATTAAGTGAGTTAATATGTGTAAGTGCTGAAGAAAGGGCCTTGCATATAGTAAGTAATGAAGAAATATTAGCCATTGTCATTATTTTTGTTAAGATATGTTACTACTCTACATCACAGAAATAGAAAGTGATGTGTTACTAATCAAAAAATAACATAAAACAATAAATAATTGATGATACGGAACTTAAATGAATTTTTTTTATCCCTATGATTGTCTTTTTTTCATCTACACTATGGTAAGAATATTTAGATAGCCAAAATTTCTCAAAGAAGTCATAGGAATTCAATTGAAACTCTGCTGTGACATTTTATATTTCTAAAACCATGATTTTTATGAGGTCAGAAAACAGTAGAGTGAGACCTTAACATGTAAATATGTACATTTTTTGATGTTTATGATATTTTTGTCGTCGAAGTTTTTTTTAGATCAGGGCAAGTCTTAAACACACTGAAATTACTCTGTGCATGCCTCGGTGCATTAACAATGGACACATATGCATGTGCATGTAGACGTACATATGAATATCCATCAAAACCCAGGCCAACCGCTGGGTAGATGGTGATAATTGTTATGGTTGTTCGGGTGATGAATATACTATGATAAGTGAGAATTCGATTAAGCTGGCACATGAGTCAACCCTGATGCAGGCAGCAGGCAGGGTGATAGTGATGATGTATCTTACTTTTTTTGTTTATAAAAGAGAATGTTAGACAAAGAACACTGCCTACAAGTTTGCAATTAAATCTTTGAGGAGCATGTATTACAATATCTCATTTCAGCCAGCACAGAAATAACAACCAAACTAGAATTAACTAGATTTTCAAATAACATTAGTAGCCCTGTCAGTAATACCACAGCCACTGAATCCTAACATGTATGTTTAGTGAAAAAGCTTCCAACACAGTGCCTGTTAAATCAAATGGAGATGGGGAAGGAGCAAAGTTTCTTGGGTAGAATAGTCTGGAGTTCTCCCAATTAGAATATTTGTGCATCTCTTTCTCCTTATATCAGTAAAAAGATGGTACATAGAGGAATACATGAAGTTATAGCAATAAATAGTGATGCATCTCTGACCAATTAAAGTGGCCATCTGGTTACCTGCTTTAGAGAATTATCCAAACGTAGTCACCTTACAATTGATTTATGCCATCATGGGAGCTTTACAGCAAATGGAAACCACAAGTTTATTTTCTTCTGATTTAAGAAATATTTTCCATGTGAAAACACATTTCTTAAAAATGGGATTGATGATAGAGCATTTTTTAGAAACTGATTTCTAAAAGATCTTTTATGGCTAGTCCCTAGAGAAAAGGCATTATAATCTGTTGAAAAATTAAGTGATAATCTAGATACAAATCATTATAGGCCTAATTTATATGAAGAATAAATATTGTCTGATGGAAGCTTATGAAAAGAGTTGAAAGGAAAAGACTAGCACTTGACTGTGAATCTGAATGTAGAGTTGCTGCTTGGCTTTGGAGCATGTCAAAACTGTGTTTACATTCTAACTGCCACTTATCAGCCATATGACCTTGAGCAAGTCCCTTGGCTTCCAGAAAGATGATGTTAAATGGAAACAACTCATTTACTCCCTGAGATCATGAAAAGCCTGAATGAGATTCTCAGCAAAGGTCCTGGCCCATAGAATTGGATCAAAATGGTAATTCTTAGTATTAGTGCAATCAAAGCCAATGGAAAAGTATAAATTTATTCCTACAAACCTTCAGTAAATTTAGATTGCCAAAATATGTGATACAGAAAATAAATTACAATTCTTAGTAGTAAAGACTTCCCAGCCTATCTGTGTAAATGGATAACTATAAGTTTATTAGTGTAGGTAAATAGGTGTATTCCTCAAGAGTATCTTCCACGACAAAGAATGAAGTGGCTCTCTTTAGTGTTAATTGTTGGTAGTTTTAGTACACTCTCTTTCTCTGTGAATATAAACAAATATTTTTAAAAACCCACAATTTCACAAGAGAAGCATTGATCATCATTTTCTTAGTTTATAGTTACTATGTCACAGAATAAAATCTAACTCTGAAAATGGCCTGAAAATCTTTGATCATATTAACTAATGTTCATTTAGTGTTTACTGAGAAAATAATCTATCTTTTAATACTTAAAAGCCCTATGAGTTCTATTATCAATAACCTCTTTACGGATAGGAAACCTAAGAAATAGAAGAGTTGTATGGCTTTCCAAGGCGTAGGTCTATTCAATGGAAAAGCCAAAATTCAAAGCCAGGCAGTTTGGCTCTGTGATGACCCCCTCAAAACAGTTTTACTGAAATAAACTACAATGGTAGACCCTCGAATTATTGTATGAGTCACAGTTCTCCAGAGAAGCAGAATGAAGAGGATATATATATATATATATATATATATGTATATATGTATAGATGTGCATAGATATGTATAGATATGTGTATATGTATATATATATATATGTATATATACGGAGAAGACTGAGAGACAGAGGGAAGCAGAGGCAGAGAATGAGAGAGAGAGGCTAACATTTATTCAGAGCTGGTGCCTAATTAGATAACCATTTATGTCAATAATTTACTGATAAAAATTCAAAGTTATCATTTAATCAGCTAGTTTATTTACAGAGATACCATAATTGAGCTTTTCAGGCTTAAAGTGGTTAAGAATAATATCATTGTTCTTTTTTTTCTCTCTGCAAGTTTTACGGTCTACTGACCAGAGGTTAATTTGTATTCATTTGAGGTGTAAAGTTTTGAAAGAGATTCTTCAAAGTGTGGAGAACTACTTGGAACTCCAGGGTTGGTATAAAGATTATTGTAAGCTGAAAATATTTGAGATCCAACAGAGACAGAAGGAAGCCTTCTTGGTAATTTTCTTATCTGACCAAAAACAGAAACTTCTCAGAAGTGTGGATGGCATCTTTAGGGCAGCTTCTACTACCAGAAGAGAAACCTAGAGTAAACTAATCATTAAACCGCTTCTCTGAAGGAATTTATGGCCCTGAAGAAGACTGAAAGACTATTCATATTTGTATAGACCAATATCATCACAAACTATTTTTATCTCTAATTTGTTCTGCTAAAAATCCATTTGTCTTTTCTAAAGAAACTTGTTTGTAAGCTGTTTCTACCCTCTCCCTTTCCCCTGCTCAGAGATATAATCCTTTAATATTAACCATTTAATGAGCCAGCCACTTTTTTGTTGGCTCCTGTGTGCAAGTGGATTCACTTTTTTCCCTATTAATTTGTCTTTTGTCCATTTAATTCTCAGGCCTCAGTTATTAAACTTAAGAGGGTACAGGAAAAAAAAGCAGCATCTTAAGAGATTTGTGGAATATGCTGCTCTGGAGAAGGGAAGGGGGTGTGAAATTGGAAGGACATCAGAGAGGTACTGTTATGAAAGATCTCACTGCATCTATAAAATTGTTGGGAAGTCTCATTCTCTGAAACAAGCTTGAGATGGGCACAGGATTCTTGTCTTGTGGAGGTGCCAGATTTTCACATTTCATTTTTAATTCCATTTTTATATTCCTTAGTAGATTACATTGATCCAAAAGTTTGACACTAAAAATGTTCAAAATTTGAACTATGAAACTGTTTTCCCCTTGGGTATTTATTCTCCAGATGTGTATCCTGCAAAAACGAATACCCCTATGTTTAATTTTAAAGTAAAAGTAATTTCACCCTCTTCCCTTACCCTTCCCACACAGAGATTTTCTCATATTTAAAATGCAGCTAACAACTCTTTCTGTCTTGGAATTTTCAGTGGCATCTGCATGAAAATTAAGAAATACTTTGGGAAAGTAATTTAATTTTGCAAATGTGAAGCTAATCTGTGCTCATCATAGAGGCAGTAAAACTTAAGAGATTTCTATAAGAGAAATTTCAATTTAAAAAAACCTTACAGAAATACATTATAATGAAGTAAACAGTCTTGGAAGCAAATCCTCAGTGGCAGAGCATCCCAATGACACATTTGTCTGGCCAAGAATTTAAAACCACAGAAGCCTGAAATGCCACTGTCCAGTTGACCAGACTGTTTGCAGTGATGTTGCAGCTTCTTAACTTTTTTTTTTTTTTTACTTCCAATACTTCTGGCTCCTGGCAGAAGACAAAAAGCTTCAAGTTGAGAAAATCAACTCAGAAAAAGAGGGAACATTTAGGCTTTGAAGAAATATGTGTGTTGTTTACACACTTTCATCCTTTAGAACGTGGCTATATTCCCAGCCTTAAAGAAAAAGCCAAAAGTCAGCACCATCTGCTTTTACAAATAATGGCTAGTGCACCTCTACATTCTTCAGTGGGGAAAGGTCCTGCCCTCCCTGAATATGGTAAACACATTGACTTCAGCGTGATGAAATAGCTGAAACAGCTTTTCTGTATCTGGCAATTTTTCTTTGTGAAATTAATTTTGCAAATGCACATTGCCCTGTTCGAATTACAAGTATTTGGAAACGATTTGTTTTTCTTTTTTCTGTACTATGGCTAAAAATCTGAGCAGTGTCTCAATAAGGTTAAGTAAGATTAAGTAGTCAAAAAATAATCATTACTGGAGCTTCTCTGCCACGTGTTGATTTTATCTACAAAAATCACTTCAAGGATGATTGCTATTACAGTAGCATTTTAACTATTTATTGCCTTCAATAAATAAATGATGCAAGACCCTTTTATAAAGGGTTGCTTTGGATCCTAGAGATGGAAAATGTACTCATACCATTAGGACTTAATTTTCATTCACTGATGCCTAACCATAGTACTGCTGTTACTGGTGGAGGGTCTTGACTATTTGTTGTCCAGGTTCTTGGTGTTTTAAACAAAGAATTGGATAAAACACACAAAGGAATGAAAGAATGAAGCAACGAAAGCAGAAATTTACTGAAACGAAAGTACACTCCACAGAGTCGGAATAGGCTTGAGCAAGCGACTCAAGAGCCCTGGTTACAGAATTCTCTGGGGTTTAAATGCTCTCTAGAGGTTTCCCTTTGGTTACCTGGTTTACACTCTGGGTACCTGAAGGAATGACCCTTGGCCAGTCTGATTGGTTGCACACGGTGACCAATCAGAGGTTGAAGTGAAATTACAAAGTTATACCCCTATGCAAATGAAGACTAGGCCTACAACCAGTCTGACTGTTTGCCAGAGGGGACTAATCAGAGGTATTTTCCATTTTTACCTGCTATGCACAAAGGTGGGTGGGGTTGCAAAGGGAATAGCCTCTGATCCTTTTGTTATTTGGGCATGGAAAGTTGGACTTCTCCTTTTGATTTAGTTCTAGGAAGTCAGCATGAATTGGCCTTGGGTTCCCTATCTCCAGACTCCATTCCCCTGCCTCATTATGAAGAAACATTTGTCTCCTCTTCATGGTGATGGTGACGATTCAGAACCTTAACAATTTTAACCTTCCAGTTACCCTTTTCCTAATCTAAGTCTGAAATGTTGGGATGTTTTTCACCTTTTCTTCTAATCAACCTATTTTTAAAAACTAAATGGTCGAGATTTATATAAAAACAAAAGAAGTTAAATGAATTGCAAATAACCATTTGATTGCTGGGCCATGATTTTTGGACCAGATTCTACTCAGATATTGCACCATATGAGCACAGATTAAACAAACTCACAGATACTGCTGGCTTTGGGTCTTCCCTTATTCTTGCTCTTTTAACCGTGACCATCACATCCTTCCTCTCCATGATTCTAAAATTCTTACTCTTTTCAAGGTTCTGTTTAATAACCTATAATTCTCTCAAAGCCTAGATTATCAAATACAAATGTTAATTACCCGTCTCCTTTCCTGAAATCCAAAATTAACTTTTCACAAGAAATAATGATACGTTTTAGTTATGTGGCTCTATATTATTTTGAAATTGTTTTCAGCATGAATTTTATCCACAAAGCCTAAAATATTAACTCTTTCTGATGGTAGGCTAACTCTATTAGATTTTTTATAAACTTTCCACATAATACAGCAGCGATGACAATGCCATTTTCTTATGCCACCCCCAATCCTTTTTATGTCCACATATTAAGCTTTCTTTGTCTCCCATATTATGCAGTAAGAGATTTCATTTTAAGTTTCATATATTCCAGAGTAATCCTTTCAGGAAGTTTTGAGACATACAGACAAGAAATAAGTAACAATACAATTTGGTTAACATGATTTTAAAGACTGAAATTTCACACCTTATCAACAGAAAATGCAAATTTATTAAACACATCTTTTAGAAAATATGGCCATGTATTAGATTACAACAGAATTCTCAATTTTAAAAAACTGGAATTATAAAGACTGTACTATTAGATCATACTGCAGTAAAATTTGAAATCAATCGTAACATAACTCTAAAATCCCAGGTGTTCTGAGAAATAAAATAATACTTTTTATCTGTCAATACATTTGAAATTTAGGTAAAATGCATAATAATGTTGATTTAAAAATTAACACTCAAAATTGACCTAAGAAGTGGAAAATTTGACTAGATCACAAAATAATCAAGTAGTAATAAATGTTCTTTCCCAAAACTCACTTTGCTGCTATAGTTCTACATGTAAGTTTTAACAAACTTTCAAAATCCACATAATAATACAAAATACCTCCTGAGAATTTTTTAGTGATGAAGACTCCACTACATTCAGCAATTTGCCCATTTATGTTTGGGCCTAGGAGAAAAAGAGATGAAGATACATTCTGAGGCTCTACTTCCTTAAAAAAAGAAAAGCAGGCCATTTATTCACTTTTAGAAGTAATGTATACCAATCGAAGTACAGTCATCTGAGAATCAATTAACATGCAAGTTTTTTAAAAAGATTGTAGTGTACTGAAGACAATATCATACCATGGAAGTTTGGGTGTCTGTTCCTACTAGAAAATCAAGACACTACAACTTATAGAAGAATTCATGCTGAACACTACCGGCAAAAATAAATAGGAAGATGTAATTTCAAAAATCACAGTCCTAAAATTAATTTCAAAATATTGAAAACCAAACTCACATTGTGTAAAATGTTTATGAAGTACATGCTGAAACTTTATTAAAGGACATAAAAGATACCTTAATAAATGCAAAAATATTTCATTAGGAATATTCCAGTGGTTTTCCAGTGGGGAAAAGTCCACACTATGAAGATAACATGTCGGTTAATGTGGAGACTCTGGTTAATTGAAAACTGGATGCAATCCCAGATGAAATCCTATTGCATTTCTTGAGAACTTGACAAAGTGCTGGTATATTTTACATCGAAAAATGATTGTCTCAGTAACAGTCTGAAAGTAGCTTAAGAATAGTGAAATCAAACCAGAGAAACTCACAATCTCACAGTAATTAAAACGGTGTGCATTTGGCACTGAAACAAAAACAACAGATCAATGGAACTGAGTAAAGAGCTTAGATTATGATAACTAAGTATATTTAAAAAAACATGCAGAGAAGTATATCATTTTGGGAAAAATTAAATCCCCCTTCACACAATATGTAAGAATATATTTCAGATAGGTTAAACCTATTCGTGTGAAAAGTTAAACTCTGCAAGATTAGAAGAAACTATAGAATAAAAATTAATGACTTTGCACTAAGAACAGATTCCTTAAATCTAAAGAAGAAAACATGAGTATTAAAGAAAAGACTGTTAGATTTGGCTGTATTAAAATTAGCAACATGTTGTGAATGCCACAGACATAAAGTAGCAAGCCTTGAGAAGATATGCAAAACATATATTTCATAAAGGATTAGACTACCAAAAATATCCTAAAATTCAGCAATAATAAAAAACTGCAAAATAGAGGGATGGGAGGAGAAAGTTCATTCCCATCTCATAGGAAAAAAAAACTGGCAAAAAAGCATAAAAAGATGATAATCCATCAATAATAATTAATGAAATAAAAATTGTAAAATACAATTTCTTGCAGAAAAAAAATTCCTGCAATATATTGTTAAATAACAATTAATGTTCCTGGGTCTTTAGGAAATAAAAGTTCCTAACACATTGTTCTCTGCAAGATAAATGGGTGCAGGCACTCTGCAAAGCACTGGGGCAGCATTTGACAAAACTGAAAATACAAGTAAGTATCCAATTGTGTGCATTTCATTTTTGTTTCAAATGTCCAAACTAAATGGACAACAAAGTGAAATGGGGAAATGAAATTTGCCAAATTTATGAAGCAAAATACCATACAGCAGTAAAAGCAATGAAATAAATATGTATGCATTAATATAGACACATAATCTTGAGTAAAACAAGCAAATTTCAGAATGATATTTAAACTGTAATATAATTTATGCACATTTCTAAAGCAACATAACATAATATATACATATTAGAAGGATATTAAAACTGTGAATTGGAGGCATTAAGACAGGGAGAAAAAAATGGAGTTGGCAATAAGAATAAAAATGTCACAAAGTGGGATTTAAATATAAAAGATTTAGACCAATAATACATTTCATCTAATTGAGGAGCAAAGTGAAGTGAATCAATTGTACATACTGATACCCTGCACGAAGACAATAAAATCATTTCAAAAACAAACCGAAAGAAATGGTTGAACAGGAAATGTTAAGTATAGGAGAATTCAGAAAGGAAACCTATTGTCTAGAATGAGAGAAAGGCATCAAAACATAAAGGCAAGTAGACATAAAGAAACCAAGCCCCTAAATTTGGAAGAAGAAATTAAAAATACTAATGTAATCACCTGATGGGTTCCTCTTGCTTGCTGCACTGACAAAACCAATTCACTGGTACAGCAAAATTGTAGTAGGAAAAAAGTTTAATTGACACAGGGCTAGCCAAGCAGTAGTTCATTACTCAAATCAGTGCCCCCAAAATCTAGGAGGCTAGGGTTTTTATGGACACCTTGGTGGGCAGGGGCCTAGGGAATGGGTGATGCTGATTGATTGGGTATGAAATCATAGAGTTTTAGAAAATGGTTCTTGTGCACTTAGCTACTGGGTAGGGGCCACTGGACCTGTTGAGTCGTGAGTGTTGCGTTTGGATGGCGTCAATTGGTTACCACATTGCAAACATCTGAAAAATATCTCAAAAGATCAACCTTAAGAGATCTGCAGTAGTCGGGCCCAGTGCAGTGGCTCATGCCTGTAATCCCAGCACTTTGGGAGGCCAAGGCGGGCGGATCAGTAGGTCGGGAGATGGAGACCCTCCTGGCTAAGACGGCGAAACCCCGTCTCTACTAAAAATACAAAAAATTAGCCGGGCGTGGTGGCAGGTGCCTGTAGTCCCAGCTACTCGGGAGGCTGAGGCAGGAGAATGGCGTGAACCCGGGAGGTGGAGCTTGCAGTGAGCCGAGATAGTACCACTGAACTCCAGCCTGGGCGACACAGCAAGACCCCATCTCAAAAAAAAAAAAAAAAAATCTGCAATAGTGATGTTATCTGTGGGAGTAATTGGGGACGTTAAAAATCTTGTGACCTTTGGACGATGGCTGATTATGCTTTCTGCCTACATCTTAGCAGAATTCAGACCCCTCTCATAATCCCAAACTTGCGAACTTTCACTGCTTTTACAAGGTGGTTTTGGTTCCTCCTTTGGAAGGAACAAGGAGGGTGTAGTTTCGGGAAGGGCTAGTATCATGTTTGTTTTAAGGTTAAATTATAAATAAATTACCCACTATGTTAGCTTGACCTACACCTAAGAATGAACAAGGACAGCTTGGAGGTTAGAAGCAAGATGGAGCCAGCTATGTCAGATTTCTCTTACTGTCATAATTTTGCAAAGGCGTTTTCACTAATATGACTGTATTCAACTGCTGGGTATAGAGAAGATTGGTATGTAATTGAGCTAAATCATTCTCTACTTGAGTTAATTTTCTGTTACTGCTGTAACAACCAAAAACTTGGTGACTGAAAACACAAAAAATTCTTTCCTGCAGGAAATAGCTTAAACATTAAAAAACAAAACAAAACATAAACTTATTATCTTAAAGTTCTGCAGATGAGAATTTCAAAATGAGTTTCAGTAGGTTAAAATCAAGGCACAGGCAGGGCTGGATTCCTTTCTGGAGGCTGCAAGGAAGAATCCATTTCCTCCCCATTCCCGAAATCTAGAGACCACATTCTGTGGCTCATGGTCCTCCCTTTTCATCTTCAAAGACATTGTATCTTTCTGACCATATACCTCTCTCCTCTTCTGCTTCTTACAATGTTACCATCATCAGATGAGCAACCTTAATTCCATTTGCAACCTAGTTCTCCTTTTGCCATGTAAGGTAACACATTGACAGGTTCTGGGGATTTGCATATGGACATCTTCGGAGAGCCACTATTTTGCTCACTGCACTACTAATGAAGAAGATTAATAGATTTGATATGAATTTGATAAAGCAAGAAACCCTGGAAATCATATTATTTAATTACCTCTAGGCAACCACCAGAACTAAAACAAAACAGAAGGAATAAATTTTGAAGTTATATTCCTCTGCAGAGCAGGACTATAAATAGAAAAAGGTAAAGCAAGGCATTCTTGCTTTTCATTAATACTCCTCTGCTCTATTTTTCATATTTTAACATCCATATATTATACTACATTTTATTTTAATCCAAATATCCTTCTTTGATCCCGAAGACCCTTCTCTCCAACCTCATTTTAGCCACTCCTTTCATTGCTACCAAGCATGTCACCCTCATTTTAGTTCCTCAGACAGACTGGTGTTTCTGCCTCCCATCATTTCCACTTGCTCTCTTTTCTGCCAAGAAAACTTGTCCCCACTGTCTAGATTGATAGCTTCTTCCCCTTATTTTGGTGTAAATTTACACACTGCCTCCTCTTGGAGGCTTGCCCTGTCTAGACTATTTCAAGTCAGTTGCCCTTATTACTTTCTGTCATATGCCTTATTTGCGTCTGTCTTAATGTTCATTATTATATGAACTTCTTTTATTTAACTTCGTGTTATTTCCTCAGTCTCCATAAGGATTTGAAATCCTTGACAATGAGTTCTACATGCCTTGTTCTCTCACTGCAAGCACAGGGCCTAGAACAGTGATAAACGCAAAGCAAGTGTTCAAGACCTGTTTGAAGAATGAAGAAAATAGATGCTTGAATTATACATATCATGGTCGCATTGTACTTGAATACCTCCTGAGATGGGGAGCTTACCACCTCAAAGGACTGTTCATTCCTTTTTTTTTTTTTGATATCTGTGTCTTCAAGAGCAGATAACAGGAAGTGCTAAATATTCATCTTTCCTTTTGTATTTCATATCATTTTGCTACAACTTATCAGATAAAATATTGATATTGTTGATAATTAGCTATAGCTTTCATCTTCGTGAGTTACAAACCAATGAGGAAACAAAAAGAAAATAATCTTATAAGATTTTAGAGAATTACATATATTTATCCTATCTCCCCCACCCATTCCCACTTTGTCCAGCACATATTGCAAATCTAAGAATCATCTTGTTTTGCCTTGGGTTCATTAATGTTCGTTAATATTTTCCCACAGGAATATATTGAAAGCCAAATTTGTCACATTTAAAATTTTCTTCCTGTTTGGAATTCGGCTAATAAAACCCGAGTTATATGAAACAACTATTTTATGAACTTAAAAAAAAAAGCAGTTTTACTTTTATAACAAGCAGATTTCTGTAAACCACATTGCTCATTTTAAAATGATTAATGAAATGAAACCATAAATGTCCTACTATATACTTGTTGCTTCTGTAGAGGTGGGCAACATTGTTTAGGTATATTTTTAAAGTAAGGGTTATACTCTACTATTCTATACCCTGTGTCCAAATACAGCAAAGAAATTGAGTCATGTTACAATCAAGAAACTAATAAAAATAAAAGATGTAGTCATAGGTGCTGAGGGTGACTTTGTAGAGGTTATTTTTTGAACACAGATAGTGTGAAACCCGAAGTCCAGTAAACCCCTGTTGGAAGGCAGGATTGTCCCAAATGAAGCAAGAGGAGCAAGTGGCTCAGTATTTCACATGGAAGCATCCAAGAGGCTAAATGTGGAGGATAATGAAGAAGCAATAGATGCAGCAATGCTGATCTAGCCTCCCTATCCATCTTACAGAGTCTCAGTTATTTTTTAAGTCATTGTCCACTAGACACCAGGGCAATTCTTAACACATAAAACTTGGACACAGAGACCTAGCATCTGAAGGAAAATCACTTTGATCATTGGTTGCTTTAGACCAGCACAGCAGGAAATGAAACAGAGGCTGGGCTGATGAATTTAACCCCCAGTGCAGTCAATACAGTTAAAGATACTTGACTAGTGATTTTACTTTTAATGTGCTTTTAATGTACTATTAGTTATTTGTAGACATTTTAATGTTGCTTAAAGTTTAGTAAGTTCTTCCTATCTGTACACATAGCTTACTGTTTGTCCCTACCCTACTCTGGGGTGGCATCTTCTCCGCTTTTCCAGAAGACGCATTTTCCTGGCATTTAACAAGTTTAGCTTGAGCAGACTGGAGCAATAACTGGAAACAAACCTGATGAACTTCTTTTCATTGTGCTGATGAAATACGATAATGCTACAAGTTAAGAAAGAACTCTATACAATAATGGACATGGCCAACTATGATGAGAAAGGATCCAAGATTCTCAAGGCTAAAGAAAGAAAAATGAAAAAGAAAAAAATAAGGCTCATACAACCACTATAACCACCACATTTCTTGAAAGGTATTGGTGCTAAGTGGCTTACATACATTATTTCCTCATCACTTCAGCTCCAAATGAAGATACTACTAGGAAGAACATTTGGCAAAGCAGCAGGTGAGGCCCAGAGGTTAGCTGCTCTGCCCAATATCATCCTGCTTAAAAGAACTGAGATTCTGATCCAGGAGATCTGTCCACGAAACTTAACCACTTTAGGCACTAAGCTTTAACATTCCATGACCTGCTTCTGTAGTTTTCTGTCATGATACATGCAAGCATAATTCAGTGAATTGAGTAAGGGTTCAGCTATGTCACTGTCTGCATGGTCTTTGCTGGACCATTTAACAGAAAGGCATAATAAGGATTGTTCTCTATTTCCACAAGAAAAGAGGGAATAGGTAAGGTGCATATGGAAAGAAGTTAGGCTAGATATAGGTAATATTCATCGGGCAAAAAAAAGTCACTAAAGTCACTTTTTTTTTTTTTTTTTTTTGAGACGGAGTCTCGCTCTGTCGCCCAGGCTGGAGTGCGGTGGTGCGATCTCAGCTCACTGCAAGGTCCATCTCTCGGGTTCACGCCATTCTCCTGCCTCAGCCTCCTGAGTAGCTGGGGCTACAGGGGCCTGCCACCATGCCTGGCTAACTTTTTTGTATTTTTTAGTGGAGACGGGGTTTCACCATGTTGGCCAGGATGGTCTCGATCTCCTGTCCTCGTGATCCACCTGCCTCGGCCTTCTAAAGTGCTGGGATCACAGGCGTGAGCCACTGCGCCCGACCTAAAGTCACTTTTAAACAATCACCTACTTCTCAGGAAGATATCACCCTCTGTTGATGTATAGAAATACTTGTGAAGTGCAGTTGTTACACTTCCTCTTTACTTGTCTCCATCCAATAGAATGTAACCACTACGACAGCAATGCTTTTCATCTGTCCTATTTACTGGCATTTTCCAAATGCCTAGAGGAGTGCCAAATAAGTAGTAGATACTCAGTAAATATCTCTGGAGTGAAGGAAGTTGGGGGAGAGGAGAGAAGAAAGGGAAGAGGAATAATTTTAGAAATCAGAAACAATTCTGACAAGTCATTTTAATATCATCATGAAGGGAAATAGTTTGGGAATAAGTTTGTACCATTTGCTTAATCTCCCCAACTTCAAGTCTATGTTAAGTAAAATAATAGATTCTAAGGAAAGCTGGGAAAAAAAAAAAATCCCTTTCTATCAGGTTGGATGATCAATTTTAGGATATGAATCAGGTCGGTTCTATCCTCAGGACAGGATATAATCCAACTTCCTTTCAGGTTCAAGACATCATTTTATGCATCATCCTTTAAAAAAAAAAAAAAATCTATGGAAGTACCGATACCAGTTTCTAACTGCTATTGAAATGCGTAAGGTGAAACCAGGAAAAGCAGGTGCTTTTGCTGAGGAACTCTTGAGCTTTTCTCTTTCTAAACTTGTAAAGAACTTCATAGTACAAATGAACTGGTATTCTCCCAAAAAGAAAAAATATTTTTGAACTGTTTTCTTTGGGGATGGTTGATGACAAATGGGGCTGTTTTACCAAATTTCTACCTGCTTCTGTGTTTCTCTTTGGTGCGTAAAAAGTCAATTTACCACTCAAGCAAAATCTTTTTAGGGTTTTATCTTTTATGTGATCACTAAAACACTGTCATCAGTTCTGCATTTCTGATTACAGTTAAGGACCTTTCATGGATGTCATTCATTGTAAATGTGGACAATATCAAAACAAGCCAATTTTAATAAAAGTCTGTCTCCAAAAATGATATTAGAAGCTTCTTCCTTCTGTTGTGATAAATACTTCCAGGTGGTATTTGATGGACAATAAGAACTCTGCAGCTGGCATTCATCTCAGAGTTTGGAATTACAATTTCAGATCGTGCTGGCAAGCCTAAGTAATTCTTTGCTTCTTCAAATGCAACGCAATTTGCCCAATCTTACACAGCATTCTGATTTTAATTAAAATATACTATACGATATAGAAATGTTACATCAACTTGCAAATCCCTACTTGATGGAAGTTGGAAGAGGCATCAAAAACCACTATTTAATTTTTATATGTGTTAGACTTTGTCAAAAGAATAAAACATTACCAGAGGGGCTGTAACAGTTCATACAGAGGTTCTAGGAGCTGAGCATTTCAAAAGGATGTTAGAGTGCTACAAAGCAGATGTGAATGGTCTTTATTTTCATAGAAAAGCTTTAAAAGTAAATACAGAAATCTGCTTCATGAGTGACTAGGTTTCCCCCAAGTATTCTAGTCAAATGCTGTAAGTGACATTTTCAGGAATAGCCACCTAGGGAGAATAATGTCAAAGTTAAGACCAGATGTGTACTCATTGTTTTAAATTGATAATTGATGCTTACTGGGAATACATTTTTTAAAAAGCTGAGGTGATATGAGAAGTGAACCACTAGCCTTTGAAATATTGCCCGTGCATCAGTAAATATTTCATTTAATTGGAGAGAGGAATTATGGATAACAACAGGTGTTCTCTCTAGACCCTGCTGCCTCTTTGGAGTAGAAAATGGGACTGCGAATTTGTTGTCAGTATCTGGACTACAGAAATCTCAGAGCTCCTAGAAAGCAAATACGGTGGTGCTTAGTACTGCTAGATAAATCTCAGTATTGAATTTTTAAGTGCTCCAAAAGCAATTTTTATTCAGGCTTAGAATAGAGAAGGCACTGTGGGCTTCTTACTCAGAAAAGGTGCATATTTTGAGCTCTCAGACAAGTATAAGATATTCTTCTTGGTTGAGTCTATAAAAGTGTATTAAAGACACTCACATCTCTATTAGGAGAATATTACCAAGTGACAGAAGCATCCCCAAACTGGCGTTTTCATTGGCTTTGTACCTTTCTGAATTCATGAATGAATTACATCCTGTATAACCAGCCAGACTATATAAATCTTTAAGACAACTACCTCTAGAATCGGATCCAGTGCTGTGACAACAAGTTTCTTTTAGTTTCATCATTTAACTGTGAAAAATGTGGGGACTTCACTTATAAATTCTACTTCAATAAAGTAATTCTGTCAACCCTATATTCTAAATACCCCAGAATCCAAGTCACACTAAGGCTTCATTTGAGAATAATTGCAATAGATAGTATTATTGTTCCCAGTTAGTTACTCTCCTACACACCTAATCGTTGTCATGTGACATACAATATCTCTTAATTGGAGTAATATACTTCTTTGTCCCATAGATGACAGGCTTGGTCATGTGACCCGTATTAGCAATGAAACATAATGGAAGTTTTGTACTCTATGTCAAGTGGGAAGTCATAAGATTTGTTGTTCCTTGGTCCTTTGCCATTTTTCCTATGCCATGAGTACATGTTCCAAATAATAGTAGCTCCTTTAAACTGAATCCTGGCACAATAGAGCAAAAACATACCTAAGCGGTAGCCACCACAGTGAAAATGCAACATGAATGAGAAACATAAATTTTTGTTCTAAATTATAAATATTGTCAGTCCAAAACTTTAGCAAAACCTGGCTAATATACTATTTTTAAAATGTTTATTATCAATTGAAAGTGAGCATGTTGCCAGTATATTCCCACATTTACTAAATGCATTCACAGATGTCATCTTATTGTAAAAACTTATATAATTTAGAATCTGTAAAATCTGATAGCAAACTCAGAAATATTCGAAATATGACCTTAGGCTTTTACATAAAAGATAACATTGTGATGAGGTTTTGGAAGCCAGCATGCTTAATTATTTAGCCACAATGAGGCCCTTGAAATTTTCTGAAGACATCCTAGACTCTCCTGCTTTGAGAATGTTTTGACCTTCAGAAGGTCCCTATCTCCATACAACTCTTCATTTCCACCTGTCATGGTTTCCATGCCATGGATTTGAGTTCAGATATCACATTCAGCTTCAAATCTGTGATCCTTCCAGTGGAGCTAATTTAACCATCTCTTCTGCTTCGTGCTACTTGCCTTCTTGCTTCATAGAACACTAGAATGTAAGATCCATGAAGTCAACGACATCAGCTGTTTTGTTCATTCCCCTTTCCACAATGCCTAGAACAATGCATGGCTAAGAGCAGTTTTGCAGTACATGTTATAGATGAATGAAGTGTAGCACTTTTTACAATCCATTTTGCATTTCTATCACCATAAATACTAAGAAAATGTCTGTGTCTTGGTCAACCAACCTTTTATCCTCACAGAGCCTCACACAGTGATTTGAACATACATAAAAAGTGCTGATTAACAATTGTCCTACCAATTAAATTGTCTGATTACCAATTGGCCTGTTAGATGTATGGGAACAATATTAAAAGATCACAGACCATTTCTAATATCATTTTATACATACCTGTAGTGAATTCAAGAAATGAATGCTTCTTGACTCTAAATTTTTCTAGCTCTATGATGATAGTCATTCACAGCACTGTAAATTCTAGATGTTGGCTGCATTTATACTGAATCACAATATTCCTTTGGCTGTTCTTCAGTATCTCTCACTCTTTGTGTTGGACTTGTCTGCCTCGACTCACAAGTAGAAGTTCCGTAATATTGCACTGGCATAATTGGCTACTATATCTGAGACAGCTAAAATTTCAGCAGATGACAAAAAGAAGATGTATTTGCCCAGTCCTGGTGTCTCTGAGTGATTTTCTCCTGTGTCTATGACAGCTGAAGACTCATAGGCCCTAATCCTAGCAAACATTATCACAGCCTACACATGGAGCTATGAACGGCCTACACTTCAGTTTGGCCCCCTTTAATTTACCTCATTTATTTGACAGGTAGTCACTGTGTATGCACTATGGGAGTTGGCTGTGACTTCCTGCAGGCCATATCCAGAGTGAAGCATCTTGTTTCAACTTGGATAGTGTTTCACATTCAAGTACTTGATCAGCTGGCACAGTTTACAATCAGAAAATATTATATAAAATATAAAAGCCAAAATTCTGATATCTCTTTAAAAATTAGATATGACTATACTGAGGCTTCATTTCTGCATGACAGCATCAACTGCCATGGAGAAATATCTTTTTTCCTTCCAGATGGAGCACGTGCACTCAGTTTGCTGCAATCCTGAAAACTTTCTACTGACAAGACACGCATTTAATCTGCATAACCATGCAAACATGATTTTGTGATCCCTGACTACTATGACTCAATACTGTGCAAAGTGCCTTGATCCATAGTGAGAAGGAGTATTGGTGAGCACGCTTATCTTTGGCACAATCGTTCTCAAACTGTAGACAGTGAGGTCCCCATGACTCTGCCATGGCATTCCAGGTCAGGACTATTTTGGTAATAAAGATACTAATTGACTTTTATTATGCCAATATTTTCACTAGCAGTGCAAAAACAATGATTGGTAAAACTGCCAGAGCTTTAGCACCAATCAAAACTGTGGCACCGAACAATAATAGCAGTTGTATTTTTCAATGCCACACACTCATCAAATAAAAAAAATCCAGCTCACTTAATAATCTCATTGATGAAGCAATAGATTTTAATAAAGTTGTTTGATTAAATCTTGATTCTTGTGTATGCAACTCTTTAATAATCCTGTGATAAATGAGATTGCACATAAGGCACTTCTGTTGCTGTCCAGAGATGATGTCTGCCTAAAAGAATAGCTCTTGTGCGATTTTTGAGTTAAAATAGCTTCATTTTTTCATGATGCATCATTTTTCTCGAAAGAACAACTGATAGAAAAACTAAATGCCCAGAATTTAGCAGATATTTTCTTGAAAATGAATGAAGTGAGCTGTCACTTTAAGGAAAACAATTGACAATATTTGTTACCAATGATAAATTTGAGCTCTAACAACAGCAAAAAAAATTGAATTTGGAAAACTTTTATCTGTCACTGTGAGCTTGGTAGCTTTCCGAAATTTAAAGAGTTTTCTGATGAGAATGCTCATAATATTAACAAACAGATTTTTTTATATTGCATGAAGTGTGTCAATACTTGGAAGAGTGAGCCAATATTTCCCAAAAGTCTAATGCCTCGTGTTACAAAATCATGCATGAGTAAAAGGTATATTGCAAGGTAGAACAGCGTATTAATGGAACAAGATACAAAAAGTCGGCTGGGCGCGGTGGCTCATGCCTGTAATCCCAGCACTTTGGGAGGCCGAGGCAGGTGGATTACGAAGTCAGGAAATCGAGACCATCCTGGCTAACACGGTGAAACCCCATATCTACTACAAATACAAAAAAAAAAAAAAATTAGCCAGGTGTGGTGGTGGGCACCTGTAGTCACAGCTACTCAGGAGGCTGAGGCAGAGAATGGCATGAACCTGGGAGGCGGAGCTTGCAGTGAGCTGAGATCATGCCACTGCACTCCAGCCTGGGCGACAGAGCAAGACTCCATGTCAACAACAACAACAAAAAAGTTAATTTACGTGTTTTCAGATTCCATGTTGCAACCAACCTTTAAGAAATTATTTGTCAAGTTTTGATATAGTATTAAAGAAGAATATCCACAATTATCCAAAAAGGTTATTAAAATACTCCTCACCTTTCAACTACATATCTGTACAAGGCTGAATTTTCTTCACATACTTTAGCCAAAACATTGCAGAGATGGAAATCAAGCTATTCTTCTATTAAGCCAATTATTTAAAATATGCACAACTTTCAAACAATACCATTCTTCTCACTATTTTTTTTTTTTTATTATACTTTAGGGTTTTAGGGTACATGTGCACAATGTGCAGGTTTGTTACATATGTATCCATGTGCCATGTTGATTTCCTGCACCCATTAACTCGTCATTTAGCATTAGGTGTATCTCCTAATGCTGTCCCTCCCCCCTCCCCCCACCCCACAACAGTCCCCAGAGCGTGATGTTCCCCTTCCTGTGTCCATGAGTTCTCATTGTTCAATTCCCACCTATGAGTGAGAACATGCGGTGTTTGGTTTTTTGTCCTTGAGATAGTTTACTGAGAATGATGTTTTCCAGTTTCATCCATGTCCCTACAAAGGACATGAACTCATCATTTTTTATGGCTGCATAGTATTCCATGGTGTATATGTGCCACATTTTCTTAATCCAGTCTATCGTTGTTGGACATTTGGGTTGGTTCCAACTCTTTGCTATTGTGAATAGTGCCGCAATAAACATACGTGTGCATGTGTCTTTATAGCAGCATGATTTATAGTCCTTTGGGTATATACCCAGTAATGGGATGGCTGGGTCAAGTGGTATTTCTAGTTCTAGATCCCTGAGGAATCGCCACACTGACTTCCACAATGGTTGAACTAGTTTACAGTCCCACCAACAGTGTAAAAGTGTTCCTATTTCTCCACATCCTCTCCAGCACCTGTTGTTTCCTGATTTTTAATGATGGCCATTCTAACTGGTGTGAGATGGTATCTCACTGTGGTTTTGATTTGCATTTCTCTGATGGCCAGTGATGAGGAGCATTTCTTCATGTGTTTTTTGGCTGCATAAATGTCTTCTTTTGAGAAGTGTCTGTTCATGTCCTCTGCCCACTTTTTGATGGGGTTGTTTGTTTTTTTCTTGTAAATTTGTTTGAGTTCATTGTAGATTCTGGATATTAGCCCTTTGTCAGATGAGTAGGTTGCAAAAATTTTCTCCCATTGTGTAGGTTGCCTGTTCACTCTGATGATAGTTTCTTTTGCTGTGCAGAAGCTCTTTAGTTTAATGAGATCCCATTTGTCGATTTTGGCTTTTGTTGCCATTGCTTTTGGTGTTTTAGACATGAAGTCCTTGCCCACGCCTATGTCCTGAATGGTATTGCCTAGGTTTTCTTGTAGGATTTTAATGGTTTTAGGTCTAACATATAAGTCTTTAATCCATCTTGAATTAATTTTTGTATAAGGTGTAAGGAAGGGATCCAGTTGCAGCTTTCTACATATGGCTAGCCAGTTTTCCCAGCACCATTTATTAAATAGGGAATCCTTTCCCCATTTCTTGTTTTTGTCAGGTTTGTCAAAGATCAGATAGTTGTAGCTATGCGGCATCATTTCTGAGGGCTCTGTTCTGTTCCATTGATCTATGTCTCTGTTGTGGTACCAGTACCATGCTGTTTTGGTTACTGTAGCCTTGTAGTATAGTTTAAAGTCAGGTAGCGTGATGCCTCCAGCTTTGTTCTTTTGGCTTAGGATTGACTTGGCGATGCGGGCTCTTTTTTGGTTCCATATGAACTTTAAAGTAGTTTTTTCCAATTCTGTGAAGAAAGTCATTGGTAGCTTGATGGGGATGGCATTGAATCTATAAATTACCTTGGGCAGTATGGCCATTTTCACGATATTGATTCTTCCAACCCATGAGCATGGAGTGTTCTTCCATTTGTTTGTATCCTCTTTTATTTCATTGAGCAGTGGTTTGTAGTTCTCCTTGAAGAGGTCCTTCACATCCCTTGTAAGTTGGATTCCTAGGTATTTTATTCTCTTTGAAGCAATTGTGAATGGGAGTTCACTCATGATTTGGCTCTCTGTTTGTCTGTTATTGGTGTACAAGAATGCTTGTGATTTTTGTACATTAATTTTGTATCCTGAGACTTTGCTGAAGTTGCTAATCAGCTTAAGGAGATTTGGGGCTGAGACAATGGGGTTTTCTAGATATACAATCATGTCATCTGCAAACAGGGACAATTTGACTTCCTCTTTTCCTAATTGAATACCCTTTATTTCCTTCTCCTGCCTGATTGCTCTGGCCAGAACTTCCAGCACTATGTTGAATAGGAGCGGTGAGAGAGGGCATCCCTGTCTTGTGCCAGTTTTCAGAGGGAATGCTTCCAGTTTTTGCCCATTCAGTATGATATTGGCTGTGGGTTTGTCGTAGATAGCTCTTATTATTTTGAGATACATCCCATCAATACCTAATTTATTGAGAGTTTTTAGCATGAAGGGTTGTTGAATTTTGTCAAAGGCCTTTTCTGCATCTATTGAGATAATCATGTGGTTTTTGTCTGTGGTTCTGTTTATATGCTGGATTACATTTATTGATTTGCGTATGTTGAACCAGCCTTGCATCCCAGGGATGAAGCCCACTTGATCATGGTGGATAAGCTTTTTGATGTGCTGCTGGATTCGGTTTGCCAGTATTTTATTGAGGATTTTTGCATCAATGTTCATCAAGGATATTGGTCTGAAATTCTCTTTTTTGGTTAAGTCTCTGCCAGGTTTTGGTATCAGGACGATGCTGGCTTCGTAAAATGTGTTAGGGAGGATTCCCTCTTTTTCTATCGATTGGAATAGTTTCAGAAGGAATGGTACCAGTTCCTCCTTGTACCTCTGGTAGAATTCAGCTGTGAATCCATCAGGTCCTGGACTCTTTTTGGTTGGTAAGCTATTGATTATTGCCACAATTTCAGAACCTGTTATTGGTCTATTCAGAGATTCAACTTCTTCCTGGTTTAGTCTTGGGAGGGTGTATTTGTCGAGGAATTTATCCATTTCTTCTAGATTTTCTAGTTTATTTGCATAGAGGTGTTTGTAGTATTCTCTGATGGTAGATTGTATTTCTGTGGGATCGGTGGTGATATCCCCTTTTTCGTTTTTTATTGCATCTATTTGATTCTTCTCTCTTTTCTTCTTTATTAGTCTTGCTAGCGGTCTATCAATTTTGTTGATCTTTTCAAAAAACCAGCTCCTGGATTCATTAATTTATTGAAGGGTTTTTTGTGTCTCTATTTCCTTCAGTTCTGCTCTGATTTTAGTTATTTCTAGCCTTCTGCTAGCTTTTGAATGTGTTTGCTCCTGCTTTTCTAGTTCTTTTAATTGTGATGTTAGGGTGTCAATTTTGGATCTTTCCTGCTTTCTCTTGTGTGCATTTAGTGCTATAAATTTCCCTCTACACACTGCTTTGAACGTGTCCCAGAGATTCTGGTATGTTGTGTCTTTGTTCTCGTTGGTTTCAAAGAACATCTTTATTTCTGCCTTCATTTCATTATGTACCCAATAGTCATTCAGGAGCAGGTTGTTCAGTTTCCATGTAGTTGAGCGGTTTTGACTGAGTTTCTTAATCCTGAGTTCTAGTTTGATTGCACTGTGGTCTGAGAGACAGTTTGTTATAATCTCTGTTCTTTTACATTTGCTGAGAAGAGCTTTACTTCCAACAATGTGGTCAATTTTGGAATAGGTGTGGTGTGGTGCTGAAAAAAATGTATGTTCTGTTGATTTGGGGTGGAGAGTTCTGTAGATGTCTATTAGGTCCACTTTATGTAGAGCTGAGTTCAATTCCTGGATATCCTTGTTAACTTTCTGTCTCGTTGATCTGTCTAATGCTGACAGTGGGGTGTTAAAATCTCCCACCATTATTGTGTGGGAGTTTAAGTCCCCCTGTAGGTCACTGAGGACTTGCTTTATGAATCTGGGTGCTCCTGTGTTGGGTGCATATATATTTAGGATAGTTAGCTCTTCTTGTTGAATTGATCCCTTTACCATTATATAATGGCCTTCTTTGTCTCTTTTGATCTTTGTTGGTTTAAAGTCTATTTTATCAGAGACTAGGATTGCAACCCCTGCCTTTTTTTGATTCCCAGTTGCTTGATAGATCTTCCTCCATCCCTTTATTTTGAGTCTATGTGTGTCTCTGCACGTGAGATGGGTTTCCTGAATACAGCACACTGATGGGTTCTGACTCCTTATCCAGTTTGCCAGTCTGTGTCTTTTGATTGGAGCATTTAGCCCATTTACATTTAACGTGAATATTGTTATGTGTGAATCTGATCCTGTCATTATGATGTTAGTTGGTTATTTTGCTCGTTAGTTGCTATAGTTTCTTCCTAGCCTCGATGGTCTTTACAATTTGGCATGTTTTTGCAGGGGCTGGTACCGGTTGTTCCTTTCCATGTTTAGTGCTTCCTTCAGGAGCTCTTTTAGGGCAGGCCTGGTGGTGACAAAATCACTCAGCATTTGCTTGTCTGTAAAGTATTTTATTTCTCCTTCACTTATGAAGCTTAGTTTGGCGGGATAGGAAATTCTGGGTTGAAAATTCTTTTCTTTAAGAATGTTGAATATCGGCCCCCACTCTCTTCTGGCTTGTAGAGTTTCTGCTGAGAGATCAGCTGTTAGTCTGATGGGCTTCCCTTTGTGGGTAACCCGACCTTTCTCTCTGGCTGCCCTTAACATTTTTTCCTTCATTTCCACTTTGGTGAATCTGACAATTATGTGTCTTGGAGTTGCCCTTCTCGAGGAGTATCTTTGTGGCGTTCTCTGTATTTCCTGAATCTGAATGCTGGCCTGCCTTGCTAGATTGGGGAAGTTCTCCTGGATAATATCTTGCAGAGTGTTCTCCAACTTGGTTCCATTCTCCCCATCATTTTCAGGTACACCAATCAGACGTAGGTTTGGTCTTTTCACATAGTCCCAAATTTCTTGGAGGCTTTGTTCATTTCTTTTTAATCTTTTTTCTCTAAACTTCCCTTCTCTCTTCATTTCATTCATTTCATCTTCTATCAGCGATACCCTTTCTTCCAGTTGATCGCATCTGCTACTGAGGCTTCTGCATTCTTCGCGTAGTTCTCGAAACTTGGCTTTCAGCTCCATCATCTCCTTTAAGCCCTTCTCTCCATTGGTTATTCTAGCTATCCATTCTTCTAATTTTTTTTCAAAGTTTTTAACTTCTTTGCTATTGTTTTGAATTTCCTCTCGTAGCTCAGAGTAGTTTGATCGTCTGGAGCCTTCTTCTCTCAACTCATCAAAGTCATCCTCCATCCAGCTTTGCTCCGTTGCTGGTGAGGAACTGCGTTCCTTTGGAGGAGGAGAAGTGCTCTGTTTTTTAGAGTTACCAGTTTTTTTGGTCTGCTTTTTCCCCATCTTTGTGGTTTTGTCTACTTTTTGTCTTCGATGATGGTGATGTACAGATGGGTTTTTGGTGTGGATGTCCTTTCTGTTTGTTAATTTTCCTTCTACCAGACAAGACCCTCAGCTGCAGGTCTGTTGGAGTTTACTAGAGGTCCACTCCAGACCCTGTTTGGCTGGGTGTCAGCAGCGGTGGCTGCAGAACAGCGGATTTTCATGAGACCACAAATTCAGCTGTCTGATAGTTCCTCTGAAAGTTTTGTCTCAGAGGAGTACCCGGTTGAATGAGGTGTCAGTCTGTCCCTACTGGGGGGGTGCCTCCCAGTTAGGCTGCTCAGGGGTGAGGGACCCACTTTAGGAGGCAGTCTGTCCGTTCTCAGATCTCCAGCTGCGTGCTGGGAGAACCACTACTCTCTTCAAAGCTGTCAGTCAGACAGGGACATTTAAGGCTGTGGAGGTTCTCGCTGAGTTTTTGGTTGTCTGTGCCCTGCCCCCAGAGGTGGAGCCTACAGAGGCAGGCAGGCCTCCTTGAGCTGTGGTGGGCTCCACCCAGTTCGAGCTTCCTGGCTGCTTTGTTTACCTAAGCAAGCCTGGGCAATGGCGGGCGCCCCTCCCCCAGCCTCGTTGCCGCCTTGCAGCGTGATCTCAGACTGCTGTGCTAGCAATCAGCAAGACTCTGTGGGCATAGGACCCTCCGAGCCAGGTGCGGGACACAATCTCCTAGTGTGCCGTTTTCCAGGCCCGTTGGAAAAGCGCAGTATTAGGACGGGACTGACCCGATATTCCAGGTGCCGTCTGTTTCCCCTTTCTTTGACTAGGAAAGGGAACTCCCTGACCCCTTGCGCTTCCCGAGTGTGGCAATGCCTCGCCCTGCTTCGGCTCGCGCACAGTGCGCTTCACCGACTGTCCTGAACCCACTGTTAGGCACTCCCTAGTGAGATGAAACCGGTACCTCAAGCAGAAATGCAGAAATCACCCGTCTTCTGTGTCGCTGGGGCTGGGAGCTGGAGACCGGAGCTGTTCTTATTCGGCCATCTTGGCTCCACCCTCTCTTCTCACTATTTTTAAAAAATTTTGAATAACAATTATTTCTATAAACTATATAATTTATGTTAACAAATAATTGGTTCATTCTTATTAAATTGTTAAGTAGATACATTTTAAATTTACCAGTTTAAATTTCTAGTTCAATGAACATCACCTTATATAATCCATGCTGATAGACTCTTTAAGGGTGGTCAATAATTTTTAAGGCTATGAAGTAGTCCTGAGTCCAAAAATGTGAGAATTGCTCCTTTAACACAGTACTTATAATCTCATTTATCTTAATGGACTATACATTATAGTTGTTCATTTTGTTGTCATTTCTGAAAATGAAAGAAGAAAAATTTATATTTTCTGAATCACGATCAATAGCATTCAGAAAGTTTTAATCTTTCAAAGGAACTTATAGTAACCAGGTGGATGTCATGAATAACTAATATGATATTGGTAAATATTCAGAAAGACCATTTTTTAGTAATTGTTATTCATAGATAAGGGAATTATCCCAATTTTACTCCTTTTATATTTTGTTTGCTATATAGATTCCCTCTGCTGAGGTATAAACTCAGTAGAATTTTCCTTTAACAATTTGAAATTACATATATAAATAGATACATATATCTGTGTGAATATGTGTGTATATATCACCTGTATTATATATATACATATCATCAGTTTCTTTGGAAAACTTATCCCTGGCTGTAACAATAATTAATTTGCAGTTTTGTGATTCCATTCCAAGCAGCTGAGGTGCACAGTCTGTATTGCTTCTATAACAAATTACAAATTCAGTGGTTTAAAGCAACATAAATGTGCTATCATAAAGTTCTGTAGGTCACAAGGCCAATATAGTTCTCATTGACTAAAATCAACATGTTGACGGGGCTGCAGTTCCTTTTCAAAGGCTCTAGGAAAGAATGTTTTCTTGCTTTTTCCAGCTCCTAGAAACCTCCTTCTTCATTTTCAAAAGAAGCAAATGGTGTACCCATCTCTGTCCCTTTCTTCCAGGTTCCCATTCCCTCTGATCATGGCCAGGAAAGGTTTAAAGGTCCCTCCTGATTACATTGGTGAATCTTGGATAATCTCCCCAATCTTGAGATCCTCAATTTATTAACATCTGCTAAATCCCTTTTGCCTTGCAATGTAACAGATTGAGAGATTCCGGGTATTAGTATGTGGTCTTTTGTGGGGAGCCATTATTATGCCCATCACACAGTCAAATGGAGTGAATGAGCTGCTTCCTCATAGATCCTATCTGTGCATTAACCTACTACATCACAGCCGTCCTGTGGAATGGCAAATCGTGGTTTGTAATAAACAATCATTCTCTCTGTTCCACCAAACCTCCTGAGACTTACATAAGAAAAAAAGCCTAACACTCTGAAAACTAGCTGTATGTTAGAGAAAAGCCAGATATCTGGTTCTTGAAATAACTAAGCACCATATGTACAAAATTATTTCATGGCATCACATTCCCGTTATAACATCTACTGCTGCGCTTCTGGCCCTTTGAAACCACTGAAAGAATTTATCTCCCATTGATACGTATTTTTTATTCCAGAGCCACACTGTCCAAAAATTTAAATTATGGAAAAACAGAAAGCCCAAGATGCTTCGAGCATATATACCTACCACCCTTACCCACTTCCACACATACACATGTACACATTTGTTTTCAGCTAAGTGGAATCTTACCTGTGTGTTTTTTGTTGTTGTTGTTGCTGTTGTTGTTATGGAGTTTCGCTGTTGTTGCCCAGGCTGGAGTGCGATGGCGCAATCTCGGCTCAGTGCAATCTGCACCTCCCGGGTTCAAGCGATTGTCCTGCCTCAGCCTCCCGAGTAGCTGGGATTACAGGCATGTGCCACCATGCCCGGCTTTACCTGTTTTTATTTTAAATAAAATTTGACTCTATTAAAGTGAATTTTTTCATTGCATCTAAAGTTGCAGTTAGCATTTGTTGCATGTTTCTAACCAAGTTGGTCAATTATGGAAAATCACACTTGAAGACACTAATGGCAAACCCTACTCTGGACAGAGCTAGGACCTGAGGAAATTGCGCAGGGACTGGATCATGCATTCTCATCCTTTCCTGACCTGGCATCCCAGTTGTAATCAATTTAGTATAGACCAGTCATATTTGAGCAATAGGCAAATAACAGCTGGTGTAGTGAAGATGAAAGTAAGGGTGGTTTTATAAAAGACAAGAAAAGGAGCTTTGGTATCAACTCAAGTGCTGGGCTGACCTCCCACTGCAAACTGCTCTATCTGTAGCACCACTTGAGTGGTGTATACAGCCCCCTCCCGGTGGTATTTGGCCTCTGCAGTGGACATCAGGGTCCTGACTGAGGTCCTGGGCAAAAGATCTGACTGTCAAAACTGTGATTTTCATCATCTAATGAACTACAAATAGAAGTTATTTTCACAAAATGTGCTTCTTTCTCTCCTCTCTGCATGGCAAGTCCAAAAGCTGCCCTCAGAAATCCTAAGAAATCTACCGGGGCCTTCTATTGGTCTGTCCTCATGCTGCTAATAAAGACACACCCAAGACTGGGTAATTTATAAAGGAAGGAGGTTTAATTGACTCACAGTTCCACATGGCCAGGGAGGCCTTACAATCATGGCAAAAGGCAGATGAGGAGCAAAGTCACATCTTAGGTGGTGGCAGGCAACAGAGTGTGTGCAGGGGAACTGCCCTTGTATAAAACCATCAGATTTCTTGGGACTTATTCACTATCACAAGAACAGTATGGGAAAAAACCCTCCCCCATAATTCAGTGACCTCCCCTTGGGTCTCTCCCAAAACGTGGGGATTATAGGAGCTACAATTCAAGATAGGATTTGGGTGGGGACACAGTCAAACCATATCAGGCCTGTATTCCTCTGACTGAGAATTTTGCAAATATGAAATGAGGACTTTCGGGAGGGTGAGCTTCATGTGACTGGAGACATTCCAGAAGAGGCTGAGTGTTGCGTCTAGATGTCATTAGAGAGTTTCTACACAAGGTTAGACTTTTCTATACAATCTCATTTTAATGAAAACTGGTGTCTATTAGCTAGTTCTAACAATAACAGTAATACTATACAAGTTAGATTTATGAAAGAAGTCTTTTTAAGATAATGGTGCCAAATCAGCTTGACAAAAAGGATGATAATAATTCAAAATGAATCATAGACCTAAATATAAAAGCAAAATCTATACAATGTAAAGAACAAATATAAGAGAAGATCTTTGTGATTTCGAAATTATCAAAGATTTCCTGGGACATACAGCCAAAAAAAGGACACATTGGATTATATTAACAAAATTTAAAACCTAAAGGTTTCTTCTTTATAGGACACTTTTCAGACTATAAAAGGATAAGACATAGAATGGGAGAAAATGTTTGCAATGTGTCTGTCTGACAAAGCACCCGTGTCCAGATCATATAGATGACTTTTACAACTGAGTAAGACAAAATATAAATTAAAATTGTCACAAAGTTGAATAGGTGCTTTACCAGAGGAGGTGTAGGGATGGCCAATAAGCACACAAAAAGAAAATCAACTTCACTAGTAATCAGGGAAATTAAAACCATGAGATACCACTATCTAATTAAAAGAATGGCTGAAGTTCAAAAGTTGTCAAGTGTTGGCAAGAATGTGGGTAGGGGGTGGGAAATGTGGTTAGAAGAACAGTGATTAGTCCCATAAGAAAAGATCAGAAAATGTAACATATGGGGAAGTAAATGCAGAAAATATATACTCAATATAACAACTTAGATGGCCTTTCTTGGTGGGATATGGTGGCTCACACCTGTAATCCCGGCACTTTGGGAGGCCCAGGCAGGCAGATCACTCGAGGTCAGAAGTTCGTGACCACCCTGGCCAACATGGTGAAATCCCATCTCTACTAATAATACAAAAATAGAAAAATTAGTTGGGCGTAGTGGCCTGTGCCTGTAATCCCAGCTACTTGGGAGGCTGAGACATAAGAATTACTTGAACCAGGAAGGCAGAAGTTGCAGTGAGCCAAGATGTGCCACTGCACTACAATCTGGGTGACAGAGTGAAACTGTGTCTCAAAAAAAATAAAACAAAATCGGCCAGGCGTGGTGGCTCAGGCTTGTAATCCCAGCACTTTGGGAGGCTGAGGTGGGTGGATCATGAGGTCAGGAGATCGAGACCATGTTGGCCAACATGGTGAAACCCCATCTCTACTAAAATACAAAAAATTAGCTGGGTGTGCTGGTGCGTGCCTGTAATCCCAGCTACTTGGGAGGGTGAGGCAGGAGAATCGCTTGAACCTGGGAGGCAGAGGTTGCAGTGAGCTGAGATTGCACCACTGTCCTCCAGGCTGGTGACAGAGCAAGACTCCATCTCAAAAATTAAATAAATAAAAATAAAATTTAGATGGCCTTCCTTAATCCAGAAATAAAAGCTGAAGACACTAAAGCAGGATCCCTACCCTACGTTGGGTCGTGACCACCTCTGTTTTCTGAAAATCCAGTAAAAGCTACACACTCTTTTCACTAAAAAGTACACAAATCCAGAAAATGTTCTTCTAGCCTCCCTTACTTTGCTCAAATTAAACCACTTACATTTCAAATTTTCATAAAATGTTTGTAGTCTGCGTTTTAAAAAGTGTTTTTAAAATGAAGCTGCCTCAAAAAATAATACATTTTATGATACTGTGAGGAAGCATACCATGAGTAATGTTCAGAGATGTATTTGAATCTAACTAGGTAGGGAAGTATATTTAAAATAACGTGCTGAAGAAATTCCACTCATAGGTCTTTATCCAAAAAAAATAAAAACATGAAATGCTTATACAACAATGTTTATATCACTTTTACACATACAAGCCAAAAAACTAGACACAAATGTCTGTCAACATGTGAAATGATAAACAAATGTTGCATAACCGTGGAATAGAATACCGATCAGCAATAAAAAGGGAACTACTCGTATATGCGATGGATGAATCTCAAACTATATGCTGCCTGCAAGAAGCTGGACACCAAATAGCGCATACTGTATGGTTCCACTTACATGAAATTCTAGAACAAGCAACATTAACTATAGTAACAGAAAGTAGGTCAATGATTGCCTGGGGCTGGAGGTTGTAAAGGTATAAAAGGGAACTTTTTTGGGTGATGGAAATATTCTGTATCTTGCTTATGGTGCTGGCTATGCAGGTATATCATTTTAGAAGCTCATTGAATTGTATACTTTTTGGCTAGTTTATTTTGCTTAAATTCAGTTTTAATGGATTTGATTTAAAAGCTAAAATAAAATCTTGTAAGTAAATACATCTCTTGTGATGGTTAATTTTAAGTGTCAACTTGACTGGGCTAAGGGATGCCCAGATACCTGGTAAAACATTATTTCTGGGTGTATCTATGAGGGTGCTTCTGGGTCAGATGAGCTTTTGAATCAGTAAAGTGAAGAAGATCACCCTCACCAATGCCAGTAGGTATCATCCCAATGCATTTTGCAAAAGTACAGAATTGGGTGAATTTGCTCTCCCCTTGAGCTGGAAGATTCGTTTTCTCCTGCCCTTGGAGTCACTGCTCCCGGTTCTCAGGCCCTCACACTTGGACTGGAATTACACCATCAGCTTTCGAGGACCTGCTGCTTGCAGATGGCAGATCATGGAACTTCTCAGCCTCCACAATCACCTGAGCCAATCACTCATAATGAATCTCTTTCTGCATATCATTATACTTCCTACTGGTTCTATTTCTCTGGAGAACTCTGACAAATAGACCTCTACATTCATGATTTCAAGGATGATGACTCTAACTTGTTTGAAACATGTCATATCACACTATCTTCTTAAACACAAAGCACATGCACTGAGGCTTTCTTTATAATATAACAAAATCAAGTGCATAATTATGTTCACTTCCCTAGGTATAAACAGTCATAATATTTATCAGACAATTAAACAGGCAAGATTTACTCCTTTGGGCATCGACCAGAACATATTTAAATATTGTCTTTGAATTGTGCTATATACACAAAGGTACTTTGTATTTAAGGAAAAAATGGCTTATCCCTAATCTTCTCAACGAAATGAAGAGAATAAAATAACAGGTAATTTTTCATCTTTAGCTTGCATGCGGAGAAACTGAATATAACTATTAATTTAGTGGGTGCCCGTAGGTCACTAATGAGTCAGAAGTAAAATAAAAAACTTAATTTCCATTCTGCTGATTTTTAACGCCATTGTGTCTAACTCTCAAAGACTTAATAAGAAAACATCAACAAAGTCACTTGTAGGTAATAACATTTCTTCAGTGCTTCTGTGTATCTTCCTCTAGGGATAAACAGGCATATCTACATGTATTTAGTAATAATTCTAAATTGCACAAAAGAAATAGTCCTGATGTCACTATTTTCAAGCTCAAAAAAATATGCTGACCTGAATTTCACATTTAACATTTGTGTGCAAATCGATCCTATCGATACAAGTGCTAGTCTCAAACCAGAATTTAAATTAATAACCCATCTCACATTCTTATTAATAGCTAAACAACCATGAGGCTTCAGTGACCTCGTTAGAGGCAAATAGCTACATTTTTATTGTAAATTTAAGCAGTTTGATAAGAAATAACCCCACAAAATACATAAACTGTAAATTCTTTGAATTGCCATACTGTATTAGCGTACAAAGGCTGCTGTAACAAAGTACCACAAACTGAGTGGCTTAAATAGCAGAAATTATTTTTCACAGTCTGGAGGCCAAAAGTCCAAGATCAAGGCACTGGCGAGATCAGTTCCTTCTGGGGTCTATGAGGAAGAATCTGTTCCATGCCTCTTCGCTAGTTTTCTGATGGTTTACTGGCAATCTTTGGCATTCCTTGGCTTGTTGCAGTATCGCCCCATCCCTACCTTAACCCTACCTTAAACTTCTTATGGCATTCTCCTTGTGTACATGTCTGCCCCCAGGTTTCCCCTTTGTAGAACACCAGTCACATTGGATTAGGAGCCACCCTGTTCCCATACCATGCCATATTAAATCATTGTATCTGCAATGATCCTAATTTCTAAATAAGGTCTCATTCTGAGGCATTGGAGGTCAAGACTTCATATAAATTTCGGGGAGGAGACACAATTCAACCCAAAGCTTCAAGTTATCTTTCTGGCTTCCCCTTAGTACCTCCTCATATGCAAATCTCAGGCATCTTTCCAGGTGTTCATTTGTAAAATTTAAAAAGATGAGGTCTCCTAAGGCACTGCTCCTTCACTTGTCTTCTTTCTGAGACCCTGGTATGGTCCTCACTTTGGGGAGAACTGAGCTAGAGAGCTCCACCCCAGCAGCTGCAAGCCTGAAAGACACAGTTCAAGGATACAGAGAACACACCCACTCCTGGATTCTACCCCTTCCACCTTCCTGTGTTAGCAGCTGCTCATCCTCACCCCAAACCCCTCAAGGGCGGGAAGGTATCCCCTTTCCTAGTAGGAGGGGACAGGGATGAGGCTAGAGAGGTATAGAGTGCCCGATGGTCCAAGAGCAAGAGGCAGACATAGAGCTGAGTTCCCTGCCCCACACACCTGCCCCTGCCTAGCCCCATGCAGCTGCTTAGAGGCAGACAAACACCCAGGTTTTAGGCAGTCTGTCTAGGTTTACTTTTCTGCCCGCATCTCTCACTGTACCCCTCCTCCAAACTGAGCTGAAGGTCTTTGTGTCCCTGGACCTCATCGTGGTGTCTTCCCTTCACACAGCCATTCCCTTTGCCTACACCCTAGCCATCATCACCACTGCCACCCCACTAACACTTCCTCTTTTTCTTAAATTTAACTTTTATTTTAAATTCAGCAGTACATGTGCAGGTTTGTTATATTGGTAAACGTCTGTCATGAAGGGTTGATGTACAGATTATCACATCACCCAGGTAAGCCTAGTAACCATTAGTTATTTTTCTTGATCCTCTCCCTCCTCCCAACCTCTGCCCCCGGATAGGTCCCAGTGTCTGTTTTTCCCCTTTATGTGTCCATGTGTCATCATTTAGTTCCAACTTATAAGTGAGGTGTTTGGTTTTCTGTTCCTGTGTTAGTGTGCTAAAGATAATGGCCTCCAGCTCCATCCATGTTCCTGCAAAGAACACAATCTTGTTCTTATAACATCTCCTTTTACTCTCAGTTTAGATGCTCCTGCATCTAACACTGACAGCACCTTAAGCTTTTTGACGACAAACCTGTACCGTAATAACCGTTCACCTAAGCATAAGCTCTGTAAGGGCAGACAGACAGATGCCCCCTTCACTCCGGCACCCAACATAGACTTGGGCCGTGCTCATTGCCCAATAAATATCTGTTGGTGAATAAATGAATGCACAGTGTTTGCAGATGACCTTGAGGACATGATTTAAGAGCAGCACTTAATTATTTTTGTTTTTACTTCGTGTCCTGTCTTCTCATGATTTTGTTTGATGAATCCTTTCCTCACAGCAAAATGTCAGCCTACAACTAGTCTCGGGGTGTTTAGAACTGGAAGTTCCTTGGCGAACATGTGGACAATCACCCCTGACGGAAATAAAGTCCAGAGAGGGGAAGTGATGGACCCAAGTCCAGCCAGCTCTTTGACAAGACTGAAGCTAGACTCTGTGTCTTGAGTCAGGCCTGTGCTCTTCCTAATTAATAATGTCTAACTCTGTTTCGGGAAAACCCAGGAATGCATGCATGCTTCGCAAGTCCACATTGTGTCTAAGTGGAAGTCCAAGGTTATACCACTGGCTTCTGCTGATTTTATCTTGCATTCCACAGGCTACCTTGCCTTAAACTACTAAAGCTGCATCCCAGACTCATACACTTCTAATAACATTCAAATAATGCAATTCAAGCTGTTTTCCCAACCCTCAATTCTTTTGCTTCCACTGCCTTAGGCTCCCTTTAAATGCATCTATTTTTCTGTGATTCCAACAGGAATATTTCCATCTCTGGAGTGCAGAACTAGCCCCATGTGCATGTTTATATCAATGCGCAATCAATCATAGTTTGTTCTTTTTAAAATAGTTTTCTTTTTAAAGACCCAAAGCCATTTTGCACATTTTCTTCCAATATCCAAGTTTTGAATGGCTGGTTCAAATCAATTGGTCACTTAGGAAGGAAATTAACAATCTTTCTGATTGCAGATCAAGATTTTTTTCTCTTCTTAATTCCTATTATTTTGTCCTGAACACAGAAGTATTCTAGGACTAGAGAATTATGCAACAACAGTTTGGTAATGATTTTTATGTGAATTGCTGACATATAGCATAAAGAAGGAACATCTGAGAAAATGGCTCTTCTAAAAAAGCAAAAGGTGAATAGGACCCTACAATAAAATACAGTCGTGACTAGAAATACATTATGCTTTTGCAGTATTGTGATCAAAATATTCTGCATCTTCATGCAAGATAAATAAGGTTTAAAATTCAACAGCAATATAAATCAATAAAAATAGTACCCCTTAAATACACTGACTTGATAATCACGTGTTCTATACATGTAATGAAATATATGTAGCCCATAAATATGTACAGTTATGCATCAATAAAGTAAAAGGCAGATCTAAGCATAATTCGTGTGTGTGTGTGTGTGTGTGTGTGTGTGTGTGTATAGCCAATGTTTCTTGGCAGAGAAACCTGTGAAATTGTGCTTTCCAAACCCTTTAAATTTTTGAAAGTTTTGGTGTTTACAGTTGTACTTCTATGGCTTATCGTCTTCATTTCAACTTTTTAAAAGGTTTATCAATATTTATCTAAACCGGCCGGGTGCAGTGGCTCACGCCTGTAATCCCAGTACTTTGGGAGGCCAAGGCGGGTAGATCATGAGGTCAGGAGATCGAGACCATCCTGGCTAACATGGTGAAACCCCATCTCTACCAAAAATACAAAAAATTATCAGGGCATGGTGGTGGGCGCCTGTGGTCCCAGCTACTCGGGAGGCTGAGGCAGGAGAATGGCATGAACCCGGGAGGCGGAGTTTGCAGTAAGCCGAGATCACACCATTGCACTCCAGCCTGGGTGACAGAGCGAGACTCCTTCTCAAAAAATAAAAATAAAAAATATATTTATCTAAACCATAAGAGCAGAAAAATGACTTGTTACCTAATAAACCAGAGCAGAGAATCAACCAGAACAAAGGATTCACAAGTACAAGCAAGATAAGCAAAAAAAAAAAAAAAAAACCAAGGCCCACTAGCATTGCTCCCCACCTAAACTATTAACAGAAACTCAATTTGTGATGAATGTGTTGGAATCACTGAATTACTGTTAAATACAAATGCTTGGGCTTGCATTGAGAAACTCCACATACATTGGCTTCTTCGCTGAGTTTACAAATTCTAATTTTAATTTTTACCTTTACTACTAATGCACTTAAAATATCCTTAAAATACACTCAACTCCCTAAGGCATCATATAGTGCCCCCTTTCCTGTACAATGAAAAGAATGCATATGTAATCTGTCTTTTCGATTCTCCCATAATCTTGATCATTAGACGATAATAATTTTAACTAAAAAAGTATATATTAAAAAGTCCACTTGTTTCATTCTGTCTAATGAATCTGACTATCAATACAGCAAATTATTGGCTCCTTTTAAGATATTTCTAAGTTAAATCACCTACCATGAAAGTAAATGAAAATCCAAAGTTCTTCATTGAAAGTTTATGAAGCTTGGGGGCCAAGTTAGGACACTGAATCTGCTAACTTGTAGTTCACTCATTGCCACAGAAAATATTTTTAAAAACAAAATGTGTAGATGTCACAATAATGTATTTTGTCATATTAGCAGTATTAAGACTTAGCAATTTACTGATTACTCCATATTCTGTAGCACAAACCCAAATCACTCTCTAGAGATTCCAAACCAACTTGGCTACAGGCACCCAGAATGCAGATTCAGTACAATAGCATGCTCACGTAGCCTGCAAGTCTTACCCGCTCTTCCTGTTTTCTGCCTTGGTGTACCATAACTCATCTACTTGAATGGCCAACCCAGAAATCTGGGAGTCGTATTGGTCTCTTCGCTCTGCCCTGTCATAGATGATCAATCATGATGCCCTCAAAATTTGGCCTTGTAACAGATCTTGAGATCTGTTCAGTGGTATGCCAGAAAAACCTTGCTCTGTGAATAACTATTTCTCACGTCACATGGAAAATGACCTGAAGCATTAGAAGAAATTTTGACAAGTCTAAATTTTGGGGAGCAGCAAATCTAGTGAGCTCAGGAACAGGACCAAGAAGTCTCTTCCACATGGAATCTAAGAGGCTCAGAGCCTCGTGCTATAAGTCTAGATGTTGATCTTTGCTTGCCATTCAATGATTTCCCGGGAAATATTAGACAATTTTATAATAAAATGCTTCCTTTCTGCCTAATTGTGCCTTCTGTTCTTATAAAAAAATAAAGATCTTGACTTAATTAGCTTTAAAAAAAATGTAAATACTAGTTGACATTTTCTTCCATAGTATATCTCTGCAGGATTCAAAAAATGTCATGACTTTTTTATCTTTGAGTTAATTTTTCTCTTCCTCTAACTTTATGAGATTCAACTACTGAAAGGTTACTATAACTTCAAGCCCCCATGGTACCCTTATAGTTGCTGCTCCACAAAGTATACCCACTATCTTGACTTCTAACATTAAGAATTATGTTTGCGGCCGGGCACAGTGGCTCACACCTGTAATCCCAGCACTTTGGGAAGCCAAGGTGGGTGGATCACAAGGTGAGGAGTTCAAGACCAGCCTGGCCAAGATGGTGAAACCTTGTCTCTACTAAAAATACAAAAATAAGCCAAGCGTGGTGGCAGGCATCTGTAATCCCAGCTACTCGGGGGGCTGAGGCAGGAAATTGCTTGAACCCAGGAGGCAGAGATTGCAGTGAGCAGAGATCAGGCCACTGCATTCCAGCCTGGGCCATAGAGCGAGACTCTGTCTCAAAAACAAAAAGACAGAATTAGGTTTGCGTGTTTTGGGACTTGATATAAAGGAGAACATACAATTATGTACTCTTTTTATCTGACTTCTTTCACTCTTCATAATGTATGTGAAGTTGGTCAGCATTGTGTTGTAGAAATGCTTTGTTCTTTTTCATTACTGTACAATGTTCCATTGAATAAATTTACCACAATTTATCCCTTGTAGTGTTGATACACATTTGAGTTGTTTTCAGTTTTGGGCTATCAGAAATAATGCTTCTAAGAACATTTGTATCCATGTCTTTTGGTGAAGAGATATATACACGCCTGAAGAAAAAGGGCTGTACTATAGGATATGCAATTTGTTAACTTTGAGGGCTATTGGCAATTTTCAAAGAGATTGTACTGATTGACATTCCTCTCAGCAGTGTATGAGAATTCCAGTTGCTCTATTTCCTTACCAACTTTTGAATGTTTTTAGTATGATTTTTATTAGTATGATTTTTATTTTAGCCATTCTGGTAGGCATATAGATTATATAATGTTATGGTTTTATTATTTTTATATTTATTGTTTCATCAATGAATAAAAGACATTGAACATATTTTCACATGTAATGATCATTTGAATATCTTTTTATAAAGTGTCTGTACACTTTTAAACGTTCTTCTTTTTTTTACTGTTTTGTAGGAATTCTTTATACAGTTTAGGTATAGGTCCTTTGGCAGATAAATGCATTGCAAATGCCTTCTTCCACGCTGTAGCTTGCCTTTTCATTTTGTCAATGATGTTTACTGATGGACAGAATTTCTTAATATAGTTCAGTTTATCAACTTTTTCATTTAAAGCTAGTGCTTTCTGTGTCCAATTATAGAAAATATTTGCCTACCCCAAGGTCATGAAAATATTTTCCTTCGCTTTCTTCTATAAGCTTTATTGTGATATCTTTCAAAAAGGCCGCATGTTAGTTGTAGGTTTAGTTGTGAGGAAGACATTTTAATAATAACAAGCACTAATACATGCTGGAACTCTAATCATTGTATGAAAAGTCATGAAGCAGAGACAGAGGCAAATATTATTTCTCTTGCTTTACTTTCTTGCAAAAATAAGAAGGAAAGCAGCCCAGGAAAAAGAAAAATTTTTAAAAAGCTTCACCTTGAAGGTATTCAAGTGGTGTGTTTCCGAAGTCCTTGTTGACGTTTCTTCCCCATGGAAACCCTCTGTAGATCTCCATGTAATGATTCTCTGGGGGCTCAAACATCTTCCTCCCGGGGGTGTTGATGGATGTTCCCGGGAAACTTCTGATTAATTAAGTGCCAAAGGTGAAGAAAAGATAAGGCCATTAATGACTATGATATCAAGGTCTATGCTGGAAAAAAAAATACCCTAAGTGAGCAATAAGATTTTCTAGAAATTTCTGAGACATTCAGACTTCTTTAAAGAGTACAAAGACTTTTAAAGGTGAACCAGTTACAACATAATCAGAGCATCCTGGTGCCCCTGCTTTTTTTTTTTTTTTTTTTTGCAACATTGATATTTTAAACAAAGAAAAAATACAGGACCCTGTGTGTTTCTAGAGTTGCTGAAAAGCAGGCACTGAAATAAACTATGGAGAATTTTTTTTTTTTTTTTTTGAGACCGAGTTTCACTCTTGTTGCCCAGGCTGGAGTGCAATGGCACCATCTTGGCTCACCGCAACCTCCACTTCCTGGGTTCAAGCAATTCTCCTGCCTCAGCCTCCCTAGTAGCTGGGATTACAGGCATGCACCACCACGCCCAGCTAATTTTGTATTTTTAGTAGAGATGGGTTTTCTCAACTATGGAGAATTTTACAAGTGAGAGCAGGAAAAACCATGGGAAGAGTCCTTGGCATGTCAGAATTCCTATAGAACTTCATTCAGCAATATGCTGAGGGTTTTTTTTTTTTCTTACGTATGTGGTTTGCCGTGATTTTGCAGTTGGTTCCTTTCAGATAAGAATGATCTTTAGAATTCTCTTTCTTGCAATCACATTTCAAAAAATGTTTATTTCCATGCTTTGAAAAGTGGTAATGTGGCTAAATTCCTCATCTATCTGTGTTTGTAAGAAATGGAATGAGACTATTATAAAGTGTGGAAGGGGAATTATTTGCCAGCAGTAACATGAGTAAATTTAGACAACTTTTGATTGATGACAGTGTCTTGCCTGGTGAAGAGGGAAAGAGAGAAATTCACATAGCTGGACCCTGACATGCACTGCAGGTGCCCAACTACATAATGCCAGCTAATCATAGATGGTGAGGGAAAACAACTGTTGTCAGACAGTCCTAATAAAGACACTAAATCAAACATATTTTAGTATCAAGGTGATGATGATGACAGGGAAAGAGTCTCCCAGATATGTGGAAAGTGATTAGTTATATAATAAAGGTGAAACTATGCCTGATAAACCATCAGACATAAGATCTCTAAAACCTACAGCACTAACAGGAGGGGAAAAATAGGCTAAGTAAATCATCAAAACATAAACAGACCTTCATTTTATGGTTCTTTAGTCTGCAGGCTTTCAACTTCTCTGTTAAACATTTTGCTCAGCTGGAAAAAACTCAGTAGCAAGACCAGCCACGGTCCTGATTCCTACCCATGATGTTATCTCAAGAATGCCCTACACCAAGCGCATTGGAGCCCAGCCAGCTCTGCACCATGCCTGATAGCAGCCATCAAAGGGGCAGTCTTTAAATGCCACCATCACAGGACAGTCCCCACCTGTTTGCTTTGTCCTTCCCTGTGCCTCTTTAAAATTCGCACAATAGTGGTTCATGCTCCGAGGATCGTTATCTAAGTGAAGGCAGGCTGCCTGAATTTGAAACTGAATGTCTTGAGTAAAAACCTTGTGGTTTTTTTAATGAATAAAAAAGCTTGTGGTACTAACTTGAAGCAGAGAGAAGAACCCAGAAGCCAAGGCAAGACGGTCTGTATGGTTTTGAGCCTTTATATCAATGTTAAACGTATTCTGTAGAGGCGCCCTTTGGTAAGGCATGACTCTAAAGAAAGAATTCTGACTTCCAAAAACAAGGTTAAAGTGGCCTTTAGTTTTCGGATTTTCAGAATTCCAAAGACAAATTATGATTATAAAACTGTTAGAATAATCCATGTAAAGACAGAAGAGTTTCATGTTGTTAGTATATGTATTCCCATGTTTGGGACACTGTCTCTTCCTCTCACAATAAGTTGAACCGCTTCACAATGGCAAGTTCTCTATAAATATGTCTTACTTCCCTAATGAACCTAGTTAATGACCATCATTCAGAACAAATCTCTATTCTTGTTTCTCCATGATCCAGAAGCAATCTTCAAATGTCTCTCTCCTCCCTTGACTACCACCCTCAGGAAACTCTCCCCCACTTCCAATTCTGGTTTAGAGGTGCCTTCTCTCAGCTCACAGGACCCCCAAGGGCTTTAGCCCTGAACCTCCTGCACTGACATTTGAGGTTTGTCTCTGCCACTGAATTTCACGAAGCCTGGAAGGGTGCCCCCCTGGATTTTGTTTTAATCTTCAGTACCTACTATCACATGACTTATTTACCAATAGCTAGGTGTGGTGGCAGACACCTATAGTCCCCGCTACTTGGGAGGCCGAGGCAGTAAAATGGCGTGAACCCGGGAGGCGGAGCTTGCAGTTAGCCATGATTGCACCACTGCACTCTAGCCTGTACAACAGAGCAAGATTCCGTCTCAAAAAAAGGAAAAAAAATGCCGGCAAAATTTTGCTCTAACTGGTGTAAGGGTTAATTTTGTGTGTCAGCTTGGCTAGGCTATGGTGCACAGTTGTTTGGTCAATCACTAGTGTAGATATGGTGCTGAAGGTATTTTTTAGATGTAATTAACATTTAAATCAGTAGGTTTTGAGTAAAACAGATTACTCTCCATTATGTGGGTGGACTTTGTCCAGTCAGGTGAAGGTCTGAAGTGCAAATACTGAGGTTTCCTGAAGAAGAAGGAATCTTCCTTAGGGCTGCAACGTAGAAACCCTGCCTGAGTTTCCAGCCTGCAGGGTTACGGGTTTCAAACTTGCCAGCTCCTACAATCACACGGCCCACTTCCTTAAAATCTTTCTCTCTCAATATATTTGCAATATATAATAAAATATATAATAGATGCTTTATATATTATACGATATAATAATATGCATCCTATAGGAAATATAATTTAATATACAATACATATTATACCATATATCACACAGTTATACCAATATACCTATAAGTTCTATTGATCTGGAGAACCCTGACTAATAAATACAGCTAGTAATTCACCGTTTCAGATTCAGGCTTGACCCTTTTTCCAGTAACCAGATGTATGTATCCCACCACATACATCAGATGCCTTATAACACCTCAAACTGAAAACATCCCAAATGGAACTCCTGTCCTCCCTCTTCCAAGACTTCCCATGTCAGGAACAACATTGCTACATCTCCAGTAATGCCAGCCTGAAATGGGGGAGCTCTCTGATACCTCCTCCCATTTATCCCCCTGTGTTTGACCCACCCCGAGTTTGCCATTTTGCCTCCTAAATACTTCTTGAATCCATTTGGTTTTCTTCATGGTCATCAAAACTTTCCTGATCCAAACTATTGTCAACTATTGTGATCTCCTGGAGTGGCCTAACTCATCTACACTTTCTTCCTCCAATCAGTTCTCCATGCCCAGCCAGAGTGAGCTTTTCCTGAATGGTGGCCTAAGCAAGCCAAGCTCCTGCTTGTCTTAGAACAAAGATAAAATGGGCCAGGCATGGTGGCTCATTCCTGTAATCCCAGCACTTTGGGAGGCAAAGAGGGTGGATCGCTTGAGGTCAGAAGTTTAAGACCAGCCTGGAAAACATGGTGGAACCCCATCTCTACTAAGACCACAAAAATTAGCTGGGTGTGGTGGCCTACACCTGTAGTCCTAGCACTTTGGGAGACTGAGGCGGATGGATCACTTGAGGTCTGGAGGTCAAGAATAGCCTGTCCAACATGGTGAAACCCCATGTTTCTAAAACTACTAAAAATACAAAACTAGCCAGGCATGGTGACAGGCACCTGTAATCCCAGCTACTCGGGAGGCTGAGGCATGAGAATCGCTTGAACCTGGGAAACAGAGGCTGCAGTGAGCCAAGAGCATGCCATGGCACTCCAGCCTGGGAGAGACAGAATAAGACTCTGCCTCAAAAAAACAAAAAACAAAAAACAAAAAAAAACGGACAAAAATAAAATGATCATCATGGCCTTTATGGACACACAGACTGGCAAGGTCTGTCGCCTGTCCACCCTAACAAACCTTGACTTGACCTATGTTCTCCTCCCTCCCTGTCACATTCTGTTACTCCTTGGACACACTGTATGCCGTTGGCCACTCAACACGTCAGTTTTTTTGTTATAAAACCTAACAACTCCATTTCCTCACCCTCCACCTTATTAATAGATTCTGTGTTGAACAGCACATCCTCAGATCCTTCTGCTATGTTCCCCATGTCCCTTTTCTTCATAGCACTTATCAGATCTGTAATTTTAAAATCGGTCATTAAATTATTTAATCATTGTATTTCTCCGTCTTCCCATTGCATTGTAAACTCCACAATGGCAAGGGTAGGATACACTTTTCCTTAGCATTGTAGCCTTAGGATACAATGATATTAGTAAGACTGGGGTTATCACTCCTCTTTGATAGATTTTTTTAGAAAAGCTCAGAATGGCTAAATTTAGTAACCATGGCAGAACTTGGATATGAGTACTGGCCTTTTGTTTCTAAATGACAGTGGTGCAGCTTTTTCACCCCTGTTGTTTGGTGAGTGAGTGAGAGTGTTATAGCTGTTTTACTCCCACTGCCAGCCAGCAAGCTCCAGGTCCTTGTTCCATGACCAAGAAGAATAAGGCATGCAGACACTGGAGAGTGAGTGCAACAGAGTTGGATTTATTAAGCAACAGAAAATCTCTAAGCATGGAGAGGGGACCTGAAAGAGGGTTACCAGCTCTGGGACAAAGTTTTGGGTTTTTATGGACTGGGAAAGGGGAGGAGTGTGCTGACTGGTCTGCAGGTGGTCTTGGAGAAAGCACCACTTAGAAAGAGGTAGTGAAAAGAACCAATTGGGGGCTGAAATAAAGGTTTGGCCCAGAACCAATCAGAAGCTGAAGTGATGTTTCACCCTATGTAATGAAGATTCAGCTAATAGCTAAACATAGAAAGGTAGGCATATATAAAATAGGTTAAAAGTAAGAGATAAAGGCATGTACCAAGGAGAGAGAAATGTGTCCAAAAAAGGAGTGGCATTTGTTCATCTGGGTTTACAGAGTAGGTGTTTCCATTCAAAGACATGGGCTCGCTCTTATCTGGGTTACCAAAGACCCACCCTAACTCCCTGCCTAACTGGTTTCTTCTTTCCTCCTCTCTCAGAAGGGTGTTCACTCTCCTGTGCTTTCCTGCTTCCCCATTTTTATATGTGATGTAGCAGTTACCACTTTCAAAAACACCACACTTACTCTTATGTCAGATCCAACAATAGTTCATCTTGCCTATGGAGAATCTTTAATCAATCGAAGAAACATATTAAATCCAACCATTCATATACATACCCCAACTCAACTTTTTCCAAGTACCCAAAACAATGTTTCTCCATAAGTACTTCAGAATGCGTGTAAAGCTCTTTTCCTCTGATACCATTCTACGAGGAGAAGCTGCAGAGTACAGTCAGTGATATGTAGGTATTTTTTTAGTCTAGTTGGTTTTCCTATTCTTTAGCTTCAATTCCAAATAAGTTAAAAGGTAAAGATTTAAAACTCTAAATAAATACTCAGATTCACTTTTGTGTCCTCAGACTGTTTGATCACAAGGGAACAGGACACTGCCTTTGGAAAAAAAGTGAATATCCTCATAAAATGCAGCAGCTCAGAAGGCAGCCTGTATTGGTGAGCTCAGCTTCTGCTTACTCTGGGATAGGTTTTACAGTGCCAGATGGAGCCGGCCTGTTTGTTCATCCCCACAGGCCCACACGTGGACTAGAGAAGAATTAATTACTATATTTTTGTGGTTGTTGCCCATTTAGAATAACTGTTTCTGTGGGTTTCATAAAACCAGGACAACATGACGTCCTCATTGGTGAGATAAGGGCCATTTATCAATGTTGGGAATGTGCTTTTTAACTCCAGCTCTTGTCCCTGAATGGCCCTTGTGTCAATTCATGATTTAGGCCATCTGTCTTCCTGACCACGTAAGAGTGGAACCCCACCAAGCTCTATTTCCATACATCCCTAAAGCTCTATTTCAATAGAGTCTTCTTCATTCATGTTGTTGCTCACTACCTTCAAAATAGTCTCCAATTTTTCAGTTTTGTGCCTTTGCCTAGCACAAATAACCTCTGTTTGTAGCCATTTTTCTATTCCCTGGAAGGTTCCTTGCTCTTCTGCTACCAAGAAGATGCAAAATAATATTCTACATATATTTGAGTTACTCAGCCAGAGCAGTATCTAATACCCATCCAAAATAATTTCTTGAATAAGTGCAATATTTTAAAGCCCCAAACATTAAAATAGATTTGCTAAAAATTTTATGAATCTAAAAACATCCTCATTCCCACCAGTCAGATGAGTCCTTTGTTCTTAGCCAGGCCATGATTCATATAACGGAAAGGAAATCAGGGGCATGGGATGTTCAAACCTCAAACCTTCAGGCTTTATTCTACTTCTTATACATTCAGTGACCCATCAAGCAAATTAACACAGACATGTTTTTAAAGCATGCTCCAACAATAATTACTTTAAAACATGAGAGATGTCCTATATAGGTACTATGAAGAAGACCAGGTCGTGTGTGGACTGTCTCCTTGGCCATGGACAAGGCAAGGGTTAGACTCACGAATCAAAAGCCCCAAGTTTCACAAAGAAACATCAGAGTAAATAAATATAGGGCATGGCAGTACAGGATGGGTGGGTTCCAGTGCAGCATGCATGGACCAGTTACTGAACCCAAGTCTGTTTCTGGGTTTTTTTGTTGTTGTTGTTGTTAAAGAACTGTGCTAAGTCATTGGTATGGTCTTAATGTTTGTGTCCCCCCAAAATTCATATGTTCTAACTAAATTCCCTGTGCAATATTATTAAGAGGTGGAGTCTTTAGAAGGCAATTAGGATGTGAGGGCTCTGCTCTCATGAATGAGATTAATGCCTTTACAAAGAGGCCCTTGCAACCCCTTATACCATGTAAAGACAAAATAAGAATGTACCATCTACAAAGCAGAGAGCAAGCTCCTAAAAGACATGGAATCTTCTGGCACCTTGATTTTTGAAATCTCCAGTTTTAGAACTGTGAGCAATAAAATTCTGTTGCTTATAGATTACTCAGCCTAAAGTATTTTGTTATAGCAGCCTAAACAGACCCATTGAGTCTATTAGATTGCCTCGAAGTAGTATAACTGAGTTCATACATTTTATCATCTCCCTCTTTTTCTGTTGATTCTGCTCAGTTTTCCAAGAGAGGGTAGCTCTGTTTTCTCCTCCTGGTGCCTGATTACTTGGTTCTATTTCTCGCCGTTTATGTAACTTTAGGAAAATTAATGAATTGCACTAAGCTTCTTTCTGAGAAGTGGAGATTGCAACTTGCTCATGAGATGGTTCCTAGAATTAAATGAGTTTATACGTGAAAAACACTCAGCACAAGTAGTGAAGTAAGCACCAATGAATGATTCCTATTATTTTGATACTGTAATTATTAGCACCTATTATTATCCGAATGTACAAATATGTTAGTGAGACAGGGAAGAGGAGAAGAAAATGAGGAGAAGGAAAAATGGAGGAATCTAAGGGCAGAAGGAGAAAGACCAAGGAAGAAACACTAACCAGGGAAGGAAGCAGAGGGAGATTTAAAAAGAGATAGAGAAAGAAAGGAACACTTTGGAGTGGTGTTGTCATTGACACCTCATTCTTATCAAAATTCCTCCAGTTCTCCTCATTGTTCTCCATTCTTATCAAAATTCCTCCCAGTTCTCCTCATTGTTCTCACTGATACCTCATTCTTATCAAAATTCCTCCAGTTCTCCTCGTTGTTCTCATTGATACCTCATTCTTATCAAAATTCCTCCAATTCTCTTCATTGTTCTCATTGATACTTCATTCTTATCAAAATTTCTCCAATTCTCTTCATTGTTCTTATTGATAATTCATTCTTATCAAAATTCCTCCAGTTCTCCTCATCGTTCTCATTGATATCTCATTCTTATCAAAATTCCTCCAGTTCTCCTCATTGTTCTCATTGATACCTCATTCTTATCAAAATTCCTCCAATTCTCTTCATTGTTCTCATTGATACCTCATTCTTATCAAAATTCCTCCAGTTCTCCTCATTGTTCTCATTGATACCTCATTCTTATCGAAATTCCTGCAGTTCTCCTCATTGTTCTCATTGATACCTCATTCTTATCAAAATTCCTCCAGTTCTCCTCATTGTTCTCATTGATACCTCATTCTTATCAAAATTCCTCCAATTCTCCTCATTGTTCTCATTGATACCTCGTTCTTATCAAAATTCCTCCAATTCTCTTCATTGTTCTCATTGATACTTCATTCTTATCAAAATTTCTCCAATTCTGGCCCAGGCCGCCAGCACCAGAATTTTCTGGACAAAACAGTCCACTCATTTTAAAGATGCAGATTCCTGAGTGCACTCCAGACTTGGCCAAAAATCACTGGGTGGTGAAAGCAGGGGATCTACATGTTCACCACATCCACTAGTCAAAACGTATGTCCACGCAAGTCTGAAATACACCACAAAACTCTGTGCCATGATTCTTTTCAGAAGGTGCAGGGAGTAGATGGAAATCGAAATATCCCTGCAAGTTTCCACAGTCCCACTTGCAAAGGCAAATAACTACTCCATGTCCTAGACAAATGGGTCACCCACAATTTGTTCTGATATCTGATTGAAACCCAAAATCCCGGACTTCTGACTTTGATAAAGATGACACTCCAGGGGGAGAAATAGAGAAGCAATTAACTGGAGGACATGAAGGCCATGGTAACATCTCTGCTTCATATATGCAGCGGCAGTGCCCTTGTGAAGGAGCTGGGCCAAGAAGAAAAAATTAAAAGGATTAGGTTGAGAAGGAAGACAAAGAGGCTAAGACATTTTTGAGAGGAACTGTGAATTTCTTTGCATGGAAAGGCATACTTATAGCCAAAATGAAATACACTGTTAATTGACTTAGAAGAAATAATCACACCTTGCAGTTTAGTTTTAAAGGAAAAAGGCTCTATAAATTTGGTGAAATTGTTTTATACCAAATCAGTTTTAAATAACTTTTAAATATAATCTCTCCACTCCCATAAGAATATTCACTTATGGTTTTATCTTAATGTAAATTATATGCAATCTGGTTTTATACACACACCCACACACACACAGAGGACAGCTTTTTTTTGATACAGTGGTGAGTTTAAAATAGTCATAGTTTTAAAGGTAAGATAAAATATGCAATCACAAAAAAAAATTTGGTTATTTTTACCAAATCAGATTGAAACATCATGTCTTATTAAACCAAAAATGAGCATCCTTCACACTGTAGCAATATCAACAGTCCTCTGTCAGGAAAATTTCCAAGCTCACTTTGTCAGTTTATCGCTCAGAACTGATCAGACATCAGTTCTCCCAACTGCTTTCGTTTCCCCGGCTTGTCCTTTACTTTACTTTTAACTTGGTAATTATCATCTTTGACACAGTGAAGTCTAAAAAGACAGTCAAATCTATTGAGATGTTCCGTTATGGTTTTCATCTTTAGCAACATTCTTAGAAAGGTCTTTCCCACCCCTCAAATGCAGAGCCAACTCTCTTCAATTTCAGAATGTCTTCTAGTTCTGCTTTCTTTCCTTTATTTCATGTTACATTCCACAAAAGCTCCGTTTGAGACAATTTTTCATTCAATATGAATCTAGAAACATGGCTGCTTTGGAGAATATTGCTAACTCCATGTCTGCCTCTGCTTTTTTAGCAGGTCTTGGAAGGGTAGTCATGTTACAGCAAATAGATAGTCACCCTGTCAATCAGCAGGTGTTTATGGAGCAGCTACTCTCTAGAAAACACTGAGGCAGGAGAAAGGGGGCAGGGAAGGAATAACTGACTCAGTCTCTATACTTTGGATGCAAAAGTTACAAATAGGAAGTAAAACAAATAGGCATGAAATATTTTAATACATCTTTTGTGGATTGAATTGTGTCCTCCCAAAAGATATGTCTAAATCTTAACCCCTAGTTACCTGTGAGTTTAATCTTATTTGAAAATAGGGTCTTTGCAGATGTCATCAGGTTGAAATTAGGTCACACTGGATAAGGGGGTGGGGGGGTTCCAAAATCCAATGACCAGTGTCTTTATAAGAGAAAGGAGGGAAAGATTTGGATACAGGGTTACAGAGGAGACACACAGAGAGAAGACGACTATGGGAAGATAGAGGCAGAGCTGGAGTTATACTGCCACAAACCAGGGAATGCCAGGAGCCATGAGAAGCTGTAAATGGCAAGGGGGATTCTCCCCTAGAGCCTTCAGAGGGAGCATGGCCCTGCAGATACCTTGATTTCAAACTTCTGGCCTTCAGAGCTGTGAGAGAACAGATTTCCGTTGTTCTGAGCCACCTACTTTGTGTTACTTGGCTATGGCAGCCGCAGGAAACCCATATGGCCTTCCTTGCTCTCCTTTGACAATCTGCCAGGTATTTCAGATTTTTCTAAGGATGCATTTGAATGCTCCAGGCTGAGCCACTAAGAATTGAGGACTTTCATATCAAGATGGCAAAGCATATTTATAATGCATAACCCTCACTGCTCTAGACTCTTAAAGAAAGATTGAACATAAAAATAGAAAGTCACGAAAAGACATAGGTAATGTAAAATACGAAATAGTTGGCTGTCTGAATTACAAATGGAACAAAACTCCAAAATGATGACAGGTATTAAGACCCCAGCTTGCTGGTCTCCAGTGATGGCTTCTGACCTCCAGAACAATGAGATAATAAATTTGTGTTATGTGCACCATGATGTTTGTGGTATTTGTTACAACAGCATTTGGATAGGAATATATCCAGCACTTAAGCAAAGGAGGCATAACACAACTGCCCTTGAACTCCAACTGGGACTGGGGTTCATAGTGCCAAGGAGGCAGAGACACAGGACATAGGTACAGTCTGAGCACAGCTGCTTCCAGGCTCTGAAGATGAATTTGCCATGACCCCCACAGCTTCTGAAGCAGTAACACCCCATGGCTACTAGCATACCCAGTCTTAGAAAGGCAGCCTGGAAGGGCCCAGACAGGTCAACTGCAAAATTCACAGACACAGAGTGAAAGGCACGGAAGAGAGGAAGAGAGAGAAAATTGCCAAAACATAAAAGAAATACCAACATGGCACATGGATACATATGTAACAAACCTGCACATTGTGCACATGTACCCTAAAACCTAAAGTATAATAATAAAATAAAAAAAAGAAATACCTACACAAAATATACATCCAAACCCAAATTCTAAAACCATGTGAAGAAATTTAATGCTAAGAAGAGAGCCAACACATCCAGTACTCTAAATAGGAATTCCCTCCTGGTGACATTCATATTTTTAGAACTGTTGGACAAAAACTTTAAAATGAGTATCTTGAAAAGTGCTTAAAGAAGTAGCTCAGAGTGCTGAAAGCTTTTTCTAAAGGATACTAAAGCACAACCAATCAAGAATAAGATAACATAGTTATTATGAAATATGCCATATATAAGATTAAACTCAAGTAGGGTCAGAGTTCAAAAGTAACTCTCAAAAAGGAACCTCGTGTGAAACAGCAGTGTGGCACAAAAAGATAAAAATCCTTAGCATAAATCAATCCCTACGATGAATATGTATGTATGTTTGTATGTGTGTATTCTCTAGTTTTAATTCTGCAGGAGCAAATAGGGTCTGAGATTGGTTTTCCTGATAACAAACATCTTCCTTACATCAGAATATATTGTTTACTCCAGAGAAGACTTTGGAGGTGGAAACTCATGACAGATTCTAAATTTGAAGTTCCAGTCCTAACATATGACAAAGGAAAGCCTGGAATTTTGAAAGTAAGAAGACAAGAAAAGGCTCTTGTTTTTCTGCCTTCTGTCGTTCATCCCTTCCGTGAACCATTGAGCCTGCAGTATCCTGACCGATGACCAAAAGGGAAGTATGAGAGGGTCACAAGTGAAGAAACAAAAGACCAAAATTGATAGAGAACCCAAAGGTTAAAAAAAAAAGAGCATGCTGAAATAGTATCCAGCCACACTAGCTATATGAATAGGGAGAATCATTCATTTAAAAGATTTATTATTTTTTTCTAGACAGCCAATTATGTCATGGCTTCTCTTGAGAACCCAATAAACAAATTATCTTGAAGGATAATTTCACCTGTTGGGTTCTGCAGCTTAATAGGGCTGCAGTGCCATCAGCACAGAGTCCTAACACGCCTCACAGGAGAATGTGTTGGACACACTCCTATAAATTAATTTTCTAATTCTGGCTCTGCCACCAGCTACTTTGGTTTCTCTGGATTGATGATGCCACACCTAAAAATGCTGGGATTAGACTAGATGTTCCCTGGCATCTCTTACATCTCTTACATTTTTTAGTTCTCTAATTTTTATTCTGTTTCACAATGAAATTAAAATATTCTACATCCACAAAGTCATCTTGTGTATGATTTATAACAGTGTGCCTTGGGGAAAAAAAGGCTATAGCAGAATTCTCAAAATAAGTTGCAATTAAAATAAGGCATTATTAATGTCCTGAGTACACTATACAATATATCCTCAGACAAGATAAGAAAGTATAAGTTTTTAATTGTTATTAATTACTGCATACTACACACCTGCAAGAAATGTTCAAAAACTGCAGAAATAGATACTACCTATTATGAGCTACATCAAGGAGTAGGAAAGCAAGTTTTAGTTTGGGTAAGTTTTAAATATTGTTCCATCGTTTCTCCTTAATCAATATAAATTAAAAACAGATTGATCTAATCCACTTCAAGAACTTAGTAATGGATTTGGAAGGCCAATTCCAGGTCTCCCAGGCATTGAGCAAAAAATAATGCATGAATGCTGTTTTGTCAATGAAGCTGAGGTATATAGTAAAACTGTGACTCACTATAAAAACTAAAAGCATCCCCAGCTCTAAGGGTATGTGGACTCCAGAGAGCACCTGTCTCTGGGCACAAGGAGTACAGGAGAAAAATCAGAAAAGTTCTTCATCGTTTCAAGACGGTGAGAAGCAAAACATAAGGGATAACTAAGAGCAAAATCGGTTAGTGTTGGTACACAAACTGTTGTCTTCAGGTTAAATACAATGTAATTACTTACTGAATAATGGGCATGTGGATTTTCTTACATCTAATATTAAAATCACACAGCTTTGCATAAAATTCATTTAAAATTACATTCATAGCCCAAAATATATTTCTAGTTATTTATTGTTCCATAAAAAATTACTCCTCTCAAAGTGGCTTAAAACAATAATAATAATTTACGTTATTCAAGAATCTGGAATTGACTAGATTTATCTATAAAGTTCTGGCTCAGTTTCTCTGCATGGCCATAGGCAGATGGTGGTTGGCGCTGGGTTCTCTTGAAGGCTTCTTCACTCACACATATGGTACCTGGGCTGGGAAGACTTAGACAGTTGGGGACTAGAATGGCTGGGCCCCTATGGGCATCACTCTCTATCTTGGAGAGGTCAGTCTGAGTCATCAATCCATATAGCAACCTCAGAGCAGCCTGATTTTAGATGGCAGCTAAAGGCTCCCAGAGTGAGTGTCACAAGGTAAACCATTACAGGCAGCATGGCCTTTCCTAACTCAGTCTTAAAAGTCATGCGGCATCACTTCTGTCATTCCTTTTGTGGTGGTCGTCACAAAAGGCCACCCAAGTTCAAGAGAACAGAGATTCTCCCTCCTCATAAAGATGTGGCAAAGCTCTCAAGAGCAAATGGGGGAAAAAGAAAACTGCAGCTGATTTTAAAAAAATACAATCTCCTAAAAGCTGGTTGGGTTAAGACCCCCAATGATTTTAAGATATCATTTCCAGTTTATTGGGAGAAAACAAAGACTTTGGCATTTTATTAGTTTTCTTTTGCTGCCATGAGGAATTAGCTCAAAAATTTATTTTTTTGCACTTCTACAGTTTACAAGTCCAATATGCAATACGGTCTCACCAGGCTAAAATCAAAGTGTCATCAGGGCTGCTCTCTTTTCTGAAAACTCTAGAGGAGACTCAGGGATCCTATTCATTCAGATTTTTGTCAGAACTCAGTTCTTTGTGACTGTAGGACTGAGGTCCCCACTTTGTTGCTCATAGCTAGCTGAGGTCCATTTTTAGATTCTAAGGTCCCCTGAATTCCTTGGCTCATGGCTACTTCCTCCATCTTCAAAACCAGCAATGGTGAGTGAAACTCACTCTCAAACCTCCTCTCTCCTGCGTTTCTTCCATTGCATTTCCCCAACGATCTTTGATGGAGAAAATTCTCTGCTTTTCATGGCTCATGTGATTAGATTGAGCCCATCTTGAAAATCCTGAGTAATCTACCTGTCTCGAGCTCTTAACCTGAATCACATGTGTAGAGTTCTTTTTCCCTTGTAAGATAACATATGCTGTGGACTAGGGCTTGAGCATGTCAGGGAGCCATGATTCTGCCTACCAAAGACATAATTTGTTTGATTAAAGAGAGCCCATGACAATGGAATTAAAGAAATTGATATTAAAACTAGATGGTTCTGGGGACTCTGTGAAGTGACTCCACATTCATTAAGCACATCTGTTTAAACAAGTCATTTCACTTCCCACACATGGTCAGAAACATAAGATTACAAAGTGCATTGCCCTTAGGTTCATGAGTATTTTCTCAGTGGAAAGACCTTATCACTAAAATTTAATTGACTTTATAGTGTATGCAAGTACAATAAAGGTTACTTAGTTTCTAAGACCAAACTAACACAGCAGTTACAAATTAGAAGTGGCAAATACCAATCAACAATGACAAGTGACATCTGGCAACAAAGGAGAAATTTCAAGAAATATATTACACAAAAATGCAGTATCTACCACACATAAAAACACAATTAGTCAAAAGTCATTTGTGGGCAGGCACTGTTATACCAGTGATGATCACTACATGTCATTGAGAAATGACTAAGTTGTATTCAAAATATTCTTTTTATGAGTTTATAACATATTATAGAAAAACTTTACATCATTGAGGAAAGGCTAACTTAGGGCCGGGCATGGCGGCTCACTCCTGTAATCCCAGCACTTTGGGAGGCCAAGGCAGGTGGATCACGTAAGGTCAGAAGTTCAAGACCAGCCTGGCAAACATGGCAAAACCCCATCTCTACTAACAATACAAAAATTAGCCAAGCATGGTGGCAGATGCCTGTAATCCCAGCTACTTGGGAGGCTGAGGCAGGAGAATCACGTGAACCCAGGAGGCGGAGGTTGTAGTGAGCCAAGATCACACCATCACACTCTAGTCTAGGTGATAAAGCAAGACCCTGTCTCAAAGAAAAGAAAAAAGCCTAACTTGAAGAAAAATAAAAGTGGATGTATATGCAGTGTAGTTGACATGTTGGCAAATTAGGCTACTCCCTCCATTCCTGCTGGGAGGGAAATGGACCATGAGCCCACCCTATCTGGACATTTGTGTTTGAACCATGGGATGTGTGATTAGGCTAAGCAGGTTATCATCAGTTCTCTTGGGGCAGACATGTAGGCACTCACAGAAGATGAAGCAATTCTTCAAGAGAAGCCAAGATTTCAGACAGGCCTGAGTCCTAAATAGCTTTGAAGGTCCAACCCCACTCCCTCCTGAGAACCCCCAGGGAATTTCAGTCTTGGAGTCCCCTAGTGTCCTTCCAGTCATTTTCCTTTATTTATTTTGGCCCAACTCAGTTGCAGTGAATTTCTCTTCCTTGTGACCAAACAATTCATCACTAAGACTAATGGGCAAAATCTCAGTCATTTGAAAAACAATCCAGCTCTCAAAAAGGATTGATTCTCTAACGGCTCTAGATGGCTACCAAGTTTTGCAGTTTGTGTGGTTTACTGAAGTGATTTTTGTTCAATATGTGCATTTCAAGAAACACTCCAAGCTTTGATTAAGAGAATATGGTTTCCCACCTCAATAACTAACTCTTCATAAAACAGATGTCTCTAATTTTATTTCAGATATGACCCAATAGTGGAATTTGATCCAAAGGAGTTGAAATAGAGTGTTTTTAAAATAACTTGTTTATAATTGGTTTTAATGTATCTCAACACACACCTTTTTGAAGTTGAGGAATTAAATCATCTTAGGAAGTACAGATTTCAAAGAAAGCCTCTATCTTTTATTTTAAACCAAAAAAGTCTATATTTTTAGAAAAAAATAAATCACATTAGCATTGTAGGTAATAGAATTTATTCCTGGAAAATGTTATTAGTAAGGTTAGAATTTCAGGATTTTGAAGTGCAGTGATTTTTATCAGTTATTATCAAGCCAGGAATATGGAGGTCACCTCAGGTAATTCAATAGAGGGAAATTAACATGGAGCACGAGTAATGATCATGTTGGAAGATGTGAACAGGCAAATGAGGAACAGAGGCAAGCCAGAGATTCACAACAGCAGTTGGGACTGCACTACCTATGGCACACAGACCTAAAGTGACCAAGAAGGAGGTCAGCACTGCCGGGTGGGAACTAGAATCATAAAGGAGATATAACTACAGCTAAAGGTGCCATATGAAGTGAAGAGAAATGGAGATGGATATGATTTGGCCATGTCCCCACCCAAATCTCATCTTGAATTGTAGTTCCCATAATCCCCATGTGTCATGGGAGGGACCTGGTGGGAGGTAACTGAATTGTGGGGGCAGGTTTTCCCATGCTGTTCTCGTGATAGTGAATACGTCTCGCAAGAGCTGATGGTTTTATAAAGGGCAGTTCCCCTGCACACACACTCTTGCCTGCTGCCATGTAAGATGTGCCTTTGCTCCTCCTTTGCCTTCTGTCATGACTGTGAGGCCTCCCCAGCCATGTGGAACTGTGAATCTGTTAAACCTCTTTGTCTTTATAAATTACCCAGTCTCAGGTATTTCTTCATAGCAGTATGAAAATGGACTAATACAGGGTCATAACTTTTTTTTTTTTTCCATTGACTGCCCTTAGTTGATAGCTGGTTGGCAAGGGAGCCTAGGCAAGGTAATTTGCAGGTGTCAAACCCCTGTAAACTGAGCAGATCACAGAAGAGCTGGAAAAGGTTCTAAGGATAAACAGGCCACAGTGATTGTGCAGATTTTTACACCTTAAAAATCCATTATAATATGTGGCGTGACGGAGGTAACTGCTTCCAGCACAGAATAGTATTCCAGCTAAAAATCACATTACTACCCCCTATTAAAAGAAAAACATCAGCCAAACTAAAGTTAAAGGAGTTTAAGTGAGGAATGAATGATTCATGAATCAGACAGCCCCAGAATGATAGTGGATTCAGAGACTCCTGGGATGCCTCGTGGTCAGAACAAATTTATAGACAAAAAAAAGGGAAATGACATACAGAAATCAGAAGTGAGGTGCAGAAACAGCTAGATTGGTTACAGGCTGGCATTTGCCTTATTTGAACACACTTTGAACACTCAGCAGCATATGAGTGGTTGAAGTATGGCTGCTGGGATTGGCCAAGACTCAACTGTTGTTACAGGCACGTACTCCTAAATTAGGTTTTCAATCTTATCTGCCTATTAAGTTAGGTTACAGTTTGTCCACAAACATTCAAATACAAAAGTACAGAGTCCTTCTCAGGCCTTATTTAATTGGCTTTAACTCCCCAAAAGATCATACTATGACATATGAATGCCTACACCACAACACACAAGATGATCTGGAAGTCAAAGAAATCAGCAAAGATTGTAACTTTTTGCCCTCTGGCATACAGATACAAAGCCAGGAATATTAACCTGCCCTGTGAGCAAATATAATATTATTGTCATGATTATTATATTATTGTCAATAATCATTATATATATTAAGAATTATGACTGATATTAATGAAATATGGTATAAGACATTGTGGTTACCTTCCAAAAACCCCTCCACCCTCTTTCATTGCTTTGCAGCCTTATAATTTTGGTGGGAATGACCCCAGTCCTATCTGGAAGGTTGAGTAATGATGTGTCTACATTCGGGGAAATTCCGCCAATCTTACAAGAGTATTTCAGACATAGCCAGCAACCCAGGCATGAGCTAATCAGCATAGGAGATTTCCTTGGCTCTAGAACTTGTGCAGGAATAGTCCATTCAAATTTTATTTAACAATTGTGAAAGTAAAACTCCATTTCTCTAAAAGATAAATGAATGTGCAATCATGGTTCTTAAATTCCTTTTTGTAGCTATCCTGTAATCCTGACAGAACTCAGCATGGAAACAGTCTAACATCCTCTTGGTACACAGGGGTGAAAAACAACCAGATCACAGAAAAATGAATACAGAGCCTTGATCGAATCATGCCTGAATTCCATTACTTTCAAATACTTCAGCTATGTAAGTCAATAAATCTCCTTGATTATTTAAACCAATTAGAGCATTTTTTGTTCTGGTTCTCGTTGTTTTTATATTAGGAACTACACACAAAATACTAGGGACATTGCTACTTACTGTGTATGGGCTGTCTCACTAATTTCTGCCAAGAGTCCATCCAAGGAAGTAGATTTTATCACTGCCTCCACTTTTATATTCAAGGAAAGTGAGGAATGCAACTTTCCCAAATTCCTGCAGTTTGGAGAGAGAGAGTTTGAATTCAGGCCATCAGACTTCAGAGCTTATACTTTTAGCTGTAGCACCACAGATTTCCCATACCTACTTTGCTGCACCAAAACATTTCTGTAATTGGTAACTCTACTCTGAGAGAGATTTTTTAAAACAAATTATTTTATAAAGCCCCAAACAGAAAATGGAGGAGCAGGTTAGAGAATGATCAAATGTACACAATCAAACCAAGTTAAACTAAAGATCTAATCAAATGTAGCAGCCTTTACCAAAACAACTCATTCAGGGACATTAGGTATACATGAAATATTTTGATCACACAGGTTAAAATGTCAGCTCTTAAGCAATACTTTTTTCTCTTTTTTTTTTTTGGAAACGGTCTCACTCTGTCACCCAGGCTGGAGTGCAGTGGAGAAATCACTGCTCACTGCAACGTCTGCCTCCTGGGCTTCCAGTAATCCTCCTACCTCAGGCTCCCGAGTAACTGGGACTACAGGCAAGTGCCGCTATGCCCAGCTAAGTTTTTGTGTTTTTAGGAGAGACCTGGGCGCTGCAGTCCACCAACCTCAATCTCTCAAAGTACTGTAATTACAGGCTTGAGCCACTGTACCCAGACAGCAATATTCTTTTTAAAAGGTAAATAAAAGTAGTATTCACCAGGGATGGCCATTTTGTAGGACTGGGGGAAGGTGTTGATTTTAACTAAAAATAATGTGATTATAAAATTTAGAGTTCTCTAAGAGTGTGATTCCCTTTGCTAATAATGATGGCTTTGAAAACAGATTTTAGGATGTGTACTTAAAAGTTACTCCTATGTAAAAGTTTTTGAGCAAAAAATACCATACATATTACTTATATGTATATATACACACAGGAATATATACACGTACTCACATAATTCTGTATATGCATACATAAGTATATATTACATAGCACTCGTGTATTCTATAGAAAATAATTATGTGATTATATATGATGTGTTATATGAATTATAACAAGGCTTGATGTGTACATATATATAAAACTTTGTTCTTATCTGCTAGATATATGTGAATTTCATTTTTAAAACTTTTAAGTTCAGAGGTACAAGTGCATGTTTGTTACCTATGGCACATAGGTAAACTTGTGTCGTGGGGGTTTGTTGTATAGGTAATTTCATCAACCAGGTATTAAACCTAGTACCATTAGTTATTTTTCTTGACCCCCTGCCTCCTCCCACCCTCCACCCTCTGAAAGCCTCCAGTGTGTGTTGTTGCCTTCTGTGTCCATGTGTTCTCATCATTTAGCTCCCATTTATATGTGAGAACATGTGGTCTTTGGTTTTCTCTTCCTGTGTCAGTTTAAGGATAATGGCCTTGAGCTCCATCCATGTCCCTGTAAAGGACATGATCTTGATCTTTTCTATGGCTGCATAGTATTCCATGGCGTATGTATACTACATTTTCTTTATCCAGTCTGTCATTGCTGGGCATTTAGGTTGAGTCCACGTCTTTGGTATATATGAATGCTATTTAATTGTAGTATTCTTTCTCACTATCAAATAAATATAACCTCTGCTCACTGAAGTCTTACACTCTGTCTCCAACAAAATCACCTGCAGTTGTCCATGGCACACATAACCTTTTATAAAACTAAACTACATGGGCTAGATTTGTTCACATGACCAAAATAACACAACCCTCTTTCCTTTTTTTTTTTTTTTTTTCTTTTGAGACAGAGTCTCACTCTGTCACTCAGGCTGGAGTGCAGTAGTGTGATCTCGGCTCACTGCAATGGGTCGGGTTCCAGCGATTCTGGTGTCTTAGCCTCCCAAGTAGCTGAGATTACAGGCACGCACCAGCACACCTGACTAATTTTTTGTATTTTAGTAGAGGAGGGGTTTCAGCATGTTGCCCAAGCTGGTCTCAAACTCCTGAGCTCAGGCAATCCACCTGCCTCAGCCTCTCAAAGTGCTAAGATTACAGGCGTGAGTCACCTTGCCAAGCCCCCCAACTCTCTTTCCTGATCAATTCCTTAGGGGCCTCTGAGGATTCAGAACATGCCATGGCAGTGATCCGCTTCATCACTCTGGCACCCTATCACCTGGCACACATATTCTTCCTGCTGCTAGGAGTTGATTAATGCGCTGGAGAAAGCCAGCTCCTTGGTGACTCCCTAGAAACAAATGTGTGTTTTCCCTCGGAAAACATCCCTATCTGAGGAACAAGTTAGCAGCTATTCTTGGCAGAATTTATTTTTTCTTTTGCCCTGTAGTGGGCATTTTGACTTCATTGTGTGTCCATTTTCCCTAAATAGAAAACATAAGGTCTATGCTGAATGTTTCAAAAAGAAACATTCTACAAAAGGAAACTTCTACAAAAATGGTAGAAGTCTCTGGTTTGGTCTTGATAAGCCTAGTTCTAAAAATAAGAAGTGAGGACAGTAGGTTTTATATTGGTCTTTCTTCTGTTTAAAGAAGCAGCAACATTCTAAACTCACTAGGCCCACCAAGTACTATATAAGCAAGTGCTACCAAAATGAGGCCATTTCTGCCCACAGGGATTTGGATGTGTCAAAGTCCTATTTCCCACCACTAGTCAGTACCAGGACAGAAATAGCATCCTGAGAGTGAGTTGTGTCATTCTTTGAATTGAAAGAGGCTTGAAGGCCCTGCCCTAAGGCATTCGCTTCATGGGTAAACGTCCTGTTTAGCAAACATGTCAGTAGGACAAAAGTGAATCTTCAAATAAATTGGATACAAGACAGGCAAGTTTTGCTGAGATTTTCTGGGGAAGGGGTCAGGAAAGGCCCAGAACAGGTAATTATCAAAAGAATAAGACAGCTCAGGTTCCAAGTGGAGGCTGGTGTCTGAGCAGGAGCCTTGAAGTCCCGCAGATCTCTTTTGACACCTGGGTTTGCTACCTACATGAAGCCCTGAAACATTAAACAAATCTTTGAACAGTTCTTGCTATGCTTTGCTGTTCTCAATATGAAGATAGGATCGATGCCTATCCCAAAGTTTTATCCTGATAAGCTGAGGAGCTAACATAAAGCTCTTGGTTCTTCTAAATTCTCAGTCAGTGGTGCTGGTCAATATTAAAGCCCTCCTCCAGACACACATGCTCACTCCCAACCTGCAAGCACAGAGCTGTATGCACAAGGCCAAAGGTATAAAGCACTACTTTCTTAATCTTTTCCTGTGATTGGCAAAACTCTAAAAATGGCACCCAAGATTTCACACCCTAATCCCCGGAACCCGTAAATATGAAAAGATGTCACTGTTATCGTTATTCCCATGTAACGCAGCCAAGCGCTTGTGTCATGCCATATGGTACAGTTGACTATGAAATCGGGAGGTTACCTGGGGGTATCACACGGGTCCTTTTAAGCAAACAGCTTTCCCAGCTGTTGGAGAAGGAAAAGTTGGAGAGATTTAAAGTGAGAAGGAAAAGTTAGAGAGATTTTAACATACTGTTGCTGTTCAGAAGACAAGCCACAAGGGAATAAACATCATGGTCTGAAGTTGCTGAAAGACCTCCCCCCTCCCCCCAGCCACTGGCAGCCATGGAGTGAGGAGTGGGACCTCAGTTCTACACCTGCAAGGAACTGGATTCTACCGACACCTAGAGCCAACATGTGTCTAAGTCCCTTTGTGTGGCTGTAGCAGAATAGCCTAGACTGGGTAATTTATAAAGAACAGACAGTTCTGAAGGCTGGGAAGCCCTATATCAAGATGCCAGCACCCGCTGAGGGACTTTCTGCTATATACCCTCATGGCAGAAGGCAGAAGGGCAAGAGAAAGCCAACTCCCTTCCCAAACCCCTTTGCAAGGACACCTGATCCCATTCGCAAAGGAGGAGCCCTCATAGTCTACCCACCTCTTAAAGTCCCCACCTCTTAGTACTATCACATTGGCAACAGCTGGATTTTGGAGAGGACACATTCAAACCATAGAGGCTTGGAAGTAGTTTCTTCCTCTGAGCATCCAGGGAGAAAGGCAGCCCTGCTGACACCTTGATTGCATAGTTGTGAGACTGAAGCAGAGATCCCAGCTGAGCCATGCCTGTCTTCTGGAACGGTGAGATAAGACATCTGTGTAGCTTTAAACCGCTATATTTTTAAGGAATATGTTATATAGCAATAGAAAACTGCTACACTGAGATAGCGAGAGAGTCAGAGAGAAAGGAAGAGAGAGAGAGAGAATGAGCAAATGAAGCAAAAACAATCAACAACTGGTGAATCTGGGAAAAGGATATAAAAGGCTTCTTTGTGTTATTATTCTTGCAACTTTTCTGTAAATTTGAAATTACAGCAAAATAAAAAGTTGCACTTAATTAAAGCACAGGGTAAAATAAAACCCTTTGGCATCTGTGTAACTGGTAGTATATAATGCAAACCCATAAACCCTCCTTTAAAGTGTGCAGGAGATGGGTGTCTGCCATGAGTGATCCTCAGAGAGAAGACAAGTATTCAGTGACTCTGATAACGAATTCTCCGGTCTCTTCCAGACGGTATGAGGTCAAAAGACGGCTTCTCTTTTTAATTTTGGTATTAATATCGCTTTTAAAAAAGATCTCTGCCTGAATCTAATTATAGGAGGTTCATGACTCCTATCATGGCTATTATAGGGCCATTAATCCAAGGATACAGCATTGTGCTAATGCTGAATATCGGTGTATTAAGAAATGCATTATCATTCCCTTGAAAATGTCTAAAACCACATGGGTGTGATGAAGAGATCATTTGCACAACATAAAGCAACATTTTAGACCCCAGGTTGTTGAGTTTACAATGCAAAGCCTCAAAAATTAGGCGCGATAATGTTAATAACTAATTCATCCATCAGTGGTGTTCTGTGGTCCTTCTAAATAAAGTAAAACAAACATAGATAAGCAGAATCTGTTTGCTGTTGATTTCTCTGCTTTGCCCTTACTAGAAAATACACTTCAGAGAGCCTAGAAATAAGTCGAATGTTGCTCAAGTTATGTTTTAAAATATCCTCTAGGTCCATTTTCTGCATTTCTTCTGTCAATTCTCTCTCGGTTCTACATTTTTCATTAAGCTTCTTGGATTAACTTTCATCCCCATACCTTCTGTCATTAGTACCCTAAGACATTTTGACATTGATCATCAACATCAATTTCAGTTTGATGCCGTCTTTTGTGCAGTATGGGACTTCGGCATGCCTTTTCTTTCTTTCCTTTGTCCCCCACTTAGCTCATTTGAATTCCTACATCTCCTGAGAGGCGGGCACATCATAATACTATAAAGCAGTTTCAAACATAAGAAAAACAGACTTTATTTGCGCTCCATCACTCTTCTGTCCATGGAAAACCATCTTCTTTGCTTATAATAACTTACCAGTGGCCAGAGGACTAAAACCACGGACTCATTGAACTCTGTTATCAGATCTCTTCAGGGCAGCATGAGCTAGGGAGGGGAAGCCTCAGCCTTCCTCTCAAGAGAGGGCTTTCCATTTTTGGAAAATGATAATGGTTTGTTAGAAAACACTTATCTGTGTGGATATGAATCTGCACCTCCATAACTTCTAATCATCATTCATTGTTTCTACTTTTATTCAATTATTTTTATTCCTTTTGGCTTGGGTTAAAATAATTCCTTCTTCCAATTGACAGTTCTTCTAAGATGTGAAGACATCCTGTTCCCTTCCAGGCCCCAGCTCCTCTCTTTTCCAGCTAAAGTATACCCGAAGTTTCCCAAGGCTTACCTGTGAGCACCTCATACCTAGTTGTCTCCTCTGGACCAGCCCATTTAGTAAGCATCACTGTGGGTGTGTATATATGTAGATATACATATATAGAGTAGCCTAATGTTATAGAGTATAATAAAATTCTTGAAAATCAGACAGAATTATCATTGATTTACCAATTATTATCTTGTTCTTGATAGGATTGAGGCATCTGCATCCTCTATCTTTATAAAAATCAGCCAAACACACACTTCAGTCTTTTTTTATTTTGAGACGGGGTCTCACTCTGTCACCCAGGCTGGAGTGCAGTGGCGTGATCATGGCTCACTGCAGCCTTGACCTCCTGGGCTCAAGCCATCCTTCTGCCTCAGCCTCCCAAGTAGCTGGTACCACAGGCACACGCGGTCACACTGGGCTAAGAGTGTGTGTGTGTGTGTGTGTGTGTGTGTGTGTGTGTGTGTATTTTTGTAAAGATAAAGTTTCACAGTGTGTCCTAGGCTGGGCTTGGGGCTTGAACTCCTGGGCTCAAAGGACCCTCCCACCTTGGCCTCCCAAAGTGCTGGAATTACAGCTGTGAGCCACCACGCCCATCGTCAATCTTTATGTTATGCTAATGGAGGATGGTGTGTTTGCAGGTTGGGAGGTGCTGTCATATTTTAATTAAGTGTTATTCTGTCCCTATAAACATTCAAATGCCGGTAGAGAATAATTCAAATTTTAACTGAAGTAACTAATAGTCCGTAATTACCAATTTTATAGTTGCCAAGTTTTTTTCAGACACTTATATGAAACCATTGCTTCATTGTAGCAAGGGCACACTCCTACAGAACATTTTATTTAGTTGTCAATCCATTCATATGGGAATGTAAGTACACTTAGTTTTATTTGTTCTCTTAAAGAAACAACCATCTTAAAAATAAAATGAGCATACTAGCTTTCAAGAATGCAGCTATTTAATAGGTAGCCTCTGTTACAGACAAAATAAATGGTACCTAACTCATAAAAAGTTAAAATTTAGTCACATTTTGGGCAAATTAGCAGGTTGAAATATAGGTGGTGTTCTCATAATAGCTAGACTGCAATTCTGAGAAAACTATGCTGTTTTATTGCAACTAGTAGGCCTCGACGTCTTGTAGGCTTTCAAGTGTCAGGGCGTAATTGTAGGTGGTCCTACAACCTAAAGCAAAGTAAATGGCAGGATTAAAATTTGCAAAGAATGAGTGACAGTACTGCCCTAAATTCACAAAATTTTCACACACAGAACGTTGTAATTTTCACATTAGACATCTAGTCTTGTTTCTGTACCTATATGTAACTTATTTAAACCCATTCAAACTGTTTTATTTAGAATAATGATGCTAGGTTAATGTTTAATTCTCTTCTATGTGAAATTTGAGTAAGCAAAGAAAAATATCACATTGGTCCAGAAACCTTTTAATATTTTTGTCATCTTAAGGTAAAGAGCTATAATTCTGGTTATCTCTAGGTAAAATGCAGCAGTGATATTCACAACACAGAATTGAAGCTTTTAACTGACTATGACCTGCACTTAGATTTTGGAAAAATTAACAATTTTGCTTTGGATGCCATTATCCTTCCTCACGTGCTGGACAAGAATGTTCCTATCCTTTGCAAAATAAGACCTAGGATTTCCCTTGAATCCGTGTTTAAATTTGTGATGTAATAAATGTAATAATAATATAAAAATAAATGTGCCTACCAAATACAAATGTTCTTAACCTACTACAATATTAAAATTACCATTACAGCTATTGCTGCTTATAAACTCCATTCATTTTCAGAGGTTGCTGCTTTCTCCCTAATGGCTCCTTGCAGTTATGACCAGCTGTTCTTGTTACTTAAATGTTTGATAGGAAAACACCTGGAAATCAATGACTTCCACAGGGAAATATGTTGTGCCATTTGCCAAAAAAAGGTAGGGGGAGCATGAATGACTAAAAATGAACAACTTTGCTACTCTATTTGTATGAAAATAGCATCTTAAGGTACAGATTTTATATATGTAGGAAATCTTAACTTCTGTAAAAATTTGACTAATAGGAATGCTGTCTTCAGATTTACTATTTTTATGTTAATCTAATATAAATGCTATAGTTGACTTCAGCTGTTTTATATTTTTTATCCTTAGATCTAAAAGTATATATGGCTAATGAATTAAAACTATAATATTTAATATATCCTTGCAAAACAATATATTGTAGAACCGTAAAATTTTCTGCTTTGAACTCACGCTGAACCCCTGCCCCTGATACCAAGATGCTAACCCGCACCTTCTATCTTCCTTCTTGGAATCAATAATTCCGAAACAGAACATAAAGGGCACAGACGGGCCAGATTGCAAAGATAAACCACTCATAATATGTGTGCCTATGATTTTATGGCTTGTTCCAAGTGTGGTATTGAGATCCACTATGAAACCACTATGCCATTATTTCACTCTTGTAAATACATGTGCATGCATGGATGCACACACATGCACAGACACATATTATAGAATTACAGAATGTGTATACACATTCTATAACCTGTAGAAAATGTCAAGAAGTAGACATAGTAAACTACTAGTGGTAATTTCTTCTGGGGTTACAACTAGAATTGGGCGGAAGCAGAAATTACAATTTTGCTCTACTTGATTTTCAATGTTTTACATTTAAAACAACCAAAAAAGAAAAACAACAAAGTAACTGACTTTGCTGCTGATAGCCTTATAATGAATGTTTTGCTCATGAGTAATAATCTTCTCACCATAGCTAGGCCTAAGTTTCCATGGCCAGTACTATGTACTTTCTCATGCATCATTGCTTAAGTTCCTTGTGACAGCTCTCTACAGCTGTTAGCATAAATATTCTTGTTTTTATTTTATGGACTAGTACAGTGGTCCTTAAACAAAGTTTATCAATAGAGTTGAACCATTTCATATGGAGATGCAGAGTGAGCACCTGCAAAGTTTGTCTTTCTGGGCCTGGCTTATTTCACTTAACGTAATAATCTCCAGTTCCATCCGTGTTGTTACAAATGTCAGGAACTCATTCTTTTTATGGCCGAATAGTACTCCATCAGTATTTGTACCACCTTTTCTTTATCCGTTCATCTGTTGATGAACACTGAGGTTTCTTCCAAATCTGAGCTATCATGAACAGTGCCGCAACACACATGGGAGTGCAGATATCTCTTTGATATACAGATTTCTTTTCTTTGGGGTATATACCCATGTACTAGTTCATTCTCACACTGCTATGAAGAACTGCCCAAGACTGGGTAATTTATAAGGGAAAGAGGTTTGATTTACTGCTGTATCCCATAGGTTTTGGTATGTTATGTTTCCATTATAATTTCTTTTAAGAAATGTTCTAATTTCTTAATTTCTATACTGACTCACTGGTTATTAAGGAGTGTATTAATTTCCATGTATTCATGTAGTTTTCAAGATTCCTCTTGTTATTAATTTTTAGTTTTATTCCATTGTAGTCAAAAAAGATGCTTGATGTTATCTTAATTTTCTTGAATGTTTTAAGACTTGTTTTATGACCTATTGCATAGTCTATCCTTGAGAATGATCCATGTGCCAAGGAAAAGAATGTGCATTTTGCAGCCATTGGATGAAATGTTCTGTAGATACCTTTTAGGTCCATTTGGTCTACAGTGCAGATTAAGTCTAATGTTGCTTTATTTTGTTTGTTGATTTTCTGTATGGAAGATCTGTCCAGTGCTGATAGTGGGGTGTTGAAGTCTCCAGCTATTGTATTGGAGCCTCTCACATTAGCCCTAATAATAGCTGCTTTTTATATACCTGTGCTCTAGTGTTGGGTCATATATGTTTAAAATTGTTATGTTTTCTGCTGAATTGATTCCTTTATGATTATACAGTGACCTTCTGTATTGCTTCTTACAGATTTTTTCTTGAAATCTACTTTGTCTGATGTAAATATAGCAACTCCTGATCTTTTTCTTGTTTCCATTAGCATGGAATATCTTTTTCCATTCCTTTATTTTCAGTCTCCGTGTGCATTTATAGGTGAAGTGTGTTTGTTGTAGGCAACAGATCAATGGGTCTTGTGTTTTCATCCATTCAGCCAGTTTATGTCTTTTGGTTGGAGCATTCAGTCCATTTATATTTAATGTTATTATTGAAAAGTAAGGACTTACTCCTGCCATTTTGTTATTTTTTTTCTGGTTGTTTTGTGGTCTTCTTTTCCTTTTTGCTTTCTTTCCTGTCTTCCTTTAGCGCAGGCAATTTTTTTTCTGGTGATACAATTTAGTTTCTTCCTTTTTATTTTTTGTGTACCTGTTGTATGCTTTTGGTTTGAGTTTGCCATGAGGCTTACAAGTACTATCTTTAACCATTATTTAAACCTGATAATAACTTAACACTGTTTGCATAAACAAACAAGCAAAAAGAAAACTAATAAAAACTCCGTACCCTAACTTCATCACACACTTTTTAACTTTTTGTTGTTTTTATTTATTTCTTACTATACTGTCTATATCTTGAAAAGTTGCTATAGTTATTATTTATGATTGTTTCATCGTTTAATCTTTCAACATAAGAATAGTTTTCATAACACAGTTACAGTGTTACAATATTCTGTGTTTCTCTGTGTACTTACCATTACCAGTGAGTTTTCTATCTTCAGGTGACTACTTATTTCTCAGTAACATCCCTTTCTTTCTGATTGAAGTACTTTAGCATTTCTTGCAGGACATGTGTGGTGTTGATGAGATTCCCTCAGCTTTTGTTTGAGAAAAGTCTTTATTTCTCCTTCATATTTGAAGGATTATTTCACCAGATACACTATTCGAGGGTAAAAGTTTTATTCCTTCAGCACTTTAAATATGCCATGACACTCTTCCCTGGCCTGTAAGGCTTCCACTGGAAAGTCTGCTGCCAGATACATTGGAGCTTTATTGCATGTTACTGGTTTTCCTCTTGCTGCTTTTAGGATCATTTCTTTATGCTTGATATTTGGGGTTTGATTATTAAATCCCTTGAAGTAGTCTTCTGTGGGTAAGATTTGCTTGGTGTTCTATCATCTTCTTGTACTTGGATATTGATTTTTCTCTAGGTTTAGGAAGTTCTCTGTTATTATCCCTTTGAGTAAACTTTCTGTCCCTATCTCTTTCTCTACCTCCTGTTTAAGGCCAATAAGTCTTAAATTTGCCCTTTTGAGGCTATTTTCTACATTCTATAGATATGCTTAATTGTTTTTTATTCTTTTGTCTCCTCTGACTATGTATTTTCAAGTAGCCTGCCTGCAAGGTCACTAATTCTTTCTTCTGCTTGATCAATTGTGCTATTAAAAGACTCATGCATTCTTAGTATGCCAATTGCATTTTTCAGCTCCAACATTTCTGCTTGACTCTTTTCATTGTTTCAATCTCTTTGTTAAATTTATCTGATAGAATTCTGAATTCCTTCTATGTGTTATCTTGAATTTCTTTGAGTTTCCTCAACACGGCTATTTTGAATTGTCTGTTTGAAAGATCACTTCTCTCTGTTGCTCCAGAATTAGTCCCTGGTGGCTTACTTCGTTTATTTGGTGAGGTCTGTTTTCCTAGATGGCATTGATTCTATTAGATGTTCTTTGGTGTCTGGGCACTGAAGAGTTAGGTATTGATTGTAGTCTTCACTCTCTGGGCTTGTTTCTACCCATCCTTCTTGGGAAGGCTTTCTAGGTATTTGTAAAGGTGGTCTAAGCTGTATCTGCTTTAGGGGGCACTCCAAGTACAGTAGCACTGTGGTTCTTGCAGACTTGTAGAGGTACCGCCTTGACGGTCTTGGACAAGGTCTGGAAAATTCTCTGGATTACAGGTAGAGACTCTTGTTTTCTTTCCTTACTTTCTCTTAAACAAACAGTATCTCTCTCTCTGTTCTGAACCACCTATAGCTGGGTGTGGAGTCACACTGGCACCCCTGTGGACACCACCACTGTGACTGCGCTGGGTCAGACCTGAAGCCAGCACAGCACTGGGTTTCACCTAAGGCCTGCTCTAACTACTATCTGGCTACTGTCTGTTTGCTCAAGGCCCTGGGGCTCTACAATCAGCAGGTAGCAAAGCCAGTCAGGCTGTGTTCCTCTCTTCAGGGTAGTGAGTTCCCCTAGGCCCCAGCTGGATCAAGAGGTGCCATCTGGGAGTCAGGGACTAGAGTGAAAACCTTAAAAGTCTACTTGGTATTCTATTATCCTGAGGCTGAGCTGACACTCTCACCACAAGACGCAGTTCTTCCCCTTCTTCCCTCCCCCTTCCAAAGGCAGAGGAACTTCATCCCTTAGCCACCACCACCACAGGCCATGAGGAGTACTGCCAGACTACCGCTGGTATTTTCTTAAATCTCAAGGGCTCTTAAGTCAGCTTGTGGTGAATGCTCCCTGACCTGAGACTCACCCTTCAGAGCAGTGGGCTCCCCTCTGGCCCAGGGCAGGTCCAGCAATGACATCCAAGAGTCATATTCTGCAACTGGGGAACCCAAGAGCTTGCTTGATGCTCTACCCCCTTGTGGTTGTGCTGGTATCTAAGGTGCAAGCAACGTCCCCTTTACTTTTCCTCTGCTTTTTTAAAGCAGACGGAGCTTTGTCCCATAGCCACCACAGCTGGGAATGTGTTAAGTCTCACCTGAAGCCAGCAAGTCTCAGAGGCTCACTCAGTGCCCTTGACATAGTATCTGGTTATCACTGCTGGCTATTCCTGGTTCAAGGGCTCTTCAATTAGCAGGTGATGAATGCTGCCAGAACTGGGTCCTTTCCTTCAAGGCAGCTGTTTCCCTTCTGGCCCTGGGTGTTCTAGAAATGTCATCTGTGAGCTAGGGCCTGGAATGAGGGCCTCAGGATTCTGCCTGTGCCCTATCCTGCTGTGGCTGAGCTAGTATCCAAGATGCAAGACAAAGTCCTCCCCACTATTCTTTCTCCTCTCCTCTTCTCAAGCAGAAGAAAGGGGTCTCTTTTTGAGCTGTGGACTGTGCAGCCTGGGATTAGGGGACAGGTGATGCCAGCATTCACTTGGCTGCCCCAGCTGGTGTCTCCATATGTCTCATGCCCCCACAGTCCATTGTCTCTGGGCTGATTTCAACTCTAGGACTCTCCTAAGAGTTTCAGACCTTGTGGCCTAGACTGTCTTTCAAGTTTACTTGGAGACTCAGAGCACTTTACCCCCTTGGTGGTGAGGTTTATGAAAAGTCAAGTTCAGACCACTGGGTTCTGCAATTCTCCTTTGGCTAGAGGTTTTCCCCTCTGGCTAGATGTTCTGTGATTCCCCTCTGGCTCTGGTTTATATGCTCCCTCCATGGGTGGCTGAGTTTTGTCTGGTTTTCCTTTCTGCTCAAACAGGATAGCACTGAGTTCAATGCCTCACAGCTGCTGTGCTCTCCCTCCCCTAGCACCCAGAGATACTCTGCACACCATGCCACTGCTGTTGCTGGGAGTATAGGAGGGAGAGGGCTGGCATCGGTGATTCATGAGTGTTTTTGCTATCTCTTCACTGCCTCTTTCAGGGATATGAAGTTAAAACCAGGTACTATGAGGGCCTACCTGATTTTTTGTTCTTATGAAGGTGTTTTTTTCTCTGTAGACAGTTGTTACCTTGGTGCCCTTGCAGCGGGGATGGTTGGTGGAGCCTTCTATTCTGCCACCTTGCTCTGTGTCATTGAGTTGTGGTATTTCCAGTTGCTTTTTCTAAATCCTATCTCTAAAACAAAGCAACCAACCTTACTGGAAACATTTTGTTCAGAAAAGGCTCAATAAGCACTAAAAATGTACCAGGAAACAAAAGGAAGTCAACATGTATTTCGAAAATCTTTCTGGAGAAGACTCATAGACTAAACATGAATAAACCCAGACAATTATTTCTAGAGTCTAACACTGACCAAATAACTTTTTACAGCCTTGGTGTATTTTGAAGAGGCAGTCACTACTGCCAACACGAGTATTTTCATAAATTTCAGTGATTTATTATTATTATTATTATTATTATTATTATTATTATTTGCTTCTTAACTTTTAATTTCCGGTTAGGAATGTATTTAAATTTGTGTATTCCTTTTTTTTTTTTTTTTTGGACTGTTTCCTTTCAACCTGGGCATCCCTTGCTGTGCCCTTCAGTGTGGGGAGAGGCTTTCAATCAAAGATTTATCTTTACTGCATAATTACTCATCATGCAATTGTGTTGTCTGTGACTATTCTGAAATATTCATAGTCCATTAATTATTTTACCTGGATAACAGATCTCAGCAGCAGCATATTCTGATTAGGGTATCACTCAAGTTTATTATATACCAATTATATCTTGAGCACCAACTAGCATTCTGCACTGTGGCACAGGTATAAAGTGCCCTAAAAGTCTCTGGTTTCAGAAAAACAAAGTGAGCAGTAACACAGAAATTCAGTAATTATTTGTAATGTAGCAGGAGGCAAAGGACATAACAAAATAAAATACTACATATCAAAGACATTCCTCTTTGGCGTGTGGAAAAAATGCAAGTGAAAAAACAATTTGTTTTGTGCTTCCTACCTCCTATACACCTGGCAGTGTGAGAGGAGTATGAGATACAAAAATATACATTTCAATAAAACATCATCCTAGTCATCAAGGAATGCATTGCCAAACTGGGGCCAAAAGCCTAAAAAGAGGGCATTTCCATAAAGGAAGGTCTATGTTCTGAAAGGAATAACAGGATACTTTGTATGTTAAGTGAATGATAGTCAGAAAACCCCTTCCTGGAGAAGATGATTCCTGAGCCAAAGCTGTAAGGCTGAGTAGACAAATGGCATTGGTGAATTAAGGTTATGTCCTAAATAAGCACGTTTTCCCCCAGGAAAATTCTAGACACTTTTGTTCCTAGCATCAGGTTAAGAATGCTATTTCTTCAGAGTCAATTATAAATGCTTAAAAAAAAATTCCAGTTGATGTATGAAAATGTTATCTTACTTGGAGTTTTAATATGCAAATACAGAACTTTTAACATTAGTGATGACATTGCCTTAGGAGAGTCTGAAGAAAAACTAAGACTGCAATCATAAGGCAAGCAGATTACAACCCTGTGGAGGCTGGCAACCAAGGAGCAAGAGATCTGAGAATGTTCTTTCTAAATCCAACATCTTACGCAAGTCTTGTGGCTTAAAGTTATCTAGTGAAGATTAGTAAAGTGGATCCAATAATGAGCTTTCGTTAAAAAGTGGAAGATTTTAGTTGCAAGCTACATTTGAAAAAGAGCACATTTTATATACTAGAACTTTTAAAAAGTTTATTTCAGGTTGAAGAATTATATTTTCATAGTATTCTGGTATAATCATGCTACTTAAAGAAAGATTTTTTAACAAAGCCATATTCAATAGCACTGTACTGCTTCATAATCATGGTAGTGATAAATATCGTTTCACAGATGGGATTTGAATATTGTTTGTTCAAGTGATTATCATTTTAATATTCCTGAAATTCTTTCATTATATGACATGCACAAAAACCAGACTTTATCAATGTAATCAACTCTCATATCACTAGGTTAATATTTGTTGATTATTTTAATTTTCCTTTTAAAGGTTTTTCATTTCATTTTGATATTGCAAAATAACTAAAGGATATTGCAAGTGTTGCTAATGAATATAGAAACTTAGTATATGATAAAGGCTTCATGTCAAAGCAGTAGAGAAATTTAAAACAAAAAAGATGAATTCTTTTCTAAAAATAGTATGAGATCATTGCTTAGTAGTATAGAAAAAGATAAAATGAAAGCATAAAAATGGTAGAAGAATGCACGGATGCATTCCTCTATAAGCTAGGAATAGAAAAAGCTTTTCTTAAATATGGTTCAAAATCTAGGAACAATTTGAGGAAAGAAAAATAAAAGTGCTGACATTAAAAAATCATGTAAAAATGCCAGAGCAAATGAAACGACAAATGAAAAACTGGGAAAATATTTGTGAGTTATATTAGGCCAAATGGTTAATGTACCTAATGTATGAAGAGCACTCAAAAACAGAGAACATTGTAAGGTAAAGAGTGGAGAAGAGGCATGCACGAAGAGTTCGTTGGAAGACTAATACAAAGGGCCCTTAAAAATAAAGATGCTCAGTCTTACTCAAAAATAAGATAAATGCACATAAAAAATACTTTGTAATATTATTTATCACCTATCATCACCTTTCCATCACCTTTTGGTGGGGGAGAGGGTTTGACCACTCACTTGGTTGACAAGATTTGAAGAAACATTGCTGGTAGGAATCAAAACATTGATGAAATGAAAATATTGATAGGATGAAAAATAGCATAACACCTATACAAGAAAATCTAGCAAAATAGAACTGCATGAACATTAATTTTGTGTTTGACCTTAGTAGTGGGATAAAATTACCTTTTTATTAAATGCTGCTGTGTTCCTACTTAATAAAGTATAAAAGCTAATCTGAAGGGATCAAACTGCTTTAAAGTAACTTAATCCCTACAAGGCAAAAGCAGAGTGAAACAGACAAACCTAACTACCAAAGTGATTGCTTGACGACCCAGAAAGTATTTACTTCAAGTGAATTTAAAACACAGCAATCGGACTAGTGGGATAAGTCCTCAGGACAAAAGCAAAGTTAAGAAATCTTAGATTGTTTTGAGTAATATTAGTTGTAATAATATTGATATTGTTAATTTGAACCTATTATATATACACACAAGAACACCTAGACATACACATAGTTGAATAAAGGAAGTGAGGGATAATATTGGTATTTTATTGTAAATATATGTAAATAATCAAAGAAGTTAGAAATCTATAAATCTACATTTAAATTCAAAAAATTAATGTGAACATATTTTTTTCCCTCTGGAAAAAGCAAAAACATATTCCTAACTATGTCCATTGAAAAAGCCTAGAAATAATTACCCAGACCAGGAACAGTGAGCCCCTAGCACCCAGATTTTTTAAAGTAAATACCGTTTCTCACTAAAGTGAACTAAGACATTTGGAATAAGTAGCTGATTCAGGTGAGTCTGGAGCATTTTACATGAGAAATCACATGTGTTAACAAAGGTGGGACAAATTGGCATCAGAAAGAATAAAACCTGCAATGCGTGAAACATACACAAAATGTTAAATCTAAAAATTTATAATTTAATTGTTACTTTTGGAGAACGCTAAGGATTCAGCTTATTATTCTGAAAAGCAGTAAGCCAAGGGGAAGTACATAACAATTATTATGCCTTCACTTGATTTCCTCAATGTAATCAAACAGCTGAGTAGATAAATATATATATATATATAATTCCAGTTGTTAAGACGGATGTTATAATTAAATGAACACTTACTGTTTTTCCACTTGATAAAACTATTGGTTCTAGGGACTGTTCAGTGATAACTAATATGTTACATAAAAAATGGAGAAGTTTATAATGGATGGATCAGGCTGACATCACTGGAATTTAGTCATTTAATATCATGAAAGAAGAAGCCAGATTTTAATTGTCCCTTGGTGTGTTACAATAGAAGGTGCCATGGTGCCACCTATGAGATGCTCTTGCCAAAACTTTGGCCCTAAATCTCATCAAGTCCTTTAGCTGTAACTACACTTTATATAACACACAGAGGAGAGCGGGACATGCCAACTAAAACCATGATACTGCAATCCTCAAAACTCAGAATGTGGAATATTCCACAGGACCGACAATCTTGACTCTTCAACAAATAAATTACAGAAAAATAATAAATATGGAAACCTATTGATTAATACATCCTTAAAGACATAGCCAAATTCAATGGGTTGATCTTACTTGAGTTTTGATTTAAAACTATTATATATGCATATAATGATAGCTGGGCATATAGTTATGGTCAAAATGATAAGTCATAGATTTCAGACATTATAGATGTTGCAGAAAAGAAGACACAGACCCTGGCCCGAAGGAACTGAAAATCTTTTATAAATGGGAGTGAAAAGAGTCTGAGAGTGAAGCTTTTTCTATTAAGCGGGCTAATCTTCCATTGCATCCTCCACCACAGCACTTTATAAATCTTCTCTAGACCTGTGCCGTCCCTAATGTTATCTACTAGGCATATGTGGCTGTTAAGCCATTCGATGGAGCTAGTGTGACTGAAAAAACACATTTTTTATTTTTATTAATTTAAATTCCAAAATCAGTGCTCATTTAAGTTATTTGAAATATTTTAAGTATAATTGGAACAGCCTGAGTCGGCAAATCTACTTTTCAACTGCAAATTTTATGAAATCTTAATACAGCTCATGTATTTCTAAGGAAAATTTAGTGTCCAAATTAAGATGTGCCATAATTATGAAATAGACACCAGATTTTGAAGGTTTGGTATAAGGTAAATTTTGTGAAATAGCTCACTCATTATTTTTATATTGATTACATATTTAAATGATAATTTTTATATACCAATTAAGTACAAGTATTAACTTCATTTCTTTTTTACTATATTAATGTTGCTATCAGAAACTTTAAAATTATAAATGTGTGATTTATAATTTTAAATGATAAATGTATAATTTAGCATTTTAAATTATAAAATTTAAAATGATAAATGTATAATTTAGCATTTTAAATTATAAAATTTAAAATTTGGATCTTTTCTTTTTTCCAGTATTTATTGAGTGTTTACTATATGTCAAGTTCTATTTAAAGATGAAGAGACTACCGTTTCTGCCCTCAAGGAGCTTAAAGTCTAGTGGGTGAGGGAGACATTTAATTAAACATTACCACTTATTCTGATAAATGCTAGAGCAGCACTGTCCAACAGAAACATAATGCCCAACGCATTATAATTTTAAAATCTGAGTTATCATATGACTCGAATGGTGCAGTATCTTCTTTCCAAAGATGCTGCAGATGTCCCAGACCACACTGCTGCTTCTCCAACAGGCACCCTCTGCCAAGCACACTGACTTGGCCAGAAGTCCTGGGTATACACCCCACCCATGCTGCCCTTTTTGTACTGAGTTTTCTCTTCTCTTCTTGACTTAGAAGAAATGTTCTTGGGGAATAGGATATGGCTTCAAATGAATCTTGATAATATTATGCCTCCAAGATTTAGGTATATTTCCCACTCCGCAGCATAATTTAGTCTGTCTTGAGTGATGCATCCATGTGTCTATCATCTATATACATATCTATCTATCTATCTGCATAGCTTCTCTGTTCCTACCATAAGTTATGCTCATCTTTCTCTCTGCCTTAGTTCATGCTGCTTCCCTTACCTGAAAGCCATTTTCTCACCTTTATTCTAATCCACCATTTTATGAGTGTTTTGTAGTAGGACTATTGTTCTCCCTTTTCCCTAAACTCCCAGCTAGCTTCTATGGAAATTGTGACGTACTTTTCTGCAACTAACCACTTAATTTATTTTCTTTTGCAAAGTAATAATAGTAATTGTATATTTATTTCTTCAGACCCCTCTTTTGAGGCTTTTTGCCTCTCTTCATGACTTCTTCATGAAGTCTAATCGATTCCCTATATCGGAGCTTTGCAGAGTGCTGGAGCAGCATCAGTCCTTTTAAACAGAGGTTTGGCTGCCATCGCGCAGGGCCAGGACACAGGCCAGGAAAGTAAGGTGCTTAGGATGCGCACTTCACGGCATCACAGGGTTGTTCAAGTGCTGATGTTGAGCCACAAATAGTCTAATATTGCTGAAAACTTAGGGATAAGGATGTGGAATAGTGAGAGGTCAGACTGGACAGGCAGGTGAGGGCCTGACCATGGGCAGCCTTCTATGTCCTGGAATGCAGTCAGACTCTATCCTCAAAGCAAAGTGGAGCCGAGTGCAGTGTGAATCAGGAGAGAGACGTGATTCCAGATGGGCATGTTAGAATGACTGACTTCATATCAGCCTTAGAGAATCATCTGGAAAGGCAAGAGACCAAAGACAGAAAACAGTTTAGACTGTGTCATCCATGGTGGTAGCGGTGAAAATAGAAGAGAAAATTATTCAAGATAACAACGGTGAGGACTTGAGAGGATGAGGAAGGAATCAAGGCAAGGAGATCAAGGAGACCCCCCATCTCTACTCGGCCTCCTGGGATGATGAAAATCCCATCCACCAAGATGGGTCTTTCACAAGGCTGCTGAGGTTACAGCTGTGTCTGGAAGACCTAAAGACTATGAGTGTGAAAATGAGGTGGATGGCAATAGATTTGAAGAGAATAGTTCCTAGACACATTCGAAATAATGAGGAAAAAAATCCCTTTTCTGGTGATTTTGATAGACAGCCAGATTTGGGAACCATGAAAAACCTTATAACTTGTCTACTTGGTACAACACACTTAAAAATTCTGACACTACGAATACTTCCCTGAGAACCAAAAAGTTGACAAGAGACTCTCACAGGTCCCCCCAAACGATCACCCTGTGTGCACTGCCTGCCTGCTGCTAAGTCGTTACCCAGTTGGCAGCTATCAAGGCAGTCATAAGAATGAGCTCCATAAAACTCAGCTGAGAACTATGAAACTGGATGTGAGGGCTTTTAGGAAGCAAGGGAGAAACAGCAGCACTTGGACAAACTATGGAGATGGAAGAACTTTTGGAGATGAATACAGTTCCCTGTGAAGAAGAGCTCCTACAATTAGTCATGTTAAATTGCCAAGGTACATTATCAGCATGAGCCACAGCTGCCCCATCTCAGTGCCAGGGAATGTTATTTTTACTCTTACAGTTACAGCAAGACTCTAATTACTGAAACTGCTGATGTCACCTTAATTACAGTTTTATTTAATGATCACATTGGGCACTGCCGTATGATGTGGAATTTTTTTAAATAAAATACGGCAGAGAAGTAGAGGAGGAGAAATTAGCTCTCAATGTATTATCATTCAGCTCATTGGGGGGCAGACACTTAAGAGAAGTTATGGCAGAAAGAACTCCCATTCACAGAGAATGTTGTTGGAATTTAGCATTTGTTGTTTAAGAGATAAGAAAATAGCACACTTTTTAAATGCAAGCTCATGCTTTTCCAGCCAGTCATTACTGGAAATAATTATTCATACCTGTATTTCTCAGTATAGAGAAACCTGTTAGAAACACAACCATATTAGAAAGTTCTTACATGTGTTGACAATTTGCAAAATTTTTGAATGCCTACTGAATAACAGAACCAGGCAGACTCCATGAGCTTGCAATGTAATCATAGGAATAAGTGACAAAGACATACATTAACTGCACATAAACAGCTGGGCACTAAACAATCGCAGAAATGGTGTGAGTGACTAGCATGATTCTAGGCAGATGTGATTAATGAAAATCATAAAAGGCTCAATATGGAATCCACCTTAAAAAGTATCTCTTTCAAGTCCTTCATTCTATTGGCAACAAGAGTGAGAAACACAGAGGTTAGGGCACAATAAACTAGTGACAGACCTGACAATGTAATCCAGGGACTCTGGGTGTCAGGGTTGGGAGGGTCCAATCTTAAGCAGTCATCAGAAGAAGAAAATGGAAGGAGAGTATGTGTGTGTGCACGCACATGCACGCACCTTTTTGTTTGTGATAGAGGTGGCAAATACAGGGATATCTATATGAAGATACTATCTCCAACACTCCCAGGGACAGAGGCTAGCAAGTGAACATGGTGTGATTTGTTACATAAATAGAGAACAACACAAAGGATGGGAGAAAACCTCGGGAACTGGACAATGGGAGAAGTGGTGAACAACATACGAACAACTACATTCCTGAATTTCAAGAGATAATTGGAAGCCATTTCAAAATTACAAAGAAAAAGTGCTTTGCATGATCAAAACTTATCTTGTTGACAAATCTTGCTCCTGCAAGTAGGACAGATTAAAGGTGGAAAAATCTGGCGCCGTGAGAAAGCCAGAAATAGGACTGTCGCTGTGAACTGGACATATGGTTGGGAAACAGGAATCCCATAAGGATTTTCATGAAAAAATAAATGAGCGACTCTGAAGATTTTACTCAATATACAAGGATGAAGGAATTTTTTTTTAATCTCAGAACACAAGTTGGTAAGCTAAATAAAATACTAGTGGTATAAATTTGGATTTTAGAAAGTTCTTACATGTGCTGACAATTTGTAAAATTTTTGAATGCCTATTGAATAACTGAACCAGGCAGACTCAATATTTTCTTTTAGATGGCAGTGAGTCTCCCAGGTAAGGATATAACATAAAGGGAGCAAAATATCCAATTATAACATTAATTGGTCAGGGCCAGACACAGAGAGATTGCCATATTTTGAATATAACAATTACCTTCAAATGCTTGAATTCCTAAACCTATTAAAAATATAGACTATCAAAGCTTAACTTGGTCAATTTTTTTGAAAGACTATTTTGGTCAAAATACAGTTTATTTTATACCCATAGCTTTTAAAAATTGGAAAATAATAAGAGCTTTTCCTATGCTACTCGGATACTGTAGAATTGTCCTCAAGATTATCAGAAATCGCCTGTAGCTCCATGAGGCTAATGTTGCTCTTTATGGGACGTAAAGCTGCGTTAGCATCAGGCTTATTGCAGAAGGCAGCTTGAAGAGACATATTTGCCCTGCTTAAGCCTTTAAAAACTTACAAAAATAGCAAGTGCATCTCATCTGGCTCTACTGAAATAACATTCCTGAAAAGAAAAAGCATTTCAACAAGCCTGAAAAACAAATGCCTCCCCAGAGATCAGGCTGCTCTTTGTAGAGAAGACTTTTTGTCAAAGCTTTTGGGGAGTTTTATGTAGAACCAGATGGGGCAAATTTTTTCCTTTTATTGCCTTCACCTCTAATTGATGGGTATCCAGAGAGAACCTGATTCATAAAGTGCAGGAAACCATCTTCGTCTACACTCTGAGTTCTTTGCAAGAGGTTTATTTTCAGGAAGTCTAGTCCATTGACAAGAGTACAATCAATGCGATTAAAATGAACAAATCGCTTTGCAAATCACCACCTCTAATTTCCACAATGAGCCTCTTAAAATCCGTGAATGCTTTTATGGCCTTCTACTTTTCTCTAAGGAATTCAAATTGCTAAAAATTCATGAAAGTGTAGATAAGTTGGAGATAAATCCAACCTTTAGGATCAATGTATGAAACTACTCTTAAAATCCAATCTTTGTCCCCAGTTCTTACCTTTGGGAGCAAACTATTTCAAATTATTACTGAACAGGATTGCCTGATTTGTGCTTCGCTTTATCCCTGTTGTTCAAGTCAACCCTCAAGGAAGTATCAATAACTATCAAGGAAACCTCCAAGTTAACATAGAAATACACACACACACACACACACACACACACACACACACACGTGGCAAATGCTGTCTGCACCTAGGACATGACCTCTTTTTTTAAATCTAAGAACACAAGTTGGTAAGTCAAATAAAATGCTAATGCTATAAATTTGGATTTTAGAATAAGAAAATAAACTCTAAATTTAACTTTCTTTTACGTGGCAGTGGATCTCCCGGGTAAGGGTATAATATAAAGATGGCAGCACATGGCAAAATTGTCCTATTGACTCTGCAGCCCTTACATGGAAGACCAAATGAAAGTTCTGGGAAAGAAGGATGAAAAGGAATTTCAGGATAAATGTCTCATCCCCATTTTCCCTGGGTTGGATAATTCTGAGATGTGTCATTGAATCTCAGTGTTTCTGCACAGGTTCAGCTTCTATATCCTAGTGGCAAGCCACTTCATAAACACTGCCTTTATTGGCTTCCTGAATGTCCCTGCCTCTCTTCCCCTTATCCCTGTCAATGCTCCCTGGAATTACCTTCCAAATAAAGTACTTGGACTTAAGGTCTGCTTTGGGTAAACTAAAATTGTTACAATGTTTGTCCATGGAAGCCTGGGTAGGGAAGAAACAGATCAGGGAATACAGAACCTGCTCCACCCCTAATCGCTCCTCTGATAACGGCATCCTGAATAGGCAAAAAGCAATCCAGCATGTTATAGGGCATTATCACATGTGCTCTCCTAAGAACTTTCTCCCTTATCTGCAAAGACAATTCTGGTGGACATAGCGGGATGCTATGACATGTATTTCCTTTATCCCTTCCTTCCATTTTTTGTCCAGCTGTCACAAGTAAACAAAAGCAGGCCATAAGTGTTCTCAAGTACATCAAAGCCAAGTATTGTGCATGGTAGTAGAAAATATTTTCTTTGAAACACAGTATAAACTTCAGGTTTGGTCCTCAGATTATTCATATCTTCCTGGAACCTGCCTTATTTCATTTTCATAGAAACTCATCTGTAAATAAGAGAATTGGAAATTTGAGAACTTGGCCTGGCATGGCGGCTGATGCCTATAATCCCAACACTTTGGGAGGCCGAGATAGGCAGATCGCTGGAGCCCCGGAGTTTGAGATGAGCCTGGGCAACGTGGCAAAATTCCATCTCTACAAAAAATAAAAAATTAGCCAGACATGGTGGCACATGCCTGTAGTCCCAGCTACTCAGGGGGCTGAGGTGGGAGAATGGCTTGAAGCCCAGGCAGCGGAGGTTGCAGTGAGCCAAGATCGTGCCCCTGCACTCCAGCTTGGGCAACAGAGACCCTGTCTCAAAAAAAAAAAAAAAACAAAAAGAAATTTGAAAATTTACATTAGTTGCCATTTTATATTTGTATAAATCAAGTGAAATTTCTATAAAGTCTAGGCTGAGGCAAACATTTTCAAAATCTATATACGCTACCAGAAGTTAACATGAAATGGGAAATCTCTTCAAACCAAAGTCTTCCTTAGACAGGTACTTTTTTTGGAGCATTTTTTGCCATCACTGTCTGGAGATTTACGATTTATCAGGAAAACTAGACTGCCCATAGTTGCCCATGGATACACTGGACAGTGGGGTAATTTCAATCCTAATAACTGATGAGGTGCTTGTCCCTCAGCAACAGGCTTGGTAGCTCCCAGCTATGACTTCCTTCTTCCAACTCTTTTCCCCTCTGGCTGAACTTCAAAATCAAAGTGAAATTCATCTGCTTAATGTAATACGTGCTTTTCTCAATTCATTTATCAATGTTTGGCTGATTTCTTTCCAAGAGGCAGATACTTGGGCATAAATATTTTCTGTTCTATATGTAATAGGTAGCCCTGGGTAACTTTCATCAGGGATGGCATTAAGCTTTGCGAAATGATGGACTGTTTTCCTTCACATTACCTTCCTCCAGGTAAACTACTCTGTAGATTAGTAACTGGTTTCTCTTGATTTATTTTTGAAGGTTACTCCATATTCCTTTACCCAGTACTTTTCTATGAATTATGCATGCTGCTAAAGTCCAACACCCAGCAAAGGCAGTAGACTATAATTTCTTCTCTTGTAATTTACATCATACCACCATAAATGACTTAAGCTTCTAAATTTTTCATTCAGAAGATACAGCTTGATACTAAAGTGGAAGGTTTTCAGGCCATCCAATAATGCTTCAGTTGAGTACCATTAATTTTATTTTGAATTTGATATTTCTATGTTTTAATTATAAACCTTATCTACATACTGAAACATAAACATATAGAACCTACATTGACCCCCAAATATAAAACATCTGAAATATGAGCATTTCCTTTTTCTTTTCTGAGCAATAAGGTGAGTTGAGAATCAACAGAAGAGACGTGAATGGGAAAAAAAAGATAATATCTCTAGGATTTAAGTTATTTTTATCTTTAATTACCACAAATTACCCTGGATTGTTTCTCAAGCCTTACATAAATATCACTTTTTTGGCTTTTATTCTTTTTAATGAGGTTCAGAATTTTCTAATTTTAGTGCAATGAACACATACTACTCTCACATAGCAAATATTAAGGAAAATCTTTAAAAGTAAAATACATTTAAGAACAACAGCAACAACTTCCCAAGAAAAGCTTTAATTCGGGCTTCAATTCTACCTCTCATCCCATTTCTCTTTCCTTAAAATTTTTGAACATTGATAGGAATAATTGTTAAAAGTTGAAAGGACACAAAGGCATAAGAATGATAAAATGGACTTAGGGGACTTGGGGGGAAGAGTGGGAGGAGGGTAAGGGATAAAAGACAAGAAATATGGTGTAGTGTATACTGCTCGGGTGATGGGTGCACCAGGTTCTCACAAATCTCCACTAAAGAACTTAGTCATGTAACCAGTACCATCTGTACCCCAATAACTTATGGAAAAAAAATTTTTTTAAAAAGGATCAGAATATAAAAGTTCTGGAAGATAAGTTTTTTTTGTTTGTTTGTTCGTTTTTAAGAAATAAAATAGTATGGGATGGAGAGCGCCTCAAGAGTTCACAGCAGACCATCTCTTTTACTGATGTGCAGGACAGGCCTAGCTAGGGAATTAGGTGTGAGTTCAGATCCCAAACAAGACACCAAGCTAAGTTACAGGGGGAATGTTGGGAGGATTCAAGGAAGAACTCAGAGTGGCTAGAATGTTTATTTAGAGAACCACAGAAATTATCTGACAAACTGGGTAAACCACTTGGCATTTTTTGTTTAACTTTTTCCCTTTTATTGCTTCAATGAACCATGTTTTAGCCTGTACTTGTTATTCTCCATGTTCTTCTTCTGTCCGTGGAACTTTCTCCTTTAGTTTTAAAAACATGGCTGGGCACGGTGGCTTACGCCTGTAATCCCAGCACTTCGGGAGGCCGAGACAGGTGGATCACGAGGTCAGGAGATTGAGACCATCCTGGCTAACACGGTGAAACCCTGTGTCTACTAAAAAATACAAAAAATTAGCCGGGTGTGGTGGCAGGTGCCTGTAGTCCCAGCTACTCGGAGGCTGAGGCGGGAGAATGGCATGAACTCGGGAGGCGGAGCTTGCAGTGAGCCAAGATCGTGCCACTGGACCTCAGCCTGTGTGACAGAGCGAGACTCCGTCTCAAAAAAATAATAATAAATAAAATTGCAGAAGTCTGGGTTGGTTTTATTTTTGCTGGTTTTTTACTCCTCTTGAAGAGTGAGGTTTAACGAGAGCACTGCATTCTTGAATAAAGCAAATGGGCCAGGCTCAGTGGCTCACACAGATAATCCCAGCACTTCGGGAGGCTGTGGCAGGAGGATCACTTGAGCCCAGGAGTTCAAGACCAGCCTGGACACCACACTGAAACCTTGTTTCTACAAAAAATATAAAATTAACTGGGCGTGGTGGCGCGTGCCTGTAGTCCCGGCCAACATGCAAAGATTGCTTGAGCCTGGATGTTCAAGGCTGCAGTGAGCTATAATCTTACCCCCGGACTCCAGCCTGAGTGATAGAGACTCTCCTTAAAAAGTAAAATAAATAAAAATATTAATAAAACAAGTGAAGATGACAGTTCAATGTACATTCAATCTTTAGTAATTGCTAAAATATCTTTGCATCCATCTATAAAAAGAGATAAATCTTTCCATAATTCATCAGAGAGTAGTGGGTTTTAGTAACTGTGTAGTATAACATGTAACTCGTTTGCTCCATGAAGCACTAACTTCCATATGAGTAATTTTTTTTATGTGTGTTTGTGTATGTGTACATGTGTTGGGAGAAAGTCTAGACTCCTTACCCACAAAAAGAAAGGGAATTCCAGGAAAAGTTTAACTTATCTAGGAAGAGAAGAAAACTAATGCAAATCTTGCTGTTAACTTAATGCATCACAAAAATGACTTCACCTAAATGTTTTGTGCCATATTTTGTAGCATCTGTAGTATGATTATAATAATAACCTTCTTAGAGAAGGAAATCTTTTTTCCAAAAATTACACTGCCCTCAATCACGAATATTGCTTCAAAATTCATATTTACATTCTGTTTTATAAGGTTATTTTTCTAAATACTTTTTCAACCCAAATGTCATGCAAATGTTTTGAAATCATCACAACGGAAGGCATAATGTTCAACTCTGTAAGAAGGCAACATTCCTTTGTAGATGTTGCTTTATTACTTTTTCTTTTTGATACTTACGTTCACAAATTTTTAAAATGCAGTATCTCCTAAAAAATCATATTTAAATGACGTTTGATTTAGCAATATATTTGAGTGGAATGCTTGCATTTTTTTTACTCACTTATAGGAAGACACACATGTGGCTTTGTGGACAAAGACTAACTTCGTCTAAATTCTACATAAATTATGCATTTCCAATAAATCAAAATTTTCTCCTTTTTTTCATTTTTTGTTGAAAACATTCCACTTTTTATAATACATTTTTATATTATTACAATTAAAGGGTTTGAACTACAATTACAAAGTTGCAGAAGAATATGATCATTCAAGAGCTTGATTAATTTTTGTTTTTTAAGTGGTTTTTTGTCTTAGAGGACTTCATAATTAATTTTCAATTCAAGTGGTATTCTTTGGAGGCATCACCCAAAGATTACAAAATGTTATTTCTCTATTTCATAGCCATTAAGGAAATATTTGGAATTTTGAATGAGTCACTACAAAGAGAACAGTTGTGAATCACTGCTGACCCTCAGGAAATGAATGAGGCTGGTTGTAGAAAGCTTCATGCGGATAGAATTTAAAGATTACTTTCTTATTTTCCAGGTTATAGAAATGCTCTTTAAGACCAACTGGAGATGTCAGTATGACTCATGTATATTTTACAGACGTCAATTTGATATAGAAATCAAGTTGACATAGAAGTCAATTATACACTCATACATACACACGCAGGTGTGTGTGGGTGTGTATCTTTTATTACTTACAAAAAGCTATTTATGAAAGTTTACTTTCATAAAAAGACAAAGTCAGGTTCCTTTGCCACCACAGACAATGTCGTAAAATGAATCCTGTCATTTTAGCAGACTGTATAATGTTTTCATAACATTGTAGTTAAAGATGCAGGCTTTGGTACAGCCATATGATGGATACCACCCAGAAATAGAAGAGGAGGGGATGCTTGATTTAGGCAACAACATGGATGGTTCTTACATGCACTTTTCTAAATGAAAGACACCAAATTCAAATGGCTGTACACTGTATGATACACTTCATGTGACATTATGGGAAAGGCAAGCTATAGGAAAGGTAAACTTACCGACATCTGTGGTTCTCAAAGGTTGTTTGCATCTCGAGGGAGCAGGAGCTGTCTAAAGAGTGGCCACACGGCCGGGCGCGGTGGCTCATGCCTGTAATCCCAGCACTTTTGAGAGGCCGAGGCGGGCGGATCACAAGGTCAGGAGATGGAGACCATCCTGGCTAACACGGTGAAATCCTGTGTCTACTAAAAATACAAAAAAAATTAGCTGGGCGTGGTGGTCGGCGCCTGTAATCCCAGCTACTTGGGAGGCTGAGGCAGGAGAATGATGTGAACCCGACAGGCGGAGCTTGCAGTGAGCCGAGATGGCGCCACTGCACTGCAGCCTGGGCAACAGACTCCATCTCCAAAAAAAAAAAAGAGTGGCCACACCAGGGAATTTTTAGGGTGATGGAATTGTTCTATGTGGTACTTTGATGCATGTTTGATGCATTTTTACACTACAAGGATAAACTTAACCATATGCAAATGTTTATTACAGTTTTTGATAGCTTTACTGAGGCATAATTGACAAAAAGAACTGTGCATATTTCACCATATACAAACATTGACTCAAGATAGATTAAAGAAGAAAGCCTAGGAAACACCATTCTGGACATCAGCCTTTGGAAAGAATGTATGACTAAATCCTCAAAAGCAATGGCAACAAACCAAAAATTGGCAAGTAGGACCTAATTAAACTAAAGAGCTTCTGCACAGCGAAAGAAACTATAAACAGAGTAAACAGACAACCTAGAGAACAGGAGAAAATATTCACAAACTATGCATACGAAAAGTTCTTATTTCCAGAATCTATAAGGAACTTTAACAATTGAACAGCGGTAAATAAAGAACTCCATTAAAAACTGAACAAAGGCACAGATGGATATTTCTCAAAAGAAGACATATGAGTGGCCAACACACATATGAAAAAACGCTCCACATCGCTAACGTTAGAGAAGTGAAAATCAAAACCACAATGAGATACCATCTCAGAATAGTCAGAATAGCTATTATTAAAAAGTCAAAAAACAACAGATGCTGGCACAGCTGTGGAGAAAAGGGAACACGTATACACTGTTTGTAGGAATATAAATTAGTTCAACCACTGTGGAAAGCAGTTTGAACATCTCTCAATAAACTTACAACAGACCTACCATTTGACCCAGCAATCCCATTACTGGGTATATATCCAAAAGAAATTGTTCTACCAAAAGAACACATGCACTCATATGTTCATCACATCACTATTCATAATAGCAAAGTGGAATCAACCTAGGTGCCTATCAGCTGTGGATTGGATAGAGGAAATGTGGTACATATATACCATGGAATACTATGCAGCCATAAAAAAGAAGAAAATTATGCCCTCTGCAGCAACTTGGCTGCAGTTGGAGGCCATTATCTTAAATTAACACAGGATCAGAAAACCAAATACCACATGTTCTCATTTATGAGTAGGAGCTAAACATTGGTTACTCCTGGACATAAAGATGGTAACAGTAAACACTGGGGACCACTGCAGGGGAGGGAAGAAGGAGGACAGGGGTTGAAAAACTACCTATTGGGTACAATGCTCAATACCTGAGTGACTGGATCAGTTGTACTCTAAACCTCAGCATCACACAATATACCCAGGTAAAAAACCTGCACATGTACCTCCTGAATCTAAAATAAACATTGAAATTATTAAAAATAACCTCGAGGACAGATATTCTTTTGCTCTACTTACCTCTGTAGGCAACCTAATGTTTTTGTAAAGAAAATACTTGATGCTTATGTAGAATAAATGAATAAATACAAGATGTGAAGTATTCAAATTACTTAGCCCTTTAATGAAAATGTTATGTGAATTTGAGAAATAAATGATTCTTTAAATCTGAGACTTCACTTAAGCCAAAATAATAATAGCTACAATCATTTATAGGTAATTCATTTATAATTCAACATAAAATTTTCATTTTTTAACTTTTAAGTTCAGGCGTACACGTGCAAGTTTGCTGTATGGGTAAACTCCTGCAATGGGGGTTCACTGTAAAGTTATTTTGTCTCCCAAGTATTAAACCTAGTACTCATTAGTTATTTTTCCTGATCAACTCCCTGATCCCACCTTCCACTCTCCAGTAGGCCCCAGTGTCTTTTGTTCCTTTCTTTGTGTCCATGTGTTCTCATCATTTAGCTCCCACTTATAAGTGAGAACATGTAGTATTTCGTTTTCTGTTCCTGCATAATTTGCTAAGGATAATAGCCTCCAGCTCCATTCATGTTCCTGCAAAGGACATGATCTTGTTCTTTTTTATGGCTGCATAGTATTCCATGGCATGTGTGTACCACATTTTCTTTATCCAGTCTACCATTGATGGGCATTTAGGTTGATTCCCTATTTTTGCTTTGGTGAATAGTGCTGCAATGAACATATGAATGAATGCGTGTGTATTTATGATAGAACAATCTATATTCCTTTGGGTATATACATAGTAATGGGATTGCTGGGTTGAATGGCAGTTCTGTTTTTAGGTCTTTGAGGAATCGCCACACTGCTTTCCACAATGGTTGAACTAATTTACACTCTCACCAACCATATATAAGGATTCCTTTTTCTCCCCAAATAAAATTTTCTTATGTGTAGTTTTATCCTCACAAATAGAGTAGCCATGTGTCTTGGTTTATCCTTGCTCTTCCAGCATACTCTTTGATCCTATCTGGTTTGGCCAACATTTGTCCTGGATTTTCCATATTTTAATCAAGTTTTACTTTAATACTTGCACTAACCTAAGCTAAGCTGGGTTTGGTAGGTCAGTATTGTCTTTTCAGCTTCTTGCAGAACCTACAAAGGAAGTGTCTGAGTCACAGGTGCAGGGAAACAGAGTGCTTATTGAAACGTGGTTAAATCCACAAGACAACTAACTGGCTGTGGCCTCTCTCTCTTTTCCAGGCGCTTTACAGACACCAGGTAATTAACACCTCCCTTTCAAGGACTGCATGCAGGGCACTCCCTGATAAAATTAAGGCTCTGTGACAGGAGCAGGTAGGGACAGCAACCCCATCAGCTCTTGGACAGTGGTGGGAGGAGGGCACAACGCTCTGCCCCTGCTGGTCACTTGGTGTACCTGACTGCTGTCTGTGTTGGGAGGAGCTCAAAGCAGCTGGGCTACCAGGCAGGGGAGCAGAGGGGAACATGAGAATGACAGGTTAGGAAATTACAAGTTAAGTATGTGAAATAAGTGTGACAAGACATAAAAGCTTGAATCCTCCTGCTTCCAAGGTTTTATCATTTATTGTGTGTGCAAATGTCTTTTGTTACTTGGGTATTTTAATGGGTTTTTGTTTTGTTATGAAATAAATCTTTGACACCAATGAGCTTAAAAATACACATTTAATTTTTAAAACCAAGAAGTCTGATGATGCATGTGTACAGTATCTACACTTCATCAACCACAGGAAAACCAAGAGATGCAAACTTGCTAAGAAGTAACTATTACAAAGTCAGTTGTTATTTAGAGAAGACAGTTGTCCAAAGTGACAGTCCTCATTCAGTTGCAGAAAGTGCTGAATGTTTCATTTAGATCAAGTAACCGTTTTACTAAATTAGTTTTGCTTAGTTTTGTTTCCAAATTTTTTGCATACACATAAAAAGTGAAGCGTTTGCTGTTAATGTTAGTTCTATTTGCCAAATAATAGAAGTAGTACAGTAGCAATGGTAGCAACAATCCCTTAAATTGAAATGATGCCATTTTCTATGAGGGCTATCACATATTTGTAATGCAAAATTACTTGTTACTATATTTCAGTAAATATTCTATTTTTCCATCCAGTTATTGAAATGAAATTTAAGCTTGGGGAAGTTTATTCAGGTGGAAGCTATTTGTCATTGTTGCAAATAGTTATAAATTCATTAAAATTCATTTTTAAGAAAACATTTTGATTTTGTAGCAATAATGCAGACAGAAATTTTAGTGGAGCACGGTATTTTGGTAAAAGCCACGTTCTTAATAAATTAAGAAATATTAAGATGAGAAATGTACTTAAATTTGGCCATGTGGTACATATCATTTATCCATGGCAACCTAACAAGCTGAAGCTTTAGCAGTTTTGGAAATTTTCAAGAACTTGCAATTATCGATGCAAATTTTACAAAGAGAAGAATCACCTTCACAAAATAAAAGACCCAAAATTATTGACAGATGAGAGCTAAAATGGTGTATGAGATTTAGTTCTGTACTTCTATAATTGTGTTTGAGAATATTGCAAGTTCCTATTTATAACTGGATAAATTTTATATTCTGTGCTGGAACTATATTGAGAAAGCCTATAATTTGGTGAACTATGTGAGTTTGACAAAATATTCAAAATAATCACGAGTAGAAGCAACTTGTTGACAAGTTTTGTCTGTAAACATATTTGACCAACAAACAACAGTACCTTATATAAGGGCAAAAAGCCAGTGCCTATGAAAATATTTGGGCTGAAATATTTATATGCTTCAATTGTGAAACAAATAAACTTGAGGATATTTCCCGTTTAGCATGATTAGCTCTGATTTTACCTGGTGATCAGGCATGTAAATATTTTCAAGTGTTTTCCTAAGATTTCAAAATATTGTGGTTTATGTAAAAGAGGCATTTGAACAATTAAATACAATTTTGAAGCAAAATGCAGGCACTTTTTAAAAAGTGAAAATAATTTTTAGAAACAAGAATTTAGGAAATAACAATAGACATCATTAAGGAGATAGGTGAGAAACTGACAGAAATACATGAATACAAACCAAGAAACATTATCCTACTTAGCCTTTTTCTAAATATTCAAACAGCCAACATACAGGATTTTTGTTTAATGTGCATCAATTAAACGATGTGTTATTCTTGGTTTTATAGATACTGTTTTAAGAAAATAGTTTCAATATAAAACTGTATTACAGATCCAATATAATGACCTAATAGTATTATTGACTGATAAACTATCGGTCATTATATTGGCCTAATTTGAGACATTTAACTGTTTTAAATTTTTACTTCAAAGAGTTTTATCCAAAAAGTTTGGATGATAAATTACAAGAAGAATAAAAACCCTGTGAGGTAACTGTACAGCAGATATTGTTTATGTGTGTGATTTGCTTAAAGTCACACAGCCACAACATGAAAGGTCTGGGACTGGAGCCAAGTCCTTGGAGAAGGATTGAGTAAGAATCTACAAACTAAAGAGCAGCATTCCAAGTTCAAGAAACATATGCATTGTTCTCAACATGCTTCATCTAGTTAGAATACAAAATAAAGGAAAGGGGGGGAAAAAGAACCGCAGAAGTCTTTGAGAGGTCCAAAATACTAAATTTTAAATTAAGGATGCAATGATATGTAAAATAACATAGTGCGGACCAAAAAAGGTATAGAGGAAGGCTACTGTTGGGAAGAATTCTGAACCATGTTTTGGAAAGGGAGGAGAGAGGGGTCCATACCAGAGATCTGGGCTGGAGCACATTGGCTTGGTGGGTGACTGTGTAGATGCATAAATCAGAATCAGCACAATGCTTATAGGACTGGAGGGTTTCTACTGGCCAGAAGATAGGAGCTTTAAGTGTTCAGTTTGAGATTCGTAAACAGAATGCTAGATTTTAAAGGTTACATTAGAAATGCTGGGTAAAATGGGTCTACTACAATCTATTTAAGCAGAAAAAAAAGACGTAATACAATTTGCTATACTGAAATATAATTTACTATGTAAATTATATTTGGCAGTCATTTATTCATTAATACATTCAATAAACATCTACCAGATGTGTACCATGTACCAGGAACTGCTCTATGCAGTGAGGAGAGAACAATAGATGAGAGACAAAGATCCTGCCCTCATGGAAGACTAGTAGAGAAAACAAATGATAATTTATATAAATCATAGATTACAATATAATATAGAAGTACAAGGAAGAAACACAAAGCATGGCATGGGGATTACAGCAACAGAGTGCAACTTTAGATGAGACGACCAGGGAATAAAGCTAGTGCTTACATAGTTATTATTCTATATACTGAAACATTTAATCCTCGCAAAAACAGTATGTGATAGGTGTGCAAGTTTAGTCATTTATCCAAGGCTACGTGACTAGAAAGTGGTGCCATTATTTCAAATTTAGACCGTGTGGCTTGAGTCCAAGTTCCTAATCATCATGTTAATACTGTTCCATGACTTTGAGGTAGTGACTTTGAGCTGAGACCTGAATTAAGCAAGAGAGTCAGCCATGTGATTATCTGAAGGAAGATTGCTTCAGAGGGAACAAAGGGTGCAAAACCCTGATCAAGAGTGTGCTTGACATGTCCAAGAAACACCAAAATTGTATGATGTGGCTGAAACTGAGTTAGTTAAGTAGGAAATTGAGAGGAAAATACAGTCATATGATTAGGACATTGTGGTCCACTGAAAGGAGAATAGATGGTAGCTGTCTAAGTGTGGAAGCAGAAACATGTCACCGTCTATGTGAGAGGTGGTGCTGGCTTGGATTAAGGTATTGATGATTGTTACGTTCTTTTTGACGTGTCAACTTGGCTACAGTCTCCAGTTACTCAATCAAACACAAATCTAGGTGTTCCCGTGAAGGTGTTTTGTAGATGTGGTTAAAGTTCGTAATCTGTTAAATTTGAGTAACACAGATTTTTCTAGATAATCTGTGTGGCCTTATCTAATCAGTTGAAGAGTCTGAAGATCAGAGATGAGGCTTCCTGAAGAAGAGAAAAATAGCACCATGTAGAGGAGTTTCAGTTCTTCCTAATGGTCTGCCCTACAGATTTCCAACTTGCCAGTTCAGTCCCCACAATCACATAAAGCAATTCCTTGCAATAAACCTTTTAAAGAATATTTCCTGTTATGTGGTAAAGGGGTAGACACTGTTAATATTCTCAGGATATATCAAAAGTGGTATTAAATATTGGACGTGAATGAGAATGAGAGAAAGAAGTGCTTGCCCTGTCAACAATACTACATTTTAATTCTTCCCCCATTGATGTCAGAAAACAATGGAGAAATCAGTTTGATAAGAAGAGTAGAAAGTACTTCATAGTCAACGTTCATTGTGGAATAAATCTAGTTATCTTTTGTGAATGCCCATATGATACATATGTGTGTATGTATATATAAAATACCATATCTGTATATAATATAGATGTATATAATATACATATATAGAGAAAATGCTATATGGATGTATAGTATATATGTACTATATATATTATATATGTTTATATAAAAACACAAAACTATTTTCATTTTACACGTATGCCAAATATGAACAGGTTATTTCTGGGTAGTTTTGTAGGTTCATTCCATTCAGTTGTTAAATATTTATTAAGTGCCTTTATTGTCTGAACATGAAATGCTAAGGGCAAACAGGAGTGAATATGATGGGTTTTTAAAAATTCTTTTTTATTATACTTTAAGCTCTGGGATACATATGCAGAACGTGCAGGTTTGTTTCATAGGTATACCCATGCCATGGTGGTTTGCTGCACCTATCAACGCATCGTTTTTTTCAGGTTTTCTATAATGAGTTTTAAATCACTTTTTAAACACACAAAATTCCTTTTAAGGATGGTGTAATCTCACAGTTATTTCAAAAGAATATTAAATTTATTCTCTCTAGCAGTGGGAGTTCAGAAAGGAAAACCAAAAAAACAAAGAAAACCACACACAGCACCTGATTCTGTCCAAAATAAGACTAAATCATCCTGAGTCTGCTTTCATGACACCAGGTATGATTTTTTTTTCTGTTCTAAGTGCTTAACAAGTAATATTCAAACTTCCCTTCATGTTCAATCCTGCTGCTATTTGAACACAGTCTCTTGATTACATCCCTTTTTACAATAGCCTTTAGAGGGCCGTGGACAGATTTCCACTGGCCACAAGACTTCCTAAAAGTGCTCTCCAGCAGGATTTGCCTTTGTGGAAGCTGCCTCATTTGTGCAAGAGAAAGTGATGGTGTGTTTGACTCAATCACTCATTCTACTACGGTCTGTATCCTGGCTGAATGGGGAAATATAGCACATGTGTTCTGTTGGCTCTCCCAACATGGATCGCTTCCATGTCCTGAACCTTTCTCTGAATAAAATACACTAGCAGTTATTAACTGGGTTTAGAAATGCAAACATGCCATTCTGAAGGGAAAATGCAGGATGGATAGTGTGGGGAGCAACTATGAGGACATCGCCTCAAAAGCATTTTCTTTTGAGGCCATTGCCTTCGTATCATACAAAAAGAAGGATAGTACCTCGACCGATTTCACGTGCTATTACAAAAAGCATCTAAAATGTTATTTTAAGCTACTGGAAAATTATCCTCCAAAAAATGTCAGCTTAGCGCTTATCGATAGTAATTTGAAATATGCAGGATGTCAGGGTGAACTGTGTACTTCCGTCCTTACAGATAAAATATACTACATGAGTTCAAAAGCGTTTATTCAAATGCCTCTCCTGAGAGGTTAACAGGGCTGCTGCTGCTAGAACATTCGGTGCACTGGATGCAGAAAACCCAAGGAGCCTGTGGCTCTGCTGGAAGATTAAGGACTCTCCGCTCCCTGTGTCACTGCCAGCTCCCAGCATCCTCATCAATCTCTCCAGCAGGCTGTGCAGGCATTGCTTTCTTGTCGCAGTTTTATAAACAGGAGCAAGTGAGCTATTGTTGCTGCATACACTCATGCCTGACCATAAAAAGATAAATACTTGAACTGTTAAGCTTCAGAGAGTAGAAATCTGGCTAAACACTAAGAAATAAGAAAACTAGTTCACTAGGCACCCACAGAAGTGAGTTTACAGAAAACATTGAATGAATGGTGACGTCACACAGATATCCAAGAGATACTGCAAAGACCAGCACAAAGTTTGTTCATCGATATGCATTATTTATTGTTCAAGGTCAGTTGTCGATTCCAATTATGTTTTATTTCTGTTGCTTCCCATTTGTGTATGAGGTTCATGTCAGACTTAATCATTCCTCTCCCTGCAGTCTCATGGCAGGTTGTTTGTAGCTCACTCTGTGTTGTGTTGTCAGCAGAGTCTATCAGCTATTCTCAATCTGTTCTCCTCCCTAACTGCAATACACACCTATAGGACAGTATCCCACATAAGAAACCCCCATGGATAGACCCAGGGTAGTACACTGTGCACACTTTAAAAGCACACTGCTGTAGAGATAACCTTGAATCCACTCTGATTTTGCTATGTTTGACCCGCCTGATGACCAGTGGGTCAGCTTCACAATAAACACAGTCGCTTCTGTAACTAACACGTGGTGGCTAGAGGCGTCTAAGTTCAGCTGCTATTATCCCTGTTGGAGGTGTGCCATCCAGATCCAAAGTCAGGCATTCCCATGCTAGAAGGAAAAAATCCAGCTCCTTATTGTTCTCTCTGCATTGTTCTGACTTAAAGGAAGCCTGCCCCAGGGTTTGGTGAATACCGTTGAGGCTATTCCTGTGTCTGAAGTCTCTGAAAACATGCAGAAGGGGAAGAAGAGGGAAATAAAAGACTTGCATCCATGAATGGAAATACCTTGGGGAAGGAGCAAGAAACTGTCTGTTTGCTAAGTGTGGGAGAGGTCACTGTCCCCAGGTAGCCCCATGCTTTTTTCCTGTCATCTTGAGATTCTCACAAGTCCTACCCTGACCAGCCAGGGAACTGCGGGGCATGCTGCGATGAGACCTGAGCTGTGCAAAGAAGCACTATTATGTGACATGTTCACAGCAGTGGATGTGCCCTTTAGATGGAAATGACCTCAGAGAACCCTTCCCACCTCTGGCATTGGCCAAGCAGAGTCATCTTCTCGAAGGCACTCTGGGGAGTCTACAGTACTTAGTGGAAAATACCATTTAGAGGTCTGTGGACATCCTGACAAAGAGAATTGAGATAAGTTTTTTCCCAGTAATTTGGGATTCAAAAGAAAGCTGAGTTTGCAGAGCACCCTGCAGCTCTGACTGTGCCGTGTGGAGCACAGGATCAGTGATCTCCACTGAAGAGTAAACTGACTACACGAGGCCCCGGAGTCCTACTGTCTTGCTGTGCTCTCAGGCCCTCCCTGGGTAGCCTAAGGAAGGAAGACTGCAGGGTGCCTCAGGCTGTCTCCAGGCCCCTTAACAGTTCCTCCAGGTACTGGACCCTCAGCGTCTTCCTGTCTGCGACACCCATGTTTAGCCCCTGACCAGCCAGGCCCAGAACCCACCTGTCCTGAGAAAGGCAAAAAATACTCTTCCAACAAGGAACATCCATCCTCCTTAACTAATAGATCAAGAATTAGAAAATAAACACTATCTAGGGCCTATCAGAGGGTAGAGGGTAGGAGGAGGAAGAGGATCAGGGGGAATAACCAGTGAGTAGTAGGCTTAATACCCAGGTGATTAAATAACCTGTACAACAAACCCCTAGGACACAAGTTTCCGTATGTAATAAACCTGCACATATACCCCTGAACTTCAAAGTTGAAAAAAGGAAATATTAATAGACATTTTCATGGCCTCAACATTTGTGTAGGGCAGATGGATTTTCAATCCTAACTTAGTCACTTTCTGACTCTATCATCTTTGCAGCTACTTCACCTCTCTAGGCCTCAAGCACTGCCTTATCTGCAGAATGGGTACAATAATAGTATCCACCTCATTGGATTTAGTGTTAATTTTTTTAAAATCATGCTAAGTGCTGAGCACGCAGCCTGGCACTGTGCTGGAGAAAAGTTAATTTTTATTATGAAACAATGGTCAATTCTGCAGCACTAGGTTAGATATGGGGCATAATATTTACCATATTGGTACCAAACAGTATAAAATTTGTCTCCAGAGACCTCTAATTTGTACTGTGACAGTAACTTAATTTGGCAAGAGCCATGCAGTCTCTGAAAGAGATGTTTATGCTACCGCAAACAGTAATCAGGCCTCCAAGAAAAAAATGCCGTCCCAGGCCAAGAGGATGCAGCAGAGTTGGCACAAAGCAACTTGGTTGATGAGAGCCTGGGAGGGTGGGGAGTGGCCTCAGGAAAATGGTGAACAAGGGGAGGCACTGCTGTGTTTGGTGGGTCAACCAGCCAGAGAGCTGGCAAAGCCAAAGGCATCCACTTTAGAGAGCAGAAGAGGAAAACAAGTGTTTGTCCTTACGGAAAGATTCTTTGCTTGGCCAAACTTTTGTCAGACTCTTGAAGCTCCTGCTAGGCTCATCTGTGCAATTCTTTAGAAAATTCAGTTTTAGCAGAGAATCCTGCTAATTCGGTTTAGCAAGAACTCCCTACCTGTGATACCACATCACCCTCAATATTAGACCAGATTCCTCATCCTCCACTGTCCTCCAGGGAATGTCTGCTTACCCTGGCCTGTCTTCAGCAAAAGTTCTGTTAAGAAGATTTAGCCAAAATCCTTCTTATCCTTGATGTTTCTTCTTAGTAATTTTCTATCTACTGACCCCAACCCTGTGGCTTGGCTATAACTTCCCACTTGCCCATTGCAGTGGGTCCTATACCTACCACAATGGTCTTGAATAAAGTCCACTTTACCATGTTTTTAAAATATTATTAAATAATTTTTTTATTATCATACCCTGTGGGAGGAAGAGATCCTGGGGCAGGAAGAGCATGGAAAAAAAATGCATGCATTTTCCTTGCAGAAAAGAAAAAAAGAACAACCAATGCAAATTGAGTCATACCGTAGGTCTAGGCTGTTCAGAGGCAGGAACCCACTCAGCCCATTTTCTTCTGGATAACCACCACTAGGAGACTGTGGCCAAGAGCTTCCCAGAATTTGAGTGAAGACTAGACAGCTTACCTTTGTTTTTTTTCTTTTTCTTTTAATTTCCAACTTTTAAGTTCCAGGGAACCTGTGCAGGACGTGCTGGTTGTTACATAGGTAAACGTGCGCTATGGTGGTTTGCTGCACAGATCATTCCATCACCTGGAGCTGGAAGCCATTATCTTCAGCAAACTAATGCAGGAACCAAAAACCAAATACCGTGTATTCTCACTTACGAGTGGGAGCTGAATGATGGGAACACATGGACCATGGACGTACGCAGGGGAACAACACACCATGGGCCCTGTCAGAGGGTAGGGGTGGGGGTAGGAGGAGGAAGAGCATCCGGAAGAATAGCTAAGAAACAGCTTGCCTTTCTTTGCTGCCCTGTTGATAGAATAAAAGGCAGTTTTAAAAGAGTGGCTGATCAGGAAGTTGCTGAGTGACTAGAGAAGTCAGCAGGTTCTCACAGCCAGGGACTGGTGAAGGGAAGGAGGAGGAGAATTAACAGCTGTAGGAGCCTCGTATGTGCCAGGTACAGAGCTAGACTCTACAGCCACATCATCTGATATAATCTCTACAACGTCACCTCGAGATAATCACTGTTACTATTCCCATTTTACAAATAAGGAAACAGATCAGTTACACCTCTTAGACAAGGAACTGAAATTTAAACACAGGCCTGTGTGATGCCAGAGTTTATACGATAAAGTCCTGATGGCCCTAACAGTTTGGTGGAATAAAAGTGCGTGATCTTGGGACACCACCAGACCATAAATCACGTAGGAAATCAGAAGAGCTCATGGGCCAGACACTGGTCTTCCTGTATATAACCATTTATTCTTTACAGAGACCTTGCAAGAGGTTACCATTATCACCTTGTATTAATCTGTTCTCACATTGCTATAAAGAACTACATGAGACTGGGTCATTTATTTTTTTAAAAAAAGGTTTAATTGGCTCACAGTTCCGACTGTACAGGAAGCGTGGCTGGATGTCTCAGGAAACTTACAGTCATTGGAGAAGGGGAAGGCAGCAAGGAGCAGGAGCTCCTTGGTGGAGCGAGGGGCTCCACTTCTTGGCAGGTGCAAGAGGAAGAGAGAGAGAGGCAAGAGGTGCTGCACACTTTTAAACAACCAGATATTGTGAGAATGCACTCATTTTGAGAACAGCAAAGCAGAAATCTGCCCCCATGAGCCAATCACTTCCCAGCAGACCCCGCCTCCAACAATGGGGATTACAATTCAACACGAGACGTGGGTGGAGACACAAATCCAACCCATATCCTACGTCTGCTTCAATGTTAATAGAAACTGAGGCACACAGAGATTTAGCAACATTCTCACTATCACAAAGGTTGAAACCCAGGGTATATGGTACAGTCTGTGCCCCTAAGTGCTATTTTATGTTGCAACTCAAACACTAAATTATCTTCCATATTGTTTAGTTCCTGAATCAAGAAAATACAACGATGAACATTAGAAACATTTCAAACAAGGAATGGAATATTTGTAGTTTAACTCTAAAGTTCCCTTAACCGTAAACCATCTATTCCTTTCTTCTAATGGAATCATTTGGTTTCCATTGTAAATGTTTACTGCCTATATAGACTGTTCAGAAGGCAAGTGAGTCTGACTTTTTACAACCTACAAGTAATGTGGATGGACATTTTGCAGACTAGAGTCTAGAATAGCAATTTTCTGTGGGTGGAATAATAAAAATAGAAAGCTCTACCTCAGACACAAATGGATGAAAGATTATAGTATGCCCCTCCCTCGCTTAAAATCCAGTGGTCGTAACATACAATAAAGCCAGCATGTGAAAGCTGTGGGGAAAACATGGGTTAGTAAATAAATGGCTTTCAGAAACCTGGAGAGCCACTTCAGAAAAAAATTAAATTGCATCCATACCTCAAATAATACAATGGAATAAATTCCAAGTGCATCAAAGATTTAGGAAACTTGTAAAAAAAATTTTAAATTATGGAGTAACTGTGTCCTCTTCAGCTGAACACTGACGATCACTCCTTCTCTGCAGTGGGTCATCTTTAAAAGCTTGGGAAACTTAGCTATGGCATCATGACATACTGTGGCAGGTTTTCCCACAGGTTTTGTGTGAAGCGAATTATACTTATTTGTAAAATTTTCAACTTGTGTTGGCTTAAAAATGAATATCTGATTGCAGCTGTATTCTATTCTATATTTTAGAACAAAAACCTAGCTCAGAAAACACCAGGTCTTATTACAACAATACTGCTTAATGATACCTTTTCCTGTGCATGATATTTTAGGCACAAAGTGTGAGAAGAGAGTTTAAATATGTCCCTTGTGTGTACTAGAGAACAACCCCAACCCACACACAGTCTATGAAGGGAAAATTAATGAGCTTATGTGGTTATTTTTAAGACTTCCTTCCTTTCTTCTTTGTAGTCTCTCTCCCATTTTTAAATTTTTAAAAAGGGTGACAATGGATAAGAGCTGAAAATCAGTTAAAAAAAGTTTGAGGACTTAAATTTGGCCATATATCCCAAACTAAACTAATCTGTGAATGTAGCAAGGGATTGATGGATGGGCTCAGTTTTCCTTAAGAAAGAATAACAACATAAACCATAACAAAAACTCCATACACCTTTCCCTGTTACAGGTAGATAATGTTTCTAAAAATAGCATCAGTTAGCCATAAGACCAGAGACTCCTGGAGCAAAGGGCAACTGTCATTTTCTGTTAATGTTGGAAGGTGGAGTTGAGGCACCATGATCCATAAGAGATGATGTGAATGAACAGCCCTGTAAATGTGAGAGGAGCCCTGCCCAGCTCCTTCCCAGAAGCAGCCAGCTACATGAGTGCTTCCTGAGACGTCTGTCTGCTTGTCACGGAGAGGAGGTCAGAACATCCTTACTCTAAATAACATGGCAATTTTGCAGACAGGTGTGAGATATGATTTCTAGCATTTTCCAAACTCTTCTGCCTGGAAAACAAATCCTGTTTGCAACTATTTGGAAGTATTTAAGGGTAATTTTTCCACTTGGGTTTGTTTGTGAATTTGGAATATTTCTGACAAATAGCATTCTCTGTGCTGATGGACATGTCCTGTGTCTGTGCTGTCCAACACAATCACTGCTAGACATGTGGCCGTTGAGCACTTGAATTGTGTCTTCTGTAACTGAGGAATTTCATGTTTAATTGTATGTAGTTTTAAGTACTTTATTAATAGACCCATAGTTGTTGTTCTAGGTAAGATGAGATAAGCATGTATATCCCTGTTCTTCCAGTATATGTAGCTATAAAATCCAGACAGAAAGAAGCTATTTAAGGACTCTGAAAAGTAACTAGAAATAAATTTGCAAGAGAACCGCATTCGAACTATGAAACCATTGGTACATTTACTGTTTTTTTGTCTCCAGTATTCCTCAGCAGTGACAGAAGTGAGCATTGGGACAGAGAGAGAGTTCCAGGAGAAATCCTCTAGTCTGGCATGAAGAGTGAGAAAAGGGTGTCTCAATGCTTGAGTGTGGGGAGAGAAATAGCCTGCCCTTTATTTCTGTTTTCTCGTGCTCAGCCTGCAGTGGCCCAAGAGGTTTTCTCTCTGATCAGAGAGCAAAGGCACCAACAGGTAGGGGTAATCATCCATTAAACTTTGTCCTCTTGCTGGCTGGAGCTGGACTTGAGCACAGATGCAGAAAGTGAGCAGCAGAGTGAGGAAACAAAACTTCTATCTTTCTGTCCAGAAGGCTAAAAAGACGATATCGAGGAAACAGTAAAGCAATGGCATGACTGTGGAGAGGAAGGAATGCATGGAATCTACCTAACAAAGTTGTTTATAAACTCCTAGGCTCAACTGTGAGCTGCACTTGCATGAACCTGACATACACAGATTCTGAGAACTAAACTGTAGGATAGACCACTGTCCATGTCCCAGATTGGCTAGCGATGGGGACCACGTAGGGAATATTCAAATAGCACTGCAAAGGCATTGCCATCAAAGCCCAAATCCACAGAAAGTTGGTCAAAACTTGTGGCCTGAGCAAAATTGGGTGGATTGTCTGCTAAAACAAAATTATCAGTATTATCTATAGGATTTAAACAAGAGCCAGTATCTAATAACATAACATTAAAAATGTTGAAGATACAATTTGATATCACTAACCAGGAGACTGAATTTATGTGGAAAAAGGTAATTTAAAAAAAGACAATGCCAAGATGACACAGGTATTGAAATTTTCTAAAAAAGACTTTAAAGCAGCTGTTATAAAAATGCTTCAGAAGTAAGAGGAAACACTCTTCTAATGAACAGAGTTAGAAAATACAAAAGAGAATCAAATTGAAATTTTTAAACTGAAACACGATAACTGAAATTAAAAACTCACTGGATGGACTCAATAGGCAAACAGAAATGACAAAGAAGAGTCAGTGAGCTTCACCATAGTTCAGTAAAAATTGTCCAGTTAAAACAACAGAAGGAAACAAAGATTGACCAAAAAATAATGAATAAAGTCACAGAAAACCATTGGACAGTACCAACAGCTCTAATGATCCCAGAAGGATAGGAGAGAGAATGCAGAAGGCAGTACACATACACGCATATGTGCACGTGTGCACACACACACACACAAACATATTAGCTGAAAACTTTACAAATTTGGCAAAAGATATGAACCTACAGGTTGAAGAAGCTTATGCTCTCTAAACAAAACCCTCCACTCTTCATAACAGCGAAGTCATGGAATCAACCTAAGTGTCCATCAACAGTTAACTGGATAAACTAAATGTTCTATGTAATGGTAAACAAAAATGAAATCCCATCATAAAGCTGAGACTCCTTATAATCAAGACAGTCATTAAGAATCTAGGTTTAAAATATATAAATCTAGGTTTATTCATGAAATTCAGCCTCACTTGGTTTCCTTTATCAGCTTGTTATTGGTTTTAATTTCCCTGACCAGTAATCCTATCACTGTATTTTAACTTCTTTTTCCTGCTACCTATTGCTGGAGATAGGGGATGGGGGGCAGCCAGCCAGCCAAGTGTGGAATACAGCAAAATCATTCTGAATAGACAAAACTGACAAAAATTGTGAAAGCAAAGAATGTGACAGCCTCAGAATCCTGACCTTTAGAACTTGAAACCAATAAACATGAGTTCTTTTGTATTATGGGTTAAAAAAAAGAAATCTTGTTGTATATATATACTGCAATACTATGCAGCCATAAATGGAATGAAATTATGTCCTTTGCAGCAACATGGATAAAGCTAGAGGCCATTATCCTGAGTGAACTAACTCAGAAACAGAAAATCAACTACCACAGGTTCTCAGTTATAAGTGGGAGCTAAACAGGGGGTATACGTAGTGATATGCTTTGTCTGTGTCCCCACCCAAATCTCTTCTCGAATTGTAGCTGCTATAATTCCCACATATGGTGGAAGTGACGTAGTGGGAGATAAGTGAATGATGACAGAGGTTCCCTTCGTACTGTTCTAGTGGTAGTGAATAAGTCTCATGAGATCTGATGGTTTTGTAAATGGGAGTTCTTCTGCACAAGCTGTCTTGCCCACCACTATGTAAGAAGTCGCTTTGCTCTTCTTACATCTTCTGCCATTCTGCCATGATTGTGAGGCCTCCCCAGCCATGTGGAACTGTGAGTGCGTTAAACCTCTTTCCTTTATTAATTACCCAGTCTTGGGTATGTCTTTATTAGCAGCATGAGAATGGACTAACACGCGTAGACATAGAGATGGAAATAATACCCACTGGAAACCTCAAAAAGGGGAAAGTTGGGAGGGTGGTGAAGGTTGAAAAATGATCTACTGTGTGCAACGTTCACTGTTTGGATGATGAGTACGCTAGAAGCTTAATCTCCACCAGTATGCAATATACTCATTTAACAAATATGCCGTGTACCCCCTGAATTTAAGACAAAATTTTATTAAAAAAAGAAAAGCCCTAAGAAATTCATAGCCACACACATCATCATCAAACTGCTGAAAGCTAAAGACAAGAAAAAAAATTTTGAAGGTAGCCAGAGAAAAATGGCATATTACTTCCAGGGGGAAATCAATGATTCAAGTGTCTGTTAATTACTCATAAAAAATAAAAGGATACCAGAAGGAGGTAGAACATGCTTAAGGTATTTAAAATATTGGAAGATTTTTGTTTGTTTCGTTTTGTAAAGTACGATAATTTAGGAGTTCTATATCTAGGGATCATCCAGGAATAGAAGTACAATAGGCTGGGTGCGATGGCTCATGCATGTAATCCCAACACTTTGGGAGGCCCAGGTGGGTGGATCATTTGAGGTCAGGAGTTTAAGACCAGCCTGGCCAATATGATAAAACCCCATCTCTACTAAAAAATAAGCCAGGGCACAGTGGCTCACACCTGTAATCCTAGCACTTTGGGAGGCCAAGGTGGGAGGATCACCTGAAGTCAGGAGTTCGAGACCAGCGAGGCCATCATGGCAAAACCCCCATCTCTACTATAAATAGAAAAATTAGCCAGGCGTGGTAGCACGTGCTTGTAGTCCCAGCTACTCAGGAGGCTGAGACAGGAGAATCACTTGAACCTGGGAGGTGGAGGTTGCAGTGAGCCAAGATCGTGCCACTGCACTCCAGCCTGGCTGGATAACAGAGCAAGACTCCGTCACCAAAAAAAAAAAAAAAAAAACTTAGCCTGGCAAGGTGGCACACACCTGCAATATCAGCTACTCGGGAGGCTGAGGCAGGAGAATCGTTTGAACCCAGAGGTGCAGATTGCAGTGAGCCAAGATCATGGCACTGCAGTCCAGCCTGGGCAACAAAGGAGACTACATCTCAAAAAAAAAAAAAAACAAAAACAAAGGACAATAAAAGAAATTCAGCAGGTGAAGGAAAAATAAAACAATTTGTTCAAAAAAGATTGAAAGAGAGCCCTTCTGACAAAATGGAAATTATTCCAAGAGGAAACGGAATACCAGAAAGGAAAGAAGAACAGCAATGTGAATTTTGTAGGTAAATATAATATTTACCTAAATGCCTAAAAATAAATATTTACCTAAATACCTAAAATTTAATAAAAATATTTTTGAGAGTTGAAAAAAAGTTATAGTATCATCTCATGGAATTTTTTTTATCTATCTAGATATAATAAATACTTATACAATAAAAGTAGAAGAGTAGAGAGACCTGGAGAGTGAAAGAATGTCTACATCACATCTGAAGTCGCAAAATAGTCATTCTAGGCAGACTGTAAAAAGTTGAGCACTTTTATTGCAACCCCTAAAGTGATCACTGATAGATAAATACGTTTTATTTTTCAAGGAAAAGGAAAATAATGTAGGTCAGAAATTTGGATCAAAAAGAAGAGCATCAAAGAAGGATTAAATGAAGTACAATGTAAATATGAAAAGTAATATTGATTAAAACACGTAAAAGAATGGAAAAAGATAATACCATATGGACACTAATCAAAAGAAATCTACAGGGGCTATATTAATATCACACAAAGTAAAGTTCAGAGCAAAGAAAATTGCCAAGTTAAAGAGGGAGAAAAACCTCGATTCACTAACATAATAATCCTAAATGTTTATGGTTTTGTTTTATTTATGGTTTTGTTCCTCTGGAGAACCTTGACTAATACGACACAAATTACTAAGTCCAGTTTCTTCCAAGGATGCAAGGTTGTTTCCATATTAGAAAATCAGTGAAATACACATTACTAAGAGTTTAATAAAGAAAAAATATTTTACCAATTGGGGCAGAAAAAAGCAGCTGACAAAATGTCAAGATCAATTAATCATTAAAAACTATTAACTAACTTGGAATAAAAGGGAACTTCCTCAAACCTAATGAAGTGCATCTACAAAAAACCTACAGCTAGCACCATACTTAATGGCAAAAGATTGAATGTGTTCCCATTAACGAGATAAAAAAATTCAAAAATGTCTACTATCTACTTCCATGCCTCCTATTCAACATTGTTCTGGAAGTTTTAACCAGTGTAGTAAGACATAAAAAATAAATAAAACGCTTTCATATTGGACAGGAAGAGATTAAAGTGGCCTCATTTGTAGACAACATAATTTATCTCTACAGAAAATTTCAAACAGTCTACTAAAAAACTTCTACCTATAATAAATGAGTTTAGCAGAGTTTAACTTCAGCAAAGGTACAAGTGCAGTATTTACATAGTATATACACAATTGCATGTCTACATTCTAGCAATGAACAAGTGAAAATTGAAGTTTTTGAAGTACCATTTGCTGTAGTTCCAAACAGAATAAAATGCTTAGCTGTAAAACTAACGAAACGTGTACAGGATCTGTATGTTGAAAACTGTAAAACTGATGAAATAAATCCACAAAGACCCTTAAAAAAAGAAAGACATACTGTTTTATGGAAAATAATATTTAACCAAGAAAATGCTAATTATTCCCATAGATTCAACGCAATTTCATTCAAAGTCAAAACAGGAGCTTTTCAGACACTAGCAAATGAATTATAAAATTGGTATGAAAAGGCAAAGAAATGAGAATAATAATTCAAAAATGTAAAAAAGAATAATGAGGTTGTAGAACACATATTCTTCCATTTTCAGATGTACTATAATGCTTCAATAATCTTGAGAGGGTGGTCTTGGTGAAAGGATAGACACATATATCAAAAGATCAGGATAGTGAGTTGAGGGATAGATCCATCCAAATACATATGGCCATTTTAGACAAGGGTACACTAGGCAATTCAATGGAAAAATGATAATGACTCTTCAACAAACGGCATTAGACACTGGAAAGCTAGAAACTCCTAAAATTGAATTATATTATAACAAACAAAACTAATTCATTATAGGTTTGATTGTAATGACAGTTTGTGCACTTCCAAATAGCACATTTAAAAAGTATGTATGTTTGTCTTAAAAGTTAAAAAAAAATTTTGCACTGTAAAAAAAAATTTATAAATTTGTGGATGTGTGTGTATATTATTTTTTTAGACAAAAGCACCAGAAATTTTATTTGCTCAATTTTCAAATGGTACTTTAGTCCAAGGGAAATTTTTTTGTGATTTGTGAGTAATGCAATCAACTACCCAATGAATGCAGGTAATAAAGTATACCCATGGCCAAACTGTATAGCTTTTATCTAAATCATCATGATTTAGGCTGGGTGCAGTGGCTCAGGCCTGTAATCTCAACATTGGGGAGTCCAAAGCAAGTGAAATCACCTGAGGTCAGGAGTTCAAGGCCAGCCTGGCCAACATGGTGAAACCCCATCTCTATAAAAATACAAAAATTGGCCGTGTATGATGGTGGGTGCCTGTAATCCCAGCTACTCCGGAGACTGAGGCGGGAGAATCACTTTAACCTGGGAGGTGGAGGTTGCAGTGAGCCGAAATCACGTGATTGCATTCCAGCCTGGGCGACAGAGCGAGACTTTGCCTCAAAAAATAAATAAATAAATAAATTACAATTTATTTATTACTTATTCCAAAAGTAAAATATTTTATATATTAGATTCCACAATTTTTCTTCATTTTTACTGTACACTCTTAGAAATACCTGACAGGTATCTCATGCTTTACCTATCAAACTTCTAAATGCTTATATGAGTTAATAATATGGAAGGGGCAACAATGGCAGTGAAGGTAGCTAATTTTCAGTCTTGGCTCTGTCGTTTTCTAGTTAGATAACTCTGGGGAATCCACTCCTTCTCACTGGAAATTAACCACTTAAGAAATAATAGTGCAGAATTCATGGTATTCAAGTTCTCCTCTAGCTCAGAAAATTCCATGCACGATCATTGTCTTGGCACCTGTTAAGATCTCCTTTAAACAATATCCCAGACAGGAGGATTTCTGTGAAGTGTGAGGTGTTTAACATGAAACACTCCAGTAAAAATGTTCCATTTTCAAAGCATTTTTGGAGCCCCACTGTGAATGAGGCGTTTTTGTAGGTACTGGAAAAATGAGAGATGAAAAGGGCATGTTTCCTGGTCTCACTTTAATACAAGACCAGAAGGAAAAAGCTAAAAAAGAAAAGTTTTAAATCTGATGGGAATAGTTAACAGAGGGAGAAAGAAAGTGTTAAGATTAGGAAAGTCCACCATGACAAGTTTTCTTGGAACCCAGTATTTGTATATGTTTTATGAATGTTGCTCTTAATATGTCTGTGTTGGTAAAACTTAATGACTTTTTAAACGAATTTTATCTCTACTACAATTTCCACCAGAAAAGAGCTAAGATAAATAAGGCAGGCATTATTAGTCCCATTTAGATTAATAGAACCGAGACCTGAAGCTCTTACCCATTATCAAGCTTTACTAATACTTTTAAAAAGATGAATAAGCAGCTGCGAATGGTGACTCACACCTGTAATCCCAGCACTTTGAGAGGCTGAGGCAGGTGGATCACCTGAGCTCGGGCGTTCGAGACCAGCCTGACCAACATGGATAAACCCTATCTCTACTAAAAACACAAAATTACCTGGGCATGGTGGCACATGCCTGTAATCCCAGCTACTTGGGACGCTGAGGCAGGAGAATCCCTTGAACCCAGGAGGTGGAGGCTGCAGTGAGCCAAGCTTGCGCCATTGCACTCCAGCCTGGGCAACAAGAGCGAAACTCCGTTCCAAAAAAAAAAAAAAAAGGTGAACAAGCAGATGTTCCAACAAAATAGGAGCAGGTATGGAACACGGGAAGAGGGCAACCACCCCACCCTGCCACCAGGTCCTTCCTTCCTTTTTAGGACATCCTTTCTGTGGCTAGAAAAGATGAGGTCTCTGAGGTCAGTGACATATTATTGCACACAGGAGGAAATGTTTAGTTATGAAGCAACTCTACAGCCCTATCGAATCTTTTCTGGGAAGCTGTATTTCGTAAATCTATAGATTTTGGGACTATTTACTATATGCAACCCTGAACCATGTACATCCTATTAAAGACACCCTTAGTTGCACATATGGTAATAATTATGTCCCTGATATATGACTTATTTTATTTCATTCATGCAATAATCATGTGAGATAGACTTTGTTTACCCATTTTAATGAGAAAATGCAAGTGCCAGTACCTTAAGTAATCCGGCCAGAGTCTACAGAGTTCAGCCCTCCCCACAGGGCAGGGCTGGGGTTTGAAGCAGACTTGTCTTCGATTCACATCACAGTTTTGTCATAACGGCACAGCTGTGTGTGTCTGCTGTGTCCCATCTGCTCTGCTGTGGGAACTGAGGATTGAGTTCTGCAGAACCGGCCCTTGACTGACCAACGACTATGAGGCCTCAGTAAAAAAGGGGTGCATAGAGGTGTTAGAGGAATTGCGGTTCACCCTTTTGGAATAATTTGGTATTCACACGCACATAATGGTTCCGGTACGCCTAAAAGATTTAATGCACACATTCGCCATCCCCACCCACAATGGGTTTGAACACTGAGGAAATCAGCATTAATGTTTTTTTCCCTTGACACGCTTTATCTAAGTAGGAAGGAAATTCATTATAGTCATTGTTTATTACAGTACAAGATTGGGGCTACTAGCCTTAATTTTATTTAGTAAGTCTTGACATGAATTTTGGAACCACAAGATATAAATAATAAAGAAAAGGTCATATACTCTTCCAGAAAAAATAAAAATCATGCAAGGTTAGGGCTAATTTTGTGATGCCAGTCTTTAACAGTCTCGGAGCTATTCACCCTGTGGACCACTCTGTGGGAGTTGTTTTTTTTCCCCCTTTGATGTGGACCATTTCATTCTGTGCTCCATTTTCCAACTCAGTGTATTTTATAATGATATCCATCATGTCTGTTTGTCAGTTTATGGCAGCTTAAAAAATTGCCTCGAGGCCAGTAATGAGAAGAAATCTTTCCCACTTCCTGTAGATTGTTTTATGTGCTTCACAGTTTTTTGCACCAAATAATAAAAAATAACATTGCTTTCAAAACTGTTGTTTAGTTTGCCTCTTTTTCGTTTCTTTTTAATCCTTTATGGTTTATTTTCCTTTGCTTTACTCTGTTTATTCTCTGTGTTTTGTTCATAATTAACAAGATATAGAAGACATTATATTCTCCAAATGCAAAGTTTTTTTAAAAGCCTTAATTTAGCTAGCCTTTAATCCAACAAAAAGGAAACTAGCTGAAGTTTATAGTAAGAGAGTCCACACTTTAATAACTGTTCTTTGAAACAGAGAAATCAATACTTGCTAGAGATGAGGGTGGACACTTCATGAGCTGAGTTATCATGAACCTGCAAGCTAACTTTAATATGAAAAGGAATTTGTAAGTTTCTCAGTGCAATTGTATTAGCACCTGGAAGTGCCAATAAGTCTTGGAAAGGTCAATTATTTCAGCTGTTATTAGGAAAATGTTGGTGATGGTCAGGGAAAGTAAGAGAATTTTCCATGGTGACGTGTCTTTTACTGTATTTTTTTTTTAAGTTAAAATCCCGCCTGACTCTGAAACATCAGGTTGTGTAACAATTCTATGCTTGGATTACTATTTAGCAGTGCTTGTCATTTCCCAAAACATTATTTTCACTGCTATTCTATCATGCAAAAGCCTTAAGCCACCCCATGAAGTCAGTAGTTGGATAATAAATATTTTTCTAAAGAATATTCTTTTTCTAAGAATTAATTGTGGTTAGGATGCTTCATCAACTATCAGTTCTTGACTACTCAACATTTAACAGTGAAAAAGTGGAAAAATCCGGCTTTCATAGCTGAAAATGGTGAATATGTAAAATGTATTTTTATTTGCTTTTAACCTCAATCCATGTGGATTCCAAGGAATGAATGAATTAGTAGACGGATGGATAGATGGACAAACAGTTGGACAGAACGTTGGATGGATGGATGTAATAGGTCCGACTGTAATTGTGGGAAGAGCCCAGATTTTATACTGAACTGGAAAGCATCCTGGTGCATGAGAACTCCATCCCCAAACTCACACTTTTCTGTTCCTTATTCCTTTTGAGGAATAGCTGGAATCATCTTTCACACTAATGGATTGCACCCGTCTATGTTAAACTTTCCCTTTCCTTAAGACCAATACTGATTTGCTTAAATCTTCCTGGGTGCTGAGTGCAGTGACTAACAACTGTAATCCCAGCATTTTGGGAGGCTGAGGCAGGCGGATCACCTGAGGCCAGGAGTTCGAGACCAGCCTGGCCAACATGGCAAAACCCTGTCTCTACTAAAAATACAAAAATTAGCCAGGCGTAGTGGCGTACACCTGTAATCTCAGCTACTCGGGAGGCTGAGGCACAAGAATTGTTTGAACCCAGGAGGCGGAGGTTGTGATGAACCAAGATGGTGCCATTGCCCTCCAGCCTGGGCGACAGAGCCAGGCTCTGTCTTAAAAAAAAAAAAAAAAAAAAATTCCCTGGGATGAGGGAAGAAATCTTACAGACTCAAATTTCTTTGATTTCCAGATGCCCATTAGACTGTTACTGTTTATACTTAGAAGAATAAAGGAGAGAGAGCAGCTATGAAACTATTAGAGGAAAAAGCCATCTTGTAAGGAAAATTAAATTGTTTTCAAAAAGTATTTGAAAAGGAAGTTAATGTAACAGAAAAACTTGAGATGTAGGTCCATAGACAACCCCCGATGGTCTATTTAGTCACAAAGTGCCATCAAGACCAAGATAGTCAGTGTCCTATCAGAAAAATCTCAGTAAAAGCCCAGATGGTGGGAGGAGAATGCCTTTCATAAGATATAACGACTTTTTTATGGATTCGGATTAAGTGTGCTCTAGAAAGGTAAAGAGAAGAATCAATGCCTTCCCAGAAGGACTTTTCCATGGAAAGCAAGAGAGAATTGAGCTGGAGCTCTATGATATCAACAATAAAATAATATAATGCCTAACATCAAGAGAAGTCCAGATACAGGCATACCTCAGGGTATACTGGTTTGGTTTCAGACCACCACAATAAAGTACCGATCACAATAAATGAACTCCACAAATTTTTTGGTTTCCCAGTGCATATAAAAAATTATGTTTATACTCTACTCCAGCCTATTAAGTCTATGCTTATACTCTACAGTCTTTTAAAAGTACATATGTTAATTTTATTATAAAAATACTTTATTTCTTAAAAATGCTAATGATCATCTGAGCTTTCAGTGAGTTTTAATCTTTTTGCTGGTAGAGAGTCATGACTTGGTGTTGATGGCTGCTGACTGATCAGGGTGGGGATTTCTGAAGGTTGGGGTGGCCATGGTAATTTCTTAAAATAATACAACAGTGAAGTTTGCCACACTGATTGACTCTTCCTTTCATAGCACATTTCTCTGCAGCATGTCATGCTATTTGATAGCATTTTTTCCCACAGTAGAACTTCTCTCAAAATTGGAGTCATTCCTCTCAAACCCTGCCAATGCCTTATCAAGTAAGTTTCTATAATAGTTCAAATCTTTTGTTGTCATTTCAACAATGTTCACAGCATTTTCACCAGAAGAGATTCCATCTCAAGAAATCACTTTCTTTGCTCATCCATAAGAAGCAAATCCTCATCTATTCAAGTTTTACTATGAGTCTCCAGCAATTTGGTCACATCTTCAGGCTCCAATTCTAAAACTAGTTGTCTTGCTGTTTCTACCACACGTGCAGTTCTTCCTCTACTGAAGTCTTGAAACTCTCAAAGTCATTCATAAGGGCTGAAATCAAGTTCCTCCAAACTCCCGTTAATGTTGATATTTTGACTGCCTCCTATGAATCACAAATGTTCTTTTTTGAGACAGAGTCTCACTGTGTCACTCAGGCTGGAGTGCAGTGCTGCGATCTCTGCTCGCTGCAAGCTCTGCCTCCCAGGTTCAAACAATTCTCCTGCCTCAGCCTACCAAGTAGCTGGGACTACAGGAGGCCGCCACCACACCCAGCTGACTTTTTTTTGTAGTTTAGTAGAGACAGGGTTTCACTGTGCTAGCCAGGATGGTCGCGATCTCCTGACCTCGTGATCTGCCCCCCTCAGCCTCCTAAATTGCTGGGATTCCAGGCGTGAGCCACCATGCCCGGCCAGAAATGTTCTTAATGGCATCTAGAATGGTGAATTATTTCCAGAAGGCTTTCAATTGACTTTGAAGTTGCAGCCTTACAAAATATATTTCTTAAATAATAAGACTTAAAAATCAAAATTACTCCTTCCCTCATGGGCTGGAGAATGAGTATTGTATTAGCAGGCATTAAAACATTAATCTCCTTGTACATCTCCATCAGAGCTCTTGAGTGACTAGGTATGTTGTCAATGAGCAGTAGTATTTCAAAAGAAATCTCTCTTTCTGAGAAGTAGGTCTCAATGCTGAGCTTAAAATGTTTAGTGGACAATGCTGTAAACAGATGGGCTGTCATCCAGGCTTCATTTTATTTATGGAGCACGAACAGAGTTGATTTAACATATTTTTTTTTCTTTAGAGACAGGAAGGTTCTCACTCTGTTGCCCAGTCTGGAGTGCCGTGGCTCAGTTACAGCTCACTATAACTTTGAACTGCTGGCCTCAAGCAATTCTCCTGCCTTGGCCTCCCAAAGTGCTGGGATTATAGGCATGAGCCAGTGTGTCCCACCCAGATTTAGCATAATTCTCAAGGTCCCAGAATTTTTAGAATGGTAAATGAATATTGGCTTCCACTTAAAGTCACCAACTGCATTAGCCCCTAACAAGACAGTCGGGCTTTCCTTTGAAGTTTTGAAGTCAAGCATTGACTTTTCTAAACCTATGAAAGTCTTAGATGGTATCTTCTTTCGACAAAAACTTGTTTCATCTGCATTGAAAATCTGTTGTTTTGTGTTGCCCCCTTCATCAATGATCTTAGCTAGATATTCTAGATCACTTGCTGCATTTCCTATATCAGCACTTGCTGCTTCACCTTGTACTTGTGTGTTGTGGAGATAGCATCTTTTCTTATACTTCATGAACCAACCTCTGCTCGCTTCCAGATTTTCTTCCGTAGCTTCCTCACCTCCCTCAGCTCTTACAGATTTGAAGAGAATTAAGGCCTTCCACTGAATTAGGCTTTGGCTTAATGAATTGGGCCTTCCTCTGAATTAGGCTTTGACTGATTTGATCTTCTCTCCAAACCACTGAAACTTTCTCCATAGCAGCAATCACACTCTTTCACTTTCTTGTCATTTGTGTGTTCCGTGGAGTAACGCTTTTAATTTAAGAACTTTTCCTTTGCATTCACAACTTTGGCTAACTGTGTGATGCAAGAGACCTAGCTTTCAGCCTCTCGGCTTTCAGCATGCCTTCCTCACTAAGTTTAATTATTTCCAGCTTTTTATTTACAGTGAGAGACGTGCAGCCCTTTCCTTCACCTGAAGACTTAGAGGCAATTGTAACATTAATAATTGGCCTAATTTCAATATTGTTGTATCTCAGGGAATAAGGAGGCCTGAGGCGAGGGTGAAAGACAGGGTAACAGATGGTCAGTGGAGCAGTCAGAACACACACAACACTTATTGTTTAAATTTGCCATCTTACATGGGTGCTTTTCATGGTGCCCCAAAGCAATTACAATAGAAACGTGAAAAACCACTGATCACAGATCATAATAACAGACATAATAATAAAGTTTGAATATTGTGAGAATTACCAAAATGTAACACAGAGACAGAAGGTGCACATGTGCTGTTGGGAAAAGGGCACCAACAGACTTGCTTGACATACGGTTGCCACAAACCTTCAATTTGTTTAAAAAAAAAAAAAACGATATCTGCAAAGTTCAATAAAGAAACAGCAATAAAATGAGGTATGCCTCTATATGTTTCTGTCTTAGTTCAGGCTGCTATGGCAAGCTACTGTAGACTGAGTAGCTCAAACAGCAAACATTTATTCCTCAAAGTTCTGGAGACTGGAAAGTCCAAGATCCAGGTGCTGGTGGATCTGGTGTCTGGTGCTTCCTAGTTTGCTGATGGCGTTTTTCTGTTGCAACCTCACATGGTGGAAAGAGAGCTACTCGCTCTCTGACCTCTTCTTAGAAGGGCACTAATCCCATTCATGAAACTTCATCTTCATGGTCTAATTACCTCCAAAAGACCTCATTTCCAAATGTCATTCCGTTGAAATTAGGGTTTCAACATATGAATTTTGGGGTGACATATTCGGTTGACATTTGTATGTATATACAACCTTTTATTCTTAAACTTTTGGGAAAACAGGCTTTCAACATTTTTAGAAGTAAGTCACCCACCCACTCATATTTTAGTGCTTTTTTGCATTTATCTCTGTTTCCTCCATTTTCTTTCATCTCTGTTACACACACACACACGCACACACACACACACACAAATTACTACTCATAACTGTTCTCTTATTCAGTAAAAGGGAGATTTGCATATCCAAAAGAAAGTTCTGTGTGTGTGTTTTTAAGTCAGTCGAGTTTATTAAAAGTAATTGTTTAATGAGAAAGCTTTGTCAGTTGGTTGTGGGATTCCCTGCAGCACAAACAAGACTCATACTGAATGCCTCATCAGTCACTGTGATCAGGAAATGTTGATAACAAGCCCAGAACAGGCACCACACACTGTCCACAGCAGCAGGACATAACAAGCCCCTCTGCTGGATGCCTTTGCTTACATTGAGAAAAGGAGATCCTAGGCAATTTGTGGCTTTAGAAGACCAAGTACTCATCCAGTAATTTACCTTGCCTTCGGCTGCTGCCTTATGTTGGATGCAGGTGTCTCTGGTGATGGCCTGTGCAGTCACATTTGAGTGGGTCACAGGGACACTGGCAAGGCCAGGAAAGGGCAGGACATATCAATGAATCGAAATTAGCCCCTCTATCTCCCTTGCCCCTCCCTGCCCTACAATCACATTAAACCTGCCTTATTCAATTTCTGCCAAAGAGCTTTAGTTGATTTACAAAGGATTCATAGATGTTACTTGAGGAAATGTCTCCATAGTCTGAATGTTGGGACCATTGGATTATAAAAGATGAAGCACATTATTTCTCTAAACTTCTCTGGAGTTTCAATGCCCTGAGGGTCCAGGTGTGAGATTTGTGAGCTCTTTTCACACTTGTATAAACAAAGAACACTTCATCTGTGTCTCATCTCGTGGGATCAGTGTTTTTGCAATAACACACTTGTGAAACTTGGTTTTAAGGTGGCACCTCCTAAAGTTGTTTATATTTTAGATTCTCTCCAGGTGAAAGCAACAAATTCCTTTGGAACAATAGTAGTCTTAGTAGCTATCACTGAGAATCTACTATATGCTGAACATACCGTTTGCTATGGACTGAACGTTTGTGTCCTCCACTTTGAAATTTATGTAGAAACACTACCTTCCAATGTGATGGTATTTATAGATGGGGTCTTTGGAACGTAATTAGGGTCAGATGAGTCATAAAGATGGGGTGCCCATGATGGGATTACTGCCCTTACAAAAACAGAGGAGAAGCGAGTATCTTTCTCACTTCATGCATACACCATGGAAAGGCCATGTGAAGACACGACAGGAAAAGGGCCCTCACCGAGAACCAAACCATGCTGGCACCCTGATCTCTAATGGCCCGTCTAGTCTCCAGAACCATTAAAAAAAAAAAAAAAGTTTGTTGTTTAAGCCATCCAATCTATGGTAATTTGTTAAGCAGCCCTAACTGACTTAGACGCTATTCTAAGCAGTTTAATTCTCACAATGAAATAGATAAGGAACCTGAAACAGAAGCAACATAAGTTACTTACACAAGATCACAGAACTATTAAGTAGCACCTCCAAGATTCAAAGGCAGGTGGTCTAATGTTATACATTTACAGACGTGATAGACATTGGGAAGGAGAAGCACACAGGGCCTTCGGCTGGGTCTCATGGGAGATAAGTGATATGTATATGAGAGGTTTATTGGAGAATGCTCTTGGTACAGCATGCATAAGAGGCTGAGAAGCAGGAATGAGAGGAGGGAGATAGTGAACAGTTATGCAATCATGGCAGAGGCCTTAACTAATGTGATGGGCAGGACTAGAGCTTGGATGATCTTATGAAGACGTTCCAAATTCAGAGAAGGAAGCAAGAGTTTATAACCCCTGCTCCTCTACTGACCCATTGCTGGACATGGGCTTGTCTCCGTGAGTAAGATATAATCTTGACTGCTATAGCACCCTTTGGCTGAGGGCAAGGCTTGAAGAGGGGCAGCCAGGAAGCCATTACAGCCAATATTCCCAGCATATAGAAGTAACTCGTCTGTCAGTTAAGGGGTGATCTTGGTAGTGCACCACTGCATCACCTGCATACAGGGACATAAATAGGGAAATTGTGCCAAATCAAAGGGATTAAGAAAAGGCGCTCCTCAAGAAATAATGATAAATCTGCTATCTAAAGGAGGAGAAGGATTTAACCATTCAAGAAGAGCAATGAGGCTTTCTAAGGAGAGGAAGAAGCACATGCAAATAATTTGTGAAATGATTAACAGGTTGTGTTTGAGGAATTTTAAAAGCCAGGGTGGCTGAAGCAGAAAGCAAAATGAGTGCTTGGTGTGGACGTGGGAGCAGATTATGCAGAGCTTTTGTGAAAAGGTGAGGATGTCACCATTATTCAAAGAACAATGGGAAACTCTTAAACCATTATAAGTACAGGAATGACAATGGTAAGATTTATCCTTCAAAAGATTATTCTGACTCGAGGATTGGGACTGAATGAGACATTGAAGAGGATGTGAGCAAAGAGGTAGAAGGCTATTGCTGCTATGCAGACAAAATAGATGATGTTTGCTTGAACAAAGCAGTATTGGAGGGGCAGAACAGGTGACAGCAGAGATGGAAAGAAGTATGTGTATTCAAGAAATATTTTAAATTAAAACTCAGAGCACCCAGTGATTGTAGATGAGAGTGCAGGAGAAGGGGGTGTTGAGGATGACTCAGAAGACCCTAAATTTATGCAATTGGGTAGAAGGATAGGCTTTTTATGAAGATGGGTCCATTTAAAAAGCGAATTTTACTTAATCACTGAAGATGAAGCATTCCACTGCGGGCAGGTTGATTTACATTCCCAGTGAGATGAATGGGCAATTAGGCACGTGGATCTGAAGGGCACAGAAAGCCTAGGTGTCAGGTGTAAACCTGAGTATATTCTATGCAGTTTGTCATTAAAGTTATGTGCCTGAATGAGACCACTGAGAAAGAGTGTGCAAAGTGAGAAGAAAGGGGGTCTGGGAAATGCCATGAGGAATATTTGGAGACATATATTCCTCCAAATTGGTGCATAAAGAATACAGGGAGAGAAGGGCAAGACAGCAGGAAGCAGCCAAGGCAAGATGGTATTTCAGGGAGAGAGTGGGCATCAGTGTGAAATACTGCAGAGAAGTCAAGAAGAACAGAAACTAAAATGCCCACTAGATCCTGTGACACTGGTGATGTTGGTGGCTTCAGTGGCGTGATGAGCACAGAAGACATACTGGGCTGGATTTAGTACCGAGTGGGTGGAGAGAAAGTGGAAACCTCAGCTTCAGACTATGCGTTCTAGATGAGTGGACTCAAACAGGGCAAAGCTCTATCAAGACAGTGGAACTGGAAAAGAATATTTCTGTTTTTGTTTCACGTGAAAAAATTCTGAGCACATATAGAAGCTGATGGTAAGGACCAATTGAGTAGGAGAGGATGAATCTATAAGCAAAGGCAAGGTAAAGAAGATAAAGTTTCTCAACCAAGGGAGATGAAAGGTCCCAGCACAGGTAGAGGCATTAGTGCTAGATAGGCAAGCAGGTGGGTCCTTTATCCTCCCAAGAGAGAAGGAAGACAGAACAAGTACAAATTAAAGTAAATGTGAACACTTAGAACCCAGACATATGTGAGCTCCCATCTGATTTTCTCTAACTGGAAGTGAAGGTCAGGTTGACACCATGAATGCTTATTTAATTCAACTGGATTTGGGTAGAATGAATTGGACTGAATTGGTTTGGATGGGGGAAATTGACCCAAATAAAATAAAAGGTATAAATCAGAACACTAAAAAAAAAAAAAAACAAAAGAGAAGCACCCAGAAAAAGAATGAAATGAGTTGAACCCAGAAAGTTACAAGAATAGAATGATCAACTCTGAATTGTTTTTCCTATACCTGTTCAGAGTTTCTTGCTATCACACGGAACAAACCAAAGAGGGCTGCTGCCCGGTAGCTCACACTAACAGTAAGGCCAAAATCTTAGATCATCTTCTGCAACTGTTGCAACTTTGACTAAAAAACTAAATCAGCATTTCTTAAAGTAGCTAGTTTTGAAAGACGTAGGATGAATTGTTCTGTAGGGCCTGTTTATTAAGAATTTGGAGAAAATATAAGGCAATTTAAAAAGCAATAAGCCATTTTACTCAGCAGTCTGGCCATCTCAAAATGCATCCTGCTCCAGCTTTCAACTCTGTCTCCTGCATCTTTGATTTCCATCACTAAGAAATAACATTGTAATGTTTCTCTCCAAATGAATATGTTACTAGCAGTGTCCATAGTGAGAAAAGAACAAATCAGAAAATACATTTCAGCTTCTTTGTATCCTTCCTGATGGTAGATTAATTTGCACAACTAAAAGAGTTTAACTTTAAGAATTTAACACTTGAAACTATGCAATGAGTTTAGACTCGTATTAAGCAACATGATTTGACGCCTGTAATCCCAGCACTCTGGGAGGCCAAGGCAGGCAGATCACCTGAGGTCATGGGTTCAAGACCATCCTGGCCAACATGGTGAAACCCCATCTACTAAAAATACAAAAAACTAGCTTGGCATGGTGGCACATGCCTGTAGTCCCACCTACTTGGGAGGGTGAGACAGGAGAATCGCTTGAACCTAGGAGGTAGAGGTTGCAGTGAGCTGAGATTGCACCAGAGCACTCCAGCCTGGCAACAGAATGAGACTACATCTCAAAAAAAAAAAAAAAAAAAAAAAATCATGATTTGCAAAAATACACCAATATTTGTAACTTGGGATTACAAGTAATTTGTATTTTACATTTAACTTGATTTTTATTTTATGACTATAATAATATTTCTGTTATAATACTCTGCATTTCCAGTTAAATATTGATTCATAACTTTTAATTTGTAATATAAATGTGAATTCATAGAAATTAAAAATAATCTCAGATTTCTATAGAAATGTAAAAGTGTATTTAAGATCTTTAGGAATCTGTTTTTACTTTCCCATCAAGGGTAAGCCCAAACAATGTTTAAATAAAATATCTAAGATGTATCTATTAAACATTATAAGTATTTTGGCTAACAGAAAAAAATAGATTATAATGTTAAAGAAAAACAGACAGGATAATGAATTGAACACACAGAAAGACTTGTATCCTTTCTCATTACATTAAAATAAAAGTGAAGATATTTTTAGACATTTAAACACAGGAACTTAGAGGATGGAAAAAGGAAGAACAACAACCATATTTCGGAGGCTGGGAAACAGGAAGAGTGTTCATGAACTTGGCATGCTTGAGAAGCTGAATAAGACAGCACTGGGGAAAATGAAGAAAAATGGAATTTAGACACAGAATGCCCACATTGCCAGAAAATGAACGTGAAAGGATGGGGGTAAAAGTAGGAATATGAGTTGAAACTCTGAAGAAGGACATAGACAGATATCCAGATTCTTGCCACATACTTGGAAAAAGACTAACACTTTATGTTTCCTGGGAAGAGTGGGAAACGATAAAGGGAGAGCACAATTTAAAATCAAACCACTCATGGTTATCCTGAGAGAGTCAAGAGAAAACAGTAGAGCTGGGAAACAAGGATGGTATGAAAAAGGAAACACATACGGAAGGTTCCCGAAAATACTTATGAAAAACTCAATAGAAAATTTATAAATTTAGCTGAGGACATCTTTCAGAAATTAGAACACTTCAATGAGGAAATATTGAAAAAAATCAGAAAATTAGAAGAGTTCAAGAGGCCTAACATGTGATCAGAAGTGCCAGAGATAGAGAATTTGTGTATAAACACAAGAAAATTCCCTAGAACTGAAGGATACATATTGCCAGATGAAGTGGATAATGAGAATACAGGCTCAGACCAAGACATATTATTGATGGGTTGGGCAGAGGTGGGAGGGGTTGGCAGGTGATGGAGGGAAGGAAGAAATAACCTACAGGCTCCAAGAAGAGCAAAGCAAATAACAAAAACTGGTCACATCCAAAGGTTCCAGTGTAGTTAATAACAATACTAGAAGCTAAAAGCAACAAAACGATGCCTTCAAAATTATTAGGTAAAATAAATTCCTAAATTAGCGTTATGCCCAGTTACTACCAGTGAATGTAAAAGGTAGAATGAAGGCACTTTTAGTCTATAGAATCTCAAAAATTATACTTTCTAAATACCTTTTTTCAGAAGTTTAGTAAGGTCTATTCTAGAGTTTGAAGATAACCAACTTGCCTGGGTTTGCCCACACTTTTTGAAGTTTTAGCACTGAAAATTCTGCATCTCTGAAAAAACACTCAGTCCCAGACAAATTAGGACAAAGGATCACCCTACTCCAGAGTTACCGTTAAGAAGATTAAAAATAAGCCTTAAAAGGATTCAATTTATTCTCAAGTAGTCTAACTGTCCACCTTAAAGTCTAATACTTCTTAAGGAAAAAAAAATGAGCCCTGAAAAATTAAAATCTCACAATGTCCATTGGCTAATAAAAAATACTAGAAATAGAAAAATGGGATCCATATTGGGCGGAAAATCAGTCAACAAAATACCATAAGTGACGAAGATGATAGAATTGTCTAAGACAATTAAAACCCCCTTTATAACTATTCAACAGGCTGAGAATGGGTAAGCAGGAACCAAGCAGGACTTTCAGAGATGAAAAATGCCAGATCTGAAATGAACAGTTCACTCGATGAGTTTAATGACAGATAAACAGAGCCCGATAATCATACCTTATGAGAAATTAATCTGATGGCAGGGAAATCTGGGTTTCCCAAGCTTCAGACCTGTTCTTGCCGTAAGACACTGATGTGATCAGTGAGCTTGAAGCCATGCAACAGAAGCTACCCAAAGTCTTAAAGAGTTCTAGCAGCTTTACCTTTTGGGAGCCCAGAAACATCATTTAGAAGTCAATATATTCTGCTGGAGAGTTCACTTGGAGAAACCACGTAGAGATGCTACCTGGAGAGGAAACGCTGAGATACTATATATAAATGGTGAAAGGCCCAGTTGTCCCAGCAGCTCCATCAACCCTCCGGATGAGTAGAGCCTCAGTTGCCAGGTGACAACAACTACATGGGACATCCCAGGCCAGAGCTGCAGAAGAACCACCGTGTTGAGCCCAATCAACCCATTAAACTAAATGAGATAACAAAATAGGTATTAAAAGTGGAAAAGTGTAGATTAATAGAAATGTTCTGACTTTTTGGAGACATGGTAAAACAGAGAGCTATGGCTTATAACTATTTGTTATTGAAATATGTGACCTTACTTTTTAGATCACTCTCAACTCAATAGATCCTGTGTTACTACTGAAGTTAACTCATTCTACTACCCCCAACCTTTTCACTGCAGTAACCTTCCAGTTTTTGAATAACCGAAGACCTTCTTCCAGTGTTTCCACTACCTCCAGAAACAGTGTGTGTTGGCCTAAGAGGGAAGAGAGAAAAAATAATACTGTTTCATGACTGGGGAGCAAGAAGAGTAAACCCTAAGGTTTGAAACATATAGAGTGCTCCTAACACTCTAACTCCTAACTCCTAACTGAGGTCAGGAGTTCAAGACCAGCCTGGCCAACATGGTAAAACCTTGTCTCTACTAAAAATACAAAAATTAGCCAGGCGTGGTTGTTTGCACCTGTAGTCCCAGCTACTCAGGAGGCGGAAGCAGGAGAATCACTTGAACCCGGGAGGCGGAGGTTGCAATGAGCTAAGATCTCACTACTGCACTCCATCCTGGGTGACAAGAGTAAAACTCCATCTCAAAAAAAAAAAAAAAAAAAAGACTGCAACCAAGAGACTTGAAATACGGGAGGCTTAGTCCTTCCGTATAGAATGAAAACCTGTAATACAACATCATAATATTTCAGTTACATTCTGAGTTACATTGGTTTCTGGAGGCCTAACCACCATTTTTAGCATGTTTTCACTGGAAAATGTGTTTCACATTAATCTATTAATGATCCTTCCTACCAAGGAAGCTCTCATTTGTAACATCACAAAGCCTACTCATTCATCAACCAGATTGCAAAAGTTCACTCCTACAGATAACAAGTTTTCCATAAATCAGGGTTAAATAAGACTGATAAAGATGGCTCATAATTCTTTCACGTCTCTCCCTCCTTAGTAACTCCTTGTTACTGCTTTTGTAATATATGGCTGTTGCTTTTCCCACTCATGGCTTATCTCCTTGTCTAGGTTATAAGCACAGTGATGGCCAAGGACCATGACTCACCTCCTCCACGAACTTTTAGACAGTGTCTGACACTTCATAGCCTCTCCCTACACTCAGAGTTTAATTTCTGTTTGGATTCATTTCACCCACTTATATCATAGGATGGTAGTGGTATAAAACCAGAGTTCCTTGTGGTTTTCCCGCAAAGTGCTCAGGTACACATGTAATAGACCTAAGGTAGCTCACTTTTGAGTGGGCTGGCATGCACTGCAGTCTTAATAAAAGCAAGAAAATCTGGGGTGCTCAAACTGCAGAACTGTTCTTGACATAAGCCAGGATAGCTGGAACCACTTTGGGCCCACATTGCTGAGACGAGATCAGAGTCATTTCATGATCCAGAGCAGCATTAAACCCAAATAAACTGGCCAGGAGTTTATTACATCGCTCGTGCCTGTAATCCCAGCACTTTGGGAGGCCCAGGTGGGCGGATTGCTTGAGGTCAGGAGTTGGACACCAGCCTGGCCAACAAGGTGAAACCCTGTCTCTACTAAAAATACAAAAAAATTAGCCAGGCATTGTGGCACATGCCTATAGTCCTAGCTGCTCAGGAGGCTGAGGCAGGAGAAACACTTGAATCCGGGAGCAGAGGTTGCAGTGAGCCGAGATCTCAGCACTGCACTCCAGCCTTGGGTGACAGAGCAAAACTCCATCTCAAATAAATAAACAAACAAACCATAGCAGAAAGTAATGGTAAGTGTGAAAACTCAAGCAATTAGCTGGCATTTTCTAGGAGATATCTGAAGTAAGGGGTGAGTAGGAATTACTGTGTTCTTCTAGGGCAGGCTTGGGGTCTTCTGAGTTTCAAGAATCCAAGGTTGGGGGAGAAGAATCCAAGGTTAGGTTAGAGAGTTTGAGTCAATTGTTGCAATTGGGACAGGAAAAGCCTTTGAGAATCGGGATATCTGGGAAGCTCTTTGGGAATCCTTGGACACTGTCAATGAGACTGTCTTTGGGCAAAACTCCTTGTTTCAAATTTCTCCAGGGGCATGGTGAAGGAAACAGAGACAGCTCCATATTTTCCAGCTTTATGTGTCCTCACATCTTTAATTTTTAGTGTTCAGCAAGTCTCACTCATCTGAGCTTTTTCATTGCCTCATCTGCTTTCAATCCTGTTTGTTTTATTTTATCTATTGGATGCTTGACATTAGTTTTTGCTTCACACTAATCGCAGTTGCCATCTATTGACTGAACATGATACTGTGGAGAAGGTGAGAAAGAATGATCTACCAGGAACATTAGAGGGTGAAGATGCCAAGAAGAGCAGAGTATGCGGAGCCTGATAATCACAACTTCTGAGAATTTAATCTTATGGCAACTGAAGAGACCTATAAACTTACAGCATTCTGATTCTTTAAGAGAATGCCCTATCTTAAAAATCCAATATTAAAAAATTCAAAATACGTGCTTTATAGAGTGAACCTTTCACCGAATAAAAAGAGAAGGGCCCTGTGAACATCTGAAAGCAAGGCTAGAATAGAGGTTCATGCCAATAATTAAAAGTAAGAACAGTGGAACCTTTGTAAATGGTGTTCTGGATTTGAAGTGGTGATGAAATGACCCCAATGTCTACCCAATGAGTGGGCAAAAGGCAGGTTATGGCACAGGGTGCTCTCTGACTTGAGTTTATAAATTTCATAAAAATAAATTAGACGGAGAGTTACAATGATGAAGCACTAACATGATTATTTATGTCTGAGTTGGGAACATTTGTGGAAATGTATGAATGTTCTATACAAACCCAGGAAGTTGCCGAGAATAGAACTGAAATCTCAGATCTTGAGTACTGTGGGAAAAAAAGCATTACTTGAAGTTGAATTGCTCCTAGAGGTTATCATATCTGGAGTATATATTTTTTCACTCAGAAAAATCTCTGAGAGATACTGACTCTCAAAGAGCACTGCAACAAAAATGATGGCCCCTTTTCAAAATGTATTCTACTACATTTTATTCATCCTTCACCACCGCCCCTGTTCTCTCTCCCGTCCATGTATGAATTTACTGAGGTGGAAGTGTCAAATGGTTTAGAGGTGCCTCCAGGTCACTTGGAAAACAAAGAGGGGCTCAGAGTACTGCTGCAAGGGGAACTAAAATAATCGCAAATCACCCAGAAAGCACAAGAGCAATGTTGCAACAAAAGCACACACTTCTTCAGGAGCACGGGAGAGGAAGAGGTGAATTCCAGCTAGTGTGGTGGGGAGAGCCTTGAGCACTTTCCTGGAGCGTTGACCACTGGTGGGGGTATCAATGCGTGGGCTTAAGCACCTAGAAATACTAATCACTAATTTATGAGTGGTTGAAGAAACTAGATATAGTCTATCTGAGGAAGAGAAAAATCAATGGAAAACATTAGAGTTGCCTTCAACATGTGAAGGATTACCAAATTGAAGAGGATGAACATTTGTTTTGAACTCCTCCAGAGGAAAATCCCAGGATGCAGCAAGGCAAAAATTCAAGGAGACAAAACTGAGCACCAGAAAATAAATTTATTTCTAACCCTTTAAAATTGAATACAATTTTGTTAAGAAGTCAATCTTTTCCTTCAAAAATCAACATCGCGCCAAGGGACCAATATAAAAAGTATTTCCTCCAAATAGTCACCTTCATCCAGAGAATTCCTGGAAAACATAAATGTTGAGTGTATTTTTATAAACATGTTAATTATAAATGTTAAAGACAAATATCTCATTAAAATGTACATGTATGCTCTGTGGTAGTCCCCCCGACAAATCCCTCCTTCCCTTATCTGCCCCCCAATAAGCAAGTGAGTCTTATAAAAGAGGAACTCATCCAAAGTTCTTTGCATGAGCTTGATCAATTATGAGCTCCCACAACAGAATAATAAGAGGAAAATGGAATTCAGATGAGTAACAAATATGCCATCCACTACTTTGATGACAAATTCAGTTTAACTATATTAAGCAACATGAAAGAGCTCAAAGACAGAATCTGACAACACATTTTGATGTCTTTGCTGGCAGATTCTTCAGAACTCCCTAAAGACCTATTTTTCCATAACCAGGTTAAGCATCATCGACAGGTGTATTTCATAAGTATAGTAAAGGCATTGAGATTTACAAAAAAACACAGTGGATCTTATTCGTTATGTCACAATGGAGCTGTGATATATTCCAAGGGCAGACACTCACTCTAATCTTTTAAAACAAAGGGACAGACTCATTCATCCAACTAATCAATATGAATTCCCTGGTCTAGAAAAGAAATATAAATCAGCAGCTGCTCCATGGTCAGTTTTCTCATCTACCCCTCCTCCTAGCTAAAAGAAGGTAGAAAGTGGGGCATGTGTCAGCAGGAAAATGACTCAGGCTTTTATATTGACAAGCATTGCCATTGGGCCGCAAATTCCCCGTGGCAGCTGTCCTCAGATCAATGGTGCTGAAGGTAAGGAAGAGGAGTTTGTTGGGTTTGGGTATTTATTACATTCTGTACTTTGGTGTACTGCAGAAGATGTTATTGTTTGTTAGGGAATGTGGAAGAAAAGAAAAATCATGCCCAATTTGCCCCATCCATCTAGCAAGATGCACATGCATTTAAAGGAATTATTTGGCCTGCACCTTGTTCTAACAGTTTGAAGTTGACCCATCACTATATTATTTGATGAACACCAAATAGATGTTAGACACCCTCCTAAGCTGCTTCTCTCTTCCCCATTATAACATCTCCCGGTCCATCAGATTCAGTAAATGACTTCGTGACTTTGTTACGGCAACTTTGCCTGCTGAAGAGCAGAGCTTAGTTTAACACTCTGTTTCCCTCCCCCTTCTTTCCTCTTCATGTACACATTCTCATACATCCCACATCCTCAGGAGCCTGTCTTCCTCAGTCCTAGCACTGACCCATAGAATATATTCAAGGGTTTTTTTTTCTATTGTCTAGCTCACCAGTCCATTAGCTTTCTAAATGCAAGAGCAGATTTCCTTCACCCTTTTGATGGACCCTGTGATATGTTGTCCAGATCGTCCTGCAAGGGAAGATTCATTCTCCCAGCAGATGGGAGTGCTGTCAACCTTTAGGGGTTGCCTCAGTTGCAGCAGTGCCTCATGCCAGGTCATACTCCTGCCTGGGGTGGCCTATGTCAAATGGATTGTGGATGCAGGAGTTTGAAGTCCTAATCTTCCAGGATGACTCAGGACAGTTCTGAATGACTATTCTAGCCCCAGACCTCTCCATGCATTCAGGCAAGGCATGTGGGGTCTGAACTGTAGCTCAACTTCCCGAACTCCAAATTTTTCCCTCCCTTCAACATGTGTTGTCCTAAGTTCACCCCTTATTAAGGCTCCACTTCCTATTAAGTAGCTAGTACTAACAGAAAAACTAACACTAGGCCAGGAGCGGTGGCTCATGCCTGTAATCCCAGCACTTTGGGAGGCCGAGGTGGGCGAATCACAAGGTCAAGAGAGATCATTCTGGCCAACGTGGTGAAACCCCGTCTCTACTAAAAATACAAAAATTAGCTGGATGTGGCAGCATGCACCTGTAGCCCCAGCTACTAGGGAGGCTGAGGCAGAAGAATTGCTTGAGCCCGGGAGGCTGAGGTTTCAGTGAGCCAAGATTGCAACACTGTGCTCCAGCCTGGGCGACAGAGCAAGACTCTGTGTCAAAAAAAAGAAAAAAGAAGGAAGAAAAACTAACACTAACCTAATTCTGTCATGGTCTTAATAACCACTTTAGAGATTAAAATGAGTATTTTTCTTCTGCAAACTGGTAAACCTAAGGGTTTGTCATCAAATATGTAAAATGTTTATCAACACTAAAGACTAAGTAAGTGAATGAGTAAAAATGAACCAATTCCAAGCATCTCTTGATTATAGACAGACAAAAGACCAAGCAGTTTGCAAAGAGGTGATTTTTGGGAAAGGACAACTGAGGGTACAAGTCATGGAAACTGGACACTTAGGCACTGTTTGATAAAGTAATTGCCTGGGAAACTTCTACCCAAGTATCTTGGGAAGTGGAAAGAAAGTTGATTTGTGGGGAAAGGTCTAAACGTGGGCATTCAAAAGGGTTAGGCTGAGAAGAGAGAATATTATGACAAATCGCACCCAGAGGTCTTCTTACTGAGATCTGGAGACATCGTTGTATTGACGTGAAGACAGTTCAGTCCAATTACCACCATAATGAGGGGTGTTGCCCTCAGGCACTAATTCAGGGAGACACACACCCCATCTATCTGGCCTCTTTCCAGTTTGTTCTGAGTTTGCTCCTCATCACCACCATCTCTCAGCTGTCCTTCTTTTAACAAATTTAGAAGAAACCTTCGGTTTCTACCTTCACGATTACAGAGAAAAACTACAAAAGGTGCAGATATCCTCAGTGTAGGTTTAGGGAAAGTTTTCGATGATGGGTGTTTCCAAGTACTGAGAACTTTGTATCACAGTAAGGGGCTTAAAAACTCTAAACTTCAAAGTTGTGACTTTTTGGAAACCATCACTGGTTGTTCTATAGTTGACAGTCAAGTCAAATCCAACCTCAATCAGAGGGAGAAAGAATGAGAACTTTTTAGGATCATGACACCAAGTTTTTTTTTTTTTTTTTTTTTTTTTTTTTTTTTTTTTTTTGAGACAGAGTCTTGCTCTGTCGCCAGGACTGAAGTGCAGTGGTGCAATCTCAGCTCACGGCAACCTCTGCTGCCCGGGTTCAAGCAATTCTCCTGCCTCAGCCTCCTGAGTGGCTGGGATTACAGGTGCCGACCACCACGGCCGGCTAATTTTTGTATTTTTAGTAGAGATGGGGTTTCAGCATCTCGACCAGGCTGGTTGGTCTTGAACTCCTGACCTCGTGAACCACCCACCTTGGCCTCCCAAAGTGCTGGGATTACAGGCGTGAACCACTGTGCCCGACCCAAAGAATTTTTTTATAGAGAAATTTAAAATATGTTTAAAAGCTTAGGAATTTTTCAAAAAATATCAGAAAATTAGGCAACATGGTGAAACCCTGTCTCCTAAAAATGCAAAAGTTAGCCAGGCACAGTGGCACACACCTGTAGTCCCAGCTTCTTGGGAGGCTGAACTGGGAGGATTGCTTGAGTCTGGAAGGTAGAGGTTGCAGTGAACCAAGATCACACCACTGCATTCCAGCCTGGGGGACAGATTGAGACCCTGTCTCAAAAAAAAAAAAAAAACCACAAAATACTGTGAAATGTAGAAAACTTTGGAATGAAAGAGGAAAGAAATGCATAATAGGCACACAATCTCTCTGACAATAAATTAAGGAAACATTATGTGTAAAACTTGAAGTTTGCTTTGAAGGAAAATATACATCAGGAAAAAAAAATTAGGTATTTTCTCATTCCTTAACTGCCATAGGTCCAACTTCCTTAAAGGAAATTTTTATAGGAAATTTTTACAGCAAAAGGACAGAACAAGACATACTCATCTAGGAAATGACCCCATGTAGCATTTTTCAAAACAAATTGAAACACTTGGGTGATGGATCAGTTCACGAGGGAAGAATTAAATAATCCTTGCCCTGAAATGTATTATCTGAGATCTCATGGGGAGAGCATTACATGTGGGGGCAGCTCTAATTACAAGAAATAATTGCAGGTGAATACAAGGCAGTTCCCCACCTTAGATGATGAATTATACCGAGAGACAAGGACACTCTATGTGAAATGCTAATGCGTTCATCGCCATGACATTGCAAGGAAATCTCACACCCAAAAACAAAACTCAAGGAAAAGCACATTTGACAAATACAGCTAACGGGAACCAGTTATTCCATTTGCAATTTGCAATGGAGTTTTACTCAGTAAATATATACCATAGATTTAGTACCTACAGATACATTTATTTACTAATAGTAAAAGTCTCTAAGATCAGAGAGTGAATCAGTTGCAATGGGATAGCATAGGAAAAGCATCTTTGCTAAATGCTATATAAGTTGAGGGCATATTCCAGATGTGAACATGACTGGCAAAATCCATAATCTATAATTCCTTGTGACTGATGAATATTCATTGCTGGTAATTTCTAATTTCATTTGCTTTTAAGCCACCTTGAAATTACCTGGGGAGCTTTAAAAATACTGATTCTAGTTTCCACCCTCTAAGATTATGATTTAATTTTAATTAGTCAGGGCAGTGGCCTGCGAATCAAGATTTTTTAAAGTTGTCCAGGTCATTTTAGTGAACAACGGAGGTTTGAGAACCACTGCTTTATGGGCACAGGAGACCTCACTACTCATCTTCTCCCTTAAAATCTCACTGATTTGGTTAACATGATGTTGTGGCTTTTCCTCACTCAGTCACTTCTTTGCAATTATTTCTGTAAGACTACAAGACTTACAATCACTCCCAGTTGCCAAGCAGTATGTGAGACCTGGGGAGATCAGCACTCTATAGTTCTGGGAAAGGCTCCGTTAGTATTTCCTCCCTATAAAGTCACAATCTGCCAAATGCCACTTTCCTCAAGGTCCCCATTACTGTGCAAAACTTCCCACGGATTGTCAGGATATTCTCCAGGCCCTGGTACACAATGTAACACAGAGCTCTTTGAAAAGTCTTTGAGTCCAGGAGGCAGGCTGGTATTTAAATATCCAGAACAAATCTCATGACATTTCTCAATCCCCCTCATTAGCCTCCAGACCTATTTGAACACATAGCCTACATGTCACTGTAATTTTCCTCTCTTCGTTTTGACTAATCCCCAGTTAACTCTTGTTTCTCAGCTTCTCACTTCTCTTTACTCTTACCTCCTATTGTATGAGTGCATATATCTCCTTATTCTCCAATGTCAAGAGGAATTCTGCTTCTATGAGTTTATAGAAATGAACATATATTTGCATAACATTGTATATGTAAGTATGCTCACATGCAAGCAATATTGTTGACCCTAGCAAATAATTTGAAGACACCTGTCTCTCAATAAGGTAATGGTTCATAACTCTATGGTATCTTCATCCTATGCATTTTTAATAATACTAGAAGGAAGGAAGTTACTTCTGTTTATACCAGCATGGAAAATCTCTAATACAGGAGTCTCCAACCCCCGGCCACAGACCATTGTTGCCTGTTAGGAACCTGACCACATAGCATGAGGTGAGCTGCAAGTGAGCAAGCATTACTGCCTGAGCTCTGGCTGCTGTCAGTTCAGCAGTGGCATTGGATTCCCATAGGAGCATAAGCCCTATTGTGAACTGTGCATGTGAAGGATCTAGGTTGCATGTTCCATATGAGAATCTAATGCCTGATGATCTGAGGTGGAGCGGTTTTATGCCAAAACCAGTCTGTGGAAAAGTTGTCCTTAACAAAACCAGTCACGGCAGCTAAAAAGTTTGGGGACTGCTGCTGTAATAGATATTCTTAAATGGAAGCATATTGTGGAATATGTATAGTATTATCTCTGTAATGTACAAAACATAAAATATTACTTGTCTGTATAGAAACACACGTACCATAAATATAAGTATATATATGCACACATAAACACATAGATGCACACATAAATGCAAAGAGGATGGGGTGCAGAAGAATCTGAACTGTCAATAGTGATTACACATTGAGAAGTGTGTAGAATTGGGAGCAGAGTGGGATGAAAGAAAATGTATAGTTCTTACTTTAACCATTTATATAATTTCTGCATTTTTTACATATAGTTATGGATTTTTTTTATCACTTTTAAATGAGAAAATTACCCACCAAATATAGTCATTGGTATTACAGTCATTAAGTCATTGGTAAAAAAAAAAAATGGCAAGACTTTCAGTGCAATAGCAGGGTTGGAGGTCATCTTCAGACTTTTTGTTGCATAAACTTATTATAATAAATCTATTGGCATATACCCAAGAGTGAATCCGGTTTTATAGGAGCCAAAATTTATACTAATTTGGGAATCTCTGTTTAAGGAAAAAAAGCAGAAAGTTGTTAAAATTATATTAGAATAAGAAATAACAAATGTTGAATCAGAAAATGTTCAGAAAAATACAGTATTTTTAACAGCTTCACACAAATCAGTCGTTTTCCCGATATTAGCATCTGCTCTGGACTGTTTATACCTTGCTTCTCCTACTACTTATAGTGCCGAGAGTTGTAAGATACATTTCTATCACTGTAGACTTTCTGCTCCTGTACTTTGAAATCATGTTGCAAGATGGGTCAGCAAGGTGGGTAGTAAGAATATTCCTGAAAGACATTCCTATACGGATATGGCTAGTACTAATATCCATGGAAGTAACAGCCATAAAATATATGACATTAATACTAACCAAATTTATCTCTGAATTAATGTCCCTTTAGCAGGGTTTCTAAAATACTTATGACCTTTCCCAGACTCTCTGATAGGAAGAGAATTGTGATAGGGAGACCAGTCGTTTTTTGTGAGTGCACAATTAAAAATATCTTGGGAATATCAAGATCGTGATGGGGAGACTTTAAAATGAGCAAAATGATGAAAGCAAAATGAGCATGATGAAAGACTTTAAAATAAGCAAAAATAATAAGAGGGTATTCTGGCTAGTATACCCTTCCAGATTGTCTAGTGTAAACATAACCCAAATATACTGATTATATCACAAATCTCTTCTAGCAGTTTAGCAGCTGGGATATTTTAAGACACCACAATGTCAACTCTCTGTCTTCTATTGAGATCTAATGACATCATCCTCTGCTCTAAAACCTGTGATAGGTCTTAACTGCTCTGGCCTGATTCCAAAGCTTGACATTGAGGGATTCATAATTTGGTCCTGTCCCAAATTTCACATCTTTCCATTTACCTGCAGGGGTGTCCCCACCCACATCCACACCCACATCCACCTACCTGAGAGATAATTTTCCAGCCAAAATGTCCTTCCATGCACCACTGCCTTTTGAAATATTTGCCCTTTCCTGTTCTTTCTTTCAGTAAAAACCATACTTATCCTACAGGACTCAACTCAAATGCTGCCTTCTTCATAACGTATAGCACATTCTGTCTCATTGGAATTCATTGCTTCTTCAGTCTCCCCAGACATTTTGCATGGGATTCTATTATTACACATAACATAACACATAGCATCATCAAGCTTAGAGCTGTAATTGTACCCATGTGAACTATATGGGACCCAAGTGGATCTTACTGATCTCTGATACACGTGCATGGAACAAAGGCTCAGTAAATCTTTGTGGACATGAATTAGGCTGGATAATTGCAAAATTATGTCACTGAAAGTCAGTCTTGTTAGAAAACCTGTGAAATGCCAAATGTGGCCTTCACTAAAGGTCGTATAAGAGAATTACTAAGCAGCTATTGTACCCTAGTGTTAGGACATATTTCTTCCAAAAAAATGTTGAACTCATGACTGTCATACAGATAGAAAATGAATGCTTGTAAAAGATTTTATTTAACTTATTAATTAACAAGGGAATCAGAAGTTAAAATTTGTTCAAAGAATTCTGAGAAGATAGATGTAAATAGGCAATCTGGAATACTAAAATGAATTTATAAACAGGCAAAACTGATGAATAGTCACAAAGCAACAATCAATTATTTGGTACCAGACAAAATGTATTCACGTTTATATGGGCAATAATCATTTGCATTAACATCAGCTTTCTACAACTTAGAGAGTTGTAAATAGCTCAAAGCCAATGAAAGACCCAGTTAAGCTGGAAGCATACCCTAGAAACAACATCCGTTTATCATTTTTGCTCATTTCGAAGTCTTTCCCATTTTTTACTAACAGCTTTCCTCCTACAGTCATAAGTTCAGAGATTATTCTTTTGTTTGTTTGTTTGTTTTGTTTTGAGATAGGATGTCACTCTGTCGCCCAGGCACAACCTGTCTGCTCACTGCAACCTCCACCTCCTGGGTTCAAGCAATTCTCCTGCCTCAGCCTCCCGAGTAGCAGGGACTACAGGTGCCCGCCACCACCGTTGGCTAAATTTTTGTATTGTTAGTAGAGACAGGGTTTCTCCATGTTGGCCAGGCTGGTCTCGAACTCCTGACATCAAGTGATCTACCCGCCTTGGCCTCCCAAAGTGCTGGGATTACAGCCATGAGCTACTATGCCCAGCCCAGAGATTATTATTGACCACAAAAAAAGGCAGGTCTCATTAGGATTGGCCTAGCTGCTTCTTACATTTTAATTGCCTCTTTTCTTGTCCATCGCCTGCATTAAAATGTCACTTCCCAAGGAAAGAAACCAAACTTGTCTTTGTCTTATTGCTCTATTGTGTTCTTTTTAATGATAATCTTTGGGTCAAGTATAGCTATCATGATGTGTTTTTTCTCCTCAAGAATAATATTTGTGAACTGCAGATGTTAATGATATTTATTTTCCAAGTATGTCTTTATCTTGAAAATGAGCCCTTCTGTATTAGAGAGTAATGACATGGTTTTTGTACTGTTTAGTACTACTGTGTTCTAGCACTAAAGACCATGTAACAGATCTGCTAGGCTTGTTGAAAATTAGAAACATCATACGTACAACTGAATCCAACTTGATCATTTGGTCCAGAAGGATTTCAACTGTATCAGTACCACTGTTTATAAAATCTGTTGTCAGTTTCCTATTCTTGTTTATAAAGATAGAGAGACACAGACCCAGTGAAGAGATGCTCGCTCTGATTCCATAAAAGATTTAACATATAGATGGGCTCAACAGCTTTAAAAACTATTGTTACATGTAATTATAATAGAAAACATTGGAAAACTTTTAATTGCCTGACCAAAGGGATTTAGTTTTGGAAAGGTTAATTTGTTAATTAGTTGTATTGTCATGCAGTTATTTTTAAATTACCATTTGAAAACCGTGCTTCCAAAAGGAAAAAATATTATTTATTAAAATAGAATGTGAAAGATTTATGCCTACCTACTTAAAAATATATAATCTTTAGCACAAGTCTTGAACAGTAATGATGCATATTGAAAAGAGTTGGATTATAGGGACACATTTTCTATTTTTGACTTTTCCTTTGTGTTGTTACATCAATAACATTTTTGAAAAAGGAAGAAAGAAAGAAATGGTGTACTGTAAAGTCTCTTCAGTACCCTGTGATTTGGGTACTCGTAATAGAGTAAAAAGGGTTTCATTATGCTTTGTTTTGCTAACGGATGTCTGGTGTCCTTCTCCTGGTGTGATTTTCATTATAGCTGGTTTCAAAGTGCTTGAATTGGGATTACTTAGTGAGAGTCTTCATGTTCTGTTAGTTACTAACACCAATTTTTATGTGGCCTGAAATGCTGAATTCATTGCTATTTTGAGTTCTTTAATGTCTGGGCCACCCTGACCTTGAAAATCCCCAAAGAGGAGAACCTATATTTGAATGATACCACTGTTCAAACAAGGGGTTTTAGATCCTTCATCAGCCCTTCAAGCCTATTCCTTTCACAGGGCAAAGGACTTTATAGGTTGATGTGAATTGATGCTGCTTGGTTATGGAAGTGAGCTTACTAGAATTAAAGCCTTGCCCGCTTATTCATGGAAGTTGGCAGGTGCCAGGAAACAAGCTCTTGGACAGTGCTTTGTTCTCATTAAAATCACTTTAATGGAAAATATCCCACTGGTTAAATGACATTTGTAGCAAAAGGAATACCCTAAAATGTATTTCTATTCTGTGAGATGTAGAAACACCCATTACAGACATTCACAAAATAATGATTTGAGAAACAAGTGCATATAATGCAATGAACAATAGTTCATATCTATAAGTTTCTTTGGGGTGTTTGAATGTTTATATTCCATCACTCACCTCCTCTCATGATCCAGATAAAAAGTTAAACCGCCTGTAATCCCAGCACTTTGGGAGGCCGAGGCAGGCAGATCACGAGGTCAGGAGATCGAGACGATCCTGGCTAACACAGTGAAACCCCATCTCTACTAAAAATACAGCAAATTAGCTGGGCATGGTGGTGGGTGCCTGTAGTTCCAGCTACTCGGGAGGCTGAGGCAGGAGAATGGCGTGAACGCCACTGGAGTTCACCCATTGGAGGCGGGGGTTGCAGTGAGCCAAGATCATGCCACTGCACTCTAGCATGGGCAACAGAGCGAGACTCCACCTCAAAAAAAAAAAAAAAGTTAAACCAAGCTTCTCTGTCTGAATGGAACAGCCTACATGTGGGTCTGCTTGGGAATGTCTTCTTTACTTCTGTATATGCAATAAATACTATATGAGTATCATGTGCATACAATATAATATCAATTGGATCTGAAGACTTGTGATTTGAGAGGTTTATTGTTCACATAGTAAAGCTGTCTGTGGAAAGCTGAGTGGTCTCCCAAGCAAGTCTAAGAAAAGAATTCCTCGAATGAGCAGGGGAAGAAGACTAGCTTAGGGTTTTATGTTGTTACAGGATGGGGCTGGGACAAGGGTTTCTACACATGGGTCAGGACTTGCATTGTGTGAACTTCCTGCTGGTGCCAAAGGAGGGAGTAACTGGGCTCTTTTATTGTTCCAGATGTGGGGCAAAAGGGGAAGGAGGAGTGATGAGAATTAAAAGACATTAGTATTAAACATCAAAAATGGAGTTGAATCCTTAATAATAAGGGGATAAAGAAGTGAGACTTTAAAATTTGTATCCTCCTTCTTATTCTCTCTATAAACTCTTGCCCTCCTTCCACAAATTATAAATTGGAATTTACAATCTGGTATAGAAAGCAATAAGTAAAGCAATATTTATGATTCCAGAAAAAAAGAGTAGATGTGTGTAGAGAGGACCAATGGGAGTACATGAAAGGAATAGTTGAGTAGGACTGGGAAAGATGAGACTAGAACCATGTTGTGAATGAAGAAGAACTAAAGGCAGCGAGGGAGATAAGGCTATTTTGGCCAAGGAAACGGGATGTGTAAAGGCATGGAAGAAAGAGAGCATGCCCCACTGAGAACATTTTTAAGAGATCAGTCATGGCTATAGTATAAAAGAGTTCTGAGGAATGAGGGTGGAGCTTTCTACCCAGAGTAGGTCACAAACCACTATGAGTACAATATCCTAAAAAAAAAAAAACAAAAAAGGCATTTCTTTAAAGAATTTTTAAATAGAAAGCAACAAGATGGCCTATGCATTTTTGTTGGGAACAGGCACCCCAAAATCTGGCCATAAACTGGCCCCAAAACTGGCCATAAACAAAATCTCTACAGCACTGTGACATGTTCATGATGGCCATAGCGCGCACGCTGGAAGGTTGTGGGATTACCGGAATGAGGGCAAGGAACACTGGCCCACTCAGGGCGGAAAACTGCTTAAAGGCATTCTTAAACCACAAACAATAGCATGAGCAATATGTGCCTTAAAGACATGCTCCTGCTGCAGATAACTAACCAGACCCATCTCTTTACTTCGGCCCATCCCTTTGTTTCCCATAAGGAATACTTTTAGTTAATCTATGATCTATAGAAACAATGCTTATCACTGGCTTGCTGTCAATAAATACGTGGGTAAATCTCTGTTCAAGGCTCTCAGCTCTGAAGGCTGTGAGACCCCTGATTTCCCAATCTACACCTCTATATTTCTGTGTGTCTTTAATTCCTCTAGCGCTGCTGGGTTACGGTCTCCCCGACTGACCGAGCTGGTCTCGCACATTTTACATAAAACACCTGGCAGCCAGTTGAAAGATGGACGCGATGGAGACCAGACTAAAAGCAAGAGCACTTATGAAAGGATTTTGCATCGATGCTAGAAAGAGATGAGAAAATAACCTAGAGTAGTCAACAGTAGGGAGAGCGATGAGGTAAGATCATCTTAAAGAGGTAGCTGCGCCAGGCACGGTGGCTTATGCCTGTAATTCCAGCACTTTGGGAGGCCGAGGTGGGCAGATCACAAGGTCAGGAGTTTGAGACCAGCCTGACCAATAGGGTGAAACCCTGTCTCTACTAAAAATACAAAAATTAGCCGGGAGTGGTGGTGTATGCCTGTAGTCCCAGCTACTCGGGAGGCTGCGGCAGGAGAATTGCTTGAACCCAAGAGTTGGAGGTGGCAGTGAGCTGAGATCAGGCCACTGCACTCCAGCCTGGGAGACAGAGTGAGACTCTGTCTCAAAAAAAAAAAAAAAAAAAAAAAAAGAGGTAGCTTCTTCAGGACTTAGTGGCTGATGGCTGATTGCATGTCTATGAAAAGTAGGGAGATGCAGAGTAATTAAAATGTACAGAAAATTAGGAGTGACTCCCAGTCTTCTGCTTGGATGAATAAGCAGGGAAAAAAAAGAAGTTGGGTGTGAGTTGCCTGTGTGACTTCCAGGCCATATCTAGAAAGTAGGAGAGGTAATAAGGCTGCATATGACGACACCAAACCATTGCTGAGAAAAGGCAGGGCCAGTTTCCATCCCCTTCTAAAAGTACAAAGAAGATATGTTATATCTCATGACATCTCACACAATAAAAACGTTGTTCCTTAGGATAGTGATCTACACAAGACCCTCTGGATGAGGCAAAAAGAAAATGCAAGCCTAGAATATCCAAGAATATTTCATAAATATTTATTTCAGGAACCAGCTTATATATTTCTTTCCTAGAAAAAAAAAAGTTTTACCTATTTTTAGCGATGCCATCTCCAGTAGAATATTTTTTAAATCATGTCGAGAAAAGTCAGAAAACACAAGTTTGAACTCTGCATAACTAGTTGCTGCTTAATGGAAAAAGCAGCACGAGGACATAGTGATAATTACAAATAATATAAAAGGTATACAGGAAAAGTAGGTCACTCCTGCATCCAGAATCCCAAGTCATCTCTGTAGAGGCAGTGACTCTTGCCAGCTTCTCATGTGTCTTTTCGAAAACCTGAATGGCTTTTCTGTGAACGTAACAACTGGCTCTCCACCTAATCTTTCAAAAGGATTCACCTATCAGGAAGTCTATTTTTTTCAGTTCTAAGACCCACAGAGCCAGAACTGACCCCAAAATAAATTAAGCAGCTGAGGAATAGATCAAAGTAATGAATGGCTCTTAGACCCAGTTGAGTCAGTTTTTACCAGTTGAGTGATTTATTATCTGCTTTTAGTGAACATTCCTCCTGCTAGGTTTACACTTTTTCCATCAGGCCTGTGACTCTAGGTGGCCCACCTGTTTCCCCACAGGGATCTGAAAATTGCCTTACGTTGGAACCAATCAGAAACAGCAGCAAGCCGGGCATGGTGGCTCACGGCTATAATCCAAGCACTTTGGTAGGCTGAGGCGGCTGGATCACCCAGGGTCAGGAGTTCAAGACCAGCCTGGCCAATATGGCAAAACCCCGTCTCTACTAAAAATACAAAAAATTAGCTGGGCGTGGTGGCGGGAGCCTGTAATGCCAGCTACCCAGGAGGCTGAGGCAGGAGAATTGCTTGAACGCGGGAGGCGGAGGTTGCAGTGAGCCGAGATGGCGCCACTGCACTCCAGCCTGGGTGACAGAGTGAGACTCCGTCTCAAAAAACAAAGGAAAAGAAACAGCAGTGCATAACTGGGAATATTCTAAGACTGCAAGAGAGTTGCTTAAGTAGTTTCTGTCTCCTCCCAAATTTGGGGTAAGAATGGTTCTCATGAGAGAAGATGCTTTGGAGGTGCTTTTATGGACTTCTGTCTCAAAAACAAAAGACTCCAGGAAATAAATTATCACGAAATACTGAAATATGGGTTGCTATTCTACAATCCTTTTAAATATGAGATGCTGTATTCAGTACTCCTTCTGTTTGGGAACATTTAGAGATTTACCTGCTCCCTTCATATGCTATTCCCCCACATCCCACTTCACTCGGCAAGCTATTTGCGTATGTGAGCTATCTATTCCATGGAAAGCTTTTCCAGAAAAAGACCTGGGTTTGATTAAGCTCTATATTAACCAGCCAGGCGCAGTGGCTCACACCTGTAATTGCAGAACTTTGGGAGGCCCAGGGGACCGGATCACCAGAGGTCAGGAGTTCAAGACCAGCAGCCTGGCCAACATGGCAAAACCTTGTCTCTACTAAAAATAGAAAAATTAGCCAGGCGTGGTGGCGCATGCCTGTAATCCCAGTTGCTTGGGAGGCTGAGGCAGGAGAATCGCTTGAACCCAGGAGGTGGAGGTTGTGCAGTGAGCCACTGCACTCCAGCCTGGACAACAGAGTGAGACTCTGTCTAAAAAATAACAAACAAACAAACAAAACGCTCTATATTAACTTAAATATTTTCATGATGCCTGAATATTAAGTATTTGCAAATTAAATGAATGCCGTGACACTTCAAACTGCTGTCTTTAAGAATAAAGTTTCTTCCTGACTTTAAAAAAAATAAATAAAAAGTAAATGTGAGAGCTTGGATAAAGCATACATTTTTAAATAGCTTTTGTGATTACAAAATATATTGATATTTGTTGTCAAAAATATAAAAAGCTCATGGAAATAGAAAAAAACATGAAAGTCATCATTATGCCACTGTAATCATTGCTAATATCTACCAAGCTATATCCCATCTATAGATATTACAGTTTTGCTTAAGACCTTTGTGAGATTTTTTTTCCAATATACAAAATTTTCTTCAGACTCAAAGACGTAACTCATTAAAGTGGGCTCTTTGTGTCTTTGTCCCCAAGCAGGGAGCCAGCTGCTTTGGCAGGGGTGGGGATGATGTGGAGTTCCATTGCAGCAGGTGTTTAATAATCCTTTGCTTGTACCTTCTATCTCCTCCAGCGGTGCTGTGAGCAACAGAAACTGTTCTGAAAACCCACTCTGTGGAAGGTAGCGATTAAGCAAGAATGATTTATACCTGCAAGAAAGATTGTTTCCTTTAAAACTGTCTTTAAATTGTGGTTAAGATATATTTGTTTGGGAACCCTGCTCGTTCAACTTTAGCATTGGGAGAAAGCTGAAAGGTAACTAGGAAGATGATCTGTGGGTATTTGTTTAATGCCAAGCTGACTCGAGCTTCTCCAGTATGCAGATTGTATAGCTTTTCTGTCCCCATAATATATAAAAATTAATAAAGGAGGAAGGAAAGTACACAGAGCCTGATACTGTTAGAAATCTTCCAGTTTTATATTCAATTTTATAATGTTATATTCAGTAAGTTAAAGCTACTTTAAAAATAGTTTCTAATGAAATAATGGAGGGGTAGTGTATTCATCCCTGCTTTAAAGGATGTCAAATACTGTTTTAATCTGGTGTAATGGGTGGCTCATGCAGTATGAATCAACAGAGGACATGCAGATTACTTGGTTAGCCTCAAATATAGCATCAGGTATTCTAATCAAGTTATTTCCTTATGCTTACATAAAGTCAGTGGATTTTATTGGTTTTGCATCAGCAGACACTGCCATATTGGTGCCTTTTTCAAAGTGACATTCATATTACTGAACCTAAGGCAAAAACAAACGTATATGCCAGTAACAGTAGCAAATATGAAAATGGAATTCTGATAATACAGTGTTTAGTGTAGCAAAATGAGCAACAACGTATTTTTTGTCTGAAAATAAACATTGAAAACAGTCTGAAAATGGAAACACCCTTGGTAATCAGATATTCTATTATACTATTTTTACATACCCTGGGACAGATGTCAAGAAACTTCATCAACATCATCTTTCATAGCTTAAGTTAATGTTGAGAAAATTTTATTGACAATAAGCTTTTCTACAAATGTAATCTTAGTTCTTCATTTTGGGTGTGTTTGCATGTGTATTTTTGACCTTGGCACCAATCTAAGGACCCAATATGACAATCCTGTGATTTGGGAGGAAAAGTAGAGGCCTAGAAGAATAACACTGAGCAGTCCACTCAGGTAATGCAAGAGCCAATTAAGGCTTCTTAAAACCTGATTTGGGCATAATACCTAAATGGTTATACCTGCTTCCTTAACTAGATAAACTGAATTGGGTGACAGATCTCCCTGGCAGGAAAAAATATTGCACAGCTCTTCCAAGACAGACGTTTTCACCAATGGGCCATTAACCTCAGCCCTTCTTGTATCTTCTGCCTCCCACCAAAGCTTACTATGTCTTGACACATACTTTCCATTTTAAAGAAATAAACTGAGTTTTGACGAAGATGTGAATATACAATTAAGTAATATGGTTGCAAAACTGGAAAGAATTTATCACAGATGAGTTATGTAGCCTATCACTGGTAAAACCCTAAGGTTTTATTTATAAAATGCAGAAATCAGAAAACAAGTTAGTCATAATTTAATTGCACATGTATCTGCAATTGCAGGTACATTCCCATTTTTGTGAAATGTTTACATTTGGAACTTTTGTGAGGATACCATTTATGAAGCCAATCTTTGTCTATTAATATTATACACCCTCCTCCATGCTCATTAATAGGGCATGTCTGCTAGATGTCTTTGAAGGGATGCTGCCTACAGACAATAAATACTACCATTGTTGTAGCATGCATGTAAAGCTTACTTCATCATATTGTAGATAAGAAAAATAAATGCATAATGAAATATATTTGTAATGTCTAATTATTGTAATAACTATTGTTATTTGAAACCCTATAACATGTACCCCTGGATGAAATTCAGTGCACATTTTACGTGTATGTTCACTTTTGCTAACTTACATCATTCACATCTTTTCCTTTGATCAAGTTGTCATGCCCTCCAAAAGGTAAGGGCTATATGACTTCAAACATGTGCAAATTTCTGTTTTAAAGAACTTCAATATTTTCACCAATTTATATCTATATTAATAATGCCATGATCATTATACATTTAATGAGTGTCTACCATGTCCCATTTACTCCTTATGACAACACTGCAAAGTAGATACTATTACTAAAGAGGAAATTGACGCCCAGCCAAGTTGTCTCTTATGTGCAAGTATTTACATGGCATTTGAGATCCACACCTATTTCAGACAAGCTTCTTTCGTGTGGCAAGGGTGTGGCTTTTACCATCACCACAAAGCAATACTAGAAGAATCAGGGAGGAATGTTCTATCTTTCGTTCTGTTTGTAGTAGTGCCAATGAAGAAATATGATTGGCCTAGTGGAGCACGTGTCTACCTAGGACCAACCATTGATCACTGGCCATGTGTATAGGTATTACCATTGGCTAGACTGAGATCATATACCCACCTTGTGGTCAATGGAGAGAAAACATTGAAGCCACCAGCATTCTATGGAATGGATGGTTAAAGATGAAAAAATTCCCCATAAAGAGACAAATTATCTTATCAGAGGAAGGGTGACAATGCTACATTAAATACGCACACACACATATCCACTTACAAAGTACAGCTTTTAGTTCCTTTAACATGCTTCCCATTGAGAAGCAGGTCTAAGTCCCTGGAACTTGAACCTGGTTCTGTGCTTGCTGGACCAATAGAATATAGCAGCAATGCTGCTGTCCAGTTTCCAGTCCAAAGAATTAAGAAACTGGCAGCTATCCTATCTCTTGGGCTCATTCTTGCAAACAAACCACCATGCTACAGAAACATTCGTGGGAAGTCCGTGCAAAAAGGAAGCAAGGTCCAGGCCCTCATCCCCGTGAGCTCTCGGCCAACAGTGAGGATCATATTGCCAGTCATATGAGTATAGGGATTCTGTAAGTACATTCTCCAGCCCAAGTCAACTTGCTTTAACTGATGTTGTGTGAAGCAAGAACAAGCCTTCTTTGCCAAGCCCTGCCCAAATCACATGTTTATGACCTGATTATTATTGTTATTGGACGTCGTTAAGTATTAAGGACATCTGTTATGTAAACATAGGTAACTAAAACAATCAGAGTCACAAAATTTTTTATCTTTCTTTTGCATTGCATACACAAATCTGGCTCAGCACCAAATTTTGCACAGCCCTCTAAATACCCAGTAGTATGCCAAGCACATTGTAGTTATGCTATAAATATGTATGAAATAATTGAATTATGCATTATTCAGTTTGTAAATGGATAAATAGCACAAAGAACTTAAGTGACTTTCAGAAGTGGGTCTTAAGCTGAGCTGAAAATAAAAGATTTTCATATCCAAGTTGAATGCATTATCTATCAGGACCCTCAGAAGAGTCTCTTTACACAAAGCACAATCTAACTCTCCTGTTTCTCATAGAATAAGATGATGGGTGGTGAATGCTTTCTGAGCTTTAAAAATAAGCATGCTGAAATGCCTGGAAGGATAAGCGATAATGCATTAACAGGAGTTAACTTTGGAGAGTAGTCCATGGAGTTTGAAGAAGCAAATTGATTTCTACCTTTGGTACCACTCTTATTTCTTACAGTGAATGTACATTAATTTTATACTTTTAAACGACATTAAATTAGAGCTAGTAAAGGAAATTCACAAAAATGTTAGCAGCAAGTGTCTTGATTATAGGATTACGAGGGTTTTACGCTGACATTTATTATCTAAATTGTACATTGCTGTAGAAAATGTATTCCCCTGCAGTTCCTGAAGAATTTAATTTCAGATTCTTGTCTTTTAAGATCCCAAATTTTATATAACAGAAAAAATTCATTGCACATTATTCAGACGTGTCATACAAAATCAACTGTAATGTCCCAAGCTTCAAATTCACACACAGAGAGAATGACACATCTGAACACACACTCCTCGCCTTCATCAGGAAACCATTATGGGAAAGTTCTGCTTTTGAACACAGCACCAGTAAGAATGTTGGAAACAATTCATTGATTAGCCTTTTTACTCGTGAAGCTTTTGTCTTGCTACAGCAGCATTTCCAGGAAAGAGGTTTGAAACATAGTCTTGCTCAGTGCTTCCTGCTTAAGTGGGAAGATGGCAAAGAGCCCATTTGTGTCTGCCTCTGAGGCTCAAGCACTGCTAAGGGATACTAAATCTTTGACACTTTCAGAGCTTTCCTATTTATGTAAAAGCTAGAAAATTAGTTAATATGGTACTTTAGATTCTCTTCAATTATAACTAAAAATTTTCTCTGGGCACAAAATTTCAGTGTACAAACACTCTGCTCCTGATTTTCTATTTCTATCAATGGATTGAGTAATTTTCAGCCCAAAGTACAAGTTATCAAAGACCAAGCATTTTATTTACTCATTATATATCCAACCTACAGCTAAAAAGCAGGTACCATTCGACAAGCATTCTACTGAGCACTGAATACACATGAAGTTGGGAGACATACAATGGATAATTCTTACTCTCAACTATTAGTTCGGTGTAAAAGTAATTGTGGCTTTTGCCATTACTTTTAATGTCCAACAAAATGTCCAAAAAGGTGATTTCCCATCTGTCATGGACTCTGTTAGTTACCCATCATCCTTGCTCCCTTTTTTCTTTTGAGACAGAGTCTTGCTCTGTCACCAGGCTGGAGTGCAGTGGTGCAATCTGGGCTTAGTACAACCTCCACCTCCCAGGTTTAAGCTATTCTCCTGCCTCAACCTCCCGAGTAGTTGGGACTACAGGCGCCCACCACCACGCCTGGCTAATTTTTGTATTTTTAGTAGAGACGAGGTTTTACCATGTTCACCAGGATGGTCTCAATCTCTTGACCTTGTGATCTGCCCGCCTTGGCCTCCCAAAGTGCTGGGATTACAGGCATGAGCCACTGTGTCCAGCCCGCTCCCTTTTTTCTTGCTAACAGAACTTAAGTTTTGTCCAGAATGACAATGTGCCAAGCTATAAGGGATGAATCGTGACAGGTCTAAGCTACTCATGTCATGTGTCTTGTATTACCTTTGCTAGAAACACACACTCCCAGACCCCTCTGCAGCTACAGGTAGTCATGTGACCTTGCTCTGGCCAGCAGACATAAGGGGGGACTCAGTTGGGAAGAAAGATCCCACCTACTTCTGGCTCTTCCTTCCTGTTAAGAATGCAGCTGTATGAGTAGCCTTGTAGTTATCTGTGACCATAAAACAACAAGCACTGAAATGGGAAGGGCCCTCGTTGAAGCAGAATGGAGAGAACCTGGGGCCTTGACGCCACTGATGAGCTAAATAACCCTGTTAACGTTGACTTCTTAATCTTCTTTTGTGTTTTAAGCCACTACAGCTTGGATTCCTGTGCTTGCAGTCTATTGGATCCTAAAAATCCTGCTGAACTGTCCTGTTGGTTTATTTCTGGGCAATTTTAGGAAAGGCTTTTTATTCATACAATGCCTTGACATTGATATTTCATTACTTTGCAGTAAATACTGAAATTATTGAGCATTCCCAGTATATATATATATATTTTCCTGTCTGGAAGAAGGAGAAAATACCTTAAGTATCTGAAGTTTCTTTTGCTTTCATGATTCCTTTGCTTTGGTTTTTCAGAATTTGACTATGATGTGTCTCAGCGTGGATTTCTGAGATGGTTTGCCTTAGTTCTCTGAACATGTTCATAATAATTGATTTTAAATCTTTGTCTCCTATAGTCAACATTTAGGCTTCCTTGGGAACATTGACTGCTTTTTTCCCTGTATATGAGTCAGATGTACTATTCTGTTTTTTCATATATCTGATAAATTTTTTGTTGAGGACTGGGCATTGTATATAACGTAATGCGTCAACTATCAGATCTCCCTCTTCCCCAGAGTTTGTTGATGTTGATGTTGTTGATTCTTGTTTACCTTCCTAATTCTGTACAGCCTGTATTCCTTCTCATATGTGACTATGGAAGTCACTAAGCAGATTGTCAACTAATGACTGAACAAGATTTCCTTACATCCCTTGAGCCAGTAAGTCCTATTATTTATTTCATATGGCAGAAATATAATCAAAATGTCTAATATTATATAGTTTTTAAACTTAAAATAGATTCATTTTTCAAAGAATCTATCTTTGAAACATCACATTTTGAAGACTTTTGAACATAATATAATATGAGGTGAAAAGACGTAATGAAAAACTCTAAATAGCCTAACCTCAACTTCCTAAAATGTACGTGCCATATAAACAACCAAAAAAAAACAAGAAACAAAAAAAAAGTACATGCCAGATAAACAACCAAAAAAAAACCTACAAGAAAATGTTATACCTTATACAAAAATTAACTCAAGATGGATTAAAGACTTAAACATAAAACCCAAAACCATAAAAACGCTAGAAGAAAACCTAGGCAATACCCTTCAGGACATAGGCATGGGCAAAGACTTCATGACAAAAATGCCAAAAGTAATTGTCACAAAAGCCAAAATTGACAAATGGGATCTAATTAAACTAAAGAGCCTCTGCACAGCAAAAGAAAGTATCATGAGAGTGAACCTACAGAATAAGAAAAAATTTTTGCAATCTATCCATCTGGCAAAGGTTTAATATCCAGAATTTATAAGGAACTTGAACAAATTTACAAGAAAAAAAACAACCCCATCAAAAATTGGGGAAAGGCTATGAATAGACACTTCTCAAAAGAAGACATTTACGTGGCCAACAAACATATGAAAAAAGCTCAACATCACTGATCATCAGAGAAATGCAAATCAAAACCACAATGAAACAGCATCTCACGCCAGCCAGAATGGCGATTATTAAAAAGTCAGGAGAGAGTAGATGCTGGCGAGGCTGTGGAGAAATAGGAATGCTTTTACACTGTTGGTGGGAATGTAAATTAGTTCAACTATTTCATATCTCAAAAAAAGTCTCAAAATATGAAAATAATAACAGATCTTCAAAAAGCAGTTATGGGTATTGTTTTTCTTCTTATATTTATTTTCACCACAGTTTTTAGGACAATTACACAAAGAGGACGTGGTTCTGTAGGTGGACTTCCTGCCTCCCACACCCCTGAACCTTCTTCTGCCCCAGCCTCTACTTCCTTCTTAACTCACTTGAACAAGATATGGTAAGAGGCAATTCCAGAAACCAACTGTGGTGCTCAATTTAAGAGAAAGATTATAAAATGAAAAAGACAGAATTATGTACAAATGTGTGTGTTTATTTGGAATAAAAAAGAAATCACAGAAATCTATAAAAAGCTGAAAAATACCACAATTATTATAAAATCTGGACCACATTTTTATTAACACGTCTCCAGAAAATACTTTCCTACTTTTTTTAGCTTGTATATTCTTTGACTGCTTTCTCATATGACAACAATTTTGTTTCCACTTTCTCTAAAAAGAATAGAATAATTTTATCTTTCCCCTAACATGGTTGGTTGAATTTTTTAAATTATACTTTAAGTTCTGGGATACATGTGCAGAACGTGCAGGTTTGTTACATAGGTATACATGTGCCATGGTGGTTTGCTGCACCCATCAACCCGTCATCTACATTAGATATTTCTTCTAATGCTCTCCCTCCCCTAGTCCCCCACCACCGACAGGCGCCAGTATGTGATGTTCCCCTCCCTGTGTCATAGTTGGTGTTCTTTAAACATGCAAGTTCACATATAGATGTACCTTTTTTTTGCAATACTACTATAGAAGTGTGCCTTACAAACATAAATTCTGATGAATTCCATTTCATACCGTTTTCACTTAAAATGTAAAGTGAATTTATAATTTCCTAGGCTAAATTATATTTCTGCAAAAAGTGAGAGATTAGGTAAACCTGCCTGAGGTTACACAGCTGGCAGATTGCTGCACTGGGATTCCGTTCCTGACAGCTGGCATTCATCATGACTCACATTCCTACCCACTCCTCTACACTCTGCCTTCCAACCTCATGCCTGCACTTCTGAAATCTTGATTAACTGTGAAAAGGGGAAAGGAGAGAAAGGAAACAAGCCAGAATTTACTGAATATTGGCTGTGTGTTAGTCTCTTATGTTTGGCATTTTCCTTATCTCATTTACTCTGCAAAGAAAATCTGAAAGGTCAGTACCGTTTTCCCCAATCTAGCAGTGAGTAAACTGAGGCTGAGAAGTTCAAGGGTACAACACTAAAAGTCAACAGTGTAGTTCCAAAGCCAATACTCTTTCCACTATACACACCTGATTCTGTAAAAATGTAAGGGAAAAATATGGAGTGTCTGGGACGAAACTGTAAAATTAGATTTCAGAGTATTTTATTTATTTTGCAAATAGTTTTGTTGGCTTCCTATTATTTCCTAGATTGTAAATGGATCCAGGAAAGCACTTGTTTGTGTGTGTGTGTGTGTATTTGTTCCACCAGATGTTCCTTTTTGTGTATTTCTTTTTTGTGTTTCTTTTTTGTGTATTTGTTTCTATTTGTGTATTTGCACCACCAGATGTTTCTTTACTTTTCTTTTTTTTTTTTTTTTTTGTTTTTGAGACAGGGTCTTGCTTTCTCACCCAAGCTGGAGTACAGTGGCATTATATTGGCTCACTGCAACCTCTGCATCCTGAGCTCAAGCAATCCCCCCACCTTAGCCTCCTGAGTGGCTGGGACTATAGACACATGCTATCACATCTGGCTAATTTTTTTGTATGTTTTGTAGAGAAGGGGTTTCGCTGTGTTGCCTAGGCTGATCTTAAACTCCTGGACTTATGAGATGTTTTTTGATGATGGTGAACCTCATGCAGACCTCTGGTAGCTAATGGGCATTTGACTAGCCTGTGTTGGTGAGGAAGGGAAAGAAAGCATCTCCAACACATGGTACATATTTTAGTATTTACAGCATCCATGTATTTTTGCTTCATCCATACAAATTTTCCCTGTTTTTGTCATTACCACACCCAAAAGTCATTTCCCAATCCTTCAAAAGCATTTGGCCACTTTTTATCTCTAACAACACTAGTCGAATAGTCCATCATTTTTCCATAATACTAAGATGACCAAGTATCTCCTTGTGATTACTTTTTGTTTTTGTGAAGGTTTGTGGGGTTTTATACAATTTCTGTTTTATTTTACGTTTTAGAGACAGGGTCTCACTCTGTCCCTAGGCTGTAGTGCAGTGGCACCATCATATCTCATTGCAGCCTTGACCTCCTGTGCCCGGGCGATTCCTCCAGCCTCAGCCTTGCATGTAGCTGGGCCTACAGGCATGCACCACCAGACGAGGCTAAATTTTTTAATATTTTGTAGAGATAGGGCCTCACTATATTTCCCAGGCTAGTCTCAAACTTTTGGCTTCAAGTGATCCTCTGCCTCAGCCTCCCAAAGTGCGGGGATTACAAGCACAAGCCACCACACCCAGCCTTTAGTACAATTTATTATGGTGGGGGAAATGATTGCCTTCTTGTTTTATGATTTTTATCTTTATTGTGTTAAACATATCATACAATTTACCATTTTGATTATAAGTGAACATTTCAGTATCATTATGTACATTCATATTGTTGTGTAAACATTATCACCCTACATCTCCAGAACTTACCTTCTCAAACAGAAACTCTGCGTATTAAACAATAACTCCCCATTTCTCTCTCCTCTCAGCCCTTGGCAACCATCGTTCTATTTGCTATGAGTGTGACTACTCTAGGTACTTCATATAAGTGAAATCATATAGTACTTGTCCTTTGTATCTGGCTTATTTTACCTTGCACAATGTGGTAAGTGATCAAGGTTCATTTCTGTTGTAGCACATGTCACATCTTCATCTTTTTCAAGGCTAAATAATATTCTGTTGTATGTAGATACCCTGTTGCGTTTACGCAGTCATCATCAATGAACATTTGAGTTGTTTTTACTTTTCACCTATTGTGAATAATGCTTCTCTGAACATTGATGTACTAGTCTCTATCCCGTGATTTTTTAAGATGAGGAATCAACCACTGTAAATATGTCAGTTTGAAAATCAGCAGGGCAATCCTGGGAGTTCTACCCCTAGCTGCCAGGCCTGGGGGAGAGGGAAGGGGAAGCTCAGCTTTCTGCCATGGTCCCTGCTTGCCTGCAAGAGTAGGTCCTCATGGAAAAGGCTTTGGTCAGCCCTGCTCAGGGTCACCCGACCACTGATGTCATGGCTCAGGCCAATGAAAGAGAGTCATGGGAACACCTGTAATTTCCTATCTTCTGTCATGGTACAATCATCCCGGAGTCCAAGTAAGTTACCTTCAAAAGCACAGAGGTTAAGATTCAGCTTCACTGAAATGTGCAGTCTTCAGTTCTCTAAAAAGAAAAAGAAAGCTTTGTTCCACTAGTGTTCGTAGGAAATTATTCCAGGGTCACCACGCTAATTATCATCAGAGGTCATCTATATCTGAGAGCAAATTGTATATTTTTTAAACACTTAGAATCAACTGAGCTCCACATGTGAGCGTCCCTCTTAATTAAAGTAAGCATACACTCTCTTTCTGTCTTATTGATAAATTACTCTCAGGGTCTTAGGATAATTACCTACTGCAAGACTAAATCACAATCTACAAAGGATATGACAATTACCATTTACAAGGGTATTTGCTGTTTTTAAAGATAGGCTTTATGGATGAATAAATTGACTATTTATATTTTAAGCTTAATATATTCATTTATTAAGCTTCATTTATTATCAGTTTGGCATTAGAGATCATTCAGAAAACTGTAAGAAACATTTGTTTGTCCTTTTCATTTTTATGTAATATTCTAAAAATACTTGTTTCTCACCACTGTAGAGAACTGAACAAATAATATTTTTTCATTGTGTCCAAATGAGCATAAACTCTAAAGGTGAAAAAATATTTCCCAATGAAGCTTATTTTAATTCACTTACTTTGCTTTTGCTTAAGAACACTCTTCTAATTCACAGAAAGAATATTTCATTTGTTTGTTTTTGTTCGTTTTTCGTTTTCTCTTAGTGTGTTTTCTTCTGAGCGCTTAGCTGATGCAGTGAGGACTATCTACTTAAAACAAGCCTCCCTTGTTTTAAGATAATAGCACATCCCTGCTTTGCTTATCACTGGTCTGAAGCTCTACTGTGATCAGTTAAAAAACTCCACATAAGGCTGGGCACAGTGGCTTACGCCTGTAATCCCAGCCCTTTAGGAGGCCGAGGCGGGTGGATCACGAGGTCAGGAGATCAAGACTATCCTGGCTAACACGGCGAAGCCCCGTCTCTACCAAACATATGAAAAATTAGCCGGGCGTAGTGGCAGGTGCCTGTAGTCCCAGCTACTCGGGAGGCTGAGGCAGGAGAATGGCGTGAACCCGTGAGGCAGAACTTGCAGTGAGCCAAGATCGCGCCACTGCAGTCCAGCATGGGCGACAGAGCAAGACTCTGTCTCGAAAAAAAAAAAAAGAAAAAAAAAAAAAACTCCACATACAGAAAAGAGTCTTTTCAGTGGAAGAGTGCTTTTGTTAAAGAATGAAGTCACAATCTATTATAAAATGAGAAAGAGAGAGAGGTCTGAATTAGGATTTTTTTCTATCTTCTTTACCAGAACTCACTCTGACTATCAGAATGCTTAGGAGTTTGCATCTTAATCCCTGAGAAAATAAGCAGGGCTTAACTAAGCAAACTCTGTTAACAGGGTGCTAATTTTTTTATGTACAACCTTCTTATTTAGTGACAGCCATTGTTAATATGCTGCTTTCTAGCCTTACAAACTTCCGTGTGTGTGTATAATTAACAAAATGAAATGGTATAGTGTATACATATTTTTTAAATCACTTTATCTTTTAAGATATGAATAGCTTCCTATATCAGTGCACTTATTCTACACAAACTATTTTCTCTTTAATTTTTTTCAATTAAAGAATAAGAATCTTTTATAGGTAGCATTGAGAGTGAAATCCACCCCTCTTTTCTAGCCTCCGGGAACACTATTACCAACAGGAAACTATTACCAATAGTTTAGTGAACTGTCCTCATTTTTTTGGTCTTACTGAGGTATAAGTGACAAATAGCAATTGTATATATTTAGGATATACAACTTGATGTTTAGATATTTGTATATATTGTGAAAACACAAATATATTTGTATATATTGTGAAAACACGATATATACACATTTGTATATATTGTGAAAACATACACACACACAAAAAGCTAATTAACATTTCCAAGAAAAGTAACCTCTTTTGTGGTAACAAGCATTTAAAATCTAACTTTATTGAGCTTCAAGATAATCAGTTTAGACCTCCATGTAAAATTCCTTACTCAAGGGAGATAGGCCAGGAGGGAGCTGGAGACGTCCTGTGCTAAGTCGTGATTATCCATCATCCAAGTGAGCTAGTCTGTGTCCTGGGGTCAGGAGCAGGCACCAGAGTCCTGGCACCTTTAGGTCCCTCTACCCACTTCATCTGCCAATATCGTGTCACCAGCAAAAGAAGTGAAAACAGGAATCCCACAGACCTCTGGGGCAAAATCAACATGTAGCTCCTTCCTTTTCCCTTTGGGGGTTCCTTTAGAAATGACTGGCAATGCAGACATACTCTGTGTTCCACCATATGTCAGTGATTTGAAGACACAGGTTTTTCACGTCTCAATGGCTCTAAAATCTAGATGCATCTTACTGTTGGCCAGGCAGAAGCTGTGATGTAATAAATGAACCCTGTGACTAGGGTAACATTGTACAGAAGAGAGAGAGAGAAGACAATAAAGGTTTTGAGTACAATAGATAAGTTGTTCTTTAACTTTAGGGTACATCAGAATCACCTGGAAAGTGTTGTAAAATCCAGATTGTCAGAGCCCTCCTTCAGGACTTTGGATTCACTGGGCCTGAGGTGTGTTCAAGAATTTGCATTTCTGACAAGTTACTGGTGCTCCTGATGTTGGCCTGGGAACCATACTGAGAACTGTTTCTCCAGGAGCTAGGAACCGAATGTTTGTAACCCTCGAGATTCATTTATTGAAACCTGATGCCCCAATGTGATGATATTATCAAGTAGAGCCTTTGGTAGGTGATTAGGTCATAAACGTAGAGCAGGGGTGTCCAATCTTTTGGCTTCCCTGGGCCGCCAAGGAAGAATTGTCTTGCACCGCACATAAAATACACTAATGATAGCTGATGAGCTAACAAAAAATTGCCAAAAAAACCTTGTAATGTTTTAAGACAGTTTATGAATTTGTGTTGGGCTGTATTCAAAGCCATCCTGGGCATGTGGCATGTGGGCCACAGATTGGACAGGCTTGGCGGAGAGCCTTCATGAATGAGTTGGAGTCTGTAGAAGGGGCTGAAGAAAGCATAGTTTGCCCCTTCCACCACAGGAGGACACATACGAGAAGGCACCATTTATGAATCAAAAAGTCAGCCCTCACCAGGCACCAAATCTGCCAGTGCCTTGATCCGGGACTTCCCAGCCTCCAAGACTGTGAGACATACATTTGTATTGTTTCAAAGCTCCCCAGTCTATGGCATTTTGGTATAGCAGCCCAAAAGGACCGAGACACAGGCTTTGGCACAGATCCTAGCTGGTCTCAGCTGCAGCCAATTTCTAACTTGCATCCAAGGCAGGTGTATTAGTCTGTTCTCACACTGCTAATAAAGACTGGGTAATTTACAAAGGAAAAGTTTAATTGATTCAAAGTTCCATATGGCTAGGGATGCCTCACAATCATGGCAGAAGGCAAGGAGGAGCATGTCACATCTTACATGGCAGCAGGCAAGGGAGGGCATGTGCCCGCAAACGCCCCTTTATGAAATCATCAGATCTCATGAGACTTATTCACTATCATGAGAACAGCAGAGGGAAAAAAACCCACCCCTATGATTCAATTACCTCCCGATGGACCCCTTCCACAACACATGGGGATTATGGGAGCTACAACTCAAGGTGAGATTTGGGTGGGAGCACAGCAAAACCATATCAGCAGGTGATTTCTGCAGGTTGCTTGTCATCTGTGTTCTATGTTGATTTTCACTTCCTTTCTGGTAGATTTCGTGCCAACTTTTTTTATTGTTCACTGAAGAAAAATGTGAAATGACAATATCTGGCCTCTGATATCAACCTCTTTATATGCTTTTTTTTTTTTTTTTTTTGAGACAGAATCTTGCTCTGTCACCAGGCTGGAGTGCAGTGGCATGATCTCGTCGGCTCACTGCAACCTCTGTCTCCCGGGTTCAAGCAATTCTCCTGCCTTAGCCTCCCTATTGAATAGCTGGGACCACAGATGTGTGCCACCATGCCCAGCTAATTTTTGCATTTTTTTGTTGTTGTTGTTGTTGAGATGGAGTCTCGCTTTGTCACCCAGGTTGGGGTGCAGTGGCACAATCTCAGCTCACTGCAAACTATGACACCCTAGTTCAAGCGATTCTCCTGCCTCAGCCTCCCGAGTAGCTGGGATTACAGGCACATGCCACCACGCCCAGCTAATCTTTGTATTTTAATAGAGACAGGGTTTCACCCTATTGGACAGGATGGTTTCAATCTCTTGACCTCATGACCCACACTCCTTGGCCTCCCAAAGCGCTGGGATTACAGGTGTGAGTCACCGTGCCCAGCGTTTATAAGCTTTTAATCACAAAGTCCTCTCACCTAGTTCCTCAAGGGCCAAAATTAGGGATCCTTGTGGACATTCTAGCAATATGAGGTCACCCTATAGTTTAGTGCACTCTCAGATTGGATTCCTCTATAGTGTAGTTGACTCTGAAAAAACACTCATTTAAGTTAATGAGCACTATTGGTATTATTACATATATTGCAGCTATCAGTTTTCTAAATGCTTTTACATAGATTATTTTGTTTGAAATCTTGAAAGAGGTAAAATGTAATTCTTTGTTCATTTTTATTACCATCCAAAGTTCTCTCCTTGGTTCCAGGAACATTTATTGAGGTCCTGCTAATGGGTGTGGCGACTGCATTCTACAGGAGCAAAAAGAGAGGAAATTGTGGTCCCTTGGGTATCTTACAATTGACAAGACATGCTATACAGTGGGATGGAAGCCATAGCAGGGACGTGCATTAGGGACAGTGGGCGTACTTGGGAGAGGAGAGATTCTGCCAGCTGTGCTTTGAGTCTGATTCATGGAAGATGTCATGGATGAAGAGATAGTGGAAGGGAAGGTGGATCTTGGGAAGGAATTGGTATTTATCAGTACACAAAGAAGGGAAGGGGCACCCTGGTGGCAGGACTGTTTCAGTAACTTCTTGTCTTTACTCATCATCATATTCCTATGCCTAGCCCTGGGCCTTACCCAAGAAGACTTACTTAACTGAATTCAGACCATGTTACACTTCTATAAAAAGTGCTTTATGGTACTCTCTCAATCCTGACTGCTCGTGGTAATCATCTGGGATATTAAAAAAAATCTCTGCCTATACTTCAATAAGGAATTCCATTGGTATTGGTGGGGTCTAAGCACCAATATTTTGGATAGCGCAAAGGTGATTGCTATGGACTGAATGTCTATATTCCCCCCAAATATATATTGGAGCCCTAACCCCTGATATAATGGTATTTGAAGGTATGGGGCCTTTGGAAAGTTATCTAGTCGTAAGGAGAGACCCTTCAAGAATGGGATCAGTTGCCCTTTAAAGAAGAGATATGAGAGATATCTCTCTTTACCTTGTGAGGATACAGCAAGAAGGTGGCCATAGGCAAAGCAGGAAAAGAGCCCTTCCTCACCAGGAACTGAATAAACTAGCACCTTGATCTTGGACTCCACAGCCCCCAGAACTGTGAGAAGTAGATTTCTGTTGTGTAAGCCGCCTAGTCTGTGGTATTTTTGTTACAGCAGCCTGAACTGTCTATGACAGTAATTCTAATGTGTAGCCAGATTTAAAAATCTCTGCCCTATGGTAGAGTCTAGTGGCTTAGAAACAGCATTATGGAAGAAGCAAGAAATACAGATAATGTGATCTAAATGAGATACTCACACTCTAAGTAAGCATTAGTCTCCTCATCTCTGAAATATAATAATTGTGCCTGCTTTACAGCATTGTTGTGAAACTTAAATGGACTTCCATAGATGCAGCATACTGCTTAGAAAAGTCTCTGACAGCATGCCATAGAATTTTAAATCACGATAACTTATCTTTTAGGAATATTAGCCACTGATTTAGGGACAAGTAATTTCCTCTTTTTTAATAATAACAATGCAAACAATATTAAAAGTAACACAGAAGATAAAGAAGTTTGATCTTCCAGCCAGGGACAGTGGCTTACACCTGTAATACTAGCACTTTGGGAGGCCAAGGCAGGTGGATAACCTGCAATCAGGAGTTCAGGACCAGCCTGATCAACATGTTGAAACCCTGTCTCTACTAAAAATACAAAATGAGCCAGGCGTGGTGGCACGTGCCTGTAATCCCAGCTAGCTGGGAGGCTAAGGCAGGAGAATCACTTGAACCTGGGAGGCGGAGGTTGCGGTGAGCCAAGATCTTGCCATTGCACTCCAGCCTGGGCAACAAGAGCAAAACTCCGTCTCAAAAAATAAATAAATAAATAAATAAATAAATAAATAAATAAATAAATAAAAGAAGTTTGATCTTCCCAGAGACAGTTGCTTCCTAAATAGAAGTATTTCTGAGAACTACCCTACCTGACCCTGTGGCTAAATGACTCAGTGTAGGCCGGGCGCTGTGGCTCACACCTGTAATCTCAGCACTTTGGGAGGCCGAGGCGGGTGGATCACGAGGTAAGGAAATTGAGACCATCCTGGCCAACATAATGAAACCCCATCTCTCCTAAAAATACAAAAATTAGCTAGGCATGGTAGCGCATGCCTGTAATCCCAGCTACTCGGGAGGCTGAAGTAGGACAATCGCCTGAATCAGGAAGTCAGAGATTGCAGTGAGCCGAGATCGCGCCACCATAGCACTCCAGCCTGGTGACAGAGTGAGACTCCATCTCAAAAAAAAAAAAAAAAAAGACTCAGCTTAAGCCCCAGAAATATCACTTGACCTTGGTTAGCCCATTGGCTAAGTGAAAACAGAGGTTTCTTTCTCTTTCTAAAGTCTTCCAAAACAGTAATTATTATTCAGCTTCATCAGTTTCACAAAAATCTCTACTGTTGTCTGTGATAAGAATATTGATGAAAAAAGAAATTATTTCTTCCTGGGCTACTTTTCAAATGAATTGTACTTTATTCTTCCAAAATTCTCAAAACGCTCTATAATTCCTCGTGATTTAGTGTGGCTTAGGAGCCCTGCCCCACGCCTGCTGAAACGGAATATACCTTTCAACAGGGTCCGCAGGTGACATCCTCAGGTTTGCGAGGCACTGTTCTAACAGTGCTGGGATTGAAGAAGAAAGTGATTTCCTTTCCTGGAAGAGCTAATTGTATGCATAAATCCTGGAACTGGCCCTGTGTAGTCTCTTTCCTGGGGAATTGAGTTTATTTTTTATTGTGTTGAGATATTTTCCAACAAACCCTGATGAAGTCTCTTAGCTGTTCTACATGGAGCCTGAAAGCCCCGTTCACAGCTCTCTCCTTTGAGAAAGAACTGTTGAGCCTTCTTGCTGAAAGTCCTAGCTTAAAATGTGTACCCAACAAAGAGGGGGGAAAAAAACTGCCATTTCAAAACAGGTGCACTGCTTTCATTCTCTTTTAAATTAAAAACTCAACAGTGTGTCTGTTCTGTTCTGCAGAATATCTTTTTTCTTCCCTGATCTGGAAGAACGTATCAAGTTACAGTCCAGTGGAAAAACATAACTGCACACACAGGGTTTTCTTATCCTGCTGTGCTGCTTGTTTCTGCAGAGTATCATTCTGCCCAGAATCCATTGTCAGGAGAATGAGAAGAGTCTGACCTATTAAACATACTCCTTAATTCTATAATCAAAAAAGTATAGACAGAAGAGTGAGATGTTTAAAGACAGTGTTACTTCCAACATCAAAGCCCCACGTATTTTGGACATTGATCTGAGGATGATTGATTTCTTCTTGTTTCATAATAACAATACAGATACTGTTAGGAGTTATATAAGATAGAGAAGTTTGACCTTTATAGAGATAGCTGCACTTTGAAGGCAAGTCTGTCACAACTACCCATCACTATGCCTGAAACCCTCTGTGTATGTGTATTTGTCTGTTTTCATGCTGCTGATAAAGACGTACCTGAGCCTGGGTAATTTATAAAGAATAAGAGGCTTAATGGACTCACAGTTCCATGTGGCTTCGGAGGCGTCACAATTACGATGGAGGGTGAAAGACACATCTTACATGGCAGCAGGCAAAGGGAATGAGACCCAATCAAAAGGGGAAACACCTTATAAAACCACCAGATCTCGTGAGACTTATTCACTACCACGAGAACAGTATGCGGGAAACAGCCCCCATGATTCAATTGTCTCCCACCAGGTCCCTCCCACAACACATGGGAATTATGGGAGCTATAATTCAAGATGAGATTTGCGTGGGGGGACACAGCCAACCCATATCAGTGTGCCTCTCTGAAATGTCACTTTGGATCTTCGTTAGCCAGTTCTAACCAAGCTTTACAGAGGTGTAGTTTCCACACTACAAAATTCATCCTTTTTCAGTACACAGCTTGGTGAGTTTCAGTAAATTTGTATGGTTACAGAATACTTCTGTTACTCCAGAATTTCCCTCATGTCCTTTTTTAGTAAATCCCTGTATCTATAATCAGCCCCGAGCAATAACTGCTCTGTTTTGTGTCTCTGTAGTTCTGCCTTTTCTATAAATTTTACATAACTGGAATCAGGCAATATGTAGTCTTGGGCGCCTGCCTACTTAGTAAATGTTTTCAAAATTCGTTCTTGTTGCATGTATCCGTACTTTTTGCCTTTTGATTGCTGAGTAGTGTTTCATTGCCTGAATATACCACATTTTGCTCATTCATCTTCAACCAATGGGATGTTTGTGTGGTTTACAGTTCTTAGCTATTATAAATAATGCTGCTATGGCAGCATGGATGGAGCTGGAGGCTATAATCCTACACAGACTAATGCAGAAACAGGAAACCAGATACCACATGTTCTTACTACTAAGTGGGAGCTAAATATTGGGTACATATGGACGTAAAGGTGGGAACAGTAGACACTGGAGACTACAGGAATGGGAGGGAGAGATTGGGGCAGAGTTCAAAAATTACCTGTTGGGTACTATGCTTACTACCTGCATGATGGGTTCAATCATTTCCCAAACCTCAGTGTCACACTATATATCTTTGTAACAATCCCTTTCATGTACCCCTCAACCTAAAATAAAAATTGAAAAAAAATACAAAAAGTAATAAATAATGTTGCTATGATTCATTTGTAAGTTTTTGTGCGGATATATGTGTTCTTTTCCTTGGTAGATGTTAAGAAGTAAAATTTAAAAACTAGGAGTACAAGAAATGACTTCAATATAATAATGGACATATATGAAAAGTCCACAGGTAACATCATACTTAGTGGTAAAAAATGGAAAGCTTTTCCTCTAAGATCAGGAACAAGATGAGAATGCCCATTCTCATCACTTCTACTCAACATAGTACTAAAAGTCCTAGCCAGAGCAATTAGGCAAGAAAAAGAAATAAAATGCATCTAAATCAGAAAGGAAGAAGTAAAATTATCTCTGTTTGCAGATGACATTATTTCATGTGTAGAAACGCCTAGAGACTCTACACACACACACACACGCACAGAGAGAGAGAGAGAGAGACAGAGAGACAGAGAGAGATTGAGAGAGACTAATAAATTTAGTAGCAAAGTTCCAGGATGTAAAATCAGCATGCAAAAATCATTTGCATTTCTATACACTGACAATGAACTCTTCAAGAAAGAAATTAAGAAAACCCATTTACAATAGCATCAAGAATAAAATACTTAGGAATAAACTTAAGCAGGTAAAAGACTTGTACACTGAAAACTACTGTGTTTTGGTAGGAGAGTTGTATTAAAATAGTGTTGGTAGTGTGTCCAGAGAAGTGCCTTTATCTTCGTATAATCATTGTTAAGAAGAAACAAGTGAGTCTCTTCCCAAATTTACCCTCTTAACCTAGGTGTACATGGTGCTTTTGGCATTAACTAGTGTTTACAAAACACCTGCCTTCTACATCTTTACAACTGAATGATGAAAGCACGATGAAAGATAATCAGAGAAAAGCATAAAAAGCAGTGCTTAAGAAATGAAATGACAGGAACTCTTCACATTTGTCAGAGTGTTATCTTCATGTTAAAGATGAACCAAGAGCTGTTTATTTTTCGTTTGAAAAGGTGGTATATACAGGTTGCTTCACATTTTAAGTATGGAGTTTTCTGCAGCAGCCAAAGTTCTAAGTGTCTAGAGCTCACAATATATATATCTACTTTCCAATTATATGCAACCTAAGCAAATAAATCTTTGCTAAAAATTAAAATCTTTCCAAAATATTCAGAAAAGTGAGTAGTCATCTTTTTTTGTAGCACTCAGATGTATTTTGATAAATTATTTTTCTCCAGCAAAGAGTGAGGCATAACAGCTGGATGTATATATTAATCAGTTTAAATATAAGAATATTGAATACCCTAAGAGACCCAATAATGCACACTGTTCAGATTCTTTGCATGTGCCCCAGATATTATCTGGTCCATCTATTTTAAAAAATTATAAAACAATCTTCATCCACCCATATATCATCCTTGTCCAAAAAGGATTGCCTTTCCTTCAAAGCTGTTATAAGTGCCCTCAATTCTAGATTAGTTAAATAAAAATGCTATTTACTCCTCAGGTTTGCTATCACTTTAGCAACTGAAGGATTGCCTAGGAGAGCAGGCATCTGTTGCCGTAGGTCATTACATTTTCTCTCTTTGTCTCTGTGAGCAGCCACTTACAGGATGGAGTGGAAGGAAAAAGGAACACTGTAAAGAAAAATATCAGTCAAATATTTTGTCACTCCCCTGCATTTTATCCCCTCATTAAGTTTTACCTCAGAACCAAAACAAAACAAAACAAAACGAAAAGAATAGCACAGAGGCAAACTTCCTGCCATATTGCATTCTTACTCTTTTCTCCACCTTGGATGCAAATGTAAGATTGGAAGCCTTCAAAAGTAGTGCTTTGAGTCTATTTCTTATTTCATTTATGTGTTCAAACCTCTTATCAGGAGAGGAAAATAAGAAATGGCGTTTCTTCCAATAGTAACCATCTGATACCTCACTAGTATCCCAGGTCAGCCTCCTAACTCTGGAGTGGCCATTCAAAGATTTTTTTTTTCTACATTGATAGCCACATTCCCAGTAACCTGATTGAAAGCTGCAGGGTTTCTCGATGATTCTGCTCTTTGAAATATCTGTGTCACCTCCACTGGGTTCTTATCAGTCTCGAGGGCAGAAGCTCTCACTGGGAGGTGAGTTTCACGAACTTTCATTTTTAAGTAGAGGAAAAGAAGCCTGGAGCCAAGAAAACATGTAGGCTTCTCTGCTGAAAGCCACATATCAACTCAGTCAATTTCCAGTTCCTCCACTGAAGCCTAATTTTCCCTTTGAACCCAGAGAAATCTGAGGATGCCTCTTTCTTGGGACAAAAAGAAGAATGCCCTTCCTTCATACAAATCTATGTTGGACTTCTAAGTGAATATGAATGACAAAAGGACAGTGGGCCTTTGGGTGGAGGTGCAGAGGTGAGGAAGAAAAAAACTTTAAAGACGATTGTGTGAAGGTAAAAGACCTGAGAGACACTTTAATAATTGCCTAGGGTTGTTCAAAGTCTTGGTTTCTTTCCAACAAAGGATTTCTTTGTTGGAATTGTGTTCAGACAGGCATGAATTGAAATCCCAGCTTAGTCAACTACCAGGTGTATTTCTTTGCTGATTTAAGTTTTCTGGACCTCAGTTTATAATTCTGTAAAATGAGCAACACTGGCAGTGTCATTCCTCTTTGTCTCTCCAGCACCTGGAAAGACATCTGAAAATGTTTGTCATGATGTTTATGAAGAGAAGGAGGAAGAAGGGAGGGACAGAGCACTCTGCTTCTGCTTAATAAATCCAGATGTATGTTGATATCCTTTCTGTCTCCTCCAGACATTTCCAACCAGATTGCTTTTCTGCAAAATCCAGGCTAAAGGTTCTTAACTAAGTCAAGCAGACAGTGTATGGATGTTGTGGTCTTAAAAAGCAAGTTGGCAAAATTTTCACTTGAGTTGGTTTGTTAGACTGTTTTGCCTTGAGTAATATTTTTAGCAATTTTTTGGAGAGTTTCAATAAAAAATAAATATTTAAGGCCAGGTGCAGGGGCTCACACCTGTAGTCCCAATGCTTTGGGAGGCCGAGGCAGGAGGATCACTTGGGGCCAGGAGTTCAAGACCAGCCTGGGCAACATAGTGAGGCCTTGCCTCTACAAAAATATTTTTTAAATTAGCTAGGCATGGGGGTGCATGCCTGTAGTCCCAGATACTCAAGAGGCTGAGGTGGGAAGAGTGCTTACACCCAGGAGTTCAAGGCTGCAGTGAACCATTATCTTGCCATTGCACTCCAGCCTGAGTGAGAAAGCAAGATCCTGTCTCCAAAAGAATAAAAGTTGTTAGATTCATTTCAATTTATCAAGATAGGCCACTCCAATTCAAGCTCTGATCCTAAACAGAGGCCAGACTGACTTGAAGGAAAGATAGTGTAACATAAGCCAGCCTGCAGCTGTTCTCTGGGTTTATTCTGTAGTTTAAGCACAGTGTGGCTAAAAACACTATTGATTACAGCCCTGATTTCCGAAAAATGTCATGGACATTTTACACTTTTTCTCTGAGGTATTAAATACCAAGCCTGCTATTAACCAGATTGTGATAACAGACACAGATAAAGGCAACTGCAAAGTTAACAGTAAAGAGTATTTCTCCAAAGGTCACGCTGCCGCAATAGCATATCGTAATGACCCTCTTCTTTGAGGACTACTAATTTTTTTAAAAAAAAGGCATCCCCAGCCCAGCTTTGCAACTTCCACCTCCCCAACAAAAGTTACACTTCATAATAGCAAACAATTCAGAACTGATTCGTGCTTCTCTAGCCTTTCCTAAGACTCATGTAACACAGCAACAGCCCCATAGAAAATTCTCTCCATCTCTTCTTACCAAGAGGCACTTCACGGTTCACCTAGCATACCCTCCCTGATTTCCGAAAGTCAATAAATATATTTCGTTGGATTAAACATTTGTTCCTGTTGGACTTTGGCTGTAGTAATTCTGTATTTTCCTTGCAGCTAAATAAACAATTTTTCCAACATACCCAAAACCAGCAGGCTCAGGTAGAGGAGCCTGTTCTTCCCTGGAGTTTGGATAAACCTGAGGGTTGTAAAGAGCCATTCCCATTTCCTGGCATGGTTCACAAGTCCACCAGGATCAGTAGAATGGCTGGAAGCAGGAAGAGATGTTCCTCTGTGATTGAGCACAGTGACCTCTTTTCTCTGGCTGCAGCCAGTATTTTCCAACCTTGCCCTAAAAACAATGTTGTGTCCTCGAGGTCCTCCTCTCTCTCCCCCTCCCCCTCTCCCTCCTCCCCTTCCCCTTCCCGTTTGCCTCCTCCACCTTCCCCTTCCTCTCCCCTCCCTCTCTTCCTCCCCTCCTCTCCTCCTCCTCCCCCTCCCCCTCCCCCTCCTCCTCCCCCTCCCCCTCCTCCTCCCCCTCCCCCTCCTCCCCCTCCTCCTCCCCCTCCCCCTCCTCCCCCTCCTCCTCCCCCTCCCCCTCCTCCCCCTCCTCCTCCCCCTCCCCCTCCTCCCCCTCCTCCTCCCCCTCCCCCTCCTCCCCCTCTCCCTCCTCTCCCTCTCCCCTCCCCCTCCCTTCCTCTTCCTGCCCCTCCTCCTCCTCCCCCTCCTCCTCCTCCTCCCCCTCCTCCTCCTCCTCTGAACCCATGCACCACTGACTGCAGATATCTCAAAAGTGTGGCATTTGACACACATTCTCCATCTCAGGGCAAGACAGGTTTGATCATTCAAGGTCTTGCTAAAATGTCATCTCTTCAAAAACATGTTCTTTATCCACTCTTAAGCAAGTAGCCTCCTCGCAGACAATCTCTAACACAAGAGCTAACTTTATTTTCTTTTTAGTACTTATCACACAAGAGGCACTTAGCACTAGCTGATATTGTCTTACTAACTTGGTTATCATCTGCCTCCTTGCCCCCACCACCCTCCAAATCTAGTGTTTAAGCTTTTAAGGGTAGTTGCCTTGTCTATCTGGTTCACCTAATTTATAAGGGGAGTCCCGATTCATATTTAAGTGAGATTATATGTTACTTTGAAAAGGCAATTTTTTAAAAAAGTGAGAGTACAGTTGACCATTGAACAAAGTGGGGGCTAGTGGTATTCGCATAGTCAAAACTCCACATATAACTTTTGATTCTCCAAAAACTTAACTGCTAATAACCTATTGTTGACAAGAAGACTTACCGACAACATAGTGATTACTACGTATTTTGTGTAGGTATTATATACTGTATGCAATAAGTTACAGGAAAGAAAATGTTACAATGAAAACCGTAAGGAAGAGAAAATATATTTATTAGTCATTAAGTGGAAACGGATCCTCATAAAGGTCTTCATCCTCATCACCTTCACATTTAGTAGACTGAGGAGGAAGAGGAGGGTTGGTCTTATTGTCTCTGGTGGTGGAGTCGGGAGATGACCTGCATATAAGTGGACCGGCAAAGTTCAAACCCACATTGTTCAAAGGTCAACCATATTATCTTTTCTTCAACCAGGTTTTAAGCCACAACTGGTCTATTTATCTTCTCTGGCAACAAAAAGTCATAAGTGAGGTGAAAGGGAATTAATTTGCAGATGTTCTGCAAAGGACCTTTCTATTCTATAAAATGAATTGTTGGGTTCTATATATCAAACTTTTTTAAAAAAATTTTAAGTATAGACACAAATTATATTATTATGACAGGCACCCAGACCATACTATCCAAGTGGCAGTTAAGCAAAAAGGGGCCAGTTCATACAAGTATTTACTACAAAGGAGATGGCCTTTTCATTCACTCAGGCACCCAGGACACAGTCCTGAGCACCACTCTTGGCTTTGTTCTCTTGTCTCACAGTTCACGGTCAGTCACACACTAGGTCCCTAATCAGATCACTATCCCCTGCTGAAATTCCATTAGAATAAATTTCAAATCTCCCAGGCCCCGGCATGAGGTGGGCTCTGCCTGCATCTTCAACATTATGTCCCACACCGAGCTCCTTCCTGACTCTAAGCCCTTGCGTTTGCAGCTTCCTCCAGCTGCAGCAGTCTCCAGGGGTCCCAGAGTGCTTTCTTATTCTGATGTTAGAATAAACATTACCTTCCCAGAGTCCCCTGTCACTGTCACGTCACCTGCTTTATCCTATTTGTTTCTTCACAACACCTGTTACTCTCACGGTTCTCTTCCTCATCTGCTGATCTAGTTGTCCCTGTCTGTCTCGCTGCTCTGCAATGTAAAGCCATGAGGCGTGAGGGCTTGCACACAGTAAGTAGGGTCTAGATAATTCTTCTCCCAGCCCACCAGTCAGCCAACTCTCCAGTCTCAGGCACCAACAACAGCCTATTCAACTGGCTTCTGGGAGACAATAGGTAGGAATTTTGGCACAAATCCGATCATGTCATCTCTCTGCTTAAATTCCTTCGGTTGCTTCCCATTGCCTTTAGAATAAACCCAAATTATTTTTTTTTTACTTTTTCTGTTTTTAATTTACTTTTAGTTCTGGGATACATGTGCAGGACATGCATGTTTGTTACGTAGGTAAATGTGTGTCATGGTGGTTTGCTGCACCTATCAACCCATCACCTAGGCATTAAGCCCTGCATGCATTAGCTATTTATCCTAATGCTCTTCCTTCCCTTGTTCCCCTGACAGGCCCCAGTGTGTGTTGTTCCCCTCCTTAGGTCCATCGTTCCCATTGTTCAGTTCCCACTTATAAGTGAGAATATGCGGTGTTTAGTTTTCTGTTCCTGTGTTAGTTTCCTGAGGATAATGGTTTCCAGCTCCATCCATGTCCCTGCAAAGTATATGACCCTTTTATGGCTGCATACTATTCCATGGTGTATATGTACCACATTTTTTTTTTTTTTTTTTTGAGACGGAGTCTTGCTCTGTCACCCAGGCTGGAGTGCAGTGGCGCAATCTCGGCTCACTGCAAGCTCCGCCTCCCGGGTTCACGCCATTCTCCTGCCTCAGCCTCTCCGAGTAGCTGGGACTACAGGCGCCCGCCACCATGCCCAGCTAATTTTTTGTATTTTTAGTAGAGACAGGGTTTCACCATGGTCTCAATCTCCTGACCTCATAATCCGCCCGCCTTGGCCTCCCAAAGTGCTGGGATTACAAGCGTGAGCCACCGTGCCCGGCCACCACATTTTCTTTATCCACTCTATTATTGATGGGCATTTGGGTTGATTCCATGTCTTTGCTATTGTGAATAGTGTTGCAGTAAATGTAAGCATGCATGTATCTTTATAATAGACTGATTGATGTTCTTTCAAGTATATACCCAGCAATATAAACCCAAATTCTTTACCTGGCTTACAAAGGCCGTCTTCTCCAGGTTTATTTCTCACCAGACAATAATTTGTAATGCTCTCTACTTTCCCCACTGGGTCTAGTCCATGGTCAGCAAAGCAGGCAAAAAACCAAGTTCAATCCAAAGGCTGGAATTCAGTGAGTGACCAGAGTGGGTGCCACAGAATCGAGATGGATGTGGATGCAGTGGTCTCAACATGGAACAGGGCCGTGACCACAGAAGGCAGGATGGTCCCAGAACCTCCACAGATGCAAAAGGCAGTTAAGGTCAATGGCCTGAGCTCTGGGGAGTCAAGGGGCCACCCCTCTTGTTCTGCCCAATTTCCTGATGAAGAAAGCCTGAGCTCCTGATTTTAGGGATTTTAGAAAGAAGCACATGGAAGAGAGTGGAATTAGGGGTCAGAACCCTGAGTCTGGGCCCTAACGGACAGACCAGTGGCAAAATAGGCTAAAATAGACATTTGAATTTTCATAGATTAAACAATAATGGGGCCCTAGGCCACCAAGCTGCCGTAAGGGATGAATTAGATAACATGAGAATGCTAGGAACGATATCACAAACTAGGGGTTCTGGGAACAGCTGGATTTGGGTGACAGAGAACAGGTAAGGGCCAGAGGTGACACACAATCAAAGAACTGTGGAGCAGGGATTCAAATCCTGGCTTCTCTTGCTCCAAATCCCAGTTCTTTCCACTGGATGTGTCATAGTCGCTGACAAGACTAGAGGGATCCACGTTCTTCATCTAGGTTTGAAGTAGGGGCTGGGGGCAGCACTCATCCTTGCTGAGGGGCTATTTCATGCCAGTCACTCTACCCTAGGCTATTTCATTACTAACAGCTGTGTGAAATAAGTACTAAATTCTCATCTCTGAAAAGGATCTGAGGCTCAGAAAGGTGATTTGCCAGCTATGGTCATACGTGAATCTCGTGCTGATCCCATCATGGTATGCTCTGACCTGGGCACTTCAGAAATTGTCAAGTTGAGGCTGAGGCTCCTCTCCCATTGTCCTACTTTTTTCTATGCTGAACATGTGGTATTTAGTCCACAGCAAAAGTAATTCAAAATAATCTCTGGCCAGGCACGGCGGCTCACGCCTGTAATCCCAGCACTTTGGGAGGCCGAGGCGAGTGGATCACCTGAGGTCAGGAGTTCAAGAGCAGCCTGACCAACATGGCGAAACCCCATCTCTACTAAAATTACAAAAATTAGTCAGACACAGTGGCAGGCACCTGTAATCCCAGCTACTCAAGAGGCTGAGACAGGAGAATCGCTTGAACTCAGGAGGCAGAGGTTGCAGTGAGCCGAGATCGCGCCACTGCACTCCAGCCTGGGTGACACAGCAAGACTCCATCTCAAATAATAATAATAATAATCTTTCCTAAATCTAGGTGTTACTTGTTAAAACGTTGTATGGTTTATACAGATACAAAATAAAATAACTTCATTGAGAAAAAGTAGTAAAACAAAAATAAATTCAAGTCTTAGAAACACCTTTGATAAAGTTTTTCTCACTGCCACCTCAAATTCTTCTCAAATCTGCAATTCCCTCCCCACGCCAACTCGTGCATCAGCTGATGAAGTACAGCCTCCCATTTTCCATTCACTGAGTGAGCCAGTCTGTCCATACATCAGAATACCCTCTGACCACCTATTACTATGTTCCAAACATCATTCTTGGGGCTGAAGATATAAGGTCTAAAAGGGCAGGACTCCATCAATCAATGAATTTACAACCTACTGGAAGATACAGAGAGTAAATCAGTAAGTCAATTCTTATAGTACAGTCTACATAGCAAAGGATAAGCTAGAATAGGATTGGGTAGGGCACGGTGGAGTACAACAGGGTAAGGTAGGGAAGGGAAGGAAAAAGTAGTGTAGTATAAGATACCATAGGATACTATAGGATACGGTAGGACAGTTCAGTGTGGCCACTGAGAAAGTAAAAGTTGAAAACCAGGAGATGGGAGGCAGGAGTTGTCTCAATTGGACTGTGGGTCCCAGGAAGCTAAAGGGAAACAGGCTGAGTTTCAATGAGTAAGTGGACATTAGCTGGGTGAAAATGGTAAAAACAGATGTATAACATAAGAAAGAGGGCATTCTCTTGGGTCAGACTGCCCTAAATTCAAACTCCCCTTCTGTCCACTGCTGCCTACAAATGGTTTTAGAGCTTACAGCTTACAGCTTAGACAAGTTGGCAATTAAATTAATTGACTCCTTGGCAATTAAATGCTCAGTAACCTCGTGTGCCACAGGGCTCCTTTCAGGTTCTTGATTCTATGCTTCAAGTTTTATTTTACACAAGAAAAAAAAAAGTCAGGTCATGTCCTTGATTTGGTTTAATGACTCACCAAAATCTGGACTACATTAGCAAGATGAGAGTTTTGTCCCTTTCTGCCTCCAGCCACGATCAGCCTGTCCTCCTGTTCTTCTGCCACTCCCTGCCTCTCCTCTTAAACTCCGGCCCTACCAGCTGACCTGAAGTACAGGGCCTGCCCAAACCATGCTGTGTCTTACCTCCTTGCCTTTGCTCCTGTGATGAGCTCTGCCTACCAATGCCCTTTCCGTTGTGTTTATTGGAATACTCCTGGGTAGTCCTCTAGAATAATCTTACTCATCAGCCATCACCCCACCCTCCAGTGTTCCTCCTCTATACTAATTCTCTTACACGTGTTCCTATCTGTGGTTTGTCACACACTCTGAAACATTTTTGTACCTTCTCTTCCGCCTGTGAGCACATAAGATCCCTGAGGACAGACATACTGAGGATCTCTATAAATGTTGCATTCATAAACCAAAGGCTCCTTCCAGGCCCAAATGCACTTTCTTATCTGACAGAGGAATCCAGTTTGATGGTATTGCCACAAACTCATTTGTTATAAAATTTTATGTTTCCTCTTCAGAAGGGAAATATCTCCTTCCCTGGCACTTTAAGAAAATAAATTCACATAACAATTATAATAACTGAGATAAAACTATAGTTTTTCACTGAGCATTTAATTTACCTTGTTTAGATAGAACTGTGTATCTATGTTAGATTAGGCCTCGGACATGCCCAATCATTTTTTCACTTAGAATAGTTTGATTTTTATTTTTAGGTTTTGTTTTTCTTCAACTTTGATTTTAAGTTCCAGGGCACGTGTGCAGGATGTGCAGGTTTGTTACATAGGTACACCTGTGCCATGGTGGTTTGCTGCACCTATCAACCCATCACCTAAGTATTAAGCTCAGCATCCATCAGCTATTCTTCCTGATGCTCTCCCTCCAATAGGCCCCAGTGTGTGTTGTTCCCTACCATGTGTCAATATGTTCTCATCATTCAGCTCCCACTTACAAGAAGACGCAGTGTCTGGTTTTCTGTACCTCCGTTAGTTTGCTGAGGATAATGGCTTCCAACTCCATCCATGTCCCTGCAAAGGACATGATCTCATTCCTTTTTATGGCTGCATAGTATTCCATGGTGTATATGTACCACATTTTCTTTATCCAGTCCATCATTGATGGGCATTTGGGTTGCTTCCATGTCTTTGCTATTCCTTGTCTTTGCAGCGATGAGCATATGCATGGGACATGACCAATTTTTTAAAAGTTCTATTAGGATTCTGAGAAGACTGATGGTTTATATTCTTTTTTTTTTTTTTTTTTTTTTTTTGAGACGGAGTCTCGCTCTGTCACCCAGGCTGGAGTGCAGTGGTGCCATCTCCGCTCACTGCAAGCTCCGCCTCCCAGGTTCATGCCATTCTCCTGCCTCAGCCTTCGGAGTAGCTGGGACTACAGGTGCCCGCCACCACGCCTGGCTAATTTTTTGTATTTTTAATAGAGACAGGGTTTCACCATGTTAGCCAGGATGGTCTCAATCTCCTGACCTCGTGATCCACCCACCTGGGCCTCCCATAGTGCTGGGATTACAGGCGTGAGCCACCGCGCCCGGCCATGGTTTATATTCTTAATGTGACATGAATTAATATTTTTGGTTGGTTAAGTTCTTCCATCTAGGATCTTGATCAGTCTTTCCTTTTGTCCTGGAATTCTTTTAAGTCCTTCTGTTAAGATTTTATGGTTTTCTTTGCTTATACTTTCTGGTTGTATTAATTCCGAGGAATTTACGTCTCTGTTCCTATTCTGAATAGGATTTATTTTCCGATATTTATTTTTAATTTAGTATTGTAAATATAAAAAAGGAGTTTTATATCTTTTGTTCAGTACTTTATCCAATTATCTTAACTTTCATAGTTTAGAGTTTTTACCTTTGTAATCATATCAACATGTCTCTTTTCTCCAATACGTGTTGTAAATATTTCACTTTTTGTTTATATTACATTAACTGCTGCTCCAAAAACAAAGATCAAAATAGAGTAGTGATAGAATCTAATCTCAGTTTTTAATGGGAATGACTTTCATATCTTACCCTTTAAAATATTGTCTGCCATTTTTAGTAAATAACAGTTGTATGTTTTAGCTTCCTTCTAATCCTACTTTCTTTGTAATATTCACAATAGCTTGACATTTTATTGAATAGCTTCTCAACATCTATTGATATCCTTTGTTTCATTGATATAATAAAATATGTTGATAAAGTTCCTATTTTTTAAGTCCTTGTGTTACTGTAATTAATCCCAATTGTTCATATCTTGTAATTTTATAAATAAATACATGGATTCAGACATCTGATTATTTATTTGAAATATTTACCTCTATATACTTGGAATTTGTCTAATTTTCTCTTGTGTCCTATCTTCATGATACTTTATACAATGAATTAAGGATATTTCATTTTTCTCTGTGGACTAGAATTATTTAAATAGCACAGGAATTACATGATGTTTGAATTTAGAGTAAACTCAGCAGTAAAACCATCTGAGCCTGCCACCAAATTTGGCTATGGTTATTAGTCTATTCAGATTTTCTCTCATATTGGGTCAAATGGGGTATTTTACATTGGGACAACAAGTTAGCCATTTCTCCAAGATTTTCCATTGTCATTGGTTGGTATAAGAAGCTTTAATATAAATCTTTAAGCTCTTCCATATTTGAAGATGACATCTCATTATTAACATTGTATCCTTGTATATTTATTTTCTCCTCTCTTTCTCTCTCTCACTCACTCTCTCTGTCATACATTTGTCACACAAACACGTTTCTCTGGGATTTTCTTTTGTATTCTTATCAGAAACAAAATTTGTATTTTGCACAACATAGAACATACAGTATGTTACATAAAATTAAGTAACAGTGTCTTAAGATAAACGTTTATTTTTTTCTCAAGTAAGAGAGATGCCAAGGTGTGCAGTCTGAGACAGGTATGCCAGTGCCCCAGTATCCTCAGGGATCTAGACTCGATCTCATGCCCTGATTCCCGATGCCTGCCTTCCATCCTTGTGGTGTTTATCATTCAAGATGACTGTTGGAGATCCAGTCACTAGATCTGTGTTCCTGGCAAGCAGCAGGTAGAAGAAGAGAAAGATCAAAGAATCACCTGGCCAGGCGCGGTGGCTCATGCCTGTAATCCCAACACTTTGGGAGGCCAAGGCGGGCAGATCATGAGGTCAAGAGATTGAGACCATCCTGGCCAACATGGTGAAACCGCGTCTCTACTGAAAATGCAAAAATTAGCTGAGTGTGGTGGCGTGCACCTGTAGGCCCAGCCACTCGGGAGGCTGAGGCAGGAGAATCACTTGAACCCAGGAGGCGGAGGTTACAGTGAGCCGAGATCATGCCACTGCACTCCAGCCTGGTGACTGGTGACAGAGTAAGACTCTGTCTAAAAAAAAAAAAAAAAAAAAAAGGCCACGCACAGTGGCTCACGCCTGTAATCCCAACACTTTGGGAGGCCCAGGTTGGCAGATCATGAGGTCAGGAGATCAAGACCATCCTGGCTAACATGGTGAAACCCCGTCTCTACTAAAAATACAAAAAATTAGCCGGGCATGGTGGCAGGTGCCTGTAGTCCCAGCTACTCGGGAGGCTAAGGCAGGAGAATGGCGTGAACCGGAAGGCGGAGCTTGCAGTGAGCCCAGATCACGCCACCACACTCCAGCCTGGGCGACAGAGCGAGACTCTGTCTCAAAAAAAAAAAAAAATCACCTCACCAACAATTTAGCCCCCTTTATTATTCTACTCATAATTTCTAGACCATACCTTTGTTCCTACGCCATCTTCCGGGACTTAGTCACAGAGCCAGAACACGAGACAAAGGGGAACTAGGAATGCAGCTTGAGTAGCTTTCTATCTAAAAAAAAAAAAAAAAAATCAAAGTTCTATTACTAAATGAGAGGAGGATGTTTACTGGGTAGAAGTTAAAGTGTCTGCTACAACCTCATGCATCGTAGCAAATATTTCTGCTTTTGCTTCCACATTAAGTTTTATAGCTTTCAACCTTCATCTCAATTATTTTTTCCTAATTTCTAATAGTTTATTTTGATGCTGATTTTTTTAAAGTTCTGAAGCTAAATAGTTTATGAATTTTTGTCTTTTTTCAAAATGATAGTAAAACATTTGAAAATATACATTTGAAATCCCGTATTTTATTACCAAATTTGTCACATCTTAACCCATTACCAGTGGGGTAAGCGTTTATGGAGCTGCCCAGAGCCTGCTGGTGGAACTAGGAGCATCGGATTTTAGAGTTTATGATCTTTGAACATTTATTTCCTGAGCTTGGTGGTTATTTGACATATTAAATATCTCTTTTCAAGCACATAGTCTCTCTGTATCATAATTCATTTAACCAATTGCCTTTTGCCAGACATTTAGTGGTCTCTAATTCTTCAAGATTGTAAGTAATGCTGTATTTGCCATCCCTATGATCTATCTTTGTCCATCTGTGTAATTATTTCTGTAGGATTAATTTCTTGAAGTGGAATTGCTGTGTCAAAGGGCATACACATGTAAAATCTAATGCCTATCATAAAACTACTTATTAGTTTGTTTTTTTGCTCCCATAAGTATCTTCTAGAAAATACAGAATTTCTTTCTCATATACACTTTTGGTAGAAGTGTACTTGGTAAAGCTGGTTTAGACAGCAATCTGGTAGTATCAGTCAAAACTTAAGAAGGTATAGCCACTGATGCAGTAAGTCCTCTTCCAGGAGTCTGTCTTACTGAATTTCTTATATATGTATACAAATATGCACTGTGTGTGTTGACTTGGAAATATAACCTAAAGACATTAAAATTAAGTGAAAAAAATCACTTTGAAGACATATACTATGATCCATTTTGTACAAAGAAAACTATATGTGCATATATGCCATATATTAATTCTTAAATGAAAAATAAAGTAATGAGAAGAACACATATCCAACAATGGCCGGTGGTTACCTCTGAAGAGGGGAGTGAGACAGGGCCCAGTTAAGAAAGACTGGAGTAACGGGATAGGTCTCTTTATGTAGATATGCTTTTGTCTTACATGTATCCGCTAAGAATATATTTTCCACTAAGAATATATTTTCATCTTGCTATTGAGGAAATAAGATACTTATTAATTAAAATTAAATTAGAATATGGTACATACTTTTAAGTTATCTGTATTTCTTTTAATTATTTAATCATATTGTTCAGTTATTTGTATCTTATTGGCTTGACAACACCATCAAGGAGATCTGGGTTCTTTCTTGCTGCTCTGTTAGGACACAGATTGGCTGCTGCAGTAGCAGCTGTTATATGAAGACCCAGTGAAATTCAGTGAAAAAAGAGGGGCTACTTTCAAAATGTCTCCTCCAAAGAAATATTAACTAGCAGACCACCCAGGAGACTCCTCCAAATACACACATATGCATCCTTCCATGGTCATAATTTTCCCACATTTGTTTCTAGACTAGTCCCTGGCAAAAGAAATGGGACGACCAAGAGAGGCTTAATGAAAAATCTGATCATAAGAAGAAAGGTACATACTTGAGCAAAACCAGGAGGCTTTAAAAAAACAAACAAACAAAATGAGGTAATGGCTACTGTATGAACAACCAGTAAGTTCTGGTAATATGGTGAAAGGGATCCCTCCTCCCCATGATAAGTATTCTGCCCTTTTGATTTTTTTTTAAGTAATTCTTCTAAAATTTAGACCTCAAGGCAAATCTTACAGTGAGTGCCCTTCCCCAGAAACATCAGTTTTCATAGTGTTTCAGTGTGAGTTGTGGTTTAGGGCAATTCATATTGGGTACAAATTTGCGTGGTAAGGGTCTTAAAAGATTTCTTCTGTTTTACGTGTACCTATAGATGATGAAATTTCCTACGGAACCTAATGGACTACTATAAATCTGAAAGACTATAAAATTTGATAAATCATAAAATAAAGACATCGTTTTCAGAATCCATCTATAGCTTAGAGCCACAGCCCTTTGTTCCCAAAATTGGCACCATCCAAACACCAGGGTTGCCTGGCATTGGAGCTTGGGGTAAGGAAGAAGGGTGGGGAAAGGTAGGCTTCCAGAAATCAGAGAAAGGCTTGATACGGACAGAACTTCACCTAGAGTAAAGAAATCATTAAACTTTCTTCACAAAGTCAGGCCTTACGAGCCTTACCAGTAAGATTTAAACTAAAAGTTTTAATGACTTGCTAAAGGCCAAGTATGGGAAAGTGTGAGAATATGGAGCCCTTGGGAGATTCGGACACAAGAGGAGTTTATACCAATTAATGGGTATTTTCAGTGGACATCACTGGGAACTTAGAAGTCAAATGGGAAACACAGTGATACAGAAGGCATAAAGCTCCACCCAGATCCTCCTCCCCTGTGGAACAAAAGTCTTAGGCTGTTGGGCAAAGGGCAACAAGAACTGTCAACCCCAGAACAGAGGCAAAGACCCACTGCAGCCAGAGAAAGGAAAAAGGAAAAAATCCACTATTGTCAGCAAAATGTGAGAAAACCAGAAATTTATGACCTTTGCAGGAGTGGGCAGAATCACTGAATGTGCTTCACCAGTGAGACCCAGGGATATACAGTAGAAGCCCAAGACTGAGGCTAAAAAAGGAAAACCAGAGAAAACTCTCTAGCCCCGTACCCTCAACCAGGCTAGGGAGTATGAGTCACCAAAAGAAGAGCTGTGTATCACATGGAGAGGAGCAAGATTGTGCAGAAAGACCATCTCTGAGGTTCTGGCTCACAGGGAAAGCCTAAGGTTAAGAACTGAACAAGAACATTGAGAAAAATCCTCTGGCTACCCATCTCTACGCTAAGCACAAGGTAAAGCGGGAAGAATTCAAAGATGGTGGCCAACTGAAAGTAACCACGGTAACAACAAAATGCACACCTAGCTTACCCACTGACTAGATTGACTCAAAACCTCTTACTAAAAGTATACTGGAAGAAGAGATGGGCCCATTTCCCAACATAGTGTTATTCCATCTCTACTGTCCACATGGTGGCCAGTTTTCTATCCCCCCAAAAAACTGTGAAAAACTCACACAAAAACAGAAGACTGAAGAAAAAAAAAACTGTCAGGCTGGGCACGATGGCTCATGCCTGTAATCCCAGCACTTTGGGAAGCCGATGAGGGCAGATCACTTGAGGCCAGGAGTTGGAGGCCAACATGGTGAAACCCCCTCTCTAGTAAAAGTACAAAAATTAGCCGGGCATGGTGGTGCCCACCTGTAGTCCCAGCTACTCGGTAGGCTAAGGCAAGAAAATTGCTGAGCCTAGAGGCAGAGGTTGCAGTGAACCGAGATCACTCCACTGCACTCCAGCCTGGGTGACAGAGCAAGACCCTGTCTCAAAAAAATAAAATAAAATAAAAAATCTGTTAAAAAACAAACTAATCAAAAGAACTATATTCAGAGATGACTCAGTTATCCAAACAACCAGGAAATTGAGAAAAATATTACATATATATACATACGTTTATTTATATATACATATGTAATTAATTTATTAAAGTCTGTAGTAAAACACTTCATTGGAGAGAGGAAAACCATTAGAATGACTCAAATGTCCATACTATGAGATAAAAGTCAGGATAAAGAAAGTTTGAGGAGCCTATCCAAGGACTCAGCACAGCCGAGGAGCTAGTTAGTGAAACTAAAAATAAATTCCTGAAGCACAAATTGGTAAAATGAAAGTGAAAAAAAAAAGTGAATGAAATATCAAAGAGCTTCGGGACAATATCAAAACCCAGAAGAACATCCCATTAGTCCTCTATTCTTTATTCCATTAGTCCTCTTTCTTCATATCCTTTCACCTCATTGTGTATTCTTTTTTAACTTAACTATATAATCTTCTGGCTTTTGTTCTACCTTTATTAATTTTTGTCATTACACTCAAGACTACAAAACATACACTGTACTTATTATAGCAGACCTTAAATGATTATTCTATCATAGCCTGAATTATGCTTGAGGCCATCAAAAGTTTAATTCCATTTCCCCTTGTGGCTTTCTGGTTGTTGTTTTTGTTATGGTCACTACAAATGTTATTCCTATGCTTGTTATAAACCTCTCATTGTTTTCTATTTACTCTTTCTAGGGCTATTGATTTCTTCATGTATGCCTCTGTTTTCAGCTGGGGTGTTTTTTCTTTAGCCTGAGGAATTTCCTTTATTACTTCTTATAGAGCAAGCAGATCTCCTGGTGATAAATGCTCAATTTCTAGGGTGAAAATGTCTTTATTTGGTCTTTATTTTTGAGCATTATTTTTCTGACTTTCACATTCTAAGTTTGTAATGTTTGTTTTTTTCCTTTTGGCGCTTGAAGTATCCCAACCGATTTCTTTCTTTTTTATTTTTTAAAAATATTTTAACTTTCTTTTTAGTTTCAGGGGTACATGTGCAATTTTGTTATATAGGTAAACTCATGACTCAGGGGTTTGGGATACAGATTTTTTCATCACTTAGGTACTAAGCATAGTACCCAGTAGTTTTTTTTCCTGAACCTCTCCCTCTTTCCACCCTTCACCCTCAAGTAGGCCCCAGTGTCTGTTGTTCCCCTCCTTCCAACCATGTCCAATCAATTTCTTATTATTTCCATACTTTTATAATGTTAGCCATTATTTTTATTCCTGTTATCGTGAAAGTAATGTTTGTTTCTTATACTGTTAAGAATTTCTCGTTACGTTTGGACTTCTGTGGTTTGACTATGATGCATATGGGTGTTGTATTTGTTGCAGTTATTTGTCTTGGTGTTAATTGAGGTTCTTGATTTATGGAGTAATGGCTGTCATCAGATTTGGAAAAATCTTGGCTCTTATTTCTTCACCTATCATTTCTATATATTTTTCTTTCCATTCTTCCTGGTTACCCAATTACATGTACATTAGACCTTCTGACAGTGTCCCGTATTTCCTGTTTGCTCATTTTTGTTTCTTTTTGTTACTGTTTTTTGTTTGCTCTTCATGTACATTGGCCTTTGAACTTTCCTCAGGTTTATTAATCCTATCTTCTGTTGTGTCCATTCTACAGTTTAACTCACTCGGTGAGTTTGTTATTTCAAATTCTACATTTTCTTATTATAGAACATTCATTTGATTGTTTTTACAGATCTCAATTCTTCATTTATATAGTTCATATTGCATTAATTTTATCCTTTCTTCTCTTTTATTTCATGTATTATCCAGTTTTCTGAAGCTTTTGCCTACCAGCTGTAGATCATCTCCACATCTGTTTCTATTGACTATTTTATCTATTTTTGGACACTTTTTCTTGCTTCTCGTCATGCATAGTAACTTTTTTACTGCATGCTGAGCATTGTGGGTGAGACTCTTTTTATGCTATCTTTCTCCAAAGAGTGTTGACTTTTATCCTGGGTGGCGGCAAAAGTGCCAACAGATTATTTTGTTCCATTGAGGCCCACTTTTAGAATACATGAGGTTGAGACTATTTCAGCTTTGCCCTAACACGTATGTCCTTATTCACATGCCATTGATATTATGGAGTCTCAAACTAAATGACCTGGTAGTTCACATACTTTTAAAGTATTAATATTTTTTGAAGGAACAATGCTATTTGTTCATTTCTAGATTCTTATATCTTATTCTTACTAAGTTTGCTGCTCTTTATTTAAGTCAACATAAGACACACATAATTGGTGGTAGCAGAACAACACAGTTTAACTTGACCACTGCCAGGTTATACCAGTTATGCTTTCTCTATAATTCTGTGCAGAACAATATCCAAATCTGCATTTTCTATTCCAGCCATGCAGCCAGCTATCTGGGTGTCATAAAAAGAAGCTATATTCTTTTAAAAATCTCAGGATTAAAGAGAAATAAAAGTTTGTTACAAACAAGAACATACACTCACCTGTTCTATTAATTCCCCATTCACCATTCGGCCTGCATTCACAGTGAGATGAACTGAGGTGAATGTTAACAAGGATGAATGTCAAGTTCTGAAGTTGAACTACAAACAACAACTTCCCAGGAATAAAATAAGTAACACTTGACTTTAATGAGCATCTCATGTGAGAATAAAGCTCAGTCTGAATTCTGAAGTTAAGGCTTTAAAATTAACACTAAATGTATATTGGTTAGGAGGGTTTAGGGTACCTGAAGATGTAAATGTCTGAAGATGCCCTCAGGCATCCAGGACAGAAAATGTGCCACTGACCTGCCCTATAGGAAAGGTCTGGAGCTTCCCTATTATTTCTCTTAAGCCTGTATCCAGTGAAAAACATGAGAATGTGAACCCAGATCCTTAGCAGGGCGACAATGTGTAGATATAAGGAATCGTCAGTTATAAGCATGAGACCTAGAGCTTCAGGCTTCCCAAGAAATACCTTGAGATAAATTAAATGTCTTAATTCCCCCCTCTCTGTTTTATCTTGCTATTTCTGAAAAGTTTGTATCTAAATCTTGCAATCAATTTTGCTTCTCTGAGGAGTCAAAGATGGTAATACCAGCTAGCACAGAGCTGCTCAGTAAGCGCAATAAATGATGGTTAAAAACAAAACAAAAGGTAGAACAAGTTAAAAGAAGACATTGGTGATCTGTTTAGAAGGAAAATCCATTTTACTATATAGGCCTTGCAAATTTTGACAGTTATTTCTGCAGAAGTTCAAGTTAGCCACAATTAGTTAACTTGTGAAATAATGTGAGGGAGAATGGTACCAATTTTTAACTTGTTGGTAACTATCTATTTCAGTTGGGTGAGCACATATTTCCTATCTTAAGTATGCTGGACATCATTCAATGGATCAGATATATGAGGCTTGCTCTCTATATATGCTTAATGACATAGGATGACTGATTTCGTTAAGATAAAAACCTGATTTGGCTTTTGTCCTTCAGAAGTTCCAAACCATGGCAGATAATCCACTTAGAAATGTTAACAAATGTTGATCTGATACACGGTTGAGTAAAGAAGTTGTTAAGCATTCAATGCACAGAATAAAGGACATATTTGTGGGTTGGTTTTTTTTTTTTTTTTTGGTAGTGTCATTCTCTGTTAACACTAATTAACTGCCATCCACATTCCAGAGAGCAGACTGTGGACACAGTGAGAACAAGGATCAGGAAATCCTCTGTAGTGTACGGTACATAGAATGCTGCTTAATTCAACTTGCTTGCATTTTCCTATATGTTATTTTATTTCATCTTCAAAATTTCCCTGTAAGATACTTCTCGTGCTCATTTTATATATGACGAAATTGAGTCTTAGGGCAGTTGACAGGCTTTCTTGACCCAGGTCCCAAAGCTGTGGGCGAATATGCAATGCTCTCCCTACCTGTGCTGTGCTCATTTTTTTCTGCTGGCTCAGCAGGAAGCAGCCGTCGGGCCTGGGAAGTGAGAAAGGATCTGGAGTTGCAGCTGAGAAGTAAGGTAGATATATCCACATGCCTCCTGAGAGGCTAAGTGAAAGTTTGTGAAAAACGTCGGATTGCAGGAGCTGTGGGAAAGACAGAAAGATGGGAGAGAGTAACCATGGCAGCTATTTGCAGAGTACGCCACTTGGGGAAGATGTGGAGGCAGGAAAGGGGGCTAACTGAAGACACCTGGAGGGAGATGGAGAGAAAGCTAAAATCATCCAGGATGTCTGGGCAAAGAGCCTTGATGCAGAAACTGGACATCTTGAGAAGCTGCCATGAGGCCTTGTGAAAGAAACCAGACTTGTAGGTGGAAAATGCAACTCCTAAGAGGAATGTGTGGTTACTAAAATTCCATGGCTATACGCTGGTGGCCTGCACCCCAAATCTGGCCTAAGTCTTCCTTTGCCTTAAAAATAATGGACAATAATGGACAGACAATGCCTTGGGCAGTGTCTGTATTCTTCAGGGTGCCACTATTCCCTATTCACCCTGCATACCACCTCCATCTCCCCTTAACCTACCTGCAGAGTCACAGCAATTCACACGGATGGGCCTGCTCCACTGATATAGAGCCCCAAAACTTCAGTTCCAAAGGAACAAAAGTTAGACTGGCATGAAACAATTTTCTCTACACTTGGTGGTGGATTTCTTCGGGCTCATCTTTGTTTTTAGCAACTCTTTTCAACTTGGCTTATCATCATGCAACTATGGTACCAGCTAGAATCAATTGGCCTTCCAAACCCAGACACGTTCATCTTTATCCAAGTGTAATTTATCTGAAATGCCATGTTGTTGTGAGCATTATGCATTACTGCATGAGCTTCTGTTTTCTTCGTAAATAATAAAACACCCTAATGGAAAATATTCCCTCTAAATAAATTTTAATGAGCACTTATTTGCCCAAATTGTCCTTTGTCTGAATGGCAGAAAATTAATATGAACTTGAAATTATCAGGAGCATTTTGTTATAATGGGTCTTGGGAATAAATCATGCAAATGTGAAATATTTTCCTATATCTTCCCAAACTGTAAGTGCCTCCCAAATGCAAAATGAGTGTCAATGTCTTATCTTTCATCTGTACAGAAAAATGTCACATCAGAAATCATGTCAAAGTGTTAGATTTTACTGGAGCTTGAAGTGAACAAGCAAGAAGCCTAATTGTCAGAGAAGGGTGTATATTCCAGACTTTGCCACTACAAATGACAATGCATGTATCTGCTACGTTTTTACATTCCGTGCATTGACTCATTTTCCTGGAGAAAGAAAGCAAATGGAAAATATTACCCTGTATCCTGGGCAGACTAAAGAACTTGGGTCTCATTGTGCTCACCAAGAATTAAAGCAGGGGCCAGATGGAGAACTGGAGTAAGTGCCTTCCAGAGGAGAGTCTCAGCCAGAGCAAGAATTAGGAGCCAATGAAGTGGGAAGCCAGATTTGAGGGCGCCCCCTTAGACTTCAGAGCGCACTACATTAATTGCTCCTGTAGACTTCCTCTCCATCTGAAATACTGCCAAAGGGAGCTATTGCCATTTCTGACTCTTTTTGTTTTTTAACAATAGAAATGACACTGAGAGGAGCCATTTAGTTCAGTTCAAGAAATATGTATTGCATACCCTCAGAGTATTAACAAGCAACAATGAAAGAGAGAGTTTCCATTCAAGAAGCTTTTCTCTGGAATGATGAGCTCACCACTAAGTTAAAAATACCAGTAAGTATCAGACAATCAGATTCATGTTTTTAAACCAGGAAAGTGTCAGCTCAATGAGCACCTCCAGGGGGAAAAGGGCACCAAAGTCCCACAGGAGGCTTCTGGGCATGGCCGGAGAGCACGGGCTCCAGATGCTGATGGCTGTACCACTCACCGGCTGAGTGGCCTTGACAAAGACAATGAATTTGCTAAAAATGCTACTTCCCTATCAACAAAATGGAAATGAACTTGTAAGGTGATGCAGAGATACACACAGATGGCAGGCATGCAAAGAACCTTCTCTTGACCACCTCTCCTGCAAGCAATCTCCAGTTGCCTCTGCCACCACCTCATCATAAGAGTCCCAGATCCCCCCACTCTCCTGGCAGTTTTGTCCAGGAACAGTTCTGTCCACAGAAATGACCGAATGATTATATCATGGAATCTCAAATAAAATGTGAGAAGTTATTTAGTCCATGTAGAAAGAGGGCGAAGAAAAATATTCAGTGTAATTTAAATTGTTTTGTAATTGGCCAGGCGCAGTGGTTCATGCCTGTAATCCCAGTACTTTGGGAGGCCAAGGTGGGCAGATCACCTGAGGTTAGGAGTTCGAGACCACCTTGGCCAACATGGTGAAACCCAGTCTTTACTAAAAATACAAAAATTAGCTGGGCGTGGTGGCACGCACTTGTAATCCCAGCTACTCGGGAGGCTGAGGCAGGAGAATCACTTGAACCCAGGATGCAGAGGCTGCAGTGAGCCGAGATTGTGCCACTGCATTCCAGCGTGGGTGACAGAGCGAGACTCTGTCTCAAAAAATAAATAAGTAAATAAATTAAATAATTTTGTAATCAATAATGGTAACATACCCTTCTTAATTGAAGTATACTAGTAATCATTCTTATTTAAAAAAATAAAAATAATGTTTATAAAGCATTTAAAAGTTGCAAAGCACTTTTATATTTACTTTCTAATTTAATCTTTAGAACAATCTCATATAATTAGCAGAGTAAGAAATTCTACCAAATTTAAGGAGGAGGAAACTGAAGCACTAAGAATTTGTCTGGCTTGACCCAGTCACGTAGAGAGTTGCTGGAAAAACAGCTCAGGCAAACCCAAATCGTATTCTTTTCATAGCATGTCACACTTCCTGAATAAATTTCTGTAAAAGAGGACCAAACTGAAGTTTTATTCCATACCAGTATGCCTGCTCCATAGCTCAACGTGAATGTCATTTATGTAACTCAAGCTAGGTCCCAAACTTTAATCGTGAACTCCTCTTGCACTGCCACTCCTTCAAGTTTACTGTCTTCATGTATGTACAACCAGTTATCCAGGTCTTCACACCTGTAGTCTTGGGGTCACCCCTGACACCTCATCTTCCCCCACTCAATGGTGTCCATCACCCATCTCAGTGGACTTCACCTCTTAAATATCTTCTGAATCTGACCCCATAGTCCTAGACTAGCCACCACTATCTCTTCCTTCTTATTGCAGTGGCACCCAAGATTGCAATCTTGTCATCTCTAATCTGACCCTCCAGAGAACCATCAGTCATCTTTGTAACACTCAAAGGTAGGTCCGTTCCTTCCCTGCCTAAGTCCTTCCTCCCCAGTCCTCTCAGACACATCAAATCTTTCTGGGTCTCATCCATTCTCATATTTCCTCTCCTTACACCACCTGCCCAGGGCCCTTTCAATCCCAACCTGCTAAATCTCATCCCATCTCTGGGGCTTTCCATAAGACACTCTGGATTGCGTGTTCTTGATGCCCACTACACCCGCTTACCTCCTACTCGCCTTTACGTCTTTTTCTGAAAGCTCTCTCTTCCTAATGCCTTTTTCTCACTCCTTTTTGACTCCATGTGGTAGGAAGAATAATGGCCTCCCCAAAACCCATGGACAGCAAAAGAGGCTCTGAAGAGGTGATTAAATTATGGATCTCGAGATGGGAAGGTTATTGTTTAGCCAGTTGGCCCAATATAATCACAGGGGTCCTTATCAAGGAGAGAAGAAGACAGGAGAGTCAGAGAAGATTTTTTTAATTTAATTTTTTATTTCCATAGGTTTTTGGGGAACAGGTGGTATTTGGTTACATGTGTAAGTTCTTTAGTGGTGATTTGTGAGATTTTGGTGCACCTATAACCCAAGCAATATACACTGAACCCAATTTGCCAACTTTTATCCCTCACCCACTTCCCACTATTTCCCCCCGAGTCCCCAAAGTCCACTGAATCATTCTTATGCCTTTGCATCCTCATAGCTTAGCTCCCACTTATGAGTGAGAACATACAATGCTTGGTTTTCCATTCCTGAGTTACTTCACTTAGAATAATAGTCTCCAATTCAGGTTACTGTGAATGCAGCATTAATTCATTGCTTTCATTGCTTTTAATGGCTGAGTAGTATTCCATCAGAAGGAGATGTAAGGATGGAAGCAGACGTTGTGATGGATTGCAGGCTGAGAGCCAGGGACCAAAGAATGCAGACAGCCCCCAGAAGCTGGAAAATACAAGGAAATGGGATCTCCCTTAGAGCCTCTAGGAGGAATACACCCCTGCTAACAGCTCAATTTTAGCCCCTTAAGATGAATTTTGGACTTCTTGCTCCCAGAACTGTAAGATGATAAATATGTTTTGTCTTCAGCCACCAGTTGTATGGTAATTGGTTGCAGCAGCAACAGGAAACTATTATACCTCTCAACTCTTATGCCCCAGGCCCTTCAAGACCCTTTGTCTCGTGCGTGTACAGCACTCTGTGCTTCTCTTACCTGTGCATAGATCTCTTGCAAATGCTTACTTGGAATATTGTTTTAATATCTGTTCTGGTCAGAGAGTGTAGCACTCCTCGCATATTATGGTTTGGCCACTCTGAATCCCCAGCTTATAGCATAGGTCCTGGTCCACGAAGGAATTCGCAGATCCAGTGAAAATATTCACAAAGCATTGTTGTGGCAGGAGAAGCCACTGTGCATTAGTAGAATGATCATAACAAGTGGGCTAAGACTACAGAGAAAGGGGCAGCTCCCAGGCGTTGTTGAAGACATGGAGAAGGACCATGTTCCAGGGCTAGCTCAAAACCCTTCTAAGTTAGCACTGGGGTACTCGCTGCTTGCAGATTCTGCAATGAGTTTCTGAGTTTGTACAACAACAAAATGAAAGGTCAGGTGCCTCCGAAGGACAGAGGATACCCAGGGACATGACGCTTTGAGTCTCTTTCCTCTGAAAGGGAATCCTTCACCAGGCAGAAGGAAATGTGTGTCACCATTTGGTTGCTACTGCTCTGGAATACAGAGATACGGGAAACAGTGTCTCATTGTGGGAACAGGGGAGGATTTTTGAGTGCCTAACATTACATATGTGACTCCCCAGTGGTAAAACACGCACATAACCCAAACCAGCTTATGTACAACGTATCAAGCCGTCCCTCTATGAGGATTGAGGAGGAGCTAGTGTGGTGCTTGAATTAATCCATTATGAAGTTAGATATATCTGGCTTCCAATTCTGGCTCTTCCTGTTATAATTAAGAAACTAAAGTCAAATCTCTAAATCTCTCATTTTCTTCATCTGCAAAATGAATTTGTAGTGCCTACCTCATGTTGTGCTGAGGATAACAGAAGAACATGCAGATTAGATGCCGAGTGCACATCACATGCTCAATAAATTGGAGGAATTCTTATTCTGTTTTGAGGAAGAGAAGGACAAGAATGCTCACTGAGTGTTTTTTGTTTTTTTGTTTGTTTTTGAGCCGGAGTCTCACTCTGTCACCAGGCTGGAGCACAGTGGTACAATCTCAGCTCACTGCAACCTCTGCCTCCCAGGTTCAAGCGATTCTCCTGCCTCAGCCTCCCAAGCAGCTGGGACTACAGGCATGCGCCACCACACCCAGCTAATTTTTGTACTTTTAGTAGAGACGGAGTTTCACCATGTTGGCCAGGATGGTCTTGATCTCTTGACCTCATGATCTGCTCACCTTGGCCTCCCAAAGTGCTGGAATTACAGGCATGAGCCACTGTGCCTGGCCCACTGAGTGTTTTAATAAGCCACATACTTCCTCAGGGGCATTCACAATTAGAATCTCAATGTATTTGTGCTGCAATCCAGTGAAAGGGACATCATCATTCCAACAAAGCAGGTGAGAAATCTGGCCCATGAAGTGGGTGTGATCTGCCCAGATCCACACAGAGTGTACATGGTAGAATGTTTGATCATTCTAAGCCAGAGTGGCCTCGCTGAAGGTGGACTTGTTCTTTTACTGTGGGAAAGAATAGTCAATACACCTGCAGGAACAATGTGGAGAGAATCCTGACATGAGCACAAAGTTTCTGAGAAAAAGAAATTGCAAACATTACTGTCAACAATCAGAAGGTGATCAACGGGAGAAACAGTACTATGAGAAAGCATTTTTTAAAAATCTTCTTTGAAACAGAGCTGATTTCCCTAGGCAAACAGAGAGCTGAATTCCTATAATTATCTATGCATACACTCCTGTCATCTTCTATATTTGTAGAAAGTACATTTTATTAAGTAAAGAAAATAAAGACAGAGATGCCGTTGCTCATATCTTAGCAAGCTAAAAAATAATCTCTCCTCACTCTCTTCTCTATTGTAGCCATCAGCACAATGTGTTATGATAAGTTTTGGGTATAGGTCAACAAATATATCTGTAAAAAAACTAGTAAATGTGTGCTGCTGCTTGTTAGTGTGAGAGTATAATGAACTGCTTCCTGATTCTTAGGAGAAGGGAGTTAAGGACCTCTCCCATGGTGGACAATAAACTCTCAGCTCCAGCCAAATGGGTCTGGTGAGTAGGAACATGAACTCGGGGGCAGACATGCATCAACTGCCCACTGTCCCCACACAGCCACCTGGACAACCAACGCCTCATCGCAAGGCCCATCTAGGCTCTATCTCCCCAAAGTCGGGAAAGCAAAGCCTGGTGTCTGTTTGCTGAGACTTACTTGGGACTGCTGATACGACTGTGTGTTGGGGGATGGAGGGGCCCGAGCCCATGCTGGCTAAATGTCAGGGTCCTGGATTTTGTGTAACTGAGTCTACCCACTGCACACTGAGCTGAGAATGCACATTCACACCCATGTGCTGAACTCATTGTTTCCTTCTAAAACCTTTTCTTGAGTCCCAGAGTGCTAAATACCTTCTTCCAATCCCGCAAGCATTAAGACACACTTCCAGCTATATTCAGAACTGTCCAGCAGGCCAAAACAGGCTTTTCTGCATTCTAAAAAAATTAATCTGTTAGAATATTCAGTCCTAGGGCTCTTCAGGGAAGCTGGTGGGAGTGGCTAGTCAATTTCGGAGTCCCCCAGCCTCTTCCTTTTCCAGGCCTGTCCCATAGCCTGGTGGGCCCAGAAGCCACTGCGAGCGCCAGTCTACACATTCCCTCTTCTTTGCCTCTATAGGCACCTGCAGCAGCAGGCCCAGCTCCAACTGGATCAGGGGCCAGGGGGAAAGGACTTGTGTGAAACAACTGGTGACCCAGAAGAATGACCAGAAACCCAAAGCCGCCCATGGGAAGCAGTGGGGCAAGGGGTAAAAATAAGCAGGCTAAATCCAAACACCCATCAAAGATAGACTGAATAAAGAAAATGTGGCACATATGCCATGGAACACTATGCAGCCATAAAAAAGAATGAGTTCATGTCCTTTGCAGGGACATGGATGAAGCTGGAAACCATTATCCTCAGCAAACTAACACATGAACAGAAAACCAAACACCACATGTTCTCACTCATAAGTGAGAGTTGAACAATGAGAACACATGGAGACAGGGAGGGGAATATCACACACCGGGGCCTGTGGGGGGTGGGGGGCAAGGGGAGGGAGAGCATTAGGACAAATACCTAATGCATTCAGGACTTAAAATCTAGATGACGGGTTGATAGGTCCAGCAAACCACTATGGCACATATACACCTATGTAACAAACCTGCACATTCTGCACATGTATTCTAGAATTTAAAGTAAAATATAAATAAATAAAAATACTAATAAATTTTTAAAAAGCAGGTTATAAAATAAATGATACAATATAACTGCATCGTTCTTAATAAAATGCACAAGTTATTTTCATATGTTTTGAAAAGATACTAGAAGAAAATATATCCAAAGTTTGAGAGTTTTTCCCCCCTGACTTCTAGGAATATAGGTGATATTTACTTACAGTCATCCCTTAGTATACTCAGGGGATTGGTTCCAGGACCCCCACATATACACATTTGAGAATGCAAATTCATGCATAGTCAAGTTGTTTAGTCAGCCCTATAGAGCCCACGTATAAAAAAAAAGTTGGAGACCAGGCACAGTGGCTCACCTCTGTAATCCCAGCGCTTTGGGAGGCTGAGGCAGGTAGATTGCCTGAGCCCAGGATTTCAAGACCAGCCTGGGCAATGTAGTAAGACCCCATCTCTATAAAAACAAATGCAAACAAAGAAAGTATCTGGGCATGTTGGTGTGTGCCTGTGGTCCCAGCTACTCAGGAGGCTAAAGGTGGGAGAATCACTTAAACCTCTGACATTGAAGCTGCAGTGAGCTGTGATGGTGCCACTGCACCCCAGCCTGGGTGACAGGGTGAGACCCTGTCTAAAAAAGGAGAGAGAGAGAGAGAGAGAGAGAGAAAGGTTGGCCCTTCATACACACAGGTTTTCAATCCATCTTAGGTTGAAAAAATGGGTATAAGTAGATCTTCACTGTCCAAACTGTGTTGTTGAAGAGTCAACTGTCTACTTGTGAAAAAAAACCTATCTTTTTCTAAATTGTCTATATTAACTATGTGCTCCTGTCAAAGTGAGAAAAAGAAACCTATTGTTAAAAAAATCTACAGATTACCTACACTGGCCTTATGAGCTCATAAGTCAAGGGGAGCCAAGTGAGTCCCATAAGAACACCAGTCATGGCCGGGCGGCGGTGGCTCATGCCTGTAATCCTAGCACTTTGGGAGGCCAAGGCAGGTGGATCATGAGGTCAGGAGTTCAAGACCAGCCTGGCAAAGACGGTGAAACCCCATCTCTATTAAAAATACAAAACTTAGCCAGGCGTGGTGGTAGGTGCCTGTAATCCCAGCCACTCTGGAGGCTGAGGCAGAGAATTGCTTGAACCCAGGAGGCGGAAGTTGCAGTGAGCAGAGATCACGCCACTGCACTCCAGCCTGGGCAACAGAGCGAGACTCTATCTCAAAAAAAAACAAAAAAGAAAGAAAGAAAGAAAAGAAAGCACCAGTCATTCTCCAAGCCCCGCTATGCCCCAGAGATAGCTTCCCTGTAACCAAGAGAATGAAGCTTTAACACATGTTCGTCATCCAGCACTTAGTCCTTAGACAAAATATTTTTGGATGTGGATAAGCAACTGCCTTTGCACAGATTAGACTAAGGTTATTCTGAACAGGGAGGGAGTGCAGGCAGCATCCTCTTATCCATGGTCTAATTCTTCCATCCCATTGCAGGGAGGCTGTATTTTGACAATCTCCCAGAGGTCTGATGCAAGGCAAACCTCAGGACCATATTGTGGATGGAACAAATAAGTCTCCAACCCCAGCTCTGCAGCCATCCAGCTGCAGTCTTTGGGCAAATTATCTACTTTCCCCTGGCTTCATATTCCTGATCTGTATTGCTGTTCTGTCTTCTCTCTCCAAGTAAGCATTTTTGAAGTTTCACAAAACTTCGACAGCTCAGAACAGGAACTGGAAAACATAACAACTGTAAATCAGAAACATACAGCATCTTAGCTTGGTAAAGATGGAATGGAAATAAAGTGTAGTGTGTTTGCCTTTACTTTTGCGTAAATCGAAAGAAAACCAAAACACCCCACCCTCACACACACTCCAGAAAAACTACAATTGTATATGAAGAAAAATTAGAGGTTTTCAAAGCAAAGCCCAGAATATCGGAATCTTCTGAGTCAGTGTTGGCAGCCACCAGCCACATGAGGATGTTGAAATGTGGTTAGTCTAAGAAAAAAGAATGAGATCATGTCCTTTGCAGGGGCATGGATGGAGTTGGAAGCCATTACTCTCAGCAAACTAACGGAGGAACAGAAAACTAAACACCGCATATTCTCACTTATAAGTGGGAGCTGACTGATGAGAACCCATGGACACATAGGGGAACAACACACACTGTGCACCTGTTGGGGGTTGAGGGGAGGGAGAGCATCAGGAAGAATAGCTAATGGATGCTGGGCTTAGTAACTGGGTGATGGGATGATGGGATGATCTGTGCAGTAAACTACCATGGCACACATTTATCTATGTAACAAAACTACACATTCTGCACATGTACCCGGGAACTTAAAAGTTAAAAAAAATTAAAATTAAAATTAAAATTAAGAAATTAAAGAAATGTGGCTGGTCAAAATTGAGACGTGCTGTATGTTAGTTTGCCAAGTTGTTCTCACAAAATGTAGCAAACCTAATGGCTTAAACAACAGGAATTCATTGCTTCACATTTCTGGAGGCTGGAAGCCTGAGATCAGTGTGTCGGCAGGGAACTGCTCCTTTTGAAGGCGCTGTAAGGGTTTGTTCCAGGCACCCCTTCTCCTAGATTCTGGTAGTTCTTTCACTGAGGGCAACCTAACTCAAATCTTCCTGTGGTGTTCTCCCTGCATGCATATCTCTATTTCCAAATTTCCCTTTTTTGTAAGGACAGCAGTCATATCGGATTAGGGGCCCACCCTACTCCAGTATGGCTTTATCTTAAAATTTACATAGACAGGCCAGGTGCGGTGGCTACGCCTGTAATCCCAGTACTTTGGGAGGCCGAGGTGGGTGGGTCATGAGGTCAGGAGGTCGAGACCATCCTGGCTAACACGGTGAAACCCCATCTCCACTAAAAATAGAAAAAAATTAGCCAGGTGTGGTGGCGGGTGCCTGTAGTCCCATCTACTCGGGAGGCTGATGCAGAAGAATGGCCTGAACCCGGGAGGCGGAGCTTGCAGTGAGCGGAGATAGTGCCACTGCACTCCAGCCTGGGCAACAGAGCGAGACTCTGTCTCAAAAAAAAAAAAAAAAAAAGAATTTACAGAGGCAATAGCCCTATTTCCAAATAAAGTCACATTCTGAGGCACTGGGAGTTAGAACATTAACATATAAATTTTAGAGGGACACAATTCCACCTACACTATGCTGGATGTGTAAGATACACACCAGATTTCAAAGACGTAGTATGAAAAAATATAAAATCATTAGTTATAATTTTATATTGATTATTTAACTGATAATAATTTGGATATATTGAATTACACAAAATATATATTAACATTAATTTTACCTGTTGCTTTTTACTTTTTGTGCACCTTTTCCATTTTCTAATGTAAAATCATATATGTGCCCAACATTATGTTTCTATTGGATAGTGCTGATCTAGAAGAAGTTTTTTTTATTTTTTTTTTGGCTGGGCGCTGGGGCTTAAGCCTGTATTCCCAGCACTTTGGGAGACCGAGGTGGGCGGATCACTTGAGGCCAGGAGTTTGAGACCATCCTTGCCAACATAGCGAAACCCAGTCTCTACTGAAAAAATACAAATACTAATTAGCCAGGTGTGGTGGAGTGTACCTGTAATCCCAGCTACTCCAGAGGCTGAAGCACAAGAATTGCTTGAACCCGGAGGCAGAGGTTGCAGTGAGCCAAGATCGTGCCACTGCACTCCAGCCTGGGCAAGAGATCGAGATTCCATCTCAAAAAAAAAAAAAAATCTAGGGAAAGACACTCTCTGCATGCTTTCCCAGTCAGCACATGGCATGAGGAGAGCACTCTGTGAAGTGCACTTGACATAGGGCAGATGGAAGGACTGATGGTACTCCACCACCCTAGTACTCTTCAAGTTACAGCAGCTGAGACTTGAGCCACTTTTTTCTGCTTCGTTTCTCTCTCCCCTCCTTCTTCCTCTTCTTCTTTGCCCTTTCCTCTTTTTTTCCCGTTTTTCTAAGATTATTTATGCCAAAGTCATCTGCTGTTGTTGAGCTCTAGCAGCAGACAGGTGTCAGAGAGATCATTAGTGGGCTGTATTTCCTTCATCATTAGCAGCTGATTTACTGGGCAAGCTTAACTCCAGGTGACATCATTACCCGCCAGCGTGATGTGACTGGTAGAGACAGGTTTTGCCTGTTCAGAATACTTTCAATGTTCTTTAAATAACAGTGTTGTTTTTTTCTTTGCAACTGATCAATTCCTTTGGTTGTGTCAATCACAGTGTCCCACACCCTTCCCTTCCCCACTGGATTTTCAGGACAATCCAACTCCCTTTCCCGGAATGTAGATCTCAAGAAAATTAACACATAATGAGAATGGACGTGAAGCTAAGCCATTTTAATATCAGTGTCTAAAGGAGACTGGACCAATTGCTCTTGCTACTGGATTCTTGGAGGAGCCCTTGATACTGTCCCTAATTACTTCTCAGTTCTTCCTTTGATCTAATGAACTACCCCGTAGTCTTGAAATAGCTTCGTTTTGCAGTTAAGCTAACCAGAGTCATATTCTGTTATCTGCACTCACAGCCCTCTATGCTAATTATTCTGATCTTGCAAAACAGTGAAATGCTGCAAAAAGTATTTAAGGACCTTTATCCCTGGCTGCAAATATGAGTACCAACAGGAATAAGACAGAATAAAGAGATACATTGGTTGCAATATAGCCATCAGCTTTGCCTTTGCAAAAACTACAAAAGACCAGGTCCTGAGCTAGCTCAGCTGAGAGTAGAAATGAATCCCACCAGTGCCTTGCAGACCTCCCTTCCATGGCAGGGGACTGAGCTCTGGGAAATGGGAGTTAAGTGGAGTGGAATGGCTTGAATTTCACCAAACTTTCACATTTGAAACATTACTATAGTGACTTCTTCCCACTCAGGTTGTCCCTTATGAAATCAAATTCTGATGCTGTGCCTGAAGCTACACATCTCTGAATCATCTTTAAGCTACTTCTTAAATTTCATCCTCAAAGAAGCATCTGTTTTCTTGTAACATATATATGTAACTTCAATTACTTTTGTCATTCTGGCGGAATACTGGTGGTTTTGCCTGAATTTCCAGGTTAATTGAGGTAAAGAAGGGCTTTCTTTCCTCTCAAAGGTACCCAAATTTCCTCTTATTTAGGGTTTTTTTAAATTTGGTCATAGTCTGTCACTGATTCTAATTGTTACCCAATATAAATTCTTTAGAATTTTATGATGGAAAGAAGAGAGGGGGCTATATAACATTTCATGTTCATTTTGTAACTGTGAGCACTGAATTTGCCATCACTAAAATACATTGCATTTGCAAAATAAATTTCAAGAATTTGTTGTTTTTTCATGAGCCCTATGTTTGTAGGTTCTATATTTGCTAGAAAAGTAGGTTCCAGTCAGGAGGAAAGGACTCAGGTGTAAACCTAACTCCCTGATGTTTGTGAGATACTGAATACTCGTCTATACAAAAATGTTTTTTGTTTGCATACTAAGATTCAGGTACTGAACTAGGGGTTTTCATTTATTATTTCATTTGTTTGACATAAAAACTCTAAGAGTTAAATATTATTATCCCAATTTTTCAGATGAGGAGACTAAACCAAAATAATTATCTGACTAAAGTCACCCAGCTGAGATGTAGCCAATTGAGGTTTCAAAGTCCAACAACATCTAATCTCAACTTTAGTTAATTCCATCAGATCTTCTTGTTACATTGCTGTTATTACTGTTGCTGTTTAATAAAATTAATTTTAGTAAAAAAGTTGAAAAGTTTACCAAGCCTACCTTGTTTCTTATGTGCTAGTAAGAACATTTTGTAAAATGTTCTTAAGTAAAATGTGAAACAAGAATGAAAGAAACAGACCCCTCATCAAGGATAGGTACACTAAACCAAAACAGTATGTCAGGTTCCAGTTTTTAAAACTTATCTCCAGTTCCCAAGCATCACACTGAAGCTGATGTTGAGAAGCCATTATCCACTATCTGAACAGATAAAACAGGTAAAATAAACCTGGCATACTTTCCCAGGTCCTGCTGCCCAGAGTTTCTGGATCCAGGGACAGTGTCCCCTGCAGGCATTCTATGACTTGTTGGCTGTCCTTCCTCATGAAGAGCATCTGAACATACTTTGCCCCTAGGCTTGTCCCTGAGGCTTAAAATAAGCTGAAGTCAAAAGGACCTCACTGCAGCACCCAAACCTGCAATACTAAGTTTCTAAACTTCTCAGGACCAGATCCCCCTCCTTTTAAATAAATATTTGAGCAACTACACGATGTCGTTAGTTATCCTCTGGCTCTCCATCCAAGATGTACCACTTCTCAAAGCCTCATGACTTTCAGCCACACACCTGAAATAACTTAAAATACAAAATGTTAAGTTATATGGTTCTTTTCTAATAATGTCTTACATGGGGACTTATCCTATTATAATATATGGTTATTTCTCAATAGAGTCATGGATGGATTATCATCTGAGACTTAGTTAAAAACAACAACATATCAAGGGGAGTGAAAACTTGGATCCAGGCATTCTGGCTGTAGAGAGTATCCTCTAATCCACCATGACATAACCCTTGGTTCACCATGTTTCACTACCTTGATGCTCCTGACCTCAGTTGACTGGGTAAGCACCACAAGTAAAGGTGGACAAGCTCTCCACGCCCTGGAAGATCTGGCTCGAAAAGATGAGCTGAACCAGTCTACTTCTCACTCAGACATTTGAACTAACATACAAGGAGTTTTCCAAGAAGCGGTGGGACTTTGGGTTCAAAGTTTTAATTACAGACAAGTCCACATCAGTAGGCTATGTGATATGCAAATAAAATTGGGCAGCAGAAATCAGGGCAGGCTGGGAGAGCAGCTGATAGGCAGGGAAGCAGCAGGTGTGCTGGGTAACTAAGTCAGTTGGTAGCACAGCACCGAGGGCTGAGATCCTGCAGCTTAGGGGCTCTGCCTGCGCGTGCAGTCTCTGCAAGGCCGGTCTCTAATATTCCCCCCGTTTTGGGTTTCCATGCCTGCGTTAAGGGAGGTTTTTCAAATGGCCCCCCAAAGATGTCCTTCTCCAATCCTCAGAAGTTGTGAATATGATGAGAAAATGTTAAGACAAACATAGGAAACGTTGTTTGGCAAAAGACTTTGCAGATGTGATTAAGTTACCAATCAGTTGATCTGAATAGTATCTGTAGATAGGGAGATCGTCGTGGAACATTCTAGGTGGGTCCAGTGTCATCACATGAGCCCTTCAAAGCAGAGATCAGAGGCAGTAAAAGAGGGAGTTGAAGTTTGAGAAGAATTACATGCATGATTGCTGGCTTGAAGGTGGAGGGGCCACGTGGAAATTTGAGAAGGAAATAAATTCTGCTATTCCTGTAACGACAGAGCTTGAAGAGGACCTTGAACCCTAGGTGAACTCAGCTGGCCGATAGCTTGAGCAAAGAAGTCAGGTAAGCCCACGAGAGTTTTGAGCTAATAATATGAGATAATAAATGTTCTACTTTGTTTTGTTTTGCTAGCTGCTAAGTTGTGGTTATTTCTTATACAGCAATAGAAAACTAATATAATGTTCCTTTGTCCCTCTGTTCCTATGTAATGGAGCAAAGTGTTCCATCTATTCCTCATCAAAGCTGGGTGAAGAAACAAAACAATTTAATGCAGACCTCACTAGAATGGCCAGTAAGAGCCCTATCTGGGGTGAGGAAAAGAACAGACATTAAAGGATAATATAGCTTATATATTATTCCAGCAGAGATGAAATAGAACATGAAAAAATGCTAATGATACCTTGCTCATTGATACCAATATTCTCTTAGATTACAGTGTTCTCTGGAGAATTCTTATTCCCCCTTGATAGATGTGCAGGTGTTTGCTGCAAAACTCTAATAGTGAAAGAAGCCTGAGGCTTTTTGTGGTTAGAGTGTAAAAAGTATACCCCATCCTGGGAAGGCCTACTAGGCCAGGTGACCTAAAGTACTGTGGCTGCCCCTGGCCCCTCCATAGGCCTGTGGCTTCACAGGCTACAGTGATCTTCAACAAAAGCTCCATGTGTTCTGGTCTTGATGGCTGTGACTTAGTGGGGACTGTCAAACAATAAAATTTTAACAAATTCATTTTCAGAGATTTAATTGGCTTTCATTCCCAATTCATAAATCAGGTAGTATTGAATCTTTGAAATAAAAAGGCACTCCAGTGAACTGAGCAGAGGTGGGTGAGATTTACAGATGGAAATGGCTGAAGAAAGAAAGAACAAGAAACAAAATATTGGATTGATTTTTCAGTTAATTTCCTTATTGGGTTCAAGCAGAGGGGACTTTCTTATCATGCTGATTGAGGTTGATGGAGCCCTTTGGTTGCTCTGAATCTCCTGGTTTTTGGAAAATGGGCACTTTCTAAGTTCTGTTTGATTTTGTGGCTCCTAGCATGAGTGACTCCATTCTGGCTTAGTCTTGTCTGTAGAGATGGAATTCAGTCCAAAGCAGTGACCTCCCATATATCTTACTTAACAGGATGAAGGGCTCAGAAGTTAAAATACTGCTTTGAGGGACACATATGAAAATTTGCAAAGAAAGACTCTAAGAAAGAAGTCTTTGGGGTGTGACCTGGGTCCAAGGGTGAGGAAAAAAAAAATAGAAAAATGTGAAGTCTTTGGTGGGGCCAGGTGCAGTGGCTCACGCCTGTAATCCCAGCTCTTTGGGAGGCTGAGGCGGGTGGGTACCTGAGGTCAGGAGTTCAGACCAGTCTGACCAATGTGATGAAACCCTGTGTCTACTAAAAATACCTACTAAAAATACCAAAATTATCCAGGCATGGTGGCATGCACCTGTAATCCCAGTTACTTGGGAGGCTGAGACAGGAGAACTGCTTGAACCCAGGAGGTGGAGGTTGCAGTGAACCGAGATCATGCCATTGCACTCCGGCCTGGGCAACAAAAGTGAAACTCTGTTTAAAAAAACAAAACAAACAAACAAAAAAGTCTTTGGGGGAAGAGAAGAGGCCGTGTGGTCCAGAGAAACTGGGGAAAGTTTGCACTCCTGGAAGGACAGACAATTCAAAAGCAGTCAGTAAGTCCAAACGTCTCGCTTGTCATATCTTGAAGGAAGCTTCCTCTGGGAATGAAAAAGTCCCAGTATCTGGGTTACCCTGTAAGTATCATTTCCCCTCCCTTCTAGGAGCTGGATTCAATTCACTACTCAAGTATGTCCATTATATTATTCAGCCATCTATTGAGGATTTTAAGGTTATTGTGGTATAAATATATGGAAAGAAATAAAAACGTTTTAAATTGTGGCCAACTAAACCAAAACAAAACATTTTAAAAATATTTTTACTTCTTTACGTATAACTTTTTTTTTTTTTGAGATGGAGTCTCGTTCTGTTTGCCCAGGCTGGAGTGCCGTGGTATGATCTCAGCTTACTGCAAACTGTGCCTCCCGAGTTCAAGCGATTCCCCTGCCTCAGCCTCCTGAGTAGCTGGGACTACAGGTGCACACCGCAATACCCAGCTAATTTTTTTGTATTTTTAGTAGAGATGGGGTTTCACCATGTTAGCCAGGATGGCCTCGATCTCCTGACCTCGTGATCTGCCTGCCTCAGACTCCTAAAGTGCTGGGATTACAAGCGTGAGCCACCACGCCCAGCCTACATATAACTTTTACAATGAAGAGAGAGAAAAACATCATCCTGTATTCCTTTGGAATTTTCCAAAGTCTCAGTTACCATTTGTATTAGGGTTCTCTAGAGGGACAGAGCTAATAGGATATATGTATATATGAAAGGGAGTTGATTAAGGAGAATTGACTCACACGATCACAAGGTGAAGTCCCACGATAGGCCATCTGCAAGCTGAGGAGCAAGGAAGCCAGCAGTGGCTCAGTCCAAGTCCCAAAACCTCAAAAGTAGGAAAGTCAACAGAGCAGCCTTCAGTCTGTGGCTGAAGGCCTGAAAACCTGTTGCAAACCACTGGTGTAAGTCCAAGGATCTAAAAGCCGAAGAACTTGGAGTCTGACGTTCCAGGGCAGGAAGCATCCAGCACTGGAGAAAGATTAAGGCTGGAAGACTCAGCGAGTCAGCTTCCACCTTCTTCTGCCCACTTTTTCTAGCCCCACTGGCAGCCAATTGGATGGTGCCCACCTACACTGAGAATGGGTCTTCCTGAGGGTGGGCCTTCCTCTCCCAGTCCACTGACTCAAATGTTAATCTCTCTGGCAACACCCAGGTACACCTAGAAACAATACTTTACATCCTCGAATCCAGTCAAGTTGACACTTAATATTAACGAATCACACCATTGCACATAGTGTCTTTTGTGTTTCATTAAAAGACAGAGTTAGGGGCCAGGTGTGGTGGCTTGTGCCTGTAACCCCTTTGCTTTGGGGGGCCAAGGCGGGTGTGTCACAAGGTCAGGAGATTGAGAACATCCTGACTAACATGGTGAAACCGTGTCTCTACTAAAAATGCAAAAAAAAATTAGCCGGGCATGGTGGCACGCACCTGTAGTCCCAGCTGCTTGGGAGGCTGAGGCAGGAGAATCACTTGAACCATTGCAGAGGTTGCAGTGAGCCGAGATGGTGCCACTGCACTCCAGCCTGGGCAACCAAGTGGGACTCCTCCTCAAACAAAAATAATAATAATAAAATAAAAGACAGAATTAGGAAACCACAAAGCTGTCAGGATGGTTTCTCAATTGGATGGGATCCTGTGTCTTCTTTATCAAGGATATAAGGTAATCAATGACAGCAATATTGGAGAGGGATACACAGAGCAGGTGTTGTAAATCTTGTGGTAAGTCCACACATTTCCTAAAAGTCCAGTGAAATTCAACAAAACCAAAATTATCTGGATAAAAATTGTTTCCTCTCAGAGTGGCTATTTTCTGGACCGCAATGCGATGGTTTGCTGGCTCTTTCATTGCATTTATTTCAGAGCAGTCTATTTCTGCTCGTGTTTTGTATCCTCTCTTTCTATTTTATGGTGATACTCTCCCTTAACCCTCTAAGGATACTAATTATACTAAAAGTCTTATTCTGATTGTTCTACCAACATGTGCCTCATTATAAACTCTTTTCTTATTCAGTTTGTAGATTCTCTTTCTAGAATTAGTACTAATGTATTTTAGTGATTCTTGATAGTGAACTCATCTTTCAAGGATAGCTCCTTCGACTTTCCTCTTCCTGTCCCAGCTTCTGTAGACACCCGAAGGAAGCAAAGTGTAGAAGTAACTTACGGATGTGTGCCCTGCACAGTTTCCAGTGACAATGGAGCAGGCTATTTGGTAGAGGCTGTTTCAAGGTTACTTTTCCTCTCAGCATGGCCATTTCTGATTCTCCAAGGTATTGTTGGCCACCTGGGCCATTGAACTGTCTCTACCTCCAGTGTTGTTCTGACTTAAACACAGACACAATGGAGGGGAGGAGGGGAGGGATGCACAAGGACCAACTACTCTGATTGCTCCTGTGTATGTAGTCCCTAAAATTCCCCCCATCAGATGGCTCCAGCTTCCCTAATTTCTAGGGATGGCGTATTGATTATACCCATATTTTGTAGTTGAGATCCCGTTACTATTCCTGAATGCATTTTGTTTTGGTATCACCACTTCAATATGATCCTTTCTGATTTCAGACTTTTAGGGATTGCATACAATTTTCTGGTCCTCCAATATAGCTACAGATTGACTTACTAGGTTTCACACATGTTTCTAATCATCTCTAAGGAGCGGGACAGGGAAAGACAAAGAAGGGGCTCCTGCTTGAGTGCAGTCTACCAAGTACTTCTTGGCTTGAGTCTTTGGTGCTGACGGAGAGAAAGAGAGAGAGAGAGGCAGAAGGGAGAAGAGAGAAAGGGAGGGAAGGAGGGAAGGAGAGGCAGAATGACAAATTTTAGAGAAAATTGTGTATTGTATAATCTTGGAGAAGAATAAGGAATGGTAAAAAAATACAAAGGCTTGAATCAAATAATAGAATAAATGATCTTCATCAGTTGCATTTTCTCTGCCTCTGAACCTTTTTTGGGGGAGAGGGACAATAAAGAAAAATATTTCCTGAAACAGCAAAATGTGTATTATACTTATGCCCCATGGTACTATATCTTATTTGTCCCAATTCTTTGATAAAATTAAAAATTCAAATCCATTTCTAAAGGAAGCACTGATCACTACTCTGGAATATCAAGCACAGAATACCTATAGTCATGTAGCCAGACATACCATTTAAAATCACTCAGCAGAAAATTCCAAAAGTTAAATAAGCCTAGCCCCAATCATCTCTCAGTTTAATCGAAAAATAACCTTTGGATGGCTGTTGGAAAGGAAGAACATGGAAGTTCTGCAGTTCTATGGAAAGAAAACTGACGTCTTGTAGTGGAGACCAATGGCAGATAACATGTGCTCTGAAAAAGGTGTAAGCCAAATAATCTCCATCATTTTGGTTTCATGGGGAATAAATGAGGATGTCTCTCTGGATCTTAGTCTTGGCTCCTCTGGTAGCTAGCTTTGTGACCTTGGGTAGGATGTTTAACCTGTCTATCAGTTCCATCATTTATAAAAATGGGCATAATTATATTTGCCTCATGGGTTGCTGTAAAGATTGAGCCAGGTAGTGTCTGTAAATAAGCTAGCTCAATCCCTGACATAGTGTGAGCTTAATGAATATTATATTTTTTCCTCTCAGTTTGAGTATATCTAATACTTCTATTGGAAAAAAGTCTTGATTTTAACTACAAATATTGTTGCAGCCAACTGTGGGTTGAGACAGGAGCTTAGAAGAGGGCTCCCATCAGGCTTCTCAGTTTCCCTAAAAATGTCAAATATGGAATTTTAATTTTTCACGACTCAGAAGTAAGGAGTTGTTCCATTTACAACCCATCTGGAATTGATTTTTGTTTATGGTATGGGAAAGGGAGTTTATAATAATTAATGATATTTATAAGACAAAACCAGCAATGATACTCAAGACCACGTAATTGTTCGGTAGACTGTTTTTGATTCATGAGACACTCGCGACCTTGCCCCTCCAAAATTACCAGGTTGCCGCAGCACTCTATCTTCCTTCTTTCCTCCTGCCTGTGTCAAATTCTCTTTTCCGCTCTTCAGGTTTCCTATATAAGCAGACACATCCAGCCAGCAAAAGAGATTGCCTCTCTGTCCTTCTGAAGCACTCATCCATCATAAAACATGGTCCTGGAAAATCTCTAAAAGGCTGAAGTATGGGCTTTTCACAGTAGGAAGAGCGACATCACACCCTGATCCTTCTTTCTAATCTTCTGTTCACATAGGCTTGGCAGGAAATAAGAATAGGGTGGTGACTGAGGCAACGCAGAGAACTTAAGAGACTTCTCTAAGGGTCTGGGATTTGACCCTAGTTGTTTGGTCTCTGACACCTGCTTCTGGGTTCCATTTATCAGTTCCCAGGACACCAGACAAGTGTCACAGGTCAACCTCCCATCATGCTTGGGTGGGCATACGAGGAAGAAAGGGCAGTACAAACACGTAGCTGAGGTCCAAATACATATGGTGACCACTTGTCAGTTTCACCAGCAGATTAACCTGCTCACAGGCTTAGAGAAAGGAGGAGTGCTAGCGCCCCCTGCAGTACAGAATCAAGAATCCCTAGTAGCTGGGAGAGCATCAGTGATTCAGACTGAGGGCACATCAGGTAGGAGGCTCTCAGCACCCCTAAAAATTGCAAAATTAGAAAACTTCTCGCAGCTGAGAAGCTGGAGATAATGTTCATTTAAGAAAAAACTGAAGTAATCTCTGTTGTCAAAGAGCTATGTGACACCTGAAAAAATAGCATGCCAATATTTGGAGAGGAAAAAACATAAAGCAAAACAGAAATTAAAAGAAAAAGAACACTTCTATCTCAAAAGACACAGCTTTTCCCAATTCTGAAAATGTGAATTACAGCCAACGTATAAAGTCCCTTGAAATTAACAGGTTATAAAGAGCTGATACAGCCTTATCTAAAGAGAGCAAGAACAGCCCCATTACAACAGAAAAACAAAACAAAAAACTTCTAAATCATGCATGGCCTGAGATAAAGAAAAATTAAGGTATTTGCATAACATCACCCCAGAACTAAGCCTAGCAATATCTTTTCCTGAGGAACCTGGAATGGGGGCCAAGTCAGATTTTCTTGTGTGGCAGAATACCTAATGGGAATTTTTAGAGCTGTGAATGGCCAGGAATTTTACTAAGAAGCAGGAAAAGTTGTGGGCAAAGAAATAAGAATAATGATGCATGGAGAGAAGCATAGGCAGGGGTTGGGAGTCAGAGAGAAAGAGTTTTCAGAATCTTTCTTTCCAGTTTCTGCTTCCATTCTTCCTGGAGTTCAGCCATTTTCCATCCTGCCCGCCATGAAGTAACTTTAACCGATTTCATAGCCACTTTTTCAATGAGATGCCTGGGATTGGTTTCTCCTACTTTCAACCAAGAATCCTGACCACCATAGTGGGTTTTAGGAAATGGGCCAGTGAGTGGGGAGGCTGTTCTCTGGGCACAGGACCCTGACACAGACATCCCAGCACTGACAAAGCTCATTCCTCCCAGGGATGCTGAGCTGCTGCAGGAAGCTCTTGAACATCAAGTTATGCCAGCAGAAAAAGACATCAGATTGGAAGAATTTGGGGGATGTTTTGCCTGTGGAGGGGGTGGAGAATAGCCTTGAGTTCATTCCTCGCAGAAACTGAGTCATGTGTTTAGCCACCCCATGGCCCTACAGATGGTCATGTAACCTGGAGCTGGCAGGATAGTGCTGGTTTAGAATATTCGGCTAACCTCATCCTAGCTATTGTCACAGTGTTCCCTTAAGCATTAATTTATGGTCACAGTTACTGTAACACAGCTACAATTTTTTACCATATCTACTCTTTCTAATGGTCTAATAATGAGAAGATTTTTAGCACATGTGTCACAGGGTCAAGAGAGCAATTACTTTTCATCCGAATTCGTAAAACCCTTGTTATACTAACATAAAGCACCATATTTTTAATTCCATGTAGTATAAATAAATAAAAAGAAAATAGCCACATACATTTTTCTAACCATATGACCTTGAACAAATTATGTGAACTCTGTGGAAACGTGTGCACTTTTCTGTAAAACAGATTTACTGTGCATTGCATCATATAATTATTGTGATGATTAAATGAGTTTATTCTTATAAAGTGCTTAGCACAGTACCTGGCACATGGTAAAGTGCTGAGTAAATATCAGCTCTTATTATTACTGGAAGTACCTGGCTTTCCCATTGACTTGATTTCAGAGGCAGATGAATTCTCCCTTATCCAAAATTATTTCGTACATCACTCTGGCCACCAGAGATTCATTCACACTGAGATGTCAAATAATTTCTATTGTTATGCAGAAAATCCTAGTAGAAACCATAAAACGCTACTTAATAGTCATTCAAGCTTTTTATAAAATAGTTTTCAAAGTAAATTATTTCCTTTATGAGTTTTAATGAAGAGAAGGATGAGATTAACCACACAGGACTCTTGAGAGAGGTACAGATTTGGGGGATTTACATGGGGGTGGACTGATATCACAATGATCCCTAATTTTCTATATTCACCAGGCAGATGAGCTGGTCTCAGAAATACTCAAAAGTCTCAAAATCTTTGGAACAGGTGCCTCCATATCAGGTACATGGGTTTTTTCTGCCATCTAGTGGCCACGTTTGATAAAGACAATCATCTTTATGTGAGCAAAGGTTTCCCACCTAGAGCACTACGTAGGAACCTCGCTGATTCCCAGGCATCTCTTTCAGTTTACGCTTTTCAGGGAGTTCCCCTAAAATCGCCTCTGAAATTGGAATAAAAGAAAAGGTCCTAGTCCTCAGGGAGGCACAAAGCTAGGATAAGTTGATAAAATAGCACTAGATGAGCCACTGATTCTCTGGGTGGCCGCAGGCTAAGCCACTTTTCCTTCCCCAACCTGTTTCCTCATCTATAAGATAAATCACACTGGCAGGTCCCTGTTAGCTCTAATACTCTGGTGTTCTAGAGTCCCTCCAATTTTAAATCTTTATTTGGACAAGCATGTCTATACTTCCCTCATTAATTAAAGTAAATCAAGGAGAAATTATAACATGTAGACCACGAAGTTACTATTCCCTAGGACAACTCAGTGATGAGGTGGCTGAGTATAATGTTTCTGACATCATCTTCCTCTTGGGGAAGGTTTTCCTTTTCAATTTCCTTGTAGAGACTGTGTGAATCATGGCTTCATTTATCCTAAAGTCCATAAGTAAAATGCAAATTAGCAGTGAGGAAGTTGTTTATTTCAAATATTTAGATACTCCTTGACAAATTCTCAAAAGGTTTTCATCGCACTAATAATGGACAGTAATCTGTTTATTTGATGGGATTTATTTAAATCATAATTTTCTCTTCTCCATGCCACAGAAATGGCTTAAGTCCTCCCAAGCTTTTATTCGAAGGACTGCCATATTCTCGTTAGCATCCCACCTGCTTCTAAAATCTCTTTCCTTTCATCATTATTCCATCCAAAAATCAGGAGAGAATAATCTTTTTCATTCACCTTTTTATTTGAAAAATAAAAATTATATATAGACGGTGTCCAACATGCTGTTTTGATATATGTATAGATATTGTGAAGTGGCTAAATCAAGCTAATTAAATATGCATTACCTTCACATACTTACTTTTTTTTTTTTTTGCAATACAAACACTTAAAATCCACTCTCTTAGCAATTCTCAAGTTTGCCATATTGTACCCAAAGATTCCACTGGCTTCCTGCCACCATCCTTCAATCTAAAAGTGTATCATGCCATTCCTGGCATTCTTTGATCAGGGCCTGTGGGAGAAATGTATTTCCTGCTTCCTGGGCATTCAGATTCCCACCAGCTGCAACAACCTGAATTTCCTTTGGAAAATTACTCCTTATGATGGCTTGAGTGATCTTGGCCTCAATTTCAAGCCCTCACTTCAAGCCCAGGGTGAACCTTCATTGCCTTGGCCCATTCTAAATGAATCATTTCTGGCATGGACACGTATCCAACCACAGTCAATGAGATTTTCACTGAGACTTCTGAGAAATAGATTCTCTCCCATCCCTTCTGGACTTAAAGCAAGACATATGTAGCCACAGAAGCTGCTAGAGCCCTCTTGAGGCCTGGAGGGAGAAACTGCTAGAAAATGGAGTATACACCAAGGAAGAAGAAGAAAGAATGAAGAAAGAAACTGAATCTTGGCCACATCATGGAGCCCTGGATCAACCCTCACCTGAAGATTGCCCTCACCTTCTTTTCAACTCACCAATAAAGTGTTTTCATTGTTTAAGGCAGTTCAAGTTGGGTTTTCTGCATGTTAAAATAATAATAATAATAAAATCTATGGCTCATGTGGGTTCCAAGCAACCTTTCCATGTATTTCACCTTAGTCTTCATAGATGCTTTTCTTCCAGTTTTGCCAAACTAATGGAGAATTCTCAGGCAGAAGAGACAGTGTGGTTTACTCTAAGAGCTCATCCGAGTTCTCAGAGTCCTGAGTTGATCATTAATAATTGGACTTAAGTATGTGGGAGAAGACAGAGGCAAGGGTGACCCCAAGGTGAAGGGCATGAGTCACTGTGGGACTAACTTCTGGTAACATTAAGAGAAGAAACAAGTTTGGGAAAAGGAGATTAGTTTCCATTTGGAAGAACTTGAATTTAAGTAGACTTATCCTTTTGAGCTGCAAACGTTGAAATGTCTGCATCCCCCAGAAAACTGGAAGCTTGTTAAGGGCAGGGACTGTGGGTTCTAAATCTTCAATCATCTCCCACAGGACCCCAATAAATATGTGTTCTAATAATCAGGAAATAAAATCAATGAAATATAAGTTACCCAAAAATAATTAGAGAACAGTGAAGTCCCAGTCTCCTTTGTGGGCCTGATGTTTACATCTGTCAAAAGTTCAGAAAAATTCTGGGATGCCTGCTGGAGAGGATAAGTTCTGTCAGTAGAGGAGGCAGCATTGAAGCTGTACTTGTAATATTTATTTGGAAGGAGAGGAGTACCCCACCCTGGAGGAAGGGCTTGAGTAAAGGCGCTCCTGCTCCCTATCTGACTGGGCAATACCACTTGTAGGGTACAGAATCATATCATTATTTCAGAAAACTGGGGAGAGAGCTGGAGTAATACTACCAATAAGAGATCCCACTTCACCCGACAAACAATGACCCATCAGCGTGGTCAGAGAATCAGAGGCTACACAGAAGTAACTGTGCTTGGAGAAATAGGTCACAGATAATTAAACAAAAAAAGAAATTTTTTTTTTTTTTGAGATGGAGTTTCGCTCTTACGCCCAGGCTGGAGTGCAGTGGCACGATCTCGGCTCACTGCAACCTCTGCCTTCCAGTTTCAAGCCATTCTCCTGCCTCAGCCTCCTGAGTAACTGGGATTAAAGGTGCCCACCACCATGCCCAGCTAATTTTTGTATTTTTAGTAAAGACGGGGTTTCACCATGTTGGCCAGGCTGGTCTCGAACTCCTGACCTTGTGATCCACTGACTTGGTCTCCCAAAGTGCTGGGATTACAGGCGTGAGCCACCACGCCCAGCCAAAGAGCACTCTGTAACAATGTCTGTTCTTGTAGGAGTAAGATGGAATCTCACCATGGTTTTAATTTGTATTTCCCTGATGATTAGTGATATTGAGCATTTTTTATATGTTTTTTGGCCATTTGTGTGTCTTCTTGAGAAATGTCTGTGGTGGGAATGTAAATTAGTCCAACCTCTATGGGAAACAGTATGGAGATTCCTTAAATAACTAAAAGTAGGTCTACCATCCTATCCAGAAATCCCACTACTGGGTATCTACCCAAAGAAAAAGAAGTTACATATAAAAAAGACACAAGCACACATATGTCTATTGCAGCACAATTCACAGCTGCAAAGATATGGAACCAACAAAAGTGCCCATTGGCCAATGAGTGGATAAAGGAAATATGGCATATATACATCATAGAATACTACTCAGCCCTGAAAAGGAACAAAATAATGTCTTTTCCAGCAACTTGTATGGAGCTGGAGGCCATTATTCTAAGTGAAGAAACTCAGGAATGGAAAATCAAATACCATATGTTCTCACTTATAAGTGGGAGCTAAGCTATGAGGATGCAAAGGCATACAGAGTGATCTAATGGACTTTGGAGACTCAGAAGGAAGAAGGTGGGAGAGGGGTGTGGGATAAAAACTACATAGTAGATAGATCGAGCACTGCTCGGATGATGGGTGCACTAAAATCTCAGAATTTGTCACTATATAATTCATCCACGTAACCAAAAACCACTTGGGGGCCAAAAGCTATCGAAATAAGATATATATGATATCATATATATATGTTAAAATATTTTTTAAAAAGAAGATTCTGAACAACAACTTTCTACCTCCTTCAGCTGACTCAGGAGACCATTAAGTGTGTCTCTATTGAAACCCAAGGAAGGGGAAATAAGGCAGATAGTTCTGATACTATGGGCTTCTTTTTTCTGATTACATACAAGATGGAGTGAAGGAAGAAGTGACTTTGACCCATTCCGATAAACAAATCCAGAAGTCAATTGCATTGGTTTGTTGTCTTAATGCTAAAGGAATTTTCCAGGAGGAAAGTTATAAGGAAAATATCTCTTTAAAGAAGAAAAGTCTGACACCCATAATTGTTTCAAATTTAAGGAAAAAAAATCTTCAAAAGGAAAGCATTACTTCTAAGCTACGCGTTCCATATGCATTTTAAAAAGAAAATATGGGACAACCTAAAGCAGCTTTCTGTCAGCTATTGGAGATTTGCATGAGAATGATCAAAAAGGCCCTCTTCCCTCTCTCTGAGATGTATAAAGTCTTACCAGTCTCTTCTCAAAAGGCTCTCTGAGCAGTGAGTTACTCGTCTATCAAAACTGTTTACACTTGCAGGCAATATAACTCTCATGGCTGGTTTTATGAATTTCTTAGCCGTCTGAAAGGAAGTAGTTTGAAACATTAGAAAACCCATTCAAATCTTATTTTGCTGGCAGCAGGTAACTTGGAAATGATTTTGTGCTCCTTCTTCTTTCCTAATTCTTTGAAGAGTGATGATACTGACGGGCTTCATTACTTCCACAGGGAAACAGATCTGGAGACCTGTGAAGACAAAGTCACTCAGCTATCATCATGATGCAATTTACACCGTCTAAGTTTTTGGTGGCCAGATGAGATTTATCCAAAAGAATACTGAGGTAATTGTGGCCTGGAAATTGCTCATGTTTTTGCATTTTAATAGGAACACTGTAAGGGAGAGCTAAAGTGGGGAGGAATAGTAGATAAGGCGTGGGATTGGGTGGCATGAAATCTCAGATGCGATTTCAAGTTTGACTTGGCTAAGTAATCTAAACTTTCTAAGCATCTGTGTACTTTAACTCTAAAATGGGTTGGCTATATCCATTCCAAAGGGGTGTTCTGGAGATGAAACAAGATAATGTATCGATATGTAATATATATACATAATATATAAGATAATGTATATATATCAGACATTATATATGTTACACAATATTGGTTTAGTGAATTGGTGGTGGTGGTGGTAGCAGTGACGTTATTATTCTTACTATACTTTAAGTATCCAGTGAAAGAAAACATTTAAGTGAGGTAGTCAATTCCAAATTATCCATGATGGTGGCAAAGGGTTAGAGTAGGAGTTAATGTCATAGATAAGTAACATTATTCAAACATTATTGAAAACCAACATTGTTTAATGTGGGATATAATTCTTGTTTTGTTATTTAAAGTTAATGTGTACTCATTTTCAAATATGTTTTAACATACAAAAAGCTGTTCGTTTTTAAGTATACAACTTGATGAGTTTGGGGATAAGTATACATCCGTAAAACTATCACCACTACCAAGCCACAAACATATCCATCACCTCCCAAAATTTCCTCCTGTCTTCTTCATTATTATTATTTTTGGTGGTAAGAATGCAACATAACACCTACCCTTTTAGCAAATTTTAAGTATACAATACAATATCAGTAGCTGTAGGTTTTATGGTGTGTAGTAGCTCACCAGAACTTCCTTGTATAAATAAAACCTTGTAGGCGTTAACCACTCCCTCTCCAACTACCCCTCACTCCAACTTCTAGCAACCACCATTCTACTCTCTGCTTCAGGGTTTGGCTGTTTTAAATTTCACATGTAAGTAAGATCATACAGTATTTGGTGTTCACCAGGCAGAATGCCCGCCAGATCCATTCATGTTGTCACCGATGGCAGGATTTTATTCTTTTTTAAAGATGGATAATATTGCATTGTAGGTATGTACCACGTTTTTTTAATTCACTCATCCATCAATGGATATTTTGGTTGTTTCTTTTTCTTGGCTATTGTGAATAGTGCTGCAATGAACATGGGAATGCAGGTATCTCTTCAAGATCCTGATCTCAATTCTCTTGTATATATACCTAGAAGTGGGTTTGCTGGATTATATGGTAGTTATATATTTAATGTTTTGAGGAATATACACAGTGGTTTTCATAATAGCTGGACCAATTTAAATTCCCACCAAGAGTGTACAAGTGTTTTATTTTCTCTGCATTCTCACCAACATTTATGTTTTGGGTTTGTTTTTTTTTAAATAACAGCCATCCTAACAGGTATGAGGTGATATCCTGTTGTGGATTTGATTTGCATTTCCCTGATGATCAGTGAGGTTGAGCATGTTTCTTTACACCTGTTGGCCGTTTGTATGTTTTCTTTGGAGGAATGGCTATTCAGAACCTTTGACCACTGTTCAAATCAGGTTATTTGTTTTTTTGCTATGGACTTGTATGTGTTCTTTATATATATTGGATATTAACCAAATATATTTTCAAATATGTAAATGACAATTGTATAAAGTGGGAAATGAAAGTATCTTAGAATTTTATAACTTCTTGCTCTATGATATGGTAATTATACTCTCAAATTTATTATTGTGTACGTATAAAATTAGTTTTAGAACAAAATAATAGCTTTTGACTCGACATTAAGTCTTGATCTTGATGAGATGACGGGCCATTTTATCTCTAGGGCCTTATCTTTGAGGTAGAGTCCATCGGGAACTTTAAAACTTTGGTTCAGTTTATGAGCCAATAGCAAATTAGGCTTTCAGATGAACAGAGGGGATGTGAGTTTTCTATTACCAAATAGTCTAAAAACATTAGTATTTCTTGTTGAACTTCACAAAGTAGTGACTTTTGTCAAAGGATAATTTCAAAAAGTTAAAACCAGGATTTTCATATAAACATAAAATAAAGACATACAAAGATTCCTTTGTACACCTCATTCAATTTAGAATTTAAAGAACAGAAATTTAAATAGTCACTCAATGGAATGGGAGAATTAATTTGTTAATAGATACAAACCCGCTTAATGTTAAAGAAGACAAAACAGTCACCTTTAGCGTTTAGAGTTCGGATCAAACAAATCTAAAACTTAACGCATAAAATTATATTATCGATGTTCCCATCAAATAATAAAGAACAAAATTAAACATAGGTGCATTGTCTTAAATAAATAATCCTTGGATGAGACCTCTTAACAATGACCTCGTTTGACTTCAAAAATACAGGATCTCATCTTTTGCTTTATTTCTAAATTTTGAATGTTAATTTTTCTTAATACTTTTTTTCACCTGTTCTTGCTTGTTATGATCATGGTCCCTATTATCTTTTGACCGACAAAATCCTCCCTTCTGATGTGTCTTTTATTTTTTTCATGTCTTTTATAATAGAAAAAAACTTTTATAAAGAAACAAGATGTCAAATTTTGTTCACTTGTTCTTTTTATTTTATAGCTAGGTAAAATGGAAATGGAGTCCATTTTATCTCCTATTCTAGAGCTGATTCCACCAAAACTAAAGATTAACTATTAAACTCTTATTACAACTTTTTGCATATTTCTCTAAATTTTAAGCTTAGAATAAATTCCTCTCACTGGGCGCGGTGGCTCACGCCTGTAACCCCAGCACTTTGGAGGCCGAGGCTAGTAGATCATCTGAGGTCAGGTGTTCAAGACCAGCCTGGCCAACATGGCGAAACCCTGTCTCTACTAAAAAATACAAAAAATTAGCCTGGTGTGGTGGTGGGCACCTGTAATCCCAGCTACTTGGAAGACTGAGGCAGGAGAATCACTTGAACCCAGGAGTCGGAGGTTGCAGTGAGCCGAGATCACAGCACTGCACTCCAGCCTGGGCAACAAAATAAGACTCCGTCTCAAAAAAAAAAAAAAAAGAATAAATTTCTCTCATGCCCTATCCCACCCCAAGACCATATAAAATGTCTCTCTTTTATGCCCCACTGGACTTGTGACCCTAAGAGTATATACTTCCTAGCCACCTGCCACCACCCACATGCCCTTCCATTAACTTGGAATCCTTAAGGGTAAAAATTGTCTTTGTTTCCTGCTGCTCATGGCGTGATTTGTATTAGGCACTTAATAAGTAACACTTTAATTATTTACTGATGTATGGACACTGTTCTTATGATCAATGAAGAAAATGAAAAAAATGTTTAATGTAAAAATACAAACCAAAAATAAATTTAAAACTTCTTTCCTCATATCTCCCTCATGTTTTTGTTTTAGTCATTAAACAAAACTTCTTCTGTCACTCAACCTAAACATCCTAACACTCTTCACCTTTTAGTGTATTTACACAATTAATTAGTAATTTTGCTGTTACCTTAATTACTCTTCCTTAGGTAAAGCATAGCAAAATGGTCAAATCTGAGTTCCTCAACTCAAAGTTGAGCTTAGGTGTTCAAAACCAGCTTTACTGAATGTAAACATGTGTTTAACTTTGTTTTATATTCAATAGTTATAAAGGGATGTTTCCCCTCTCTGAGCTTAAAAAAAAAAATTCCTCCTAATTTTTTAGAAAAGAACTGAATAAGAAAGACTTCCTTATCATAAAGCAATTTTGTGGTGCAACTAAGGCTAATTCTTGACACTCAAACTAGTCGATGAGACATTAGATGATGCAGTGACAAGTTAGTACATATTGCCCAACCAGTGTGACAAAATGTCCCCATCCGTCTTGGTTCCAAAATTTGTGGCTGATGGGAACAAGCACAAGTAGACCAGAGTTAGATAATTCTTGCTGCATAATGCACCCATATGAGGCAATCAGCGACCAAGGATTACTAGGCGACTTAGAAGTATTATGTAAAGGCCGGGCGCGGTGGTTCACGCCTGTAATTCCAGTACTTTGGGAGGCTGAGGCAGGCAGATCACAAGGTCAGGAATTCGAGACCAGCCTGGCCAATATGGTGAAACCACATCTCTACTAAAAATACAAAAATTAGCTGGGCGTGGTGGCGTGTGCCTGTGGTCCCAGCTGCTTGGGAGGCTGAGGCAGAGGAGTCGCTTGAACCCGGGAGGCGGAGGTTGCAGTGAGCCGGGACTGTGCCATTGCACTCCAGCCTGGGTGACAGAGCAAGACTCTGTCTCAAAAAAAAAAAAAAAGTATTACATAAAATACTATGCAATACCACACTACCATAATGAGAACTGAAAGAAGCTAATGTGTTGGAGAAACAAGAAGCCAAGTCTTCCCCTACTGTTGTTAATATCATCGGGAGGGCAACGTAATAAGTGCTCAATGAACGTCTGCTCATTCTACTACTCTCTCGCCTGCCATCACAGGCCCAGGCCAGATCACCATCTGCGAGGTCTTACGCATACACTGTGAGTTACCAAGTAAGGAGGAGCATGGTGACTTGGGGCAATTGGAAGTGAGGTTTCCTCTTTCTTTTCTGTAGGAATTGTCCAGTGCCATGCTAGTTAACAATCAGCACTCCCAAGAATGGGAATGGACAGCCTTGGATTTTACAGTCTGCCAATTTCTATGGCGTAAATACTTTCATCAACTCATTGCCAATCTCAAGCTACTAACCTGAGTTTGCTGAAATATATCCTATTAAATATAGTAGACATATCAGATATTTCAACTTCTCCCTTCAGTAACTTATAAAAATAAACAAAATTACTTAGTATTTAGAAAACATAAACAACACTTAACATGATCAACAGCAGAATAATAATTATTTTCTTTTGCGAATGGAACATTCTCCAATAGGGATGGTATTTTATGACATAAATCTCAAACATATAAAAGAATTCAAATAATACAGACTATGCTCTCTAATCACAGAGAATTAAATCTATAACTGAAATTATTGGAAAATGTTAGGAAATTTACAAATTAAACAGCACACTTCTGAATAACCCACAGAAGACAAAGAAGAAATCACAGCGGGAATTAGAATATATTTTGTACTGAATAAAAAACCAAAACATTTCAAAATTTGTGGAATAGGACTTAAAAGAGTGTTAAGAGTATAATTTATAGCTTTAAATGCTTAAACTAGAAAAAGTAGAAAGATTTCATATTAGCAACCCTAAGATTGTCACATTAAGATGCTGGAAACGAAGTATATATTACAAGGAAATTTAAGAAAAAGATAAATATGAGTATAAATCGAAAGAGAGAAAATTAGAGAATTTCAGTTAAACCAAAAGGTTATATTTTGAAAAGGGCAACCCACTAGGTTTATTGATCAAGGAGAAATTAGAAAAGGTGCAGATGACCGTTGTCTGGAATAATAAAAGAATATCACTACAGATTTTACATACATAAAAGTAGAATAAAAAAATTAAGAAAATTTTTATGCTAATTAATTTGAAAGCTTAGATGAATTGGGCAAATTTGCCTTGAAAGATAAAAATTACCAAAAGAGGGCCAGATGCAGTGGCTCATGCCTATAATCCCACACCTTGGGAGGCCGAGGCAGGTGGATCAGTTGAGGTCAGGAGTTCGAGACCAGCCTGGCCAAAGTCGTGAAACCCTGTCTCTACTGAAAAATATTTTTAAAAAATTAGCCGGGCATGGTGGCAAGCGCCTGTAGTCCTAGGTACTCAGGAGGCTGAGGCAGGAGAATCGCTTGAACCCGGGAGGTGGAGGCTGCAGTGAGCCAAGATCCCACCACTGCATTCCAGCATAGGTGACAAAGCAAGACTCCATCTAAACAAACAAACAATTTAAAAAAACAAAAACAAACTTAAGAAAATACACTCAAGAATAAATACAATATTTCAGTAGCATGGAAATCATTAAAGAAGCAGACTTTGCATATTGAATTGGTTTTACAATTTAAATAGTTTGTTTAACTGAATTCAAATGAATACTTATGAAAGAAACAATACATTCACAAACTCTTTAAGAAAATAGAAGAGAAATAGGCCAGGCACGGTGGCTCACACCTGCAATCCCAGCACTTTGGGAGGCAGAGGCGGGCAGATCACGATGTCAAGAGATCGAGACCATCCTGGCCAACATGGTGAAACCCCGTCTCTACTAAAACACAAAACTTAGCTGGGCATGGTGGCACTGGCCTGTAGTCCCAGCTACTTGGATGCTGAGGCAGGAGAATTGCTTGAACCCGAGAGGCAGAGATTGCAGTGAGCCAAGATCGTGCAACTGCACTCCAGCCTGGAAACAGAATGAGACTTCATCTAAAAAAAAAAAAAAAAAGAAGAAGGAGAGAAATAAACTTTTCTCAAATATTTAATCAGTAAAAAATTATCCTGATACTAACAATCCGAGAAAATACATAAAAATACCCTGTAACATCAGTGTTACTCAAGAGCATATGTACAAATCCCAAAAGAAAATATTAGCAAACTAATCCAGCAATAGTAACATTGGGATTTAGGTCCCAAAGCAAAGTTGGTTTACCTTTAGGAAAATCAAATGAACAAGGTACTTCACCTCATTAACCAAATAAGGGTAACGTCTATTTGATTATATAACCAGATGCAGGAAAAACATCTGACAAAATTCAACATCCATTCTTAATATTTCTCAGAAACATAGCAATAGAAAAGTACATTGTTAACCTATTTAAAAATGTACAACACCTTACAATTAACATCATACTAGTCATAAAGGCTGAGTGATTTCCTCTTAAGATCAGTAACAAGATAAAGATTTTTTTTTACTTTTATTCCTTCTATTCATTGTTGTAACAAAGGTTCTATAGTCATTCTATAGAGCAATTCAAAGAACAAAAGTCAGTGACTGAAAAGGAAGAAGGAAAACTGGCTTTATTCAGAGATGACATCATCATATGTGTAAAAATTCTTGAGAAATTTAAAGAAAACCTATAGTAACTGATGAGTGAATTTAGTCAGGTTATAAGACAAGAATAATGTACAAAATTTATGTGTATTTCTACATGACAGGAACACTTACAAACTGAAGTTAAAAATCAATATCTGTTACAATAGCATAAAAATAAATAGTTAAGTACAAATTAAAGAAAATGTGTGCAACAGTCATGACACTGAAGATGCTAAACAATTGCCAGAGAGCAATATAAAATGATGTAATAAATGAAGGGGTATAAAATGTTCAAGGATTTGAAGACTCAATATTGGTGTCACTTTTCCTTAAAATCTTCTGTAGAGTCAAATCTATTCCAATCAAAATTCTATCGGGCATTCTTATAGATATTGACAAGCAGTATTTAAAATATACATGCAGTGGGATTTACATGGAATGGAAATAGCAAGATTGCTCTGAAAAAGAACAAATTTGAAAGAATTGCATTATCAAATTTCAATTATTGTATAAAGTGACAGTAACATGGTATTAGCCTGAATTTAGATGTAGAGATTATGAAACAAAATGTCCAGAAACAAATTTACACATGTAAGCTCAGTTGATTTTCAACAAAGTAGCTAGAGTGATACAGTGGAGAGACTGGTTCTTTCAAAAAAATGATGCCACAACAATTTATATCATCTGGGAAGTATTAATAATTAGCTTTGATTCTGTCCTCAGACCAACCACAAAAAAATTAACTTGAAATAGATCACAGGCCAAATGTAAACATTTAGGATGTATAATTTCTAGAGAAAAACAGAGTAGAAAATGTTTGCAACCTTGGCGTAAGCAAAGATGGGACAAAAAAAAAGCATGACATATTTTTCTTTTAACTTTTGTTTAATTAAAAGAAAATACTTCTGCTCTTCAAAGGGTGCTGTAAGAAAAAAGCAAGCCAGACTAAGAGAAATTATTGAGTATTTTATGCAGTAAAGTCGAAAAATAAGACAGCTAACTGATTATCCCTTTCTGAAATAATTAAAAATTAAACACCTGCCAAAAATTAATCTTTTCACATCCTGAGATAATAATAGTGCTAATATTTGTTGTAATAGTAGTAGCAGTAGATTAAAATAGAAGTTTATCAATTACGGAAAGCTGAGAACCCCCTTAATTGCTTGTTCCTTTCATGAAAATTCCACTTTAAAATACCTGCCAAAAAACAGATCTTTAAACACTGTTTGGATGTTATGACTATTGCGTTATGAGAGAAAACACAAAGTTTATTTGGTTAAATATTTTTCCAATCATGTAAAGTGTGCTCACTTCCTTTTTTTTCTTTGAGACAGAGTCTCCCTCTCTCACCCAGGGTGGAGTGCAGTGGCGCAATCTCGGCTCACTGCAAGCTCTGCCTCCCGGGTTCATGCCATTCTCCTGGCTCAGCCTTCGGAGTAGCTGGGACTACAGGTGCCTGCCACCACACCCGGCTAATTTTTTGTATTTTTAGTAGAGACGGGGTTTCACCGTGTTAGCCAGGATGGTCTCGATCTCCCGACCTCGTGATCCGCCCACCTTGGCCTCCCAAAGTTCTGGGATTACAGGCGTGAGCCACTGCGCCCGGCCAGTGTGTTCACTTTCACTTAAATTCCTCTAATTAAATCATACTTAAATTCTTCTAATTAAATTGTGTGCCTACACATAATTTAAAGAAAAAATATTTTATTATTACAATAATTTTATATTAACTTACTATTAAAAATTATTTTTACAAAACCCTGGCCATCCTCCTCCCTACGGCATTTCTGTGGATACCACCCTGCCATCAGTCACCCTGATTTATGAACCTGATAGCTCTCATCTCCTGCACTTTGGAGCACATGAGAACCAGAACGCTGAGAGGTAGAAGACTTCTCTTCCTCTCTAATCCTCTCACCACTACTTTGCCCATAGTTCCTAGCCTTCCAACTCATACCGGTTATACGTGTCCTTGTTTGAAGCTAAAATGTTGATGAGACCCATTTCTACAATATAAGCACCGAGGCAGGTGAAGGTCTCCTGCCCAATTTGCCATACACTCCATGGGTTGTACATGGCTCCTTCCTTCCCTATCACATCTGTGACATGTGAACTACATTTGCTCATCCTCCTCATTTCATGAAGAGAAATTCTGAAACAGAATTCTATGTGCGCCTTTTGATTATGTTATTAGTGATCTTGAAACCCCTCAGCAGGTTCTCCATAACCAGATGGCTAGGCAGGGTAACCTGCTGACAACCTAGGCCTGTAGGCAACAGACTGACCTCTCAACACAGGACCTTGTCTCACCAGCCTTTTCCTAGTCAGGACCTGGCTCAGCGTATCGTAGATAGTGACAATCAGTATCTAAAGTGTATAGGCAGGCCGGGTGCGGTGGCTTACGGCTGTAATCCCAGCAGTTTGGGAGGCCAAGGAGGGCAGATCACCTGAAGTCGGGAGTTTGAGACCAGCCAGACCAACGTGAAAAACCCTGTCTCTACTAAAAATACAAAATTAGCCGGGTGTGGTGGTGTATGCCTGTAATCCCAGCTACTCGGGAGGCTGAGGCCGGAGAATCGCTTGAACCCAGGAGTTGGAGGTTTTGTTGAGCCGAGATCGCACCATTGCACTCTAGCCTGGGCAACAAGAGCAAAACTCCATTTCAAAAAATACATATATATATGTCGGCTGGATGCTTGGCACATGCCTGTAGTCCCAGCTATTCAAGAGGCTGAGGCAGGAGAATTGCTTGAGCCTAGGAGGCAGAGGTTGCAGTGAGCTGAGATCACACCACTGCACTCCAGCTCTGGGCAACAGAGCAAGACTCTGTCTCAAAAATAATAAAATAATAAAATGTATATGCAATGGGATTTACATGCAATGGAAACTACCAAGATTGCTTTGAAAAGGAACAAATTTGAAAGAATTACATTATCAAATTTCAATTATTTTATAAACTGACAGTAACAAAGTGTAGTATTTATCTCAAAATAGATGTGTAGATTACGGGACAAAATTTGCAGAAATGAATCTACACATGTAAGGTTAGTTGATTTCACAAATACAGACCTCAAAAGAGAAAGCACTCAGCTGGGCATGGTGGCTCATGCCTGTAATCCCAGCACTTTGGGAGACCCGAAGTGGGCAGATCACTTGAGGTCAGGAGTTCAAGACCAACTTGGCCAACATGGTGAAACCCCGTCTCTGCTAAAAACACAAAAATTAGCCTGTGCATGCACTTTTTAAAGAGGTAAAAACATTGTTATTCAATAAGAAGTTCCAAAACACATAAAATAAACTATAAAGTCTCAAAAGACACAAATATAAACTTGAATGAGTGGAAAGATGTAGCATGTCTGAGGTTCTCCAGATTTAAGCTCTAAAATGAAGACTAAGGCCCTCGTTATTTATGAAGGACGTGCTGCAGATAAAACCAGCAAGAGAATTGAAGAAGCAGGGCAAGAAAGGGAACAAAGCCAGTGGACAATCTCCAGCCAAAATACCATCGTTAGCAGTTTTCAGGCTTGGACTGCAGGGGGTACTAGTGTGTAAGTCTGTCCTCGGAGTCATCTGACCTTGTGCACCTGGTTTTCTGTGCTCTGAAATTCATGGGCAAATGGTCTTTCTAAAGCTGGGATTAAACATCCTGCCCTTTCACTTTCCACACAAACTGCAATTCACAGCAATGTGGCTCCATTTGCCTGGAGATAGGGTTGTAATGAACCTCACAAAGGGTAAAAGGGATGGAGTATGTCTAGTGGAGCTCTGATTTTCTAAGTCCTGGAATAGGAGTATATATCTCAATGTTTCTTAAGTAAATTAATACATTGAATGCAATTCCACCCCATGCTGGTCAGAATAATGCCCACCAGAGATGACGTTTTCCTTGGAACCTGTGGGTATGTTATGTTAAAAGACAAAGGGAAGTTAATGTTACAAGTGGAATTAAGCTTACTAATCAGCCAATTTAAAGAGGTTATTATGGGCCGGGCACGGTGGCTCACGCCTGTAATCCCAGCACTCTGGGAGGCTGAGGCAGGCATATCACCTGAGGTCAGGAGTTCGAGACCAGTCTGACCAACACGGTGAAACCCCGTCTATACTAAAGACACAAAAAATTAGCGGGAAGTGGTGCCAGGAGCCTGTAATCCCAGGTACTTGGGAGGCTGAGGAAGGAGAATCGGTTGAACCTGGGAGGTGGAGGTTGCAGTGAGCTGAGATTGTGCAGTTGTACTCCAGCCTGAACAACGAGAGCAAAACTCTGTCTCAAAAAAAAGAAAAAAAAAAGATTGTTCTGGATTACCTTGGTTGACCCAATGTAATCATAAGGATGTTTTAAATATGGAGGAAGGCAGAAGAGTCCATGTCCTATGATATGATGTGAGAAAGACTTGACTAGATATTGGTGGCTAGACTAAAGATGGAAGGGGTCATGGCCCAATGCATGCCAGCAACTAGCATCTAGCTGATGGAAGGGAGAAAAAGGAGTCTTCTCTAGAACAATATCAAAATATCTAGAACATAATAAAATATTTTAGAGGTCTCTGTAGTGTTGCATTGGTGCAGGAATGGACACATAGACAAATTGAATAGAATAAAATATCGTGATATAGACTGAAATACATGTGGAAATTAAGTATATAATAAGGAGGACAGCTTAATTAAGTTTGGAAAGGATATCTTTGTGCGAGTGGTATTTGGTTAATTGTACATTCATTAGGAAAAAGATAAAATTGGGCACATGCCTCACAATAACACCAAGATAAATTCCAAATGGGTTAAAGATTTAAATTTTTAAAAAGAAATTGCATAAATAGGGAAAAAATAATGGGCAAAATCCTCTAATCCTTGTTAGTAGGACAACTCTGTACTATGAGTCAAATTCCAGTGGCAGTAAGTCAAAACATTCTTAAGTAGATCCTATTAAATATACATATATTTTTAACTCAGGAAACGTAAATATTATATGACAAACTGAGAAAAGTATTTACAGTCATGCCATGAAGAGTTAGTATTTTTAAACTATAGTTTCTAAAATCAGAGGAAAAGTCACTCAACCTTATAGAAAGAAGTGCATGAGATACGGACAAATCACAGAAAATAATTGCAATTGGCCCTGACCTTAGCCCTATTTCTAGGAATCACTTTTAAAGACATATTTCCAAATATAAGAAAAGGTATACAGTTGACCCTTGGACAACATGAGTTTGAACTGTACACTTCCTCTTATATGCTGGCTGATCTTTTTCAGCTGAATGCAGATCAAAAATATGGTATTTGCAAGATGTGAAACCCACATATACAGAGGTCTGATTTTTATAGAGGCAAGTTCTGAAGGGCTGACTGCAGGACTTGAGGACATGCAGATATTGGTATAGTGGGCAGTCCTGGAACCAAACCCCGATATATACCGAGGGACCACTCTACTCACAAACCTATTCATTTCGGTACTGTTGTAAGAGCAAACAACAGAAAATTATTCAAAGGACCAATAATTAGGAATTGGTTGGATAATCTAAGGCACTTCAACATGGAGAAGTTCATACAACTGTATGAAGAATGAAGAATGTATATACTACTATGGTACCATCTTAGGATATATTATAAAATTAAAAACAGGAGGTAACAAAAGCTACATAGAGTGTGCTACAATTTTACCTAAAAAAGGAGATGCGGCCCAGTGCAGTGGCTTATGCCTGTAATCCCAGCACTTTGGGAGGCCAAGGTGTGCAGATCACAAGGTCAGGAGTTTGAGACCAGCCTTCCGGAGTTTGAGACCAGCCTGACCAATATGGTGAAACCCCATCTCTACTAAAAATACAAAAGTTAGCCAGGCGTGGTGGTGGGCACCTGTAGCCCCAGCTACTTGGGAGGCTGAGGCAGGAGAATCACTTCAACCCAGGAGGCGGAGGTTGCAGTGAGCCAAGATTGCGCCACCGCACTCCAGCCTGGGTGACAGAGCGAGCCTCCATCTCAAAAAAAAAAAAAAAAAAAAAAAAAAAAAGGAGATGCGTGTGTTTATGGTGCTACGTTTATAGATGTTTAAAATTAAAACAGCAATGGAGGATAATTCATAATAAATGAAAATCTATAGGAGTGAGACAGAGAACGGAGGTATGGAGAGTGAAGAGAAGTTGAGTGACTGAATAAATCTGGTTTTATACATTTGGTGTTGGAGGTGATTTATTTTTCTCAAATTCCTAATGCAAGTTTAAGTTGTTTAAGGCCCCTACACTATATATATATATATATATATGTATATATATATATATATATATATATATATATATATATGTAAATTTTTTTCAATGAAACAAAGGAGCTTGTTAATTTTTTAGAGATGTCATAACAAAGTACCACAGACTGAGTGGCTTATACAGCAGAAATGTATTTTCTCAAGGTTCTGAAGGCTAGAGGTCTGAGACCAAGATGTCAGCAGCGTTAGTTTCTTCTAAGAGTCTCTTCCCTTGGCCTATATGTAGCTGTCTTCCTCCTCTGTCTTCACATGGTCTTCACGCTGTGTGTCTGTTTCCTAAAGCTCCTCTTCTCACAAAGGACCCAGTCATATTGGTTTGGACCCGTCGTAATTACCTCATTTCTGCTCAGTCACCTCTTTAATGTTCCAATCTCAAATACAGTAGCATTATGAGGTATATTGGAGGTTAGGACTTCAATACATGTATTGGGGTGGGAGGTGAAGGAAAGACACAGTTCACCTCATAACATTATCTGTGAGTGAGTGGAGTTGGTGCCTTTTGTATAACTATACAGAGAAGGAGGATTCCAAGTGGCAAGTTCACCCAGTAATGATATCGTACCTGCCTGGTTGATACGCTTGAAGGATGAAAAGAAAATGCAGATGAGGGATGAGCATTGCAAGTAACCAGTACACCTGGTAATCACACCGTACCTCCCTAAAGGACATGCCGCAGGGTTGAAAAGGGCATGCAAACGACTATATGTCGTCTGTGGGGCTGGGTGTTCTGCAAAAGCTGTGGTATGCCTTGGCTGAGACTGGCAGTGGTGAGTCATTTCAAATGTGGGGCACAAGATCAGAGGAGCTAGACCACTCCATCCCTCCCAAGTCCCCGGACATTAAGAAAGGGAGTGGGTTCTCAAATCCAGCCCAGCTCTGGTCTAGAACTGAAGGGGGAGGGGAAGCTGGGATAGAAAATGTTCATGCCTGAATTTATGCCCTGTGTCCCTCTAGCATGCACCATGGACCCTTCATTCCTGCTGGCCTTTCCTTTGCTCCTGGCTCTGTTGCCACCTTGTAATGCTTGTCTTTGTAAATTACTGCACCCCCAGACTGTTTACTGCATGACGGATGTTGGTGTGTCTAGGGAAACACCAGGGAAGTCTACCAAGGAGATGGTCTCACCACTGGGGTATAGAACTGCGGAGGTGGGGGAGGTTTTAGGATGAGGGAATCTTAAGTCAGTAAACCCCTATGTCCCCTGACCCATTTCTTCTTACTTCAAGTCATAATTGTTGATATACTGGGACCAGGACAAATCACCGCAACCAGACGAATTTTCAAAGTCAACGTCACTAAGGTAAATCCAATAACCCCTTTCTTCTTAGCCCCTTCCCCAGAAATGAAATCTCTCCAATCTGCTCTTGCTGAGGGAGTTGGTTTCTGGAGTCCAAATACTTCTGTAAAAATACACGATCGTAACCCCCTCTCCCTCCCCATCACAGATATTGAAGGCTCCCAAGGGGACCCCTGAAATCCATCATATCTACACACCCCGCAGAGTGGAGGACTGTGGTTACACAGTGGTGAATTCTCACCAATCACAATTACTTATTGCAGGTGAGTACTCCTATTTACACACAGCCCCTCCACCTCGTACCTCCCCCTGAAAGCACCATCTTTCTCCCCAACTCTACCACCACCAAAGACCAAGGAAAAGCTCGTTCTCCAGGGTCTGACAGATTCTTACCAGGAAACCCCAGGCCGGCCAATCATGGCTGAATGTATCTGCCTTAAGGGCTTCCGTACTTTCTGGGGCTGACTACCTATGAGCCATAGCATGTCCTTCCCAAGGGTCAACCCTCCCTGCTGCACTGACTCTCAGGCCATGCACTGTGCTTGCCACAGGTTACCTGACCGGGGGAAGGTGCGCTTCACAAGATGCCATCTGTTTTATTTCTGGAATCGGCTTACGCCACATCAGCAATTAGGTTTCCAGTCAGTGTACAGTGCAGGATGTAACTGTCAAGTGAGTGGATACCTCAGCATGTTGGTTTGGTTTTTGTGATGCCTGGGCACTAGTTCTCACTCCCTGACCCTGTTCCCAGATCCTTTTTGCTATCTGTGCCCTCTAACAGGCCTCTGCTCTCTCCTGCCTTCTTCCTATCCCAGGCCTTCCTGTTCCCTGCCCCGTCACTGTCCCAGGTAGCATCACTCAGTACCCAGACCCCTGGTGGGCTTATCTTTCCAGGATGGGGTGTGTTAACAGGAGGTGGGAAGGGAATGCCAACAACGGCATCCTGTCCCCGCTTCACTTCTAGATTCTGCCCTGCCTTCTCTGCTGGCGCACCTGCCCTGAACCTGATGTCACAGACTGTATGTGGAAACAAACAAACTGTGAGTACGATATATGGGAAGGAGACGAGTCCCTGTTTTCCACGTGTGTTCCCTCGACATCTGGTCGGTGTGGGTGGACGAGAATTTCACTCCGGCTGTCAAATACAACTTCTCCAAACTCTTTGCTTACAACGACTCCTCCAAGCTCTTCACTTAAAACAACTCCTCTAAGCTCTTCACTTATGCCTTTACCATACGTTTTCATATTCTTTCTTGATCTGAGTAATGTTGACAGAACTGGGTTTATTTTGTAAGCAATCATTGAGTTGTATGCTAAAATTTGGTTACTCTAAGTGCCCGTCGACCAATGAATGGATAAAGAAAGTGTGGTGTATACACACTATAGGTTATGACTCAGCCATAAAAAGGAATGAAATAATGTCTTTTGTAGCAACTTGGATGGAGCTGGAAGTCATTATCCTAAGTGAAGTAAATCAGGAATGGAAAACCAAATATTTGTTCTCACTTATAACTAGGGGCTAAACTATGAGGACTCAAGGGTAAAAGAGGGATATAATGAACTTTGGGGACTTTAGGGGAAAGGCTGGGAGGGGAGTGAGGGATAAAAGACTACATATGGGTACAATGTACACTGCTCAGGTGACAGGTGCACTAAAATCTCAGAAATCACCACTAAAGAACATATCCATGTAACCAAAAACTACCTGTTCCCCAAAAACGATTCAAATAAATAAATTAATTAAATAATAAAATTGTGGTTACTTTCTGCAAGTAGTGTATACATCAACAAAATTTACAAAATAAATCTGAGGCCAACAAACCCCACCCTAGTGACAAATCCTCTTGATCCTCTGAATTCTTCATTCACTCTTTGTCTCTCATTCATTTGGCAACTGCATGCCTGACGTTAATCTTTTTCATGCCACAGTTTCTTCCATTTCCTCATGCTACCAAAACAAAAGCTCTGGGCATAGATAAAAGGATAGATCCAGAAAAACTGGAGTCAGGCTCGATGTGACATGCTCTGAACCTTCCCTAGATGATTAGCTAAATCAGTCATCACTGAATGAGGGAGAAAGAATATTCCTTATTCCCACAGAATCAAGACTCCTCTACAAATATAAAAAATCATTCCCTGACAGAATAAAAGCCTGTGAATAGAAAACAAAACTTTTAATTTTTATAAGAACACAAAGGACAACATTTCTAAGACTTGAAGACACAAAAGGCAAAGATGAAGAAAAATATTGATAAATGTGACTGCTCTAAAATAAAATGTTTCAAAAAAGAAAACCACTAAAATACTATGAAAATATAAGAGGCAGACACACGAATCAGAATTGTAGAGGGTTTATAACTTTCCAGTAGAAACACAGTCTGAACAATGAATATTTTGAGGAATTGATTGAAATTTTCCTTTGAAAAAAATTTATCAACTGAACTTTTTTTCAGGCTTCTTCCAAAAACAATGTCTTTCCTCTTTATTTGATTTTTGGGAAAAAAATTTATTTTTGTGTTTTAAAACTTTCTTCTAGCTTGCAATAATTTTAGATTTACAAGTAAAAGTACCAAGGTGATTACACACAATTTCTGAATACCCTTTACCTAGTTTGCCCTAATGATAACATCTTATGTAACCATGATACATTTGTCAAAACTAAGAAATTAACATGGATACAATACTATTAACTAAATGACAGAGTCTTTCCAGATTTTTCAGATTTCTTTAGCTTTTCTTTTTTCCCTGTACCAAATTCCAATCCAGGATGCCATAACAATTAGTTGTTCTGTTCCTTCCTTTCCTCTGGTCTGTGACAACTTCTGCTTTACTTTGTTTTTTGTGACTTGATGATTTCGAAGAGTACTGTTCAGGTATTCTGTAGAAGGTCCTTCCCTCAGAAGGACCTTCTATTTTTAGCTCCCAGTCTGTTTTGGATGATCTGTTTCTCAGAAGCAAAGCAGAATTTGTCTGCTATATTTTCTTTTTTTTTTTTTTTTAGATGACATTTTTCTTTTATTAATTTGTTTTTGCATACAAAAACAATAAACATTTTCTAAAAATACATACAAACAAAAAGATGCGTATCAAACATATTAGGAAGGTTGCACATGGGAAGTCGGGGAATAGAAATGGGGGTGGGAGTTAAAATAAATGAGAGAGGGACTTTATATGGATCAGTGATAATAACTCAATCCTCTATTTGACAAAGAAGAGGGAGAAGGAAGAGGAAGAAAAAGAAAGTGGGATAAAGGATCAGAAAGGGAGGAAAATAGAAAAAATTAGAGTATGACTCCAGGGTAGACCTGTTTTGTTGTCATTGAGTTGGTTGGTTGGTTTGTCTGTTGTATTCTTCATGTTTCGCCAAGTTGGCCAGACTGGTCTCGAACTCCTAGCCCAAAGTGATCAACCCGCCTCGCCCCCCAGAGTGCCGGGACCACAGGCGTCAGCCACCACGTCCAGCCCCCACATTGCTTCTGGCCTCTGTGGTAGACCTCCCAGACGGAGCGGCCAGGCAGAGGAGCTCCTCACTTCTACCCAGACACGGGGCGGCCGGGCAGAGGGGCTCCTCATTTCCCAGACGGGGCGGCCAGGCAGAGACGCTCCTCACTTCTTCCCAGACGATAGGTGGCCGGGCAGAGGCGCTCCTCACTTCCCAGACGATGGGCGGCCGGGCAGAGGCGCTCCTCACCTCCCAGACGATGGGTGGCCGGGCAGAGGCACTCCTCACTTCCCAGATGGGGCAGCCGGGCAGAGGCGCTCCTCACTTTCCAGACGATGGGTGGCCGGCCAGAGGCGCTCCTCACCTCCCAGACGATGGGTGGCCGGGCAGAGGCACTCCTCACCTCCCAGACGATGGGTGGCCGGGCAGAGGCACTCCTCACCTCCCAGACGGGGCGGCCGGGCAGAGGCGCTCCTCACTTCTTCCCGACGGGGCGGCCGGGCAGAGGCGCTCCTCACTTCTTCCCGGACGGGGCACCCGGGCAGAGGCGCTCCTCATTTCTTCCCGGACGGGGCGGCCGGGCAGAGGCGCTCCTCACTTCCCAGACGGTGGGTGGCCAGGCAGAGGCGCTCCTCACTTCCCAGACGGGGCGGCCAGGCAGAGGTGCTCCTCACCTCCCAGACGGGGCGGCCGGGCAGAGGCGCTCCCCACCTTCCAGATGGGGCGGCGGCCGGGCAGGGGCTGCAATCCCAGCACCCTGGCAGGCCAAGGCAGGCGGCCGGGGGGTAGAGGCTGCCGCGAGGGCAGACCACGCCACCGCACTCCAGCCCGGGCAACACCGAGCACTGGGTGAGCGAGACTCCGTCTGTAGTCCCAGTACCTCGGGAGGCCGAGGCGGGCAGAGCACTCGGCGTCAGGAGCTGGCGACCAGCGTGGCCAAGATGGCGAACGCGTGCCTGCATCCAAAGGAGAAAAGGCAGGCAGCGGTGGCGCGTGCCGGCAGTCCCAGGCAGTCGGTGGCGCAGGCAGCAGCAAGCCGAGTAGATTGTAGCCTGTGCCAGAGAGGGAAAGAAAGAAAGAAAGAAAGGAAGAAAGAAAGAAAGGAAGGAAGGAAGAAAGAAAGGAAGGAAGGAAGGAAGGAAGGAAGGAAGGAAGGAAGGAAGGAAGGAAGGAAGGAAGGAAGGAAGGAAGGGAGTCTGCTATATTTTCATGATTAGAATGGGTCTACAGATTTGGGGAAAGAATGCCACAAAAAGGAAGTGCCTTTCTCATTGCTTGTTATCATGGGTACATAACATTGATATGACATCATTACTGTTGTTAACTTTGATCACTTGGTTAAGGTGGTTTCTCGACCTTAAAAGCCAGTATTTTTGCCTTTCTGTATTTTATTGCTCATGTCCTCCCCACCTTTTGTATTAATTGGACAATGGAATTGAGATACCCATATCTAGGCATTGGGATAGTCATTACTACCAGGGTGTCACTGCTTCCAGGCCATCTCAGTAGACAGAACTAGGAAATACATGTACAAATACTAATCCATTTAGACACACCTAGTTTTAACTATTTCTGTTTCTCTCTGTGTATATACATATATATATATATGTAAACATGAGCTCATATTGATATATCCAAGTGCAAACAAGTAACACAAGGTTCATTGTTAGCCCCAACCCCTGATTACTAGTACTTTTTTTCTGACAGTAAGAAATCTGACTCCTATCTTATATAATTTATGTACTTATTTTTTCAACATTAGCACATATGCATTTTCAGAATTGTCAACATATGACCCTGTGAAAAACAAATGTACCAACTAGAATGTCAGGTTTAAATACACTGTTTATATGAAACCACTCAACTCCCTCAAACTCAAATACACACAGTTCCTCCCCTAGGGCCCCAAAGGTTTCCAAGGGCACCTTATCACACTCTGGAAGGGAAAGCTTTGCAGGGGAGATGGTGCTCCTGGCACAGACTCAAAAATCCAAGTGGATTTAAGTGCAGTGTAAAGAATAAAGACACTGTCTGATATTTATACACCTCTTGCCCCACCCCGTTTATCCAGACTCCTCATTTCAGCCTTCTAATGAACAGGTCTTCCCATTTAAAATTCTCAGCATAAGATGGAGCTTCTGGCAAAGAATTGAGAATCTGGGTGGGCATAGTTTTCGTTTGTAGGCAGAAAGGAGGCTGCATAATCCCTGCACCAATCATCCATCATCTCACCCTCCCTGGAGTTCAACCAACAACCTTAGAATCAGAGGAGGATTCCGGGACAGGAATGCCTATGTAACAGGTGGAATAACTGGCACACAGAGGTTTCCTGTGGCTACCGTCTGGATTCTACAGTCAATAGCACATGGCTAGGGGAGGAAGCAACCATGAAGGAAGACCAGGGTGCCGTCCAGGAGCCTTTCTCCTGCCAGGAGCTAGAAAAATTGATGACCCAGAGCCAGCCCAGCCAGAAACAGACTTAGGAAGCGCAGGGAGTGGGTGCCACTGCAGTGAAGCTTCACCAAGTTGATTGCTTTGCTTCTGAGAAACAGATCATCCAAAACAGACTGGGAGCTAAAGATAGAATTCTATTTATCTATAAAATGCCATTAACACAGCAGCTGGATGTATTTCCCAAATGCAGGGTGATCATTCTCTTATTTGAAGACATAAAGAGTGCTGAAGACTTGAGAAAAAAGGTCCAAGTCATCTTCAATGGTTCATTAATAAATGCTATAGTGATTATTGATCTATTTCAAATACTCGTGGCATAAAAAAGCAGTTCACCTCTACAAAGTGGGAAAAATAAAGACCAGAATTCTATGTACAGAAATTATTCCCCATATTTCCCCAAATAATATTATTTTAGAGGCTTTGAAAAAAATTATGTCTCAATAAATGGCACTTTAGTTTTAATTTTTTTACAGTAAAAAGAGAGAAGAAATCAAGAACACTTTATATGTTAAGTAGAAGGTCATCAGGTTTCTCTGAAAAATCTCCCTAAAATAACAAGTATGATAAAAGTCAAAAGTTATCTGAGCCATCTTTGCAAGAAGAAAGTATAGAAACATTGGATGGTATCATTTGTAGAATGTTAACAAAAATGTTTTGTGAAATGTCAAAAACACTAACAACAATTTTCAGCCTTTAAAAAAATCGACGTGGCTGGTTATGGGGGCTCATGCCTGTAGGTGCCAGCACTTTGGGAGGCCAAGGAGGGCAGATTGCTTGAGGCCAGGAATTCGAGGCCAACCTGGGCAACATGGTAAAACTTCATCTCTGCTAAAAATGCACACACAAAAAAAATAGTGGACGTGATGGTGCATATCTGTAGTCCCAGCTACTTGGGAGGCTGAAATGGGAGGATCACTGAAGCCTGAGAGGTTGAGGCTGCGGTGAAATGTGATCACACCACTGCACTCTAGCTTGTGTGACAGAGTGAGACCCTGTCTTGAAAACTTAAAAATGTTTTTCTTTTCCTGACTATAAAATAAATATATGTTTCATCATAGAAATTTTAAAAATACAGAATAATGTAAAAAGAAGAAAACAAAATCCACTCCTCATTCTACCTCTTTTAATATTTTAAAAGACAACCACTGTTAACATTATTTATTATTGACTTCTAGTCTTTCATCTCTAGTCAATTCTATTATAAAACTGTACTATAATTGAAAAGAAAAGACAATGACTTCTCTGCCATTAAGTCCATAGGACTTCACCACAGAGATACAAGTATCACCATTTTCAGTACTGGAAACCCTCATCCCTGATATATAGCTCTCTCACTCTCTATGTGAGTCACATCACTGTTCCAAAACATGCCTTAACACTGAACCCACAGACCCTCAGCACTGAATCCATAGTTGCCAGTACTAAGCATAATCACATTCTTGAAATTTAAAAATGTAAAATTTGAGAATGATTACTGGCTTCCAGGGATAAGAGGGATAGGGTAAGAAAGAGGGGAAGGAAGTATATATGACAATAAAACAGCAATAGGACCGCCATTACTGGTACATGCAGTTGCTTCCCAGGGGCATAAGGATAGGCCCAACACACTCATCTTTGGTGCCCCCCCACATGCATGCCAGGGGCTGAGGGACTGGCTCATGAAGACTGCTGCTACCAGTACCCACTCGTGCATGCCATCAGAGGCCTGGTGACCAGCCTGCTAAGCATGCCACTGCTACTGCTGGTGCCCACGCTAGCCATTCAAAGGCCCAAAGGTTAGCCTGCCACTTCTGCTGCCATCATCAATGCCATGCATGCTGCCTACAGGTTCAAGGACCCACCCACTTAGCCCACCACTGCCACCACGGGAACCTGAGCACATCACCTGGAGACACAAGAACCAGCACACCGGGCGTGCTGCTACCACCACTGGTGCTTAAAGACTGACCTACCTGGCAACCCCCACTCCAGCAAAGCCTTTTCACAGCCTCCACTATCGACTACAGCCTAAGCTACTAAAGAAATCACAGATAACACTGATGCTGGTGATAGCCAAAAAAAATCATACAGAGACTACATTACTGCACCCACCCAGAATAAACGCCAAAGCACCCTACCCAACCAAAACTATAGATACATCTATTGAAAAACGTATTTTCCTATGAAAGTCAGTTGATAAAATTGGAAGAAGTGATGCACAAATATCAATGTAAGGACACAAGAAACATGAAATTAATATAATTATGTGCTAATTATATCACTGTCAATATCCTGGTTGTGATACTATACTGTAGTTTTGCAAGATCTTACAATTGTGATGAATTGGGTAAAGGATACACAGTATTTCTTTATTTCTAAAATTGCATGTGTATGTACAATTATCTCAAAATAAAAATATAATTAAAAAATAAAAGACCGCACATGGTGGTCACGCCTGTAATCCCAGCACTTTGGGAGGCCGAGATGGGTGGATCATGTGAGGTCAGGAGTTCGAGACCAGCCTGGCCAACATGGTGAAACCCCGTCTCTACTAAAAATACAAAAACTAGCTGGGCGTGGTGGCAGGTGCCTGTAATCCCAGCTATTCAGGAGGCTGAGGCGGGAGAATCACTTGAATCCAGGAGGTGGAGGTTGCAGTGAGCTGAGATTGTGCCGCTGCACTCCAGCCTGGGCGACAGAGTGAGATTCCATCTCAAATTAATTAATTAATTATAAAGTAATCATGGACTGATTCATGCAAAAGCATAGATAAAACTTAAGTACATTTTCCTAAGTGAAAAAGCCAGACCCCAAATTTTACATATTGTATGATTACATTCACATTCATGAAATATAAAAAGGGAACGCCTACGGGCTTTGCTTACAAGGATAGAAAACAGGCCAATGATTGCAAGGACTTGTGGGAGGTGGGAGGGAATGACTAAAGGAGGACTGCACAGGGGAGTTTTTAAGGTGCTGGAACTGTTGCGTATGATACTGAGGTGGTAGACACATGACGCTGCATTTGTCAGAACTATAAAATGCATATACAGCACGCAGAGTTAAACTTCACCGATTGTAATACAAAGGTAGGGAACAGGTAGATAGATCAATGCCTCGGGATAACGGGGTGAAATGCAGTGCAGCCTGTGGCAAAAGAACCCAATTGTTTTTACAAATGTGTGATATAACCTCTCTGAAGAGAATAATGAAAAACAAAGCGAAACTAAATAACTTTAGAAAACATTGTTTTGACCGAATATTATAGATTTAAAGACAAAAAGAACTGAACAAAACTCTGTTTAGTAAATTTATTTCTTACGGGGTTAGAGATTAACAATGCTAAACTATTTACTAGAAGTGATAAGCAAAATGATGCCTCCCCAAAGAAGTCCACATCTCAACCCCTGGAAGGAGGCTGTGAATGTGTTACCTTAAGGGGCAAAAACATCTTTGCAGAGGTGGTTAAGTAATGGGTCTTGAGATGGGAGGTGATACCTGATTATCATTGGCCTCAAAGTAGTCACAGGTGTTACTGGAAGTGAAGGAGAAAGGCTGAAGACTCATAGAGATTGGGGCTGGGCGCCATGGCATATGCCTCTAATCCCAGTACTTTGGGAGGCTGAGATGGGTAGATCACTTGAGGCCAGGAGTTCGAGACCAGCCTGGCCAACATGGTGAAACCCCATCACTACCAAAAATACAAAAATTAGCCAGGCATGGTGGCACACACCTGTAATCCCAGCTACTTGGGAGGCTGAGGCAGGAGAATCACTAGAACCCAGGAAGTGGAAGTTGCAGATCGTGCCACTGCACTCCAGCCTGGGCAACAGAGTGAGACTCTGTCTCAAAACAACAAAAACAACAACAACAAAGAAAACCAAACAAACAAACAAAAACAGGGAGAGAGGAGATTGGATGATGGAAGCAGGAGTCAGTGATGCAACTGTTGGCTCTCACAAGAGTGGCAGATACCATGATCCAAAAAATAAGGCAGCTTCTAGAAGATACAAAAGGCCAAGAAATGAGTTCTCCCACAGAACCTCCCGGAAGGAACACAGCCCTGCATACACCTGGCTTTCAGCCCAGTGAGACCCTTTTTGGACTTCTTACCCCCAGAAGTATGAGATAATAAATCTATGTTGTTTTAAGCTACTAACTTTGTGATAATGTACTATAGCAGAAATAGAAAACTAATATACATTTTGGTAACAGGTAGTGGGGTGTAGTTGTAGCAAATATCTAAAAATATGGAAGTGATTATAGAATCGAGCAGTGATCACAGGGTGGAAAAAAATTTAAGGAGCATTATTTTTTAAAATAATAGGTCGCCTTGAAAAGGCTGTTTATTAGAAATATGGATGCTATTGACTCTGCTAGACAGAACTTAGAAGGAAATAAAGAGAATAGCAGAGAAAACATATCCCCTTAGAGAATACCTAAATCATCATAAAAAGGCTGTTCAGTAAATATATGGATGTTAAAGATGTTGCTGGTGAGGACTCAGAAAAAAATGAGGGCCATGCTATTGGAAACTGTAAGAAAATTAATCCTGGTTATTTAGTAGCAGAAAGCTTAGTGGAATTGTGCCCTGCAGTTACACAGAAAGCACAACTTGTAAACAATGAACTTGGATATTTATGTTAGGAGATCTCCAAGCAAAGTGTCAAAAGTACAGCCTGGTTTCTTTTGCAACTCATATAAAATGAGAGAGTAAAAAAAAAAAAATGGATTAAAGGAAGAATTGTTAAGAATGAAGAAACCAGGACCTGATTCTATGGAAAATTCTCAGGCTCTGTAGTTTGTGAAAGATGCTAAAATTAGGATATTGACTGTCAGGAAAGTGTGCTTGGAGAGAAAACCAAGAGTGTGGCTAAATAATCCTTTCCTAGTGCCTCAGCAGGACAAAAGTTCAGAGTATTCAGTCATACAGAGGGTTCTTTGAAGAGACTGGGTGTGTGACTCAAGGATCCTGTCAGCCACATCAGCAGAAGCCAGGAATAGAGATGAAATTGCATAGGAAAAATATGCAGAGGCATCTGTTGTCTAATGGAATGAACCCTGTGATATATGTGGCAGACCCAGAAAGTTCTTGAGAATTCTATTCCAACCACAATAGGAAATGAATACACTGGGTTTGAAGAAATAGGTATTTAAAATGTAGATAACAGGAAAAGATTTATCACTGTCATAAAATGACATTATACATAACCAAGAAGGGAGGCTTTAAATATACCAAGCAAACTTGTTTCTTAATCAACCTGGTTTTTTTTTGTTCCACCATCAGATGGATATGTTATAAATGTAGTAAAGGCTTTGGTACAATGATATGAGGTTCTGGGCTACTTGCTCACACAATTTTTAAGGCGTAAATGTACCCTGGTGTTGTAGAGTCCTCTCACCCCTGAACCAGTCCTGTTCTGTATTCTGTGGATTCCAAGTATAGATATTAGCTCAGGTGTGTTGCACCTAAATCTTCATCAAGCAAAGGGAAACACTAGCCCTTAATGAGGAGGAATGGACTAATTGGATTCACTCATAATGTCTCTAGGATTCCAGGGTTTTGAAAGTTTTTAGTACATCAGCCCAGATATATCTGAGGCCCAGGGCCATGAACTCTAGAGACCAGAGGTTAGAGCAGCCTCATGTCCCCTGGGGCATGGAACCTGGGTCTTTCCTCTTATTCATACTGGTCTAGTGTCAGGATATGGCAAGATTCATCCATGTGTTTGATCTTATTTCCGCTATTGCCATTGTGCCTGTCTTTGATTCCATATTTCCTTCAGTTGTACCTCTTTTCCAACACCACTGGGTAAGGAAGACCCTGAGAAACTTAGAAACAGTATTTATATGTATGATTTTGGCACTTAGTTTTTTAAGATACGTGCAACATAGCATATTTTATTCCATTCTTTTCTACAATTTCACAGGTGGAAATGTTCTCAGTAGATCATATCTGATGTTCAGACAAGAGGAGCATTAAGGGTTCAATAAGGAAATGATGCTCTGTTGATCTGATCAGAGCATAAATTGCTCTTGACCTCAATTTACCATAGGCTTCAACTTACTCCAAAATGTATATTATTATAGGCCTAATGTCATCGAGGTGAAGACCATATGAGATGCTAACAGGAGTAAAACGTGCTCTTATCTCACTTGACAAAGTTATAAACACAATGGCTTTCAGGAAAACTTGAATGGAGTTTCATTCCTTTCACAATACTCCAAGTCCTCTCTGCATTTCCAATACAGGTGGCTATTTTTCTTCTTTTCTCTTTGATGCTTTTTCTTTCCCAAGCTTAGATTAACCCAGAGCAACTCTTAAATATGCCCTTAATATGCATTTTGCCTTCTCCATGTTCTCTTTCAATGAACCTTGTCCCTGTTTTACCTTTGTTGTGAATCCCAAACTAGGGCTCAATACAGACCCACACAATAATTCTACACGAGAAGCTACTACTAACCAGTCCCTGCATGGAACTGTTAGGAAACTGAGACTTGGCAGAGAAGGAAATGCGTCTTCCCAAAGTAAAAAAGATCAGATACAGAGAAAATGAGTCTCGGGTGATACTGAGGGCTTCAAGTTCACAGTGTTGGAAGCGAGGACTCGTTCCTCTTGAATTTGTGGTCCAAGGTTTAGGATGAGGTTTCTCTGAGGGTTCTCATTTCCTAACCATTCACTAAATGGATTTTTTTCTTCCTGAGTTTCTTGCCAGTCTCAGGAGACTTTTTCCATAAATTTTGTGGTCAATACTGAGCACTGCATTGTGCGAGGTGGAACGGGGTAGATCTCTTCAGCCTGGCCCTTACTAACCAAACACAATAGTTGCTTTCTGTTATATTTAAGATGAAGATAAAAATTCTTACGATGATACTTGAGGCTTTTCTAAGTTTTTCAATTAAGAAAAACTCTACAGAGAACTGTGTGTGTGTCATAAAGACATTGTACTCTCAACTTGTACAAATCATAGTATTCCTCTCATCTGAACCCAGATCAAGAAGAAAAATACAGGAGAAATAAGTGTTGATAAAAGTGAAATCTGTGAGCATTATGATTTATGTCCAAATGATTGTTCACAGAGGGTAGACAGGTGCTTGCCTTGGTATGCTGTATTCCTTGAATACAGGGTAGTAACAATTTTACCCACGCATTGAGAATCTGAGTAAGCAGTGACCAGTAAATGTATGGAAACTCTCTGGAGGGTGAGAAAAGCAGAAAAATAAGCTTACCACATCTTTATCCTGTGGCCTCACTCATGTAGGCAATACAGGAAAAATGGAGCATAAGATGAGACAAGAAGAGAGTCCTGGGATCAGAGAGGAGCATGGAGCAGAAGGAGGAAACAAAAAAGATTAAAGGTGGAACAAACAATGGCCAGGAGCAGCAGATATCGATGACGGAGACAAGAGGAGAGAAAGGAAGCTGATGGAATATAAAGAAAGAGCAAACACAGAGAGAAAAGGGGGCAGACAGAAAAAGAAGGGGCAAAGAAAGAGGGAGAAGTAGCAGGATACAGGAGGAAAGAATAAGCAACAGACCTTGGAATGAAAGAACAGCTGGTGGGCCACTCATGGTAGAATTGCCATCTGTCCTGGGGATATCGAGGGTCCTTCTTTCCCCTTCTAGTTATGCTATTTTGAATATTTCGCTCTACACCTATTCCACTTTGATCCATTGATCTTCAAACTGCTCGTCAGGACAGAAGTCATACCCTGATGGTCAGCACGCTCTGTCCACTCTGTGGTTTCTGTGATCCAGCCCCAGAACCTCAGGACACCCTGTGCAGGGAACAGAATCAGCCATGGATGGGCAGTCGTGGAAGGACAATGTCCTGAGTTACTCAGGGGAGACAATGAGTGTGTTTCTGGTCTGTCAACCAAAACTGAGGGTTCCATACAGGGTCAGAAAAGGTAAAGGTCCAGGGGTGTGTGAGCTTATCCTAGATGAGGTATTTTGGCTGAAAAATACTCACTATGAATATTACCATAACAGTTTTCCTCAATGGCTGTGTGGATAAATTCAGATTATCTCTTTGGGGACCTCATTATCTGTGGAGGAAAGAGGAAATGATATACAGCACTCAGGAATATTTGTGGGGTCAGGACCAATAGTCTTGGTGTTTGACCAGAACCTGTTAAACTCTAAACATGCTCCATACTCTCTCATAGCAGGGTAGAGAGTCTTCTGTTTTGGCAAGGAGACATATATGGGAGGAGTTGGTAGGTTTACCCTGGTAATGTGATCTCATTCAGCTGCATTTTTCTGCTGACTTGACCAGGCGCTGGAATAAAGAAATACTGCTGGGGAGGGTGGAAAGAATCTACCTGGAACCCCTCATATTTAGGCATTCAAGATGCCACTTACGTGCTTTCAGCCAAGTCTCAAAACAATAAAATATGCAGCCCCCCTGCACCTACACCTTGCATCTTCCTTAACCACCAGAAGTAGAATTTTCACCTCTTCATAATTACACCATAGTAGCAGGACATCATGGTGAAGGACTCTACATTCTCACCAAACTCACCACCTTCCAGGTAAACGATGGGTGGTGTGACAGTGCGTAAGAGCAGGTCTGCCTACAGACAGTGCTGAGAGGCAGGAGGATGCAGAGGCCACCGGAAAGGTGGGAGCCAGGGAACAAAAGAGGATTTGGGAAAATACCTTCTTTCCATTCTTCTGTCTTCTCTGGTATAACATTATAATATTCACAAATTGTGGATAAATAATATTAGTAACTCTGATATGCATTTCTTAGTCATCATGAGAAATATAGAAGTTAACTAAGTAAAATCTGGACTCAAGGTGCTTGGTTTAAAATTCAAGTGGTATTAATTCATGTCTACAGTAGCTCATGATAGATCATTCAATAATTCTTTGCCTCAGGTTTCTCAACTGTGAAATATGGAAAAATATAGAACCTCTCTACAGGATGACTACCCAGATTAAATATTTAATACATGGAATACACTTGAAATATCTAAAACCAAGTAAGGGCTTGATACATTTTGCGTTTGGATTGTATTTATCACCATTACTCTATGGTTAGTATTTATAATTACTAATAGATTAGCAATAATTAACACTGCTTTAATAAATGAGGATCTACCTCTTTTAAACCACAAAATATCCATTAAAATGTAAACTTATTCATAAGTTTAAAAGCATGGCTTGTAAATATCTGGCTTACAAGTATCCCTTCATTTCCAACTGTAGTATTAATTTCAATTATACTATTAATATAAATGCAAATAATAATCATATCAATGATCATAACTATCCTAATTTCAGATAGATTAAGGGGGAACAGCAGGATCCACCAGAGTAGTTATGGTTTTATATGTATATAGTCATATATTAACTTTAGTTATAATGTTGTGCTATTGCAAATTAATAATGTACTGAAACTATACCTATTTCCCAAAGAAAAACCAACATTCCCAAAGAGAATGCCAATATTCTTATGACTATTCCCTTGTCCCTGGAAAGGTCCCAGAATATGAAAGAACTCTGTAGGATGTTGGAAAGAGCTCAGAGATTAGTCCCACAATCATTGTCCTTCAAAGCTAGCCATGCTTCTTCTTGGACAAAGTCATGCCCCTACACCCTCACCTGGTGACAACTCACCATGGTGAGGCCATGACCCTAGTCTCTCCCACTATTCTAAAAATCCTCAGGTCCAGGCAAGGCATGGAGCTGGAACTTACTTGAAGAGTAGGGGCCTATAGCTATGCCCTCAACACAACCCGTCCCCCAGCATACAACCTACAAACTTTCTTAGGCCATGAACCCTGAGCTTAACCATATACGGAGCCTTTTTCCTCAAGAGGAGGCCACAAATAGGTCAAGGACCAGTTGCTTGTTCCCGTTTGTTATTCCAGGGCCTCTCAGTACCACCAAAGAACTCATTAAATCCTTTGCATAAGCAAGGGGAGAAGGGCTACATTGTACTCTATGGTGTTGGGAGACACTTTAGAAATGTGTCCTAGACTGGGGTCATCTTGTCCACAGGATCAGAGATATCAGTGCAGTGTGAATTCATGTTGTGTTTTTTTTTTATTTAAAATTATTTTTTTGTAGAAATAGGGTCTCTCTTGTTGCCCAGGCTGGTTTCAAACTCCTTCCCTCAAACAATAACCTCAGCTTCCCAAGTGCTGAGATTATAGATGTGGGCCACTGCACCCAGCCCAGGTTTATTATAATGTATATTCAGATAGACATATGCAGACATAATTATAGAGATGCTTATATACAGTGATTTTCTGGCTCTGTCCCCTGAGCAGACCTGGAAGCATTGACACACAGTAGAATGAGCACACCTGGAACCAAGATCTGAACACCATTGGTTTCTAAACATAATTATACGTTAAAAGAAACCAGAGCCCTTTGGAGGAAGGTCGGGGCAGAGAAAACACAAAATAATCTTGGATATTTCAAAAGGATACATGAACCAGTCTGAAGTAGCCTCTAATAGCCAAGGCAGCCTAAATGAGGCCTCAATGTGATCTGTTATCCTGGACTGAATCAGGGAAATGAAAAAGGTGTGGGTGGGAAAACATATTAAACCCAATGAAGTTCATAGTTTGAATAGTATTGCACCAATGTTAATTTCATAGTTTTGACAAATGTACCATAGATATATAGAATATTTGTAGAATTTTCCCAAGTTTTCTGCAAATCTAAATGTATTCCTAAAAGTTCTCTTAAAAACTTAAATTGTAAAAATATTCCAAAAAATAAGCAGAATAAAAAAAGCTGACAAGTAAGTAGAGTTAGTGGCTGGTGTAAAGGAAACTGAGAAAAATTATGACAATTAACTTGTGAACCCATCATCAGACTGTATCTCCCTCATGAACATGCCCAAAAGATGAAAAAAATGCAAGTGACCATATATCCCCAATGTAATTTTGGGGAGACACTTTACAAACTTGTCCTAGTGGCCAGGCGTGGTGGCTCACGACTGTAATCCCAGCACTTTGGGAGGCCTAGGCGGGCAGATCACTGGGGGTCAGGAGTTCAAGACCATCCTGGACAACATGGTGAAACCCTGTCTCTATAAAAAATAAAAAAAAAAACAGCTAAGCATGGTGGCGGGCGCCTGTAATCCCAGCTTCTCAGGAGGCTGAGGCAGGGAAAATAGCTTGAACCTGGGAGGCAGAGGTTGCAGTGAGCTGAGATTGTGCCACTGAACTCCAGCCCGGGCGACAGAGCAAGACTCCATCTCAAAAAAAAAAAAAAAAAGAAAAGAAAAGAAACTTGTCCCAGACTAGGGTCATCTTGTCCACAGGATCATAGGACCCAGACCACCCCTAGGCCACTGAACATTAAGAAAAATGCAGCTCCCCCAAATCCAGCCCTGTTTCTCTTCAGAGCTATGGGACCACCTGAGCTGGGAAAGGGTCATGATTCAAATTATTTCAGATATCCCTCAGTGACCACAACAGACTCTGCATTCTTTCTGATCTTTGCTTTGCTCTGGCTATAGTCAGGCACACCTTATCATTCTTGTGATTGTAAAGTACTGCAACCCTGGATCACCCACTACCTATCAGATATTGGTGAGTCTGGAAGACTCCAGAGAGGGCCCACAGAGAAGGAAGCATTGGCTTCACTTGGCACAACTATCTGGGCACGTGCCTCTTGCCATTTCCCAATGTCCCAAAGCTTTTCCAAACCCTTCCGTCCAACTGGATTCTGGTGACAAAGTTGGTTTTGGTTTTTGAAGCTTCGTTAGCTGTACAATTAGGTATTGTGCAGTTTCTGCACATGGTTAATACATGAATTAATTCTCTAATTGCCTTTCAATCTCTTAGGCATCCAGCAAATGCTCCTGGCTTCATCCTTCTCACCACAAAGCTCCTCCTGGCTCCCCACCCTACACAAAGCAGGAGCCCAGGGCCCTGGAAAAAGGCTGAATCCAGAGTGCATGGGTAAAACACTCCACCTGACAACACCAAAGCTTTTCTGAACTAGGATTTGCTTAGGTTGAGGGAAAAGGAAGGTTTCCCTGGCCCCACAACATCAAAACATAACACGATGGGGCTGGGCGCGGTGGCCCATGCCTGTAATCCCAGCACTTTGGGAGGCCGAGAGGCTGAGGCAGGTGGATCACCTGAGGACAGGAGTATAAGACCAGCCTGGCCATCATAGTGAAGCCCCATCTCAAGTAAAAATAAAAAATTAGCTCGTGTGGTGGCAGGCGCCTGTAATCCCAGATACTCAGGAGGCTGAGGCAGGAGAATTACTTGAACTCGGGAGGCAGAGGTTGCAGTGAGCCACTGCACTCCAGCCTGGGCGACAGAGTGAGACTCTGTCTCAGAAAAAAAAAAGACAAAGAAAACATAACACGATGAAAAAGATAGGAGACAACTGGAGTTGTAAAGGATTTATAGTTTTGTGATAAAGATGGGATCTGCCTATCACATTTTGGAAATTGATTAATGTCTTTGGACCTAAACTTACTGATTTGCAGCATTTTCCAAAGAGCAACCATGAATGTGTCCTCTCAGTTTTTAGGTTTGTAAAGTAACCAATACAATCCAATCAACGGCTTCTGCACAGGGTCCTATGCTGAAGTCACAAACATTTCCCAGGAGCACTTGGGCTGGCTGGGGGAGGGGAAACTGTGCAGAGGACACTGTGCTCCTGATGCACACTGGGAATCTGAGTGATCCGAGGTGCACTGACAGGAATATACGCACTTCCAAATATTGACACATTCCCCACAGATTTGTGCACAGATTTGTTAAACTTCTTGGAAGTTCAATGAACTTTTAGCCATCATTTCTTTAATATTATTTTGCTCCCTTTTTTCCCTCCTCCTCTTCTGGGTATAGACTTAAATTCATGTTGATAAGCTTAATGGTTTCTAATTGGCCTCTGAAGTTATCTTTATTTATCTGTGTTACTTTTTCTTTCCATTCTCCAGTTGGCTCATCTCTGTTGATCTGTCTTCAGGTTTCTTGGTTCTTTCTTCCACCAGCTCAAATCTGCTGTCAGGTCCCTCTAGTAAAATAATCATTTTAGTCGTTGTATTTTTCATCTGCAGAATTTACATTTGATTCATGCTTATACTTTCAACCTCCTTATTGATATTATCCACCTTATGTGTCATTGTCATGGTGCTTTCTTTCATTCTTTAAACATTATTTCTATTAGTTCTTCGAAGATATTTGTAATAGCTGTTTTGAAGTCCATTCTTGCTAGGTACAATGCCTTAGCTCCGTGCCCTGAAAGAGTCTCTATTGATAGATTTTTTTTTATCTTCTGCATGAGTCACACTTTCCTATTTCTTTACATGTATTGTGCAAAATTTGGTATTTTATATTATATGCTCTAGTAACTTTGGACCCTGTTACCCCCAGCCAGGTGGTTTTGCGGTATATACTTAAGAAAATATTAAGGGTGGCTTTTTCTTAATTTCAATATATCTAATGCTCCTCTGTAAAGGGAAACTACATTTTAACTACAAATATTCTTGTGGCCCACCTGAAGGTCAACTTGAGTTGATCTTTGATCCACATGAAAGCTCTAACTAGCTTCTTGTTTTCCCTTTAAAAAGTCATCTTTGTCATGCAGGCACTGGGTTTGCAAAGTCAGTGGTCAGTGATATGCTGAAATTTAATTTTCCAAGATTCAGAAGTGGGGTATTATTCTTAAACACAAAATTGTGTGAACGGAGTTAAATTATGTAAAAACACCTGTCACTGTATAATGTTGGTATATAAAGTGTGTGTGAGTGTGTGCATGTGTCATGTTGAAAAAATTATCAACCAGAATATCATAAAGATAGTCTTCTTAATTATTTTCAGATCATTGTTGTATTATCTTTATATATAGACCTACAATCTACCTGGAATTAATGTTGTTTATGAGGCTTTATAAGAATAACTGATGTTTATTTGATGAAGCCAGCAAGAAGAATTAAGACCGTCTCCTCTTCAGCAACTTCTCTTGATTCATGTGAGACATAGGCATACCCTGAAAATGAAGGGGTACCACTGCAGTCCGTCTTCCTTCCTTTCCGCTCCTGTCTCAAGTTCTCTTTCCCACTCTTCCAGCTAGTTCCCTGGAAAAGTACACATCCTTCTAGCAAGTGAAATTTGCTATTTATATTTTGGAAGCGTCCTACCCTCTGCGAGCCCCCAGTCTTTATAAAGCTCTAGGAGACTCTCTAACCTGTCAACACATAGGTGTAAATCACAGTGGGAAAAGCCACAGGGCACCCTGAGTTTTCTTTCTAATCTTCCATTTACGTAGGCTTGGCAGGGAATGAGAATGGGAAGATGACTGAGGCAGAAGAAACATTTTGCAGACTGTCTGGGCATATAACCTTAGGTTTTTGGTTTTTGGTTTTTGGTTGTTTTTTTATTTTTAATCTGTGATGCCTCTTTCTCCTCAGTTTTGGGTCCCATTTGTCAACTCCCAGACAACCAAGCAAGGTCACCCTCCCACCATGCTTAGGCGGGCATGTGGGGAGAAAGGGCAATAGCAATAGGGAGCTGGGGTCCAAACTTACGTGGAGTTCACTTGTCGAATTTTACCTGAGGCTTTACTTGCTCACGGGCTTAGAGAAATGAAGAGTGCTAGTGCCCCCTGCAGTACAGAGTCCATGGTACCAAGGAGGGCATCGGTGATTCAGTCTGACATTCGGGTGCACATCTTATGAGGGGCTCCCAGTCACCCCTAAAAATGAGAAAATAAAAACTTTGTCAGAGCTGAGCAACTGGAAGTAGTGATCATTAAATGCAACTACAGCAGGCTGGGTGTTGTTAAAGACACACATGGTACCTGAAAGCATAGCATTCCGTGTTTTTAGGAGGAAAATAAAAGGAAGAAGAAAAAAAGAAAAGGAAAAAGAACATTTCTATCTCAAAAGACACAGATGTTTTCCAATTCTGAGTATGTGGATTACAGGCAGCTTATAAATTCCCTTGAAATTAACAGGTTATATTAAAAATGCTGATGCAGCCTTATCTACGTAAGCAAGAGCAGCCCCATTATGAGTAGAAAAGCAAACAAAAGTTTCTAAAGCATGAGACAATGAAAAATTAAGGTATTTGCATAATATTGCAAGTTGCTAACTGCTTTGATACTGCTCTAGTAGTTAAATTCATACACAAGCACAAATGTTAGATACATAATAGGGAATTTAAATATATACAGAATACAATGCAATTGCAGAACAAACTATTGACTGAAAACCAGTATAATATACAGTGCTACGAAGTCACTGTAGCTAAATATATTTTTTCTAGCTCTGCAGGAATGCCTAATATTAACCTTGAAAAAATTTTAGTGGACTTTCTTTTTAAATTAGGCAATTTGCCCTTGTAAAAATTATTTCATAGTCTTTCCCTAAAATTTTCACCTAAAGGAAAACATAATAACAGGATAATATTCCTAAATCTATGAATTATTTCATGATGTAACACCAAATGTTACTAATCATAGCAACAGCTATCAAGGCTGTGATGAATTGTGATATTCTAGAGCTCTGCTGCTGCTTAGTTAGATGTCTTCCTTTGAAGATTTTACAAATAAAATAATCTTTCATTAAGGAAATGATTAAATGGAGCTTGTGGGAACCCTCAGAGCCTGTTGTGAGTTGAGGCATATGTGCCAGCATATTAGGTTGTAAGTGACAGAAAACTAGCTCAATGTAGCTTAAGCAAAAGAGAAAGGATTTATGAACTCTCATAATTGGAGAATACAGAACTGCTTCTGGCTTCAGAGCTGGCTTGACCCAAAGACTCTGTCTTTAGGGCTCTTGGTCTGTCTGTCCATCTCACAGCTCTCCTTGACTCTTTTCTGGCATCATTCCTCCAAGAGGCTCCCTCTCTTTGGCAAGTCATGGGACTTTTAGAGCCCCAGGCTCGCATCTAACAGCCCAGCAACCCCACTGAAAAGAGGTAGCCTTTTGCTGCTCAGGTATAAAAAGTCTCAAGGAGGATGTTCATTAGTCTGCCTTGGGCCACATGCCCTTTCCTGGACCAAACACTATGGTTTAGCCGGGGCACTTTGATTGCACTGGGGGCTCAGGTCTTCTATGCACAAGTCCAGGGAAGGATGGGCCCAGGAGATTCATTCACCAAAAGGGCCATGTGAGTGAGGGAGGAGGCGAGAGAAACACTTTCCTGAAAGAGGAGGAGGAGAAAGACATAAAAGGAAATCACAGCTCACATGCCCCCTCCAGCTGTAGCGCTCCCTGACTCAGAGAGACCCATGGTATGGAGATCATCTACCAGATCCTGGCAGTACTACTCAAATGGGGCCTCAAACACCACCCCCTACCCCTTACTGTCCTGAGCAAAGTCTGCTCCAAGCAAAACTAGAAAGTGAGCCTTCTCTCTGGGTGATGTAGCTTTGTTCATCTAGGCCCTCAGTTTGGTGCCCCTTTCCTAAAGCAGCTCTCCCACACACGGTAGGAGCAGGTTCCCATGGGCCACGTTTCTATGGTGTGATCCCACCCTGCTCACAGATGTTGCGTAGGAGGTGAGTCCCAGAACTGAGTGCATCCGATATTTGCTGAAGAACTTGGAATTGGAGCCAACAGGTCAGATTTCTCTGTGTGGTTGAATAATAAACATGAGAATTTGAGAGCTTTGTATGGCCAAGGTGTTTATACAGAAACGGGAAAAGCTGGAAGCTGAGAAACAAGTAACAAAGATATGGAGAGAGATGTACAGAAAGATTCAGAGATTATATGTAACGAAGATGTTCACAGAGAAGTATAGGCAGTTATATGTACTCAAGTTTCCAATTCCTGCTGTATGTATTCAAGTTCAATTTCCCAGCATTCGTGGAGTCTAAAAGGAGATGCCTGAGGGTCATCACAATGTATCCAGATGGGCACAGAGAAATTCCTTGTGACTTATGGAATAGTCAGTTACAGAGGCTCAAGACACTCTGAGGCAAGTATAGAACTAGACACGGTTGGCCAGGTCTGGGTGTGCAGAGTACTGGGGACCTCACGTAGGAAAATGTGCATGGAAAGGGACTTCTTCCTGGACTTGTGGGTGGGGCCCAGTATGAAACAGTCCATGCAGAGGCTAAAAGGGCAAAGGCTATAGAGACTTGGCAACTCATCCAGATGAGTAATTTTTTTACTGGGGCTGCTCACTTTTTGATGTTAGCACAATTACTCTTCTTAAAAGCCATGTAAATGAACTCAAATACCCTTAGGTTGCCATAATCATCTATAATGAGGAATAAGGAATGCTTTTGTGATCCCAGAGTCTTAGCATTAGGTTGGTGCAAAAGTAATTGTGGTTTTGCAATGCTTTAATGGCAAAAATGGCAATTACTTTTGGACCAACCTAATAACTCACCAGGATTCACTGGACTCTGGAAACTCATGCCCTTCCTTGGTCAGAGGTGTTTTTTAATGCCCTGTATGTTGGTGAGATTGTGGATGTTGGAAGAGTTGGTTTGTTTATCTGGTGATGCTGATTTCATGAAAAAGCATATTCTTGCTGACATGGTGAAGACCATGGAATTTAGCACAGCACGCTAAGGGGGAAAGTGTCACGATTCAGAGAACCCCTTGTTGTGAAGAAACGTGAGGCTTTACCCCTCAGTGTCCAGAAGAGTATTCAATTTTTCCTTTCCGTTTTTTTTGAAGACAGGGTCTCGTTCTGTCACCCAGGCTGTAGGGCAATGGCACGATCTCGGCTCACTGCAACCTCTGCCTCCCAGGTTCAAGCGATTCTCCTGCCTCAGCCTCCCGAGTAGCTGGGGCCTAAAGGCGTGCACCACCATGCCTGGCTAATTTTTGTATTTTTTGGTGGAGACGGAGTTTCATCATGTTGCCCAGGCTGGTCTCAAACTCCTGATCTCAAGTGATCCACCCACCTCGGCCTCCCAGAGTGCCAGGATTACAAGTGTAAGCCACTGTGCCCAGCCCAGAGTTTATTTTTCCTAAGACTCCCCAACGCAAATGGTGATCTGGGAGAATTGCCGATGGGGACTGAAAATAAAGGACAATGTATTTGACCCTGAGGACTGTGATGACATCGAGAGGACTTGCATATTCATTAGGTAATTCTAAACTGAAAACTTCCCTTTGACTCACTCTGTCAACTGGTCAGTATGATGCAGTTCCCAGGAGATAAAAAGTTGTGGGACCTTGTAATTATGATTGTGCAAATGGGGTGCAACCGCATGGGGTAATTGTCACACAGTGACACGATGGGCCTTATAGAAATATGTGAGGCTGAGGACTTTTCCCAAGAATCTCATTCCATTTGTTAACCTGCTGCTCTCCACTGAGGTATATTGGTAATGTCCATGGGGGACCTGGGACCTGCAAGGAGGTAAGGCAAGCCTATTCATTGTAATGAATTCTATTGAAATGTAACTTACATACTATAAAATGCCCCCATTGAAAAGCACCAATAGTGGTTCTGACAAATGAGTTCACAACTGTAACTACTCCCAAAACCAAGATAGACGCTTTCAGTTATCAAAAAGTTTTCCCCAGCTGGATGCGGTGGCTCAAGCCTGTAATCCCAGCACTTTAGGAGGCCGAGGCGGGCAGATCACGAGGTCAGGAGATCAAGGCCATCCTGCCCAACATGGTGAAACCCCATCTCTACTAAAAATACAAAAATTAGCTAGGCATGGTGGTGCGTGCCTGTAATCCCAGGTACTCGGGAGGCTGAGGCAGGAGAATCGCTTGAACCAGGGGTCAGAGATTGCAGTGAGCCGAGATCGTGCCACCGCACTCCAATCTGGTGAAAGAGCCAGACTCTGTCTCAGAAAAAAAATTTTAAAAAAATAAAAAATAAAAAAACTCCCTGGTGACTCTTTGCTGAAGTCCTCCCTAGCCCCTGCACTAGACAAACACTGGTCTGCTTTCTATCAAAATAAATTTGATTTTTTTTCTAGCATTTCTTACAAATGGAATCATAAAGTGTGTACTTTTTTGTATCTGGCTGTTTTGCTCAGCAAAATACTTTAGAGATTCATGCTGTTGTTATACGTATCAATAGTTCAGTTGTTTTTATTGCTGAGTAGTAGCATGAATATACCACAATTTATTGTCCATTATCTTCTTGATGGATATTTGGAGCTTTTCTCCAGTTTTTATTTACTATAAAGAAAGTTGCTGTTAGCATGTGTGCAGAAATAATTTTGTGAACATATGTTTTCATGCTAAATACCTGAGAATAAAATGGGTGGGTCATGCTATAAGAGTGCGTATTTATACCACGTAAGAATCTACCAAAGCATTTTTCAAAGTTGCACCATCTTGCATTCCTACCAGCAATGGGAAAGAGTTTGTTTCTGCAAATTTCCTCGAGCAATTTGTATTGTAAGTTTTTCTTAAATATTAGCAATTCTAGCTAGTATGTAGTCATTTCTCACTCTAGATACAATGTGCCTTTTTAGGACTGATTATGATGGTAAGTATTTTTTCATGGATTTATTGGCCTTTTTTGTCTTATTTGATCAAGTTTCTGTTTAAATTTTTTTATTGAGTTGTTTGCTTTCATATTATTGAGTTTAATGTGTCCTTTTAAAATTTTTGTATGATGGGTACAAGTTATTTGTTGCACACAGGTATTTTTTCAGTCTATTGCATGCATTTTCATTTGCTAACACTATCTTGAGCTGATTTTAATATTTTTCAAGTTCAATTTCTCATTGTTTTGGTTGATGATTCATGCTTTTGTGACAAAACTAATAAATCATTATATATACCCCAAGATGGTAGAATTTTTCTTCTATGTTTTCCACAAGAAATACCATTTTAGCTTTTATGTTAAGCTGTATAATATACTGTAAATTAAATTTTTGTATGGTGTTATATAAGGGTTGAGGTTCATTTTCTGCATGTCAATGTCCACTGTTCCAATTCTATTTGTTGGGAAGATTAGCATCTCTTCAATTAATTAGATCGGTGTCTTTTTTGAACCATACAGGTGTGGAGAAATCAGGACTGTGTGATTTGATAAATTCTTCTATATGTTTATATTTACATCAATACGTGATCTTACTTTAGCATTACAGTAAGTATTAAAATAATGTAGTTTAAGTCTATCTTTGTTCTTCAGAAACGTCTTGGCTATTCCAAAATACTGGCATTTTCATATCGAAATAATTTTGTAATTTGTCTTTACAAACCATTCTAGGTTTTATATTAAGATTATGTAAAATTCAGTAGATAATTTTAGGGAGAATTTGTATTTTGATAATGAGAAGTTTCCGATTGATGGACATAGTGAATATCTCAATTTACTAAATCTTCTAAGTTCCTCCAGAAAAAAAATTGATTTTACAGTGGATAATTAAAGCATATGTATTATTATAGTTATATCGTTATACAAGCATATATATCATTATAATTATTCCGAAGTATTTCAAGTTTTTATGCTATTGCATATGGTATTTATCTTTTAAGATTCCATATTACTTTCCTTCATTGATTTTCTCTGTGTGTGTGTGTGTGTGTATGTATCTATCTGTATTATTGTTGTGTGTATATCCATATGTAATTTATTTTTGTATTCTTTAACCTTGTTACAGTCACATGTATATAACTTAAAATGTCTGTATACAATGCCATATTGTTTCAGAATAAAAGAGATATTTTCATTACTAATATTTAGGGGTTTTATTTATTTCTCTTTTTTTTTTTCTATTTACACTAGCTTTAAATATGCAATGTAATCTTGAGCAAAAGTGACAAGAACAGACGTCCTTGACTTTCCCGTAATCTCAGGGAGAAAGTAGTGGGTCTTTCCCCATAAAGGATAAAGTTAACTGCAGGTTTTTCTTCCATATTCTCATCATCTTAAGTACATTTTCCTTTATTCCTAGTTGATAAGAATGTCTTTAATGAATAGTAATCAAATTTTGTCATATTCTCCACTTTTGATATGTCAGTATATTGAATTCAATAGTCTACAGATTTTTGAATCCATATTCTTGAAGAAATTTGGTTGCTTTTTCATTTTTATAATGTTTGTTATAGTTTTATTATTAGGGTAATTATCAAATTATAAAGTTGAAAAGTTTTTCCCTTTTTTTTGCTTTTCTGAACAAAATTATACAACATTTGTAATACTTGTTACTTAAATATTTGAATCCACCATTGATGTCATCTAAGCCTGGAATTTTTATGGGAAAACTCTTAATTATAAATCTAATTTACTTAATGATATAGAGCCCTCAGGTTTTTTAGTTCCTTCTGAATAAATATTTGTATTGGCGTCTTTCAGTAATTTTTCCTCTATATTCTCAAAGTTTTTGCCATTAAAGTGCTCACAGTAGTTCCTTACTACCCATGTATGTCTATGGGATCTCTAATGTTACCTTCTTTCAACCCCACTATTGGTAATTTGTCTCCTGTTTTATCATTTAAGCAAAAGTTTCAGTAATTTTACGGATCTTTTCAAAAAATATATATATTGGTGCATTGATTTTCTCTTTTGGTTGTATGTTCTCTGTCTCATCAAATTTCACGCTTATCTTTGTTATTCCCTTACTTCTCAGTTACTTCAGGTTTAATTTCCTCCTTATTTTCCAGCTTCTTAAGGTTCACATGTAGACCATTCATTATAGGCATTTCTTCCTATGTACATAAGCATGTAGTTATACACTTTCTTATAAGCACTGCTTTGTATCTTCCAAATTATTTGTTGTGTCTTTATTTTCATTCAGTTCAAAATATTTTCTAATATTCCATGAGATTTATTATTTGATCCATGTGTCAATATGAAGTGTGTTGTTTTAATTTTCAATATTTAGAGATTTCACAGATATTTTTGTTAATAATTTCTATTTTAATTCTATTGTAATCGAAGAACACCTTCTTTATAATTTTACTTATTAAAAACGTATTAAAACTTGTTTCATCTTCCAGCATATGCTGTACCTTGAGAGTGTCCCATGTACACTTTAAAAGGATGTATACTCTACTCTAATTGGGAGGAGTATTTTTACAAATGTCAATTAAGTCGATTTGGCTGATAGTTGTTCACATTAGCTATACCCTTACTTGTTTTCTGCCTTAGTGTTCTGTCAATTACGGAGCATGGAGTGCTGAAATCTCCGACTATAATTAGGAGTTTTTCTATTTCTCCTTTCTGTTCTGACAATTTGACATTTGTGTGTTTTGAAATTTTGCATTCACATATATATATATTTAGGATTGTTGTGTCTTCTGGATGAAAACATATTCTTGACTTTTGTATCATCATGATATGTCCTGTTTTAATATTTCTTATTTTGAAGTATTTTATTCTGATGGTAACATAGACCTTCAAATGTTATAATACCTGCATTATCTCATAGTTTAATGTTTCGACATTTTACTTTTAAATGATCTGCTTTTTTTTTTGTATATTTACAGGAGTCCCTTTTTTTGTTAGTTTTTACTTATTTATTTATTTTTATTTATTTATTTTTTTTGAGATGGAGTTTCGCTCTTTTTGCCCAGGCTGGAGTACAATGGCGTGATCTTGGCTCACTGCAGCCTCCGCCTCCCAGGTTCAACTGATTCTCCTGCCTCAGACTCCCAGGTAGCTGGGATGACAGGCGCATGCCATCACGCCCAGCTAATTTTATATTTTTAGTAGAGACAGGGTTTCACCATGTTGGCCAGGCTGGTCTCCAACTCCTGACCTCAGGTGATCCGCCCACCTCGGCCTCCCAAAGTGCTGGGATTACAGGCATGAGCCACCATGCCCGGCCCATTTATATTTTTACAGACCACATAATTACATTGAGATGTTGTAGTGAGCCTATAGTTAGGCCCTGATGTTATATGCAGTTGGACAATCTCTGTTTTAATTCTACTATTTATTTGTATTTAATGGAATTTTTAACATAGTTGAATTAGTGTCTTGCATCTTGCTGTTTGTTCTCTATTTGTCCCATCTGTTCTTTGTTCTTTCGTTCCTCTTTTTCATCTTTCTTTTGGATGGCATACACTTAGTATTCCACTTTGTCTCAACTCTTGGCCTATTAGTTAAATTTCTTTGGCATTTCTGTATTTTTTCCCCATTTTAACAAAATGCTTCTTTAATTCCTCACAATATATCTTCAAATAATAATTCTTAATGTAAAATGTGAGAGCCTTACAATAATGTGCTATCATTTATAACTTCGGTCGTTTGTGTTATTGCTGCCACACATTTTATTTCTACAAATATTATAAACCCCACAATATATTGGTTTTGCATTTAGATAGTCAATTATATTCTTAAATGAGAAAATATACTTTACCATTTATCCACATGTCAACAATTTCTGGTATATTTCCTTCATTTACATACATCAGTTTTCCAACTATTATTTAACTTTTATTTTCAAAAATTTTTCTTAACTTTTCTTATTGTGTAGATCTGCTTGTGAAAAATTCTCACAGTTTTTGTTTGGAAGTCTTTATTTTGCCTTCATTTTGAAAGCAAATATTACAGGGTATAAAAAGAAATCCTTAAAATTCCTGCTACCTGAAGCTCAAACAAACCAATAAGAATAATACTAACCTGTCCATAGAAAAATAGACAAAGAATTTTAATAGAAAATTCACTAGGAATACTTTCAGATATCCTTTGAAAACTTCCAAATTTTTATCAAATGTATAAAATGCAGGTTAACAGATTTAATTTTTTCTACAGCACTTAAAATAATGTTCCCGTTTTTTTCTTGCTTGAATAGTTTTTCATAAGAAGTCTGCTTTAATTCTTATCTTTGCTCTTGTTGTAATGTGTCTTATTTTTTCTGACTACTTATAATGTTTTGCTTTTCACTGTTTTTCAGCAATTTGTTGAGAATATGCCCTGGTGAGATTCTTTGTCTGCATGAATTTTGTTAAGCTGCTTGAATATGTGAATTAATTTTTATCAAATTGGAAAATGTTATTTGCCATTTTAAAAAATATTTTTTTCTGTACCCCCTAATTCATCTACCCTGGGACTTCAACTGCATATATATTTGCCACTTGGTATTGTCAAAAAATGCACTGAGGCACAACTTATCTTTTTAGTTTTTTTCTCTGTATTATTAATCACTAGTCTTTTCTTTTTCAGTGTCTAATATGCTGTTAATCCTATTCATTGAACTTTTCTTTTAAATATTGCGTTTTCCATTTATAGCTTGTTCCATTTGGTGATTGAATATCTTCCATTTCTCTTCATTTTTATTCATGTTTTCATGGATATCCTTGGATATATTGGCCATATTTATAATTGCTAACTGTATTCATTTCTAAAGACTAATTTTTTTTCCTGGTTTTGGTCATGTTTTCATGCTTCCATGACTAATAATTTTAATTGGATGTTTGACATCTGAAATATTATGCTGTATAGTTCTCGAATTTGTTTTCTCATTTTAAGAGTGTTAGGTTTTGTGTTGTCAGGCAAACCAGTTACTTGGAGATCAGCTTAATCTCTTATGACTTTGGGATAGTTTAGCACTTATATTATGGCGTGACAGTTCTGCAGTCTCACACCAATGCTCTAGGTAATTAACAAGGACATTCCATTCTGACTATTCAACCAAATGCATGAGCACATTAACTGTGTGAGATGGTCATCTTACAGCTCCCTAGTTGTTCTTTGCCCAGCTAATGGTTGATCCCATATGCTCATTCAGCTTTATATCCAGCAAATATTCAAGGAGACCACTCTGCAGATATTCAGAGCCCTTTTTCTGCAGAGCTCCCTCTTCTTAGAGAGTTGTTTCACAACTTTTAACCTTTTAAACTTTTATATTATAGTTAAAACTGTAAACTTTTATTTAATAGATGTTATATGTAGTACATATTCTTACATTATAAACATCACAGCACAATGTTGTTTTTATTTAAACATTTATATGATTTGTGTAGAAATTAAGAGAAAAAAGAATTTAAAAAATGAAAGTGTCTCTTGCATTTACCAAGTTATCTAGCATTTCCAGTGCTTCCCCAAGTATTCCCAGTGCTTTTAGTTTTCCAAAGATCTAAGTTTCTGATTCAATTTCCCTGTAGCAAAAGGAACTTGATTTACCATTTCTTTGGAGAATAGGTTTTTAACTTTTTCATCATCTCATTTCACCAGCTGGTCCATCCAGTAAATTTTATTTTTATTTATTTACTTATTTACTTATTTATTTATTTACTTACTTACTTACTTATTTGTTTGTTTGAGATAGAGGCTCAGGCTGGAGTGCAGTGGCACGATCTCAAATTCCTGACCTCAAGTGATCCCCCCACCTGGGCTCACCAAGTGCTGGGACTACAGGCCCCGCCCCGCCCCGCCCCGCCTGGCTACTTTTTGTAATTTTAGTGGAAATGGGGTTTAGCCATGTTGGCCAGGCTGGTCTCAAACTTCTGACCTCAGGTGATCCGCCTGCCTCAGCCTCCCAAAGTGATGGGATTATAGACATAAGCCACCTCACCTGGCCACCATCCAGTAAATATTTAAATTTCATCTAATATAGTTTTCAATTCCAGAGTTTTCAATACATTTGTTTTTATAATTTTTATTTCTATGCTAAGCATATTGCCTTGCTTCGCTAAGAATTATTATAATTATTATTTTACAATTCTTGGCTGGTATTTTTAACATCTGGTTCATCTTGTGGTTGCTCTAGGTTGATTTTACTTTTTCTTGACAAAATAATTCATTTTCCTGGTTTTCATATGCCCATTAATTTATAAAAATTAAGCTGAGAAGATGCTGTAGTATTTTATTTTATATATCAACACACAGATCAAGAAACAGAACATTACAAGCATTCATAATCAGAATTTGATGGCATGGAGGAAACTGTGGGAAGGATGTAGCTGGTGACCTTGAGCAGCTGCTGAGCTTGAGGAAAGGCTTACTCAGCAGGCTATGGGCAAGTGTAAGGATCATAAAGACTTGGAAGACTGGAATTTCAGTAGGTCCATTTGCAAGGATCAGATACCAAGGAGAGTCATGTGAGTTCATGAAAAAAAAATCTGTTATCATGTACTGGTTATTTCACTGTTTGGTTTCTCTAAAAGTCTGCACACTGGAATTCAAGCTACTTAGTTCATCAGAGGAGGCAAAGATGCACCTATATTTAGAATTATGGGGCATGGCTTCCTGGAATTTCACCAGAATTTCAGCTCATCTGGAAGAAGCCCTGATGGACAGGCAGAGAGAGAGAGATACCAGAAAGGGAGCAGGAAATAGTGATATGGAGAAAGGACAAAGTGAGACAGCAAAGGACTTAAAGGAAAACACAAAATAGTGCCTAGGACTTAAGGACAGGAACTCAGACCCTCAAGTTGAGCCTGAGCTTGATCTCTTACATACCACTTCTGTTTGATAATAAAGCGTCCAATGTCAGGCTGGGTACAGTGGCTCATGCCTGTAATTCCAGCACTTTAGGAGGCCGAGGCAGGCAGATCACAAGATCAGGAGTTCGAGACCAGCCTGGCCAACATGATGAAACTGAAAATACAAAAATTAGCAGGGCGTGATGGCAGGTGCCTGTGATCCCAGCTACTCGGGAGGCTGAGGCAGGAAAATCGCTCGAAACCAGAAGGCAGAGGTTTCAGAGAGCCAAGATCCGCAGCACTGCACTCCGGCCTGGGCAAAAGAGTGAAACTCCATCACAAAAAATATAATAATAATATTAATAAAATAAATAAAACACCGAACCTCATGCTAGGTGAGTATCCAACACCCAGCCCGTGATCAAAATCTCAGGCTGTGCAATCACCTGACATCCCATGGTTAGGTGCTCATTCTTTACCAAGGCCTGCTCCCAAACCTGTTCAAAAGAAGAATCATTAACTACAGAAAAGAGGATATATTTATTTCAAAATCTTACACATCTGTGTACTGTTTTTTTTTTTCCTATTGTTGCTTGCCAGATGCTCTGTAGAGCATCCCTATTTGCCATGGACAGTTTGAAAATCTATGGGTCTGCTGGATCATAAGCCCCAAGTGGTGGATTAGCTTAACCTGCAGTCTGAACTCACTTTCTTTTGTTCTTCTCACTTGAAATCTACAGGTAATTCTGTAAATGAGTCAAAGTCACGCACTGAAATGTGGTATGTGTTGCCTCCAAAATCTAAAAGTCTTCCAAAATATAAAAAAGCCTACTAAGCTGTTATAGACTGAATGTTTATGTCAGGCTCAAATTCATGTGAAAATCCTCACCCTTCAATGTGGTGGTATTTGGACATGGAGCCTTGGGAAGGTAATTAGGTCATGATGTGGGGCCCTCATGATATTAGTGCCCTTATAAAAAGACACCAGAGAGCTTGCTCCACTCTCTCCCTGTGCACACACAAAAAGTCATGTGAGGCTGGTTGCAGTGGCTCACGCCTGTAATATCAGCACTTTGGTAGGCCAACGAGGGAGAATCACGAGGTCGGGAATTTGAGACCATCCTGGCCAACATGGTGAAACCCCGTCTCTACTAAAAATACAAAAAATTAGCTGGGCTTGGTGGCAGGCACCTGTACTCCCAGCTACTCGGGGGGCTGAGGCAGGAGAATTGCTTGAACCTGGGAGGTGGAGGTTGCAGTGAACCGAGATCAAGCCACTGCACTCCAGCCCAGACTACAATGCGAGACTCGGTCTCCAAACAAACAAAACAAAAAAAAAAATAGTCATGTGAACACACAGGGAGATGGCAGTTGCCTCCAAGCCAAGAAGAGGGCTCAGAATGAAACTGATCTTGCTGGCACCTTGATCTTCAATTTCCCAGCGTCCAGACTGTGCGAAATAATTTTTTGTTGTTGTTTAAGCCACCTAGTCTATGTTCATAGCAGCCGAAGATGACTAAGACACAAGCATTGTGCACCTTTTTTGGTGTGGTAGTGAGAGGTGTAATTTGTCTTTCTTCTTGGAGGAATAACTTGACATTGTCATGGTCATTGAACTCCCAGAAACTTCACTGAGGGGACATGCCATTTGTTTCCTACCCTCTCATTTGCATATGGCTTTCTAAGATATCTCATGTACAAGCTCACCGGATCCATTCAACATAACATCAATGTAGTAGATCACTGTGATGTTTTGTAGAATGTCAAGATAATATCAACAGTATTGGCAATATACTGATAATTGTTGAACCTCGGTAATGAGTAATAGGGGTTTATAATACTATTCCTTCTACTTTTACGTGTTTGAAATTGTGAATAATAAAAGATTAGGGCTGGGCACCGTGGCTCACACCTGTAATCCCAACACTCTGGGAGGCCAAGAAGGGTGAATCACAAGGTCAGGACTTCGAGACCAGCCTGGCCAACATGGTGAAACCCTGTTTCTACTAAAATTACAAAAAGTAGCCAGGCGTGGCGGCACATGCCTGTAATCCCAGGTACTCGGGAGGCTGAGGCAGGAGAATTGCTTGAACCTGGGAGGCAGAGGTTGCAGTGAGCCAAGATTATGCCACTGCACTCTAGCCTGGGTGACAGAGTAACACACCCTCTTGAAAAAAATAAATAAATTAAATAAATAAATAAATAAAAGATTAAACTACAAAGGTAATAAACATTCAAAATTCAAAAAAATGATCAATATCTTTGAGGACTATATTATGGCAGATAGCAGGTGAACTACAGGCCTCAGGAAATACCGTGAATGTATAGTCCTGGCCCTGCAAGATAAAAGAAAACTGCTTTTTGTGATTCTTGTAGACTGTTATGGAGAAAAGACATTGGCCAAGTCAATAGCCCTAGGTGATGGACTATGATATGTCCAAGATGATCAGGCAATTCTATCCCCTACTTAGACTCCTCTGTAGCTTGGGATTATCTGGGACTTACACAGTGCCCATAAAGTCAGGAAGTATAAACATATATAATGTCACAAAGACATCTTTGATCTGTTAAAAAAAACAAACAGAAAAAAACTCTGCGTCTGTGTGTGTGTCTACAATTTGTAAACACTCTGCAGTTCAAGCCATGAGCCATAACTTAAAATCTACTGGAGAGGTTTGTTGAGATTTTTTTGGTCTTTGCTTTTCTTATTTTAAAAAAAAAAAAAAAAAAAAGGCAGACACACCAGAGATAGCTCTGTGTTCCTTCACTTGTTCCCATCTCTCATCTTTGATTGTAGAAATTGTTTAGAGTGGAAAATCATCAAATATGGAATGCTAATAAAGCTCCATAATCTTACGTCTGCTGTTTTGAAATCCAAAAAGCTCCGGAAAAATAATTTTTAAAAACTCACTTGGAGGTAACACCTGAACTAAACTAACATAAGATGGCTTAGTGTTTCTCTTAGTGGGAGTAATAAAAAGTTTCACTCATAAAAAGTGAGTTTAGTTATCAGGTGTTTCCCAGTCCCTTGCTGGGTTCTATATAATATATGGCACATGCACCTAATTTCATTTGTAAAATCAGGAAAAAGTGTGAATTTAAAACACATCTGGCACTAAGGGTTTCAGATAAGAGACTGTGTGACAATTTTTCTTAGTTCTGCCATTTTCCCTAGAAAACAATCATTAAAGTTCACAGAGCACATCAGCAAGAATTTTTAAAAGGAGCCTAATTGTGATATGGTTTTGTTGAAATACAAGGCAGGTATAAAAAGAAAATAAATCTCAGGACCCCAAAATTACTAAGCCAAAGGGAAAAGTCAAGCTGGAAACTGCATCAGGCAAACCCGCCTCCCAGTTTATCCCTAAATAAGATAGCTACAAAGATAAGAAAGCTACATACTTCCCTCATCATTTGCCCTCTAGGGATTCCTTGTGGGCTGCAAGATCTTTACCCTAAAACGGTTCTGTTGAATTTTACCCTGACAACGTAAATTGATAGTTTATCTTCACAGGTGCGAGACAAAGGACCGAACCCCAAGTCATCCCTCTGCTCACCTGAAACCAATGCATATCTGATTGCTTCCTCTGAGGTAAAAATGCAGATTCACAAAGCTAGATGAAGTCGTGACTATTCCTCTACTCCCCTGATAAGGTTTGGATCTGTGTTCCCACCAAAATCTCATGTCGAATGGTAATCCCCATTATTGAAGGTGGGGTTTTGTGGGAGTTGATCGGATCTTGGGGGTGAATCCTTCATGAATAGTTTAGCACCATCCTCTTGGTGACAGTGACTGAGGGAGTTATTGCGAGATCTGGTTGTTTAAAGTGTGTAGCCCTGGGCTGGGCATGGTGGTTCACGCCTGTAATCCCAGCACTTTGGGAAGCTGAGGCGGGTGGATCACCTGAGGTCAGGAGTTCAAGACCAGCCTAGCCAACATGGCGAAACCCCATGTCTATTGAAAATAAAAAAATTAGCCGGACGTGGTGGCGGGCACCTGTAATCCCAGCCACTCCAGAGGCTGAGGCAGGAGACTTGCTTGAACCCGGGAGGCGGAGGCTGCAATGAGTCAACAACATCTCACTACTGCACTCCAGCCTGGGTAACACAGCGAGATTAATAAATAAGTTTGCTTATGTTATTTTATTGTACTTTTTTACATGTTTATTATATATTATGTACTTCTAAATGTACTAGATAAATATATTTTGTATGCACATAAATTTATCTATTTCTGTTATATAAATTTAATATTTATTATCGATGATCTGTTGTATATAAGGCACATGATGCTACATTGGCATTTGGAATTCATTACCCTAACTATACTGTAATTAAAATAATTATCCTAACTAGTACCAAAGGCTTCCACTTAGCAATCACTCGAAGTGTGCCAGCACCTCCACTCACTTCACGTCAAGCGATTCCCATCACTGTTTCACTGGTGGAGAAACCGAGGCCCAGGGCACTTGGGGTAAGGCGTTCAGGGGGCTTTCGGTCCGGAAGCAACGTCGGGGCGGGAATTCGAACCCTGGGTTCCCACACTCGCCCGTGGCAGGGCCCCCAGGCCTTTTCCCAAACTGATCCCAGGAAGTGAAGACCCGTTCGCCTGGCGGACCAGGGATGTCGGGCGGATCCTGGTCCAAGTGAGTGCCCGCCCCTGCCCTGGGCTGGCGGAGTTCTTCCCCCAGCTGCAGGTAGACGTGGGAACCCGGCAGGGGACGGAGCTGCGGGATCCGATAGGCCCTCGAGGGCCCCTGGGGCGCCTCTGTTCAGCCCTGAGAGAGAGAGCGGGAAGTAAGTGAAATGCCGGCGAGTAAGCTAAAGAACGACCGAGAGACCAAGACCTAGAGAAAGAGGCGGAGGTAGGGAGATGAGGAAGGAGAGCGCATGTGGACGTGTAAAGGTGTTCATTTGCACATTCAGAGACACAAATACAGGAAGAGACAGGGGCGCAGGCAGATAACTCGAGACAGGCTCAGAGAGTCGCAGGAAGAGACAGAGTCAGAGACCCCTAGAGCAAAGGAGATGGGCAGTCTAGACCAGGAGCGTCTACACCCGCGTTCGCCCTCAGGCTAAAATTGTCAGCTAGGACCGCCTTCCTTCCCCTGGCAGCTTGCAGGCTGCGGCTGCTGACAACACCCGCGTACGATCCTATACAGCCGCTGCGCTCCACTTTCCAGGGAACAGTAGACCTTACAGGGGACGGACCGCAGCTGCAGGGGCCGTAGCGCTAGCCAAGGGCGTCGCGCGGAGATCGGCGCGGCCTTGTTTTCGGCCAATCAGGACTCCGCGGCCTCTTGGCCGCGCCCACACACGCACCACCGGTGGGCCTGGGCTTTCCTCTGCACGGTTCTGCCCGCTGACGCTGTCCACTCAAGTGAGGTCAGCCGGGCTTTTTGTGGGTCTGGACAAATCCAAATCAGCCTGAGCTTTGCCTTCGCAACCCCCTAGCCAGGCGTCACGAGGATGTCCGTGGCTCACGCTACCTCTTTTCCAAAGGCCGCCTAGCCCTTTGGGTAAACACGGAGAGACCAACGAATACTTCCTCCTTCTGCGAGACCTGCCTCTTACTTTAGGATCCGAGTCCTATAGACTGACCAGACTTGGCGCGGCACGCTGATTGGAAGCGGCGACTGCCCGTTAAGCATTCGCGCCTCTCCCCTCCCTTGACTTTCTTGGCAGGGCTAAGTGATAAGAGAAAGTGGAGTTGCCTCAGTTCTGGGAGAGCCCGTTTGTGGGTCCAGCACAGGTATCCACTGGGACTTAGGCTGCAAAAGTCCTCTTGTGAAACTAGGAATAGGCTCGAGCCTTCGATTGGGTCAAGGGAGACGTCAATCAATGGATAGGCGGGTGCAAACGCAACACAACGCACGGTATTGGTTAGGGTTTGGCGGGGGGAGTAGACAGCGGGGAAATGAGGCGGCTTATCTCGATTGGCCCAGAAAGAAGGCGGTCGCGCCCTGTTTACTCCAGGATTGGCTAGAGCGAGCCGCGCCCCTCTCACGCCAACAACCACCGGTAAGCGAAGTGGGCCTCGCACTCCCGGGTTAGCAGCCGTAGCCAGATCCGTTGAAAGGAGTGCAGAGAGGTCTCATTGAGCTCCCGAACAGACCTGACGTAGATCCGGAAGTGGCCCGCGCCATCTCAACTATGAGGGGATACCCGTAGGCGGCGGGAGCGAGGAGCCAATAAAGCTCCGCAACCAGAAGTGTCTTCTGGGAGGTGTCGCACCCGGAAGTGTGGCACCTCCCCGGCCGCACCCGGAAGTGTGATGCCACCGCCGCTACGGGGAAGTAATGGTATCCGGCCAATTGAGATTCGGGGTTAAAACAGGTGTTTGTATATCTCTATTTCTGAGGCCCAGTAGAGTCTCTTTTCGGAAAGTGTGGAGGGGGCACTTACTTGGGCATGATTTTGAATGTCTCGTCATATTGAAATCCGTGGGGAAACGAGCAGTAGGAGTGTGTCCAAGGGGGGCCTGACTCTATAAAGGCTTTTCAGAAGTTTCCTTCACCGCCCGTCACCCTCGATTCCCCTCCCCCTCAGGGATGTGCAGATGGAGGCCGGAGGAGACACTGCTGCCCCGGCCCCCGGGGGCGCGGAGGACTTGGAGGACACGCAGTTCCCCAGTGAGGAAACTAGAGAAGGTAGAGGGGCTCACGCGGTCCTGCCGGATCCCGAAGACGAGGGCCTGGAGGAAACAGGTATGACTCCACTTAGTGGGGTCTTAAAAGGAATCCCTAGGGGTTGTCATTGTTGGACGGGGGAAGGGTCAGTGGGTGACCAGTAGGGAGTCTTTTGGGACTCGAGAGAAGTGGCTTAAACCACAGCCGGGACAGGAGGAGGTCACTGTGGACACATGGTGTAGTTTACACCATTGAGGAAGTCATTGGGTGTCAACGGATGTTCACTGGGGGTTTGGTATGAATTTAGGTCATTGAGGAATCAAAAAGGGGGCTGTTAGGACCAAAGAGGGTCACTGAGGATTTAGAATGTTTAAGTCAAAGAATGTGCTGAAGAAAGTCAATAGACGCCAAGGAGGACTGTTGAGAAGTTAGTGTTCTTGAGGAGTAGGATGTTATTTATTAAATAATAGAAGTGGGAAGGGGAATCAGTGGAGTTCGATGGTCACTCAGAGTATTTACATCATTGAAGTCACTGGTAGGCTGTTGGGGAAGTCTTTAAGGAACCAAATGTTAGTGGATGTGTAAAGTTGTTCATTTGGGATTTAATGGAAGTCACTGAGAAGTCTGTACCATTGATCACTTTGGAATTAGTGGATGTAAATGGAGTCATTGGGAAGGATCAGTGGACCTCACTGAGAATAAATGTGGGTGGGGAGGTTGAGGACTTGGGAATTAATAGCAGGTAAGAGCAGTTATTAGGAGGGAGTAATGATATTTGGGGACATGAGAGTGTCAGTGAATGTCAATGACAGAATATGCAATTATTGGGATTTTATGGGAAAATTATTGAGACATAGTTGCACATGGATAATAATGGTTGTCATTGGGGGATGAATGGAAATCAATGGGAATAAATGGATGTGTCAGTAGGGGCCATTGAAGTTGTGGGTTTTAGTGAATGTTAATGATGGTCATGGTTAGGGGCAGTGGAAGTCATTAAAGTCTTGTATGTTAGTGGATATTATGATAGTTACTGTAGGGAAGGGAGTGGCTATCAATGAGATTGAAGGTGGTCCGGGGAGTCAGTGAAGGTCTCTGAAGTACTGAGTGTTAGTGGAGGTTAATGATGGTCATTGCTGGGGGTGGGGGGAGTGGACATGGAGTAGAATAAATTGTGGATCGGAGCAGTCATGGAGGGTCATTGAAAAACCAGGTGTTAATGATTGTTAATGTGGGGTCATTGGGGTGTTTGTGAACCACAGTGGGAGTGAATAGTGGATTAGGGGAGTCCTAAATATCTGGGTGTTAGTGGATATTAACGACAGTCATTGGGAGAAATAGTGGACATTACCAAGAATATAAATGGGTGACCAGGAGAGTTAGTAGGGGTCATCAGGTATCAGAGGGCATCACTGATAGGGTAGTTGCGGGGGTTGGGGCATTCAAACACTTAAGATATTAATAGATGTTAATGGTGGCCATTGGGTGAGCAGATATCAGGAGAAAAAATAGGGGTCAGAGGAGTTAATGGGGGATCATTGAAGATGAATAATCGTCAGCCAGAGTCAATGGGGTGCTTTGAAGACTTTGGAATGACAGTTATTGAAAGGAAAGTAATTGGTCTTTAGGAACATAGCAGGTCCAGTGGAATAACAATGAGAATATGTTGGTTTATTAGGGTTTTAGGGAGATCACTGGAACCTAAATGTTAGTGGAGATCATTGCAGGGTCCTAGGGCAGTCATTGGTCATTGAGGGGCATAGGAGATACTTGGAGTTCTGCGTCAGCATGCAGGGGTCATAGAGGGGCTAGTAGATATTTGGTGGGTCCTTGGGGATGTGGGGTTAGTTAGGAGTTCACATGCAGATGACCCACCAGGGGCTCCCTTTCAGGATCCAAGGACAAGAACCAGCCACCCAGCCCATCACCACCGCCCCAGTCAGAGGCCCCGTCAAGCACCTGTCAGCTCTGGAGTCCTGCAGCCCCTGAGAATAGTCCCACACGTAGCCCTGAGAGTAGCTCTGGAGGCCAGGGCGGGGACCCCAGTGATGAGGAGTGGCGCAGCCAGCGGAAGCATGTGTTTGTGCTGAGTGAGGCTGGCAAGCCCATCTACTCGCGGTACGGTAGTGTGGAGGCGCTGTCGGCTACCATGGGTGTAATGACCGCCCTGGTGTCCTTTGTGCAGAGTGCAGGAGATGCCATCCGCGCCATCTACGCTGGTGAGCAAACAGGTGGGAGGCAGAATGGGGGACAGTGACTGGGAATATGGCTGGCACGGGTAGGTCTGTCTGCCTCAGGCACTATCCAGCCAGCCAGGGTTGGGTCCCTGTGTGTGGATGGTCAGCCAGGGCTCTAACCGTCAGTGGCGGGAGATGGGGGGTTCATCTCTGTCGGGTCTGCTGGTTTCTGAATGATTGACTTGCTGGGGTCTAAGTGACTAGGTGGATACTTCTGTGTCGCCTGAGAGGATGACTGTGGGGGCTGTGTGGCTGAGCTGTGTCTTTCTGGCTCTGTGTCAGCCTTTGCACCATCTCTCCCCGCCTGCCCCTGCTCTGTGCTTTGTATCTAACCTACCTGTTCCTTTGTCCATCCCATCATGTCTCTGCAAATGTCCAGATTCCTCCAGCTCGTCCTTACCCCAGTCCGGGTGCCCACAGAGTAAGCATGTGGACTTGGGCCCAGTGTGTGTATGGTAGGAGAGGGCGGAAGAGCCCCACTGTCTCCCTCTGGTCATTCCTGATCCAGCTTTACCCACCCTTCTTACCCCTTCCTTCCCCAGAGGACCACAAGCTGGTGTTCCTACAACAGGGCCCACTGTTGCTCGTGGCCATGTCACGGACTTCTCAGTCAGCAGCCCAGCTGCGGGGGGAGCTGCTAGCTGTACACGCACAGATCGTGAGCACACTTACACGTGCAAGTGTCGCCCGCATCTTCGCACACAAGCAGAACTATGACCTCCGCCGCCTGCTGGCTGGCTCAGAGCGCACACTGGACCGACTTCTGGACAGTGTGGAGCAGGACCCAGGAGCCCTGCTCCTGGGTGCCGTGCGCTGTGTGCCCCTTGCCCGCCCGCTGAGAGACGCACTGGGTGCACTCCTCCGACGTTGCACGGCGCCTGGCCTGGCGCTGTCAGTGCTGGCAGTAGGCGGTCGACTGATAACAGCAGCCCAGGAGCGGAATGTGCTGGCTGAGTGCCGGCTGGACCCAGCTGACCTGCAGTTGCTGCTCGACTGGGTGGGTGCACCAGCCTTTGCGGCGGGTGAGGCTTGGGCACCCGTGTGCCTGCCCCGCTTCAACCCTGATGGTTTTTTCTATGCCTACGTGGCCCGCCTGGATGCTATGCCCGTCTGTCTGCTGCTGCTTGGCACCCAACGTGAAGCCTTCCATGCCATGGCCGCCTGCCGGCGCCTGGTCGAAGATGGGATGCATGCCCTCGGTGCCATGCGTGCCCTTGGGGAGGCTGCCAGCTTCTCTAATGCCTCATCAACCAGTGCTCCTGCCTACAGCGTGCAGGCTGTGGGGGCGCCAGGCCTCCGGCACTTCTTGTATAAGCCGCTGGACATCCCTGACCACCACCGCCAACTGCCCCAGTTTACCAGGTAGGCCCTGACCCTAAGGCAACTGGCTGGGTGGGAAGGCCTGTCAAACCAGGAAGTTCAGCATCTCAGGGATGTGACTCAGGAGAGATAACCGGCCATGCTTAAGAAAGAGGGAAGAGAACAAGTCTCTGTTTGATGATGAAGCATCAGCCACAGACCTAAAGGAATCCCCTTCTTCTGGTGGAGAGCAGGGCCCTAGTACTCAGGGAATCCCCTAGTCTGATGAGGGAAGGTCAGCCTCCAACCCCTGAGAATCCTCAAGTCTCATGGGAGAGGCTCAGCTCCCTCATGTAATTGAAATCTCTAGACTGAGGGAGGAAATGGGCCGGCCAAGAAGGCCCTGGACTAACCTTGCCCCCCACCTCCCTCCATCTTGGCAGCCCTGAGCTAGAGGCCCCCTACAGCAGAGAGGAGGAGCGGCAGCGGCTGTCGGACCTGTACCACCGCCTGCATGCTCGTCTCCACAGCACCTCCCGACCCCTGCGCCTCATTTACCACGTGGCTGAGAAGGAGACGCTGCTGGCCTGGGTAAGTTGGGCAGGGCTCTGAGTGAATTAATTCCTCACTTCAAGCCTCCTTTCCTTATATTGTATCCCCTCCAGCCATAGTGCCTCCACCAAACACAGCAGGCCTCTGGCTGAGCTGTGCCTTGCCTGTGACACTGTCCCTGACTTTACACACACATCCTTGAAGCCCATGATAACTAATGACCGTGTCTCTAATCCGACATCAGCCTCATCCTCCTGTGTGCTTCTCCCCAATTAGCAACCAGGACAGTGTCTTTGACTTTCCAGAGACCCCATTAACCACCATTGCTGTGCCTGCCGATTCCCCAGTAGCCCAATCCATGTGTCTGGAGGCACCCCATTCGTCATCAGCTCATTGTGACTCTATGAGTCCCCAGCCCTCTGCAGACACTACAGACACTTGCTGTGCCCTCCACCTGGGGTACCCTTCCCTTGGGTCTCCTCTGGGCTCCAGCCCTCACTTCCTATGCGTTTCCTAAAGGTCAGCTACTAAGGGAGGCCAGTGAAGGGGACCTCATCAGAAATGGCACCTGCCATGTAGTGCATATTTATTAATTTATTGCATGACTGCGGTGGATCAGGCATTGCTTAGTAAAAAAAATTTTTAATTTTTTTAACTTTCATTTTCAAATAACTTTAGACTTAGAAAGAAGTTGCAAAAACAATATAAAGAGTTTTTCTATTTATAAAGAGTTATAAAGGGCGTAGTGAAAACCACGCCTGGCTAGATGGTGGTTTTCCTAACTCCATCATTCTTTCTACATTTATTGGCTAGGATTTTACGATAAAGAATAACATGGGGCCGGACGTGATGGCTCACGCCTGTAATCCCAGCACTTTGGGAGGCTGAGGCAGGCTGATCACTTGAGGTCAGGAGTTCAAGACCAGCTTGGCTAACATGGCGAAACCCCATCTCTACTAAAAATACAAAAATTAGCTGGGTGTGGTGGTGCCCACCTGTAGTCCCAGCTATTCACGAGGCCGAGACAGGAGAATCACTTGAACCTGGCAGGCAAAGGTTGCAGTGACCTGAGATTGTGCCACTGCACTCCAGCCTGGGCAACAGAGTAAGACTCCATTTCAAAAAAAAAAAAGGAATAACTTTTCCTTCTTCTATTTATTGAATTTTTAATTTTCTATCAATATTGTCTCATGGATTTTTCTTTAATTCAGTGAGCTAAAATCCTTCTCTAGCATTTATTTTGGTGTTCAAATTGCCTCTGATTTAGCCAGTGGGTACCCTGATTTAGGCAGGCTGATCCCTGTGTCTCTGACACGTCCCTTTCACTATGTGAGCACATCTTACTTGACGTTCTCTATTCCAGTCCTCAACTCAGCCATTTTTCCATGGAGCCCTTGTACCTTTTAGTAGAGATTGGAATTTAAAAACCAAGATATGGGCCAGGCATGGTGGCTCACACCTATAATCCCAGCACTTTGGGAGGCCGAGGCTAGGGTGGGGGAGTGGGGGGGGCGGGGGCAGGTCACAGGGTCAGGAGTTCGAGACCAGCCTGGCCAACAGGGTGAAACCCCATCTCTACTAAAAATAAAAAAAATTAGCCAGGTGTGGCAGCATGCGCTTGTAATCCCAGCTACTCGGGAGGCTGAGGCAGGAGAATCGCTTGAACGTGCCACTGCACTCCAGCCTGGGCAACAGATTGAGACTCTGTGTCAAAACAAACAAACAAACAACAACAAAAAAAGATACGTTAGGAGCAGAATTTTAAACCAAGTGATCAGGGTGGCCTCCCTGAGCAGATGGCACCTGAGTGGAGTAGGGAGGTATTGAGCTACATGGATATTAGGAGGAAGAGTACACTGGCAGAGGGAAAGGACTGATATGCTGTGAGGTGGGACTGAGCCTGGCTATGTTTGAGGAATAGCAAGGAAAGGGTAGAGTGCCCGGAGCAGAGGGAGTGAAGGGGAGAGTTCTGGGAGGTGGCACAGGAAAGGCGTGGGGTCAGGCCTCTCCATGTGGTATGAGGCATAAATTGAGTTCCCTTTTATATTATTCCCTGGCTGTAGATGATGAAAACATAGTTGTATGAGCTTAGAGCAGGACCTTGTACACAATAGGTTACTGAGAGGATATTAAACATTGTTACTGTTTTCCCCAGTCCCCAGATGAGCAAACAGGTCTAGAGAGTACCCACACACACAACTAGCATCACCCAGTTGAAGCCACTAGGTCCACCTGACCCTTGGCTCATTAATTGCACAGTATCAGCTTACCTACCTTAGCCCAGTATCTAGGAGCACCCGGTAGGAGGTGCTGCCAGGTACAGGTTCCAGGTTGCAGGAGGCAGACATGTAGCTGCATTGGGGTAGGCAGGATTATCCATAGCCAGCTCTGGCCCATCTGACTCTGTATCCTCCCAAACCCCCAGGTGACCTCCAAATTCGAGCTCTATACCTGCCTCAGCCCTCTGGTGACCAAGGCAGGTGCAATCTTGGTAGTGACCAAACTCCTGCGCTGGGTGAAGAAAGAGGAGGACCGGCTCTTCATTCGTTACCCACCCAAGTACTCCACACCACCAGCCGCCTCTACGGACCAAGCGGCCCATAATGGCTTGTTCACTGGACTCTGATAGTGGAGCTCCCAGACCAGGCAGTGCTGGGAGCAATCACCTTTGTTTTTTACCTTCTGTCCACCCTGGAAATGTGGGTCGGGGTGTGTCCGTGGCCAGTCATTGTCTTCCCTAAGCAATGGGGCAAGATCTGAGGGCCCGCCGACGAGAGAGATGGTGGCAGCTGCCAGACGAGCAGGCTGCTTTCCCCACCCGGTCATGCACCTTCCCCTCTGGGAAAATCTTTAAGCCTCCCTCTCCCTTCCCTCTGTCTCATCTCCTCCACTTGGATGATGCTCTAGCCTCTGTCAGGGACTGTCCCCTCCAAACTTGCTTCAGGGGTCTGCCTCCTCAGTTGAATCTCAGCCCTGAATGTCCAGATCTGGCCTTAAATCTGGTCTCTAGGGTGGCCCACAGGGGTGCTGGAATTGGCACTTCAGAGCCAGGCTATGCTTGGAACTGGCCTGAGGGTATTTTAAAGAAAAAAACTACATAAAAGCCCTAAAAGACCCACAAGGATATTCCTTTGCCCTTCTTGTACTTTTCTTCATCTTTACCCTTCCAGAAATGATCCCCCCTCAATGCTGGCTGCTGCTAACATTAATGAGAAGGTGGCCTCCAGTGTCCACCTGTGGAACCCAGGACACAGCACCTGACTGCACACAGTGGCTGAAATCCAGCATTTTTACATAGGAAATGCACTTGGCTTCTAAGCCGCATTTTACTCATCTGTGAAACAGAAATAAGTAACCCTCTCTCATGAACTCTGATGAAGATGTGTAAACGAAAACAGAGTCAAACTATTGTGTACCACCACATAGCACATGCACGTCTGTCCCAGACTTTGACAACCTGCACAAGACAAGCGGCCTAAAGCAGGAGAGACCTCCCTAGGGTTTTGTATGTGTGCACACTACCCTCACTCCCCAACCAGCCATTACTCTAGTTCTGCCCTTGTTTGTGGAGTTACAGCCTCAAGGTTGTAGCATGCGTGCTGACAGTCAGGGCCGCTGTGTGTTCGCGCCTGCCCAGTGCTGACTCGCGATTCAACCGCTGGCGTAACCGCGGGCTGCACGCATGCGCGCCGAAAAGCCTTTCACCCTCACGTGGTTTCTTTTTTAACCAGTCGTCAAGCAAGGCTTGCGCGCAGGCCCCGCGTTGGAAAATGGCGGGGAAGCTGAAACCTCTGAGTGTGGAGGCGCCGGAAGCCGCCAAGGAGGCTGAAGGTAGTGAGGGCAAGTGGGCTGCACTCCCTTCTCTCCAACCAGGGCAGAAAGGAGGGAGGAGGATTCATCCCATTACAATAATGAAATAATGATACTCTAATTTTTTTTTAATAAAACGTTAAGCCTTTTGTTATTGAAGAAAAACAATTTTTAACCATTCAGCAGAGTGGAGATAAATTAACAGGCATATTCTTATCACCGAGATTAACTTTTGTCAACTCTAGCGTATACGTTGTTGAACGTAAACAACACGTAGTTCAGTACGAAAGTCTTCAAACAAAAGTGGGGCGGTGTGGATGTTCTCGTAAAAATCACCGTGCTGCAGCCACCCCTTATTAACAGTAATTCCCAGTGTCGCCATTTCACACCTAACACATATGACACTTTGATGGACTCTTAAACCTCCTAATCGAACATGGCCTCCCCCACAGCCTCTTTTCTCCAGGGTATTGACTTGAATGACAGGCAAAGGAGGGTGGAGGGGTGTCGGCCTAGACACTACTGGAAATTGTATTCCATCCAAAAGAAAAAAAATCCCAGGCCGGGCACAGAGGCTCACGCCTGTAATCCCAGCACTTTGGAAGGCCGAGGTGGGCGGATCACAAGGTCAGGAGTTCGAGGCCAGCCTGACCAACATGGTGAAACCCTGTCTCTACTAAAAAACTATATATACATGTATTTATGTATGTGTGTGTGTGTGTGTGTGTATATATATATATATATACTAATTAGCCGGGTGTGGTGTTGTGGGCCTGTAATCGCACCTGCTCCGGAAGCTGAGGCAGGAGAATCGCTTGAACCCAGGAGGTGGAGGTTGCACTGAGCCGAGATCATGTCACTGCACTCCAGCCTGGGTGACAGAGTGAGACTCCATCTCAAAAGAAAAAATTCTCCCTTGGCCGGGCTTGGTGGCTTATGCCTGTAATCCCAGCACTTTGGAAGGCCAAGGCGGGTGGGTCACCTCAGGTCAGGAGTTTGAGACCAGCCTGGCCAGCATGGTGAAACCTCGTCTCTACTAAAAATACAAAAATTGTCTGGGTGTGGTGGCAGGCGCCTGTAGTCCCAGCTACTGAGGAGGCTGAGGCAGGAGAATTGCTTGAACCCGGGAGGCAGAGGTTACAATGAGCTGACATTGCGCCACTGCACTCCAGTGAGGACGACAGAGTAAGCAAAAAAAAAAACAGAAAACAAAAAAAAAATCTCCCAAGGCAGTAATGCATTTGTATGCCACTAGCATTTTTCTTGTTATAGAAATATTCAAAGTGTACCAACGTAGAGAAAATAGCTTTAAACAAAGCCCATGTGTACCCATCAGTATGCTTTAACTGTTGTCACCTTTCTGCCCCACTTTTATCTGTCTCGAACACTCCTTTCTGCACACTCTTTAAACCACTGTATTAATAAACACATTAGACTGCATCCTGCCAGACCTACCCATACAGACATCACAGTAATGATTATTGCTTATTGCCTGACCTAGGATGTGAGCTCCATGAGAACAGAGACTGTTTACCTCTCGCTCCCCTGCACCTAAAACAATGCCTGCTTGGTGTAAAGTAAGTGCTCAGTAATTTTTTAATGTGTGACTAATGAAATAACTTCAAGAGCAGAGAACTCTTTTAGATTAGAGGCACATACTAAGTGCCAGCATTCAACAAAAGACAGATGGAAATAACACGGATGCAAATAGATCTCATTTATTAACTGTGTAATGCAGCTGCCACTGCAATTTAAAGAATATTTTAGTATCAATCTTTCAAATTCCTCAAAATTTAAGTTATGACTAACTTCACCAGCAAAGGAAAAACTGAAGGATGTATGAAGTTGCCGTTTCTAGCCCATCAAATTGGCTTTATAAAGGGAAGAATAGTATCTGGTATTGACGACCTTGTAGAGAAAGAGGACTTTTCCTGCCTCAGGGAAGAGAGCTGACTCAAAGTAAAGACTTTGCTAGAGGCAGTTTGGCAGAGTATTTTTAGCATCTAAAATGCTCTTCCACTTCTGCAGTGACCATGCTATGTAATCAAAGGAGAATACGTAAGTGTATGGACCAGGAATGGTCACTGGAGTGTTGATGTAGGCACAACACAAGAAATAGTGACAGAAATGGCTAAGTCTAGGTTTGTGTGTGCATGCTGTGGAGTGTCTCTGTGGTGGGTTTTCTTTTAAGAGGCAGAAAAAAAATTCTAATTTAAGTGTATTAAAATTCAATTATAAGCTGATAGGATTATTATTGACACACAAGGAGCTCCAAAAGAGATCTTATTTATATTAGAGACAAGCCAGTTGGGATTGAAACAAAAATGGAGGGGGGTATAGCCCTGTGTATGTTGCACAGAAAAAGTGTCTGAATGGTAAAGGCCTAAGTGATAACTCTGGACAAGGGATTTGGATTTTGGGAGTAGTGCAGAGGTAGAGGCATTTTTGTGATTTATTGTTCTATTTTTCTTTTAGAAAAATGTAAGTAGTCATATATAATTTTAAAATATAAGGGAGAAGAGGCAAAATTTTGAATGGCAACTGAGGATCCTATGTTCATATTGGATCAGTATTAACATCCAGGTTTTGATTGTTGTACTGTGGTTACCTGGTAGATTCCCTTTGTATATAAGAAATAGACACTGGAAAAGTAAGGAGTAATGGGCCAAGATGTCTGCAACTTATTGTTCAGAATCACTCTCAAATGGGGAATCTGATATAAGGGCAAAATGGGAGCACTGTGGCCTATTTTTACAACTTTTGTGTACATCTGAAATTATTTCAAAATAAAATGTTTAAAAGGGTGCTCTTACTGTGCTGGCCGTTTTCTTTTGTAATGGACTTTGCGTGTCTGTGTCAAAAATGTTAGTTGGATTATTTAAAAGATTTACTTATTACCCACTCTTGGCCTTATTTCATGACTAGCACTAGAAAGCAGAGAGGGGAAAAACACAGATGGAGCTTTTGCAGAAATGGTTGCAAATGCCAGCCATAAAAAAGATGTGGAGACAATCGGGAAATTAATGCATAGCCTGGGTATTGGGAGATATTACCTGATGAGTATTAATCTTGTCAGTTGTGATTATAGGATTGGGGTCATCTAAGAGAATGTCCTTAAGTAGTTAAGACTCCTAATGAAGTATCTGGGAATAAAATGTCAAGAAGCCTGGGGCTTGCTTAAAAATAATTCAACACTGGAAAAACATAGCTGAAAGAAATAGGGTGAATATTAATGATTGTCAGATCTGGGCAATGAGCATATCAGAGTTAATCATAATATTCTCTCTACTCTCTTGTGCATTTGAAAGTTCTCATAATAAGGTATTAAAAATAAAACAATCACAAACACCTCCCCTTGTTATTAAAGTAGCTTTACTTTTTGTCTTATTTCCAAAATATTAAGAATATTTTTGAAATTAAAAAAATCTCAGGAGAGGACATGCCAGCTTGTTCACAGTGATTGTATCAGGGAAGCAGTGAGATTTAGGATTAAGGAGAGAAGAGAAAATGTCATTGTTAATGTCACTTCTTTGTTTGAATTTTCTTAGAACTTTACTTGAGTAAGAAAGTAAAAATTAGAGCAATACATGAAATGTATTTTACTAAAAGACCAAGTGTTGTCACCGAACTGCTGGCAGTGGTTACTTCTGGGAAGGGGAGCAAGTTGGAGAAGGGGCTGCTGGTGAGGGGAGACTTTTCCTTTTTATTTTATTCTTCCACACTTGTTTATTGTGTAAGTTATTCTACATGTGTTTATTATGTAATTTAAAAATTAAAATGCAAATTAAAATAATACATACTAATTTATAAAGGATTTCAGGGCAAACAAAAAGACATAAAGAAAGTAAACATACCACCAAATATTTAAAAAAAAAATCTAATAAGCTCAGGTTAATAAAACCCTGATTTACAACATGGATTTTAATGGCTGCAAAGAATTTCATCCTACAAATATGCTGTAATTAATCCCCTAAGGTATCTTCAAGTTACTTCCTTTTTTTTTTTGAGATGGAGTTTTGCTCTTGTTGCCCAGGCTGGAGTGTAGTGGTGCCAACCATCTCGGCTCACTGCAACCTCCATCCCCAAGGTTCAAGCGATTCTCCTCCTGCCTCAGCCTCCCGAGTAGCTGGGATTACAGGCGCGCATCAACATGTCCAGCTAATTTTTGTAATTTTAGTAGAGTCGAGGTTTTGCCACATTGGCCAAGCTGGTCTCGAACTCCTGACCTCAGGTGATCCACCCGCCTCAGCCTCCCAAAGTGCTGGGATTAGAGGCGTGAGCCACTGCGCCCGGCCGTTACTTCCAAGTTTAAAATTATAAGCAGTGAAACAACATCTCGCCCACCATTCTTAATTATGTCCTTAAGACACATTCCTAGGAGTGGAATTTCTGATCAAGAGGAAATGAATAAGGTTTTGGTATTTATTCATCAGAAAGTTTGAAATGAAACAGTTTTTGCCTGTCCAGTTGGCAAAAAAAAATAAAGATTAAAAACATACTTGCCTGGTAAGAAAATCACACTTTTTGGGCCTGAGACAGGTGAAAAGCAATTTCCTATCAGCCAAATTTCGTAATATACATTCCCTTTGATCCACCAGGTAGCATCTAGGTAGTACTCTATGTGTACCCAGTAGATATACTCTAATGCAAGCACAAAGAATAATGTACAAGGATTATTATTATAGTATTATTATTATTATACTAGGTTAAATTGTGTCACTCCAAAATTCATGTCCACCAGAACTTCAGAAATGTGACTTATTTGGAAGTAGGGTCTTTGCAGTTATAATTAGTTAAGATGAGGTCACACTGGATTAGACAGGGCCATAATTCAATGGCTGGTGTCCTTATAAGTAGAGGGAAATATAGACACATAAAGATATGAGAGTGGCAGGTGAAGACACAGACAGAGGGAAGACCCAGTTTGTGGTACTTTGTTATGGCAGCCTGATAACACAAAGGCAGATGATCATTGTGGCATTCTTTGTAACAGCAAAATAAGGTAAACAGCTTAAATATCCTCAATAGGATATTGCTTTGAAATTACGGTATATCCACACAGTGGAATGCCATGCAGCCACTAAAAAGAATAAAAAGATCACTGGTGTACATTGTCAAATGAAAAATACATGATGGGGTGCATCATGTACAACATGCTACCACTTATATAGAAAATGTGGGATATGGCCGGCTACGGTGGCTCACGCCTGTAATCCTAGCACTTTGGGAGGCCAAGGTGGGAGGGTTGCCTGAGCTCAGGAGTTGCAGACCAGCCTGGGGAACACAGTAAAACCCCGTCTCTACTAAAATACAAAAAATTAGCCCGGTGTGGCGGCGTGCGCCTTTAGTCCCAGGTACTCAGGAGGCTGAGGCAGGAGAATTGCTTGAACCTGGGGGGCAGAGGTTGCAGTGAGCTGAGATCGTGCCACTGCACTCCAGCCTGGGTGACAGAGCGAGACTCCATCTCAAAAAAAAAGAAAAAAAAATGTGGGAGGTATGTTTGTATATACATTGAATTATCTCCAAGTATCTACATGTAGCTTGTAATGCTAGAGGCCTCTGGGGAGGAGAATTGGAGAACTTAAAATCTGAGGGAGAGGGAATTTTCACTGTATACGATTGTGGGTAAGCATTTCTTCATTAACTTTTTGGCTATCATGTTTTGTGATCTGCCTTTCATCTTCTCTGTTCAATTTTCCTTAGAGAGGCGTAGGTCACTGAGATTTGACTTTTACCACTGATTTCAAGACTTTAATGTTAATATTTTCCTGTGGTTTTTCTTGTTTGAATTTTAGAAGTAACACAGGCTCCTGTTAAAATATACACAGAAGTAAATAAATATATATATATGTATACATACATATATACATGGAAGTATATATGGTGAAAGATGTGGTGAATCAGGGTTCAAATAAGGTCTGTTCATTTAATTGATTGATATATGACTCAAGTCTTTTTTAATCTGTAGGATTTTCCCTCTCCCTCATTTTCTTCTTTACAACTTATTTGTGGAAGAAGCCAGGTTTTCCTGTGCAGTTTCCCACAGTCCACATTGATGTTGAGCACATCCCCAGTCGTGTCATTTAATGTGTTTTCCTACCCTTTTTATTTCCTCTGAATTCGTATTTAGATGTGGAAACCTGATGAGATTCCATCAGGCTTTTTTGTTCTTGGTGGGGGTTTTTGGGGCAAAAATCCTTCATCCGCCGTGTTGTGTTCCTCCATCTAGAGGCTCATAGGGAGCACTCCCCAAGGCAGTTTGTAACTGCATCCTGAGCTGCAGTCCTCAAACTTGGCTGAAATAAACTCTCTATATTAAAAATAAAAATAAAAATCCTTTGATCTGGAGCTGCAGGGTATAAAAAGAAAAAGAGAGTGGCTCATAATATCCAGCTGTCTTTTTTTGATGTTAGTAGCCATTAGTAACTGTTACCTAGATCTATCCGTTCATTAAGAATTTATAAATTATGAGCTATAATTATTTCGAAGAAATTCATATGAAATCTTCGTGCCCTGTTGTTCTGGTTAGAACTTCATAATGATCTTGAACAGCAGCATCAGCAAACATGCATTCCCTTCTCTCACCCCTGAGTTTCATTAAGGGGATGTTTGTGGTGGTGTCTTTTAACCCCTCAGGGAGAATCTGACCCTTAGGGGTCTTGATTTATCTAGCACACACTATAAACCTCAAGGGCAGGAGATGGGGGCCCTCCTTCGGATGGAAACCTGTCCCTCATCCCATCCTTAGCCCTAGCCCACGGGTGTCTGCAGAGCCCACTGGGACTTCCTACCTCCCTTCTCTCTCCCCTCTCACTCTCGCTGTGTCCTGTAATTTTGATTTTCCTTTCTACAGGGCAAGCCGAGTCTTTGAAGACTGAAGAATTGCTGGCAATGGTGATAAAGCTGCAGAAAGGTCATGCGTCTCTTTGTTTCTGAGCCTCAGCCTGGGGTTTCAAGTCAGAAAGACATGGTACAAATTTAGCCCCCTCAACTTACAACCTCAGGAAATTATCCCATTGCACTTTCTCCCTCTTATACAATTTAATTCTTTGAATCAAGAATACAGTCCCACAGTTCAAAATTCAAGAAGTTTAAAGGAATGGAAAAACCAGTTCCCCCACCCTCCCTACTCCCTCCTCCACACACCAGTCATCCATTTCCCTGACTCACGGGCAAGCAGCTATTGTTTGTCAATTCTTAAGTATCTTTCCAGAAATTTTTAAAAAATGCATTTATGGATATATATATTTTTGTCCTCCCTTTTTACATACAAATGGCAATGCAGTTGGCTTTGTACCTTGCTTTGCTTTTTGCGGGAAATCTGGGAACCAGTGTGCACCCAGTGTCTACATCAGAACTGAGGCAGTGCTGGCCAGAGGTTAGACCCCCAGCCCATTCTCATCTTAAAATACCATCACGTCAGTCTATTCCAAACAAAAGCAGCAGCCTCCCCCTCTCCCATTCTGTGGCTTCCTGCAGGAGAAGTGCACTGAGACTGCTGCCTGCGGTAAAATTACGGAGAGAAATTGCAGGGCCAGAAATGCAGTGACCCAAACTGATCATTTCCAGTAAAACAAAGATCCCCACGGCCAGGCACGATGGCTCAAGCCTGTAATCCCAGCACTTTGGGAGGCCGAGGTGGGAGGATCACAGGTCAGGAGATCGAGACCATCCTGGCTAACATGGTGAAACCCCGTCTGTACTAAAAATACAAAAAAAAAAAATTAGCCGGGCGTGGTGGCAGGCGCCTGTAGTACCAGCTACTCGGAGAGGCTGAGGCAGGAGAATGGCGTGAACCCGGGAGGCGGAGCTTGCAGTGAGTCGAGATCGCGCCACTGCACTCCAGCCTGGGGGACAGAGCAAGACTCTGTCTCAAAAAAAAAAAAAAAAAAAAGACCCCCAGAGTTTTTTGTCAGTCATAATCAGCACTGTGGAGAGCACCCACTCTCCTGGAAATCACAGAAGCTGGAGTTGGTGACCTTGGAAAATCCATGGTCTGAGTTTATGAACCCCAGAGTGTCTGAGGGGTCAGCAGTGAGACCTGGCAAGGGTTGGGCAGCTTTTTCCCCAGTTCCGTGTTGGCAACCTTGAAGCCAGAGAGGGATGAGAAGGAAGTCTTCTGCATACAGAGCACTGAAACAGGGGCTATGAGGAGTTAGAGGTGACTCCCTAAAGGGATAGTGATCACCCTGTCACTGGGAAACTTGCAAGCTGCCACAAGCAGTGTAAAAGCAGGGTTTCCCCATTTCTCAGATGAGGCCAGTACCAGAGCCCAGACTGACAGGGTGACAACCCTTCCTGCCTGGCTTTTGACAGGGCAGGGCAGATGGGACATCTCCATTGGCTCACACCACACTCAGAGTTACATCTAAAGGCTTCCACAATGGCCCAAGAGGCCCTAGTGATATCACTTCCCACTTCCCCCACCTTACCTTCTGCTACTCCACTTGCTCATTAGACCTGAGCCACACCAGCCCCTCCTGTTACTTTGGACACATGCCTCACCCGCTCCTGCCACACTACAGGGAATTTGCACTTGTTCCCTCTGCCTTGTTGCACTCTGCCTGGAATGGGTCCCCCCTCCACACTCTTTACCCCTACAGAACTGCAGGACCTACTTCCGTCTTCTCATCTGGGGCCTTTCCTTATCTCCAGACACGCCTTTTACCCTTTTGCTCTTCAACACTTTGCCTCACTTTATTCCTCTTCACAGCAGTTACTGCCACCTGAATTGATTTATTTAACTTTGCTCAATGTCCATCTTACCAACCCAGAATGCAAGCCCTTCAAGGGGCCCTGGCAGAGCTCAACACACAGCAGGTGCTCAATAAATGCCTGTTAATTGATAGCAGCAGACACGGTGCTTCTCCGTCTGCCTTGGACAGCCAGACATCAGTCTTCTCGGGCTCAGTCTTTCTTCCTCTCTTTCTTCAGAGGGAAGCCTGGAGCCACAGATAGAGGACCTGATTAGCCGGATTAACGAGCTTCAGCAAGGTAAACTTGGGGACCTAGACTGGCCAGCGGGGGTGAGCAGGAAGGGACTGGATTTATAATAAATCCACCTCCTCATCTATAAAATCTAGACCCCTCTAGGGTTGTTTGAAGATGAATTTGCAATGTCATATTTGTGAGAGAACGGCAAGGCTAGGGACTACACTCACACTGTGTCTTCTTCCCTTCTTGTCCCAGCAAAGAAGAAATCCACTGAGGAACTGAGAGAGACCCACCCTCTCTGGGAGGCCCTGCATAGGGAATTAGACTCCTGTAAGTGGGGCCAAAAGAGAGACCCATCAACACTGAGGATGTTCCTGTGCATACCTCAGAGCCTTTGCACAGGCTGTTCCCTGGCCTACAGTGCTCTTAGCTCACATAATCTGTGTTGCCTCTCACTGTCTCATGTCATCTTTCAGCTCTCAGCTCAAATTTTAGCCTGATAGGCCTATCTTGATGCTCTCATCTAAGAATAGAATCCCGCCCTCTCTTGGTCATTCTTATGCCCATGGCTGATTTGTTTCTTAAGAGCCTTTATGTCCACCTGACATTGTATGTGTATTTCTTTATAGCCATCTCTCTCCTCAGTGTAAATCTTGTACATTCTTCAGGGTCTTCACCCCTTCAACGTTTACAAGGAATGTGGGCATAGAGGGGGAGAAGCTGGATCAGGATGGTCCTTGTGGAAGATGGTTGCAAGGGTGACAAGAAGATACCTCACCTCTCCTAGGGCTGTACTGTACCTTCTGTGTGGCTTTCCCCTTATATGAAGTTGCACTGGGGATGACAGTGGGGTGCCTGGAGGCAGAAAGTGTCATTGTGTTTTCCAGTGAATGGAGAGAAAGTGCACCTAGAGGAGGTCTTGAGCAAAAAGCAAGGTATTTACCAGTCGCTGTGTCTTCCTTATTCTACTCTTCCACCCCACAATAGTCCATACTCCTCAGAGCAGCCAGAGGAATCCCACTGAAACCTAAGGCAGGGTGCTTCCCTCTTTGCACAGATCTCTCCCTGGATTGCTACCTCACTGGGAGTAAACACCCAAGTCCTCACAGTGCCCTCCAATGCCTGACCTGATGTGGGGCCCATTACCTCTGGCCAACCCTGACTCCCCAAGACCTCTCAAAGTGTCCCCTTGGTTCCTTCCCCACAGAGGAACTGAGGATCCTCCGGATGCACTGCCAAGAGAAGGAAAGTGAGGCTCACAGGTAAGAGGCCCTGCCTCAGCTCTTCCCCATTCATTTCCATAGCTCTTGCTCCCAGCGGAAAAAGGAGGGAGCAAGAGCCATGGAAATGAATCTTGGACACGGAAGCCTCATTTTACCTTTGTATAAAACAGAGCAGCCAGACAAAAAACTTCCTTGGTTATCGCTGATATTAAATGACCGTGTTAAGATTAATTTACTCATTTAACTATTTGTTACTAATTTCTTTATCAAATATATTCCATCCATTGGTGTTAGCCTCAGTCTTTTTCTGTTGGCTATCCAGCTCTTGATATCCATTCACTTGCTTATTTGTCTGCTTATTTTAAGCCGCAGTCATCCACTTGCCCACCCATTCGCCTACCCACCCATCTAGCCATTCACCTACTCAGTCATTCATCTGTTCATCCATCTATCCAAATATCCAACCATGTCATCCAGCCAGATGGTTGTTTTATCTCCAACCTTCCACCTAACAATCTTCATCCATCTAATCATGCATTCATCCTCTCTCTATCCTTCCCATCATATATTCACTTAGCCAACCATCCATCCAGACATCTATCCTTCCCTCTAGCAATCCTTTCTTTCTCTATCCAGCCATTATTCCTCTAGTCATCATTTCTCTAATCAGCTATCATTTCTCCAGCCAGCAACTCACACATCCAGTCAACTGTCTATCCAGCCATGTATCCATCCATCTCTTCATCCTCCCGAGTAGCTGGGATTACAGGCATGCGCCATCACACCTGGCTAATTTTGTATTTTTAGTAGAGACGGGGTTTCTCCATGTTGGTCAGGCTGGTCTCGAACTCTCGACCTCAGGTGATCCTGCCTGCCTTGGCCTCCCAAAGTGCTGGGATTACAGGCATGAGCTACCACACCTGGCATCCTATGAACCTTTACTTAGCACATTCCTGTTACCAGAGGTCTTACATCCTGGTGCACCATGATTTTAATTGCATGGGGAAACCTGACATTAGCTAATATGTGTACACTTAACCACACTACTCACACTGTCTGATGAGCATTTATACTCATTTATGTACCTAATCCTCACAATGACAATTATAGGAGTTAAAGGCTAATGTCACCCTCCCACCACTACCACCATTTTACATATGAGGAAACTGAGACCCAGAGAGGTTAAGTAACTTGCCCAGGGTCACCGTGAAGTAACAGATCAGGCTTCAAGCCAGGATGTTATAGAATCTGTGGTGCCCAATTACCACATGCCTCATAAAGCTTTCTTGGGACCACAGAGTTCATTCCATGGGGGACAGGATGGACAGGGTAGTGTTCTCAACAGAGGCCCATGAAGGTTCTCATTCAACAGGAGAAAAGAGAAAGGTGAATGCTCTGAACAGACATCCCAACTCCCACTCCTGCTGGAGTGAATGATGGGTCATTCAGAGAATATGACTGAGGGTTGTCTTTCCCTTCCCAGGAAGCACATGTTGCAAGAGTGCATGGAACAAATTTTTGTCCTTAACTCTCAGGTTTCAGAGTTCCAAACAGAGGAATCTGGGGTAACTCCCAAGCCTGGGGCCTGGCAGGCCACTGTGTAGAAAGTGGGAACAGGGCTTGCATCAGGGAGAGTTTGTTGGAAGAGGTGCTACGGGAGCCAAAGCTTAGAGGATAAAACCCATGAAGGGGCTCCCAGCAGAGGGAGCATGGGCAAGATCTGAAGGCCTGTGCATGAGGAGCCCCCGTCAGGGTGTCAGGCCTAGAATGTGTTCTCTCATTCCTGGGTGTTGGCCTCCAGGTTGGATGTCAAAGGTCAGCTGGAGGATCTGATGGGCCAGCACAAGGACCTCTGGGAATTCCACGTGAGCCATTATCATTGCCTGCAACCAAAGCCACTCCTCCCCTGGCTTTAGTGTCCCACTGACTGGCCCAGAGTCCACCCCTGCCCAGGCCCAGTGCTGCGGGATAGTCCTTGATTCCTTGCTTCCTCTTGCCCACCTATTCAGTCCCTCAGCTTTTATCTAAAGTCCACTTACGTCTCACCATGCCCCAGTGCCACACCCAGCATCACCTGCCCAGACGGGTGCAGTACCATTGTGATCCTGCTTTCCCCCTGCTCACCTAGTGTATGTTCACCTTGCAGTGGCAAATGGCAGCCCAGAGAAAGCCATGGTCAGGTCATTCCTTCATTCAGCTCATGTCAGTGGTTGCACCGGTCAGCATTTGAGGCAGGGAGAGAGGGTAGCAGATCAAAGAGGCCACGTCTTTGCTGTCCCAAGCTGGTTGGGGACAGTGGAGGCACCAAGAAAGTTAGTGGCTAGATCGTGGAACTTCAGTGGGAAGGCCTCTAAGCAAGTGACATCACAACGCAGAGGTAAAGGAAGTGAGGGAAGAAGCTGTGCAGGTATCTGGGTGCAGAAGGAAGGCCCTGGGGCTGGACGGTGCCTGAAACCTTTGAGGAGCCACAGATTGGGGAGTGGAGGATGAGGAGAGTGGGAAGAGTTCAAGTTTGAGAGGTGCCTGGAGACATGGAGAGCGTTTGGGGGGAGGTGGGTGGGTCTCCAGCCACAGCAGAAACTGCACATTGAGTTAATAAATGGTTGAATGAATGAATGACCTAATGTAGGTGAAGACTTCGCGAGAAGCACAAATGGGGAGGGGCGGGCCGTGTAGCCAAGAGGACGGCCAAACGGGGACTCCTCTTTGTCTTCGCAGATGCTGGAGCAGCGACTGGCCCGGGAGATCCGTGCCCTGGAGAGGAGCAAGGAGCAGCTGCTCTCGGAGAGTGAGCCTCCCGCGCCAGGTGGGCGGGGGGAGGGGGATGTGCCCGGTCCTCGGCCCTGCCCCTGACGCCCGCCCACCCGCAGGGAGGCTGGTGCGCGCCAAGCTGCGGGAGGTGGAGCCGCGGCTGCGCTCGCCGCCTGTGGTCGAGGGCGCCAGGGCGGTGAATGACAGGTAAGAGGGGAAGGGAGGCGAGGGCGAGGAGGGGAGGGGCAGGGCGGAGGGGAACCGGCCCAGGTCCCCCGCTCCGCCCCCGCCTGCCCCTTCCTCGGCCTGTGCCTCCCTCGGCGTCGTCGAGTCTCCGCGTCTCGGTGGCTTCCTCCTCGTCCCCTGGACGCTCGCTCTCTTCCTCCTGTCTCCTCGGCCCCTTCTCTGCAGGCTTAAGGCAGAGTTGGAGATACTCGGGGAGCAGGTCCAGAGCGCCCCCGAGGTCGGGGCCGGCGAGGGAGAGGTAGGGAGCCCGGGGAAGGGAGGCGGGGCGGGCAGAGACCGAGTCAGCAGAGAGCGGGCGCGGGTCCTGGGAGCGGCCCCTGAGAGTGGGGTCTGTGGGGAGCAGGGCGGCCCCGGGGACAGAGGAAGCCGCGGTGGAGGCCTAGGGCAGACACGGGCGGACGCGAGGAGCGCGGGAACCTGGTCCGCAGCCCTCACCCCGCCCCCGGCAGGCGGGACCTGAGCTCCCCCGCTCCCGCGACGAGGAGGATCCGGAGCCGCCGGTGGCTGCCCCTGACGCCCTCTAGGCCAGCAGGACCCGCCTGGTCCCGACCCTCCCTCGAGACCTGCCAAGAAATAAAGGCAGTGATTTCTGACCATACTCGCGTTCTCCCCGGAGTCTGTGCTACACGGTGGAGCGGGGAGGGGCGTCCTGGGATCTCGAGGCGGGGCCTCTGCCGGACCCCGCCCACCAGTCGAGCCCAGGGCGCCGGACGGAGGCTCGGTAAATGCTCCTAAGCTCAGAGAGAGTAAGTGGGTGTCAGTATCCCCCGCCCCACGGCCTCATCTCGAGTTCCCCAACCATCTATGTTGTCAACAGGGGCTAGAGGGCAGGTGTTAACCCTTTCCGGTCATCGGGGCCTGTGCGTCTCCGGTGGTCTCAGGAAACCCAGAGTCTGCAAAACCCGCAGACCCGCGCTGGCTCTGGGACATGCCCGCCCATCTGAGCTCCCCTCACAAATTGGGTTCTAGCCAAGGCTGCCTCTCCACCCTTCTCAAACACTCCAAAACACGTGTCCCCTCGGGGCCTTTGCCCTACTGGTCTTTCTCTGGGGTCACATCCCCCAGGCAACCTCAGATCTGTTAAATGTGTCCGCCACTCCGGAGGCCGGCCTTGGGGACCCAACTCCAAAGGCACCCAGCACCAGGCTGCTGCCATTGACAGCATGTACCGACTAAGCAGGCATTTGCCGATTGCCTGCTGGGTACCAGGCACTGTTCTAATCCCTGGATTTTAAACAGCGCGGTCAGCGACGGCCTCACCTAGGAAGTGGTATCTGAGCAGAGAAGCGAGGTAGAGAAGCGAGGGAGTGAGCCCTGTGGGTGTCTGGGGAAAGGTGCACCTGGCAGAAGACATGCCTCGTGCCAAGGCTGGGAGATGAGGCTGCACTTCGCTGTGTTTGAGGAGCCGTCTGGAGGAGGCCGGAGTGGTGGAGTTGAATGAGGTAGAGTGGGATGGGAGACGGCACTGGAGAGTTGCCAAGGACCAGTCAAGTTGGGCACTATCTAAGGTGTGTAGAAGAGGACCTGGCACACAGTCAGTATTCAGTGAATGCCAACTGTTACATACTGTTGGGATGATTCACTATTCCCAGTCCCTAGAGAATGGGAACTGAGACGTGTGACTCACTTAGATCAGAGGCTTCTGTCCATTAAGTGATCAGTAAGTGGTTCATATGATTTATTATTATTATTCCCAGGCTACAGATGAGGAACACCAAGCTGTCTATATCTCTCAGAGCAGAGATTTTTATAAAATAAATGCTCAGTAAATGGTATCTATCATTTATTATTCTCACTGCTATTCTTGTTGTTATTCCCAATTTAGTGATGAGGAAAATTGAGTTAGTGAATCTGTACAGTAAGTCCTCAATAAACGTTGGGTCGCACGGTTGTTGCCATTATCATCCTAAGTCCACATATGAGGCCCAGGGAGCTTTAGTCCCTGAGTCACCACTCACATCCGGGCACAACTGACTCCAGGCCCAGGCTGCGATCCCCTGCCCCACTGACACCACCTACTTGCTAAGGCCAGTCTCCAGGAATCTCTAAGGAACCTCAGTAACCTCTTCGTCATCCTTTCTGTGTCACACAAATGGGGTTAGCCTGGATATTCTGCCGACTTACCGCTGGGCACCTAGGATTCGAGTCCTGGTTTCCCTGTTCACCGGCTGGATGACCTCAGGCAAATTGCTTACTGTCTCTAAAACTCAATGACCAGCCAGGCGTTGTGGCTCACGCCTGTAATCCCAGCACTCTGGGAGGCTGAGGCGGGTGGATCATGAGGTCAGGAGTTCAAGACCAGCCTGGCCAAGATGGTGAAACCCCTTGGTTTGGTGGTGGCGGGCGTCTGGAATCCTAGCTACTGAGAAGGCTGTGGCAGAGAATTGCTTGAACCCGGAAGATGGAGGCTGCAGTGAGCCAAGATGGCGCCACTACACTCCAGCCTGGGCAACAGAGCGAGACTTTGGCTTTTGATTTGCCTTGTGTTCTACTGACTCAACTGACCTTCCTGGCAGGGCTGCTTCTCCCTTCATTGAAATAATTGACAGCTGCCTGGGATGTCTTCACTCACTTCCTGTGACAGTGTTTCTCAGGGCTTGCATTCAATTACCATACTTCTCAAGCTTCTTAGCTTGTAGTTCAGGTTCAAATGTGAATGAGCCTCGTGGAGCTCAGTGTTGCCAAAAGGCTGAAGGACATTTTTTTTTAATTTATTTTATTTTATTATTATTATTTTATTTATTTATTTATTTTTTTTTTGAGACAGAGTCTCGCTCCGTCGCCCAGGCTGGAGTGCAGTGTCACGATCTCGGCTCACTGCAAGATCCGCCTCCCGGGTTCACGCCATTCTCGTGCCTCAGCCTCCAGAGTAGCTGGGACTACAGGCGCCCGCCACCACGCCTGGCTAATTTTTGTGTGTGTGTATTTTTAGTAGAGACGGGGTTTTACCTTGTTATCCAGGATGGTCTCGATCTCCTGCCCTCGTGATCCGCCTGCCTCGGCCTCCCAAAATGCTGGGATTACAGGCGTGAGCCAGCGCGCCCGGCCAGGACATTCTTGAAGAAAGTAAGCCAGAAAGAAACCCCCTGAAAAACAGGAGAGGAGTCAGAGGAGGGGCCCGAAGGGATGCAAACATAGCACATCCTGAGTAGCAAGCTAGACAAGGCATGGAAGAGAGAGTGGCCAAAGTGACTGCAGTAGAATCTCTCGGAGGATAATAATATCACTACCTAATAGAGCACACTAGTTAGCAGAACAGAACCCAGGGCCAGACTGTCTTGGTTAGAATCCCAGCTCTGCTGCATACTAGCTGTGTAACTTCAGGTTACACAGTTAAGTTACTTAAATTCCTTTTTTTTTTTTTTTTGAGATGGAGTTTCATTCTTGTTGCCCAGGCTGGAGTGCAATGGCGAGATCACGGCTCACTGCAACCTCCACCTCCTGAATTCAAGGGATTCTCCTGCCCCAGCCTCCCGAGTAGCTGGGATTACAGGTGTCCGTGGCCACATCCAGCTAATTTTTGTATTTTTAGCAGTGACGGGGTTTCACCATGTTGGCCAGGCTGGTCTCAAACTCCTGACCTCAAGTGATCCACCCGCCTTGGCCTCCCAAAGTGCTGGGATTACAGGTGTGAACCACTGCACCTGGCCAAAGTTACTTAAATTCTGTATGGCTAGTTTCCTTATCTGTAAAGTAGAAAGTTATTGTGAGGGTTAAATAAATAGATAATATATGGAAAGTGCTTGAAACCATACTTGGTACATCATAAGCACTGTGTTGGTGGTAGCTGTCATTATTACAGAGAATTTTCACATCCTCATTTGGTCATCATCCTAGGAATCTTACATAGTAAACATTACATATTTTTGTTACTTTACAGTTAAGGAAATTGATGGTGACTTCACTGAAACCAGGGAAGAACTAGTATTCAAGGCCAGATCTTCTTACCCCAATTCGGAATTCTTCCTCTTCTCTATGCCACACCACACTGCACTCTTCCATTTCATCCAAGTTGTTTTTTTTGTTTTTTGTTTTTTTTTTTTTTGCACTTCGTTTTTTTGTCGGAGTTAAGATCACAATTGACTTGACTTTATTCTTCCAAGTTCAGTGATCCAGTTGGCATTTATTGAATATCTGCCATATCCCTGGCACTTTGTTAGCAACTGAGAAAGCAGAAAATGTATCAGTCACAGGTTCTGTCTTCAAGGAGCTCAAAGACTCACTGGAGGGAGAAAAGAGGTACACAGTAAACAATAGCAGACCTAAAATCGTGTGCTCCTGAGAGGCAGTGAGCCACTGGAAAGAATACCACGCTAGGAGTCAGACGGTTCCTTTTGTGACTCAGCTCTGGTTCACTGTGTGACCTTACTGGGGACATATAACTAAAACAAAAGCTCCTGCCAATCCAGAAAACTTCTCCACAAAAAGCAGAAGAGAAAGAAGACAGTTCTATTATTGAATAAGCATTAAACCAGAAGGTGATGTCACAGGCAATCACAGAAGAGATTGCAAAGGCGGAGAAATAAATCTCACCCTTTAATATAGCCAGATACAACCCATTCAGTGATGAACAATAAAATAACTACTTCTCAAAGACCTGGTAGCACGATTTGTCACTCATAGTTCATCCTAAATTGGGGTAACCCTCTGTGTTAGTTAATTGGCTTTATCGAAAGGAAAATTCAATGATCGACGCAGTTTTGGAGCAAGGCACCTGCAGGCTAAAGCTAGACCCTTACCCTCTTACAGAAATCGTGAGACAAGGACGCTATCTTGCTTGATAAAATTTCAAAGAGATAGTTCTCAGGTCCTTTAGAAAGACAATCATAGGTCATAAAGGTGGTGGGAGGTTTATTAGCTTTTAAAAAGATTTATATGCATTTCAAAGAGAAATAACAAGCTTTTTTTAAGTAGATGCTCTCAGAAAAGGCAAAGAAGAAGGGGTTAGGGAAAATTGGGAAGGGGTAGGGTAGGAGTATATTCCCTTATTTTCAATAGGGAGAATGAAGCCTCTTTTTTTTTTCTTTTTTAAAATTTTAAATTTTTATGGGTACCTCATAAGTATATATATTTATGGGGTACGTGATACATTTTGATAGAGGCATACAATGTGTAATAATCACAAAAGGGATAAATGAGCTATCCATCACCTCAAGCAAACCTCTTATTATTATTATTATTATTTTGAGATGGAGTTTTGCTCTTGTTGCCCAGGCTGGAGTGCAATAATGCAATACTGGCTCACCGCAACCACCACCTCCCGGGTTCAAGCAATTGTCCTGCCTCAGCCTCCTGAGTAACTGGGATTACAGGCATGCACCACCACACCCGGCTAATTTTGTATTTTTAGTAGAGACAGGATTTTTCCATGTTGGTCAAGCTGATCTCGAACTCCCAACCTCATGTGATCCACCCCCATCGGCCTCCCAAAGTGCTGGCATTACAGGCGTGAGCCACCATGCCCGGCCATCTTATTTTTAATTCGTGTGTGCCTTTACAACTGTGGGTAAATCACTTCATCTTCCTAGGCTTCCTTTTCCTCCTTGTTAGAAAGAGGTGGAAGATCTTTGTTAGTGTTCATAAACTACTATTCTAGGAAAAAAACAAAACAAAACAAAACATAACAAAAATGGCACTAAATGCTTTCATTCTTGGCCAATCATAGTGGCTTTCAATTTTAATTTAGTTTAATTTATTTATTTATTTTGAGACAGGGTCTCACTCTGTCGCACAGGCTGGAGTGCAATGGCCTGACCTCCACTCACCGCAATCTCCCCCTCCCGGGTTCAACCGATTCTCCTGCCTTAGCCTCCTGAGTAGCTGGGTGTGTGTGCCACGACGCCTGACTAAATTTTTGCATTTTAGTAAAGAGGAGGTCTCGCCATGTTGCTCAGGCTGGTCTTGAACTGAGGTTAAGGAATCAGCCCACCTCGGCCACCCAAAGTACTGGGATTACAGGCATGAGTCAATGTGCCTGGCTATAGTAGCTCTTTAAAACACCTTTAAAAATTTTTAAATGATGCCTTTGGAGAGGGGAATGCACACTTAGATCCCCATAATCCATCCTCATTCTGCCCTTTTGTCTTGTAGCTCACCTGCCTAGTCCTTCCAGCTTCCATTGTGTAGTATTCTATAACGTGCCAAGATGTATTAAACGTGGGCTAATAAGAGAAAGAGCAGTATTAGTCATATTTTCTGGGAAGACTTTTGGGGCCATAGAACTTTTTGTGATCCTTGGTGAGTAGGGAGGATTTTAATTATAAAACAATATTTTTGTTCCAATTCTTATATTTCCTTCCTTCTGTTTTCACACTGCACTACCACCCATAAAACAATGTTAAATAATGGCGTTGATTTTAAAAATGCGTGTTTCTTCTGATTTTAAAGGAAATGCATATTTTTCGCCATGATGTCATCTTTTGTATGTGTGTATATTTTGTTTATGAAGAGACTATATCCATCCAATTGAATTTTGTTGACATTTTAAAAATTAAGAATGAATGTTGAATTTTACAAAATACTTTTGAGCATCTGTTGAGGTGATTTTTCTATTTTGAAATATCTGTTACGGTCTAGATTCAGTTTGTGTTTTATAAACCAGAACACAGCTCTCACACAAGAGTAACTGTGCTCCCCTTCATTTCACTTCTGAGACTACTTTTATAATATTATTTTATAATTTGTTTTATTTTATGTTTAAAATATTATATTTAATATTTTAATAATGTTTTTTAAAATTATAAAAATATTATTTCTGATGCAATTATTTGTACTCATTTCCTGTTTCAGTTTGCTAGGTCTGCTGTAATAAAGGGCCACAGACTGAGTAGCAGTTCTAGATGCGGGAAGTCCAAGATCAGGGTGTCCCCAGGGCTGGTTCTTCCAGGGCTGGTTCTTCCAAGGGCTGTGAGAGAGGATCTGTTCCATGCCTGTCTCCTAGCCTCTGGTGGTTTGCTGACAGTGTTTGCTTGTAGCTGCATTATTCACTCTATGCCTTAATTTCTACATGTTGTTCTCCCTGTGTACGTGTCTGTCTCTGTATCCAAATTACCCCTTTTAATAAGGACACTGTAATATTGAATCAGGGCCCACCAGATTGACGTCATTTTAATTTAATTATCTCTGTAAAGACCATGATATGGTTTGGCCCTATGTCCCCCAACAAAGCTCATGTTGAATTGTAATCCTCAGTGTTGGAGGAGGGAGCTGGTGGGAGGTGATTGGATCATGGGGGCGGACTTCCCCCTTGGTGTTCTCATGATAGTGAATTCTCAAAAGATCTGGCTGATCAAAAATGTGTAGCACCTCCCCTTTCCCTCTCTCTTCCTCCAGCTCCCACCATGTAAGACGTGCCTGCTTCCGCTTTGCCTTCTGCCATGATTGTAAGTTTCCTGATGCCTCCCAAGGCATGCTTCCTGTACAGCCTGTAGAAGAACCATGAGCCAATTAAAACTTTTTTCTTTATAAATTACCTAGTATCGGGTAGTTTTTAATAGCAATGTGAGAATGGACTAACACAGACTATATCTTCAAATAACATAATATTCTAATGTACTTGGGGTTAGGACTTTAATGGATGAATTGGGGTGAGGGGGTTGTGTATGATAAAATTCAACCCATAACGCTGCCTAATAGAGAAAAAAACATTTAATCAAGTAGATGACTTGAATATTGGGATATTTTATATGACACTGTAGGCTGGAACTTTTCATCAATTATTTAAATAGACTTAACCTAATTTGTTGAATAGTCAGACAACTTTGAATATGCCTATTTCTCATGGGGTTAGAAAAGTTGTCATCTTGGACCATATTCCATGGTTAATTTAATTACAGATTTCAATTGCCAGACCTTTCATGCCTTGTAGACACAACGTACATTATCCTTTAGGTTGTTTGCCTTTGATTCACGTACCCATTTTTGGTTAGTTTGGTTGCCTCAAAAATATAAATAGATGTATCAGGAAAACATATCTAGATTATCCATATAATTATATTCTTTGTCCACCTAAATACAAAACCAACCATTGTTCTGACCTCTGGCTACCTCGCCTATTGCTCTTAATGCATATATTTATTAGTAATACTTTTCCATAGACTCCCAGCTCTGTGTGCAGCTCAAGCTGTGGTCCAGGATTCAGAAAAATCCCTCTGGAAGCGGAGGCTCCATGCTGCTTTGATGTAAACTTTGCCCAGACAGGGAGGTTTCTCATCAGGCAGATATTACAAAGAATCACATTCAACTGTTCTTCACTCCTTTATATTCACCCAGTTAATTATTCGTGATAATACTACTTAGTTATAAATAGCACATCTCAACTAGTCTCATGGGTGTCCACTCCTGAAGGAAGCCAACAGTGGGGAAAAATATTTAATACTTGCCAACTGAAGGTAGTAGTTTCTCCAGGTTTAAAGCAACTCATTTGAGGGAAATATGCAACTTAATTTAGCTTCCCTATAATAGATACTTCGTTCTCTAACTGTGCTTCCCTACCCTTTTTTAATTTTTCCTATGAGATGGTCTCTGAACACAGGAAAGCTGTGGAAACTTCAGGGAGGGTGCTTGGTCTGCTCTTTGCTAACTTGATAGGCAAAATGGTTACTTGGTTGGCTTAAATTTCTCTAGTAATGAGAAAAATTGAACATCTTTTCATATTTTTAAGAGCCATTCTCATTTCTATTGTGAATTATCTGTTTACTTCCATTTACCATATCCACTGGGTTGTCTTTTTCTTACTGATTTAAAAGAAGATGCTGGCGCGGTGGCTCACGCCTGTAATCCCACCACTTTGGGAGGCCGAGGTGGGCAGATCACGAGGTCAGGAGATCGAGACCATCCTGGCTAACACGGTGAAACCCCGTCTCTACTAAAAATACAAAAAATTAGCCAGGCGTGGTGGCGGCTGCCTGGAGTCCCAGCTACTCCGGAGGCTGAGGCAGAAGAATCGCTCGAACCCAGGAGGCGGAGGTTGCAGTGAGCCGAGATCGCGCCACTGCACTCCAGCCTGGGCGACAGAGCGAGACTCCATCTCAAAAATAAAAAAAAAAAGATATGTATACACACTATATATATTTTTATATTTATGTATATATGTATGTAAAGAGATCAAGGTTTTTGCATGCTATTTAAGTGAAACACATTTTTCCACTTTATCTTTTGACTTTGCTCATAGGTTTTTTGTTTTTTTTTTTAAACAGGGTCTCACTCTGTCACTGAGACTGGAGTGTGGTGGCACTATCTCGGCTCACTGCAACCTCCGCCTCTCACGGTCAAGTGATTCTCCTGCCTCAGCCTCCTGAGTAGCTGGGATTACAGGCACCCGTCACCACGCCCAGCTAATTTTGTTTGTTTGTTAAGATGGAGTCTTGCTCTGTCGCCCATGCTGGAGTGCCGTGGCATGACCTAAGCTCACGGCAACCTCCGCCTCCCTGGTTCAAGCGATTCTCCTGCCTCAGCCTCCCAAGTAGCTGGGATTACAGGCACATGCTGCCACGCCTGACTAATTTTTGTATTTTTAGTAGTGACGGGGTTTTACCATGTTGACCAGGCTGTCTCAAATGCCTGACCTCAAGTGATCCACTTGCCTTGGTCTCCCAAAGTGCTGGGATTACAGGCGTGAGCCACTGTGCCCAGCTGTTCGTAAGGTTTTGAGGACATGTAGCTTGTTATGTTTCAGAGAATCAAAGGTATTCCCCATTTCTTTTTTGATCTCTCAATTTTGTGTTCATTTAGATTTCAGACAGCAATCAAAACATCAAGGATAGGTGAATACAATCCCAGGCCACCTTTTCCTGGGAACCTGGATATTGAGCTCTTACTTTTCTCCATTCCAGGGTCTTGTTAAGCAGTGATGCTAACCAGTTAGTAGAACAGTGAGAGGTCTATGCATATTCTATTTGCTGATCTACCAGCTGTTTTAAGGGACTGGTCGGTGGCAGAATGAACACATTTGCCATACCTACAAAATTCACAAGTACGTAGACTTCATTTTCCATTTTTCTACAAAACTCAAACTCTGTTTTTGTGACCTATTACTCACCGTAATCCCACCCAGCATCTTTCTCACTGGGATCTTGAGTAACATTTACCCGGAGATTACATCAGTTCCATTCTTCTTCTTCCTTTCATTATTAAGTCATTGTTAGATGGAGACGATTTGATCAGCCTAGGTGCCTGTTTTTTGTCTTGCAGTCCTTCCTTGGTGTTAACTCTAAAATTAATTTATCTCTTTTTTATTTTTATTTTTATTTATTTACTTTTTGAGATGGACTCTCACTGTGTCACCCAGGCTAGAGTGCAGTGGCACGATCTCGGCTCCCTGCAACCTCCAACTCCCGGGTTCAAGCAATTCTCCTGTCTCAGCCTCCCAAGCAGCTGGGACTACAGGTGCCCACCACTACGCCCAGCTAATTTTTGTAGTTTTAGTAGAGACAGGGTTTCACCTTATTGGCCAGGCTGGTCTCAAACTCCTGACTTCAAATGATCCACCCACCTCGGTCTCCCAAAGTGCTGGGATTATAGGCGTGACCCGCCATGCCCTGCTAAAATTAATTGATTTCTTCCAAGTGTGTGCAGTCATGTTTTACTTCTGTGATCAAACCTATTTAAGAGTTATAAAGATTCCTTCCAACTGCATTTTACGAAAGCCAGTAGGCATTTAATGACCTTCTTTTCTGGAGTCATTGTCTTTATATTTTGCGCCTGATTTTTGGAAAGCCTGTTTTACTTTCTGTGTGTCCTCTTATTTGTGAAGTTTTATTAAATCTGCATAATCTAAAATGCCCATTACCTATAAATTTCTCTTCCACTCTGAGATTAAATATCTTTCTCAATGGTTACCTTTTTTTTTTAGAACATTTTATTGTTTAAAAATCACAGTCAAAGCTACAAAAAACATACAACCCAAAATGTCCCAATTCCAGTCTCCTACTATGCAGAGGAGAGCACAGGGCTGTTCTTCCCCTTCTGGTGCCCACAGGACTAGGCAGCACCCTGCCCTGAGGAGACCACTTGCCCACCCTCCTGCCCACCATATGTTGTCACCATTCCTAATACATTTATTTATTTATTTATTTAGTAAGATGGAGTCTCGCTTTGTTGCCCAGGCTGGAGTACAGTGGTGCAATCTCAGCGCGCTGCAACCCCTGCCTCCCGGGTTCAAGCAATTCTGTATCAGCGTCCCGAGGAGCTGGGATTTCAGACACCCACCATCACATCCAGCTAGTTTTTGTATTTTTAATAGAGACAGGGATTCACCATGTTGGCCAGGCTGGTCTCAAACTCCTGACCTCAGGTTATCCACCCACCTCAGCCTCCAAAAGTGCTGGGATTAACAGGTGTGAGCCACCACTCTCGGCCCCTAATACTTTTACAGTTTAGTTTATATTTGAACTATTTGGAATTTATTTTGTGTCTGTACATAATCTGGAGAGAATTTACCGAATAGCACATGTATCCCCCCCAGATGCAATGCTATCCTCGCCATATGCCGAATAATCATATCTATTTTGGTCAATTTCTGAACCGTTTATTCTATTCCTTTATCTAGTTACCTATTTATACACAAATACCAAACTTTGTATTATTATACCCTTAAAGAATATTATGCAACTCACTTGGTGAGACCTCCTCCACATTTTCCTACTGTTTCAGAATGTTTCCAGGATAGTTTCTTTCCTATGCATACTCTAGAATCATATTGTCTATCTCCTAAAAACAAAACAAAACAAAACAAAAACCTGGCTGGGTGCGGTGGCTGACAGCTGTAATCCCAGCACTTTGGGAGGCCGAGGCAGGCAGATCATGAGTTCAGGAAGTCAAGACCATCCTGACTAACATGGTGAAACCCTGTCTCTACTAATAATAAAAAATTTAGCCGGGCGTGGTGGCACGAGCCTGTAGTCCCAGCTACTCAGGAGGCTGAGGCAAGAGAATCACTTGAACGCAGGAGGCGGAAGTTGCAGTGAGCAGAGATCACGCCACTGCACTCCAGCCTGGTGACAGAGCGAGACTCCGTTTCAAAAAAAAATAAGCAGCAGCAACAACAACAACAAAAAACCCCTATTATTATTTGATACTTGTATTTAATGAAATGTATACATTAACATGCAGGAAATTAATACCATTATATTGAGTCTTCTGAAGGAGAAAATGGTCTGTTTTTTCTATTTAATTTATTTTTTTTTTTTTTGAGACGGAGTTTCACTCTTGTTGCCCAGGCTGGAACACAACGGTGTGATCTCAGTTGACCGCAACCTCCGCCTCCCGGGTTCAAGCGATTCTTCTGCTTCAGCCTCCCGGGTAGCTGGGATTACAGGCAAGCACCACCATGCCTGGCTAATTTTATATTTTTAGAAGAGACAGGGTTTCTCCATGTTGGTCAGGCTGTTCTCGAACTCCCAACCTCAGGTGATCCGCCTGCCTTGGCCTCCCAAAATGCTGGGATTACAGGCGTGAGTCACCGCGCCCGGCCTAATTTTTATTTTGTGTGTTTTTCTCCTCTGTATATCTCTTTGAATTCTATTTTACCTAATAATAATATTGCTACAATAATTTTTTTTTTGAGATGGAGTCTCACTCTGTTGCCCAGGTTGGAGTGCAATGGCACTATCTTGGCTCACTGCAACCTCTGCTGCCTCAGCCTCCTGAGTAGCTGGGATTACAGGCACCTGCCACCACACCCAGCTAATTTTTTGTATTTTTAGTAGAGATGGGGCTTCACCATGTTGGCCAGGCTGGTCTTGAACTCCTGACCTCAGTTGATCCACCCACCTCGGCCTCCCAAAGTGCTGGAATTACAGGCATGAGCCACCACGCCAGACAATAAATATATTTTTAGGAATATTTTTCTTCATATGTTTCTTTACTTGACTGTCTATTTAGGTATCTAATTTTTCAGTGTTTGTTTAATAAAACTATACTGTCATTGACAATTCATAGCCTAATGAGGAAGGCAACCCAGGACAAAGGATTCAAAGACATAGGTACATACTGGAGTGTGGGGAGGCATGCAGGCACATCCTAATGCAGGTAATCCTACGTTGTTAAAGGCAAATAGGAATTAGTCAAGCGAAGAAGAAAGCAAAAGAAATTCCCTGTAGAAGAAGGTCATGGCGAAGCGAGAAGGCGTGAGCACTGCGAGTATGATACATAAATCTCTACATCAGAATCTTTTGATCCAGTGTTTGGTTTATGACAAAAGATAAGGCCAGAAACCTATGTACAAACAAGATGATTAAGACCTTTCCTGCCACATCAAGCTGATAGAATTCTACCTCAAAATGTGGAAGGGATACACTAAGAAATATTTAGCTATTAGAACCTGAGGAGCTCTTTGATACCTGTTAAAAGTTGAACAGGTCCCCGTTCTTAATAGGGCATCTGGTTCAGTGTAAATTCTCAGAAAATAATTGCCATTTGTGTAAATAATGCAGGATAAGGCAGAGGTCAGCAAATGTTTTTCTTAGAGGGCCAAATAGTAAATATTTTAGACTTTGCAAGCCAAGAGGTGAAATTGAAAATATGTAAATACTTGTATAACCATTTAAAATGCAACCATCTAAAAGTATTAAAACATTCGTAGATTATAAGCCCTATAAAATTAGTAATGGCTAGATTTGACCTGTAGGCTGTAGTTTGTGGACTCTTGGCCTAGAGAATGAATATTCAAATTTTTAAGGGAGTATAATGCTTTCATTATGAAAGAAAATGGAAAATAATTCATTGGCATGTGGAAAAATGAACAATGAGAGAAAATGTTATTTTGAGAAATGAAACCAAGGAGAGAATTAGCAAGTTGGTCTGAAATTATTGCTTCTGTAACATGCTTTTAGCATGAGATTTGAGTATAGCACTGAGATGGACAAGGTGCCCTACAAGGCCAAAAATGACTTTTTTGTTTCTGGGAATCAGTAAGAATTTATGAACCTTAAACAAAAAAACATTGCTTTGTTTTTCAGATACTATTCAGTATAAGAAGTGTCCAGACAATCAATATGAGAATACTCAGAGAATTTACTGTCTTCCAAAGGATGTGAACTTCTTGGCTTTTGAGGACCCTTTGGGGATGGCTCTGGCCTGCACAGCTCTGCTTCTCTGTCCTTACCGCAATGGTCCTTGGGGTATTTGTGAAGCAGCAGGAAATCCCCTCAGTCAAAGCCAGTACATGGGCTTTCAGCTACATCCTGCTGAAAGTCTGGCCTCCGTCACACTGTGCTTCCTCTGCTCTGCCCTATGCATTGGCCACCCCCACACAGCTACGTAGTGACTCCAACAAATAGCATTTAGAGTTGTGTTTACTATGGCTATTTCTATCATTGTGACCAAAACCATCACTGTAGTTCTGACTCTGAAGGCCAGAATGCCAGGGAGAATAAGATGGTGATTGGTATCAAGGTCTCCTAATTTTGTCCTTTTTATATTCTCCCTGAGCCAAGTGGAATCTATCTCCTGATCTGTCAACTCGGGCTGAGAAACTTTCCTTCCTTCATTGACACAGACACACTCTCTAAGCTTGGATCTGTAGTTCTCACACGCAGTGAGGTTTCAGCACTGCCTTCTACCACGTCCTAGGATACCTGGGCTCTTTGACCCTGGGGAGTTTTACCTTGGCTTTCCTGGCCATGGGTTTGCCTGACACCTTCAGTAAGTCCGAGTTCTTGATGTTCAGCATGCTGGTGTTCTGCGGTGCCTGGGTCACCTCCCTCCTTGTCGACCACAGCACCAAGGGGAAGGTCCTGGAAGCCATGAAAATCTTCTTCATCTTAGCTTCCAGTGCTGAGCTACTTGGCTGCATCTTTGCCCCCATACGTTACATATTCTTATAAGACGAGATAGGAATACCCTCCAAGGTCTGAAGATTAAAATAGGTTCTGGAAGTAGTAAGAATTCCAGAGGTTTATTTCCAAAAAGGGGGAAAAAAAAGAGGTGACATCCTGAATTTAAAAATTCACAATTATCACAATCAGATGCAAGTTAATAATCGAATCAAACTCACTACCTCCGAAGATTAAGTCAGTCTCATATCTTTAAAGGAATTAAGAGCAACAGCACCCTCAGTTATCCTGTTTCATAGTGTGAATGTTATGGATGTTTCCATAGTGTGTTTTCATAGTGTGAATTTCATAGTGTTTTCGTAGTGTGAATGTTATGGATGCCTTTTTCTTCAACATAGCCAATCTTTCATATAGCACTTTTCTTCCTTTTTATGTAGTGGTAACCTATATAACCCAGTATCTTCAGCCAACGATCTTGCCTAATTTTCCAGTTTGGAGACTGTTTGCCTTCACAGACATTCCTTTCCCTTCCCCTGTAAGCTGTATTGCCTAGGATTCCGGCCATCTGGGTTCTGAGTGGGGTCATCCAGAAGTGTTAGCAGTGTTAGAATAATGGTGGCTCTTTCTCCATGGCTATACCTCCCTCTAGACAGATCTATTCTGCTTGCAGCCTCCATTGAGTGATCTCAGACCCTGGGCACCGGTAACTCTGCCTCCCTGATAATTTCTCTCTCTCTCTCTCTCTCTCTTTTGAGATGAGGTCTCCCAGTTGCTGAGGCTAGATTGCAGTGATCTCTCACTGCAAGCTCCGCCTTCCAGGTTCAAGTGATTCTCCTGCCTCAGCCTCCTGAGGAGCTAGGATTACAGATGCCTGCCACCATGCCTAGCTAATTTTTGTGTTTTCTTTTTTAGTAAAGACAGGGTTTCACCATGTTCTCCAGGCTGGTCTCAAACTCCTGACCTCAAGTGATCTGCCCACCTCGGCCTCCCAATGATAATCTCTTTTTAACTGCTAGTCACATGTTTGGTTCTCAGATCCTCCAGCACCTGCAATTCCTTGCTCTATTAGTCCAGGTTCTCCAGAGGAAAAGAACCAAAAAGATACACACACACACACACACACACACAGATTTATTATGGGAACTGGCTCATGTGACTATGGTGGCCGAGAGGCCCCACGATATACCATCTGCAAGCTGGAGAACCAGGAAAGTCGGGGTGTAATTCAGTCCAAGTTGGAAGACCTGAGAAAGAGAGGAGTCAGTGGCATAACTCCCACTCTGAGACTGAAGGAGGCACTGGCTTAAGTCCCTGGAATCTGAAGGCCTGAGAACCAGGAGCTCTGATGTCTGAGGGCAAGAAAAGATGGATGTCCCAGCTCAAAAAAACAGTTAATTTACCTTTCTTCTGCCTTTTTGTCTTATTCAGATGGGCCCTCAACAGAGGGCCTAACACTGGTGTGGGTGAGTCTTCTTCCCTTAGTGGACTGATTCAAATGCTACTCTCTTCCAGAAACAGCCTCACCGACACAGCCAGAAGTAATATTTTTCTGTCTCTCTGCTGTCTCCTATCCCAGTCAAGTTGACACATTAAAATTAACCATCACAGCTGCAATTATATTCCCTCTGCTGTAAATAAATTCTATCTTTTTATCTGATTAGACCCTGACTGACAGTCTTGCTACCAGGAGAAGTGCCAGGAAACACATCCTCGTATGGGATTCTGGTTGGGGTTGGCCTGCTTGTGCATGAACACAATCATGATCTTATTGCAGGTGGAAAATGGAATACTAGTTCTAGCAGATAGGGTCAGCGTCTACCTGTATTCACTTGTCTTACACCTCATTGCACACCAGGCTGGCTTCCATCTGCCAGGACATAAATTCCTTTCCATGACATTTTTCCCTGGATGCTGAAGTATGCCTGGTCTATTTGTGTGGTGGGCTAGAAGTGTTGCAGAATGAATTTCTGCCTCCCTAAGCCTCAGAACAGTCTTCATCTATTGACCGATAGGATTGGGTGTATGTGCCGGTTAACAATGTATTGCCTCTCAGCTCCAAATTCACCTTTACCACCTGCTTTGTGAAAATAGATCAGGCCCTTGAAACAGTTTCCTTTGCCAGCTGACACGATGTTAAGCTTAGCTCAGTAGAGGGCGCCGGGGAGACGTTTCCGCTTTGGTTCTGGTGTTCCGGCTAGGTAGGTTCCTGCAGGGTGGACGACTTCTCCAGCGCGGGCTCATGCAGTGCATGGCAGCCAGCAGCGTCCCAAGACAACACCTTCGGTAGTTTTGTAGCAGTGACTCTAGTGAGATACCTCTCCACGAACAACGTTCCCCAACACCTTAGAAGATGGATTTCTGGCAAGGTTTAGAGGGCAGATTTCCAGAAAGTTCCACAAAGGCAGCACTACAGTAACTTCTTCGTCCTTCAGTGAGTCAGAGCCATGACCTGTCCAGCTGGGACCTGACCTCACCCTGTGGGTAGAGGGTTTCCCTTGGATGCTCCAGCTCAGCCCTGCAGGCAGTGGCTGCTCCGTAGGTCGGCTATTTTATATTCTTTAGGGTTCTCTTTGCTTTTTACTAGTCAACCCCTCATTGCTCCAATATCCCATTTTAGTTCATAATGATGTATTTTAAACTTTATCTGTTCAAGTTATTGCATAGTTTTTCTCCCTTGATTGGACTGTTACTGTGCATAAATTCTCCAGCTCCTTTGGCCTTTGGCTGGAGTAAGTTTGAGGCATTTATTTATTTATTGAGATGGAGTCTCACTCTGTCACCCAAGCCGGAGTGCACTGGTGTGATCTCAGCTCCTTTGGTGTGATCTCAGCCTCCTGAGTAGCTGGGATTACAGGCACATGCCACCATGCCTGGCTAATGTTTGTATTTTTAGTAGAGACGGGGGGGGGGGGTCTCACCATGTTGGCCAGGCTGGTCTCGAACACCTGACCTCAAATGATCCCCCTGCCTTGGCCTCCCAAAGTGCTGGGATTACAGGCGTCAGCCACCATGCTCAGCCAGGCGTGCTTTTTTAATACTGGCTCCAGGGTGTCCCCAGTGGCTTGGTAAAAAAATACATCATGGGCTGCTTTTCCTTTCTTGCTGTGGGAATGTAAAAGGAGCTGATGAGGATGAAAGATACAACTTGTTGACAGCCCTGGGAGTCTAGAAGGAGGTGGAAGTCAGAAATCTTGCAGTTGTTCAAAACAAATTGCTAGTACTGTAACTAGGCCAGTGCTGGCATGGAAACAGAGATTAGCCAAACACCCCAAAGCAGGCTTAGGCCTGAATGCACCTCGTGGCTGAATGTGAGATCGAGAGGGCTTTCCAGCAATAGAAATATACACCTTCCTATTACTCCAAGATGCCAGGCAGAAAGTCAACATACATTTGAATAGGTTCTATCAAAAGAACAGTTCCTTCTCTGATGTGGATCATGAAGTAGCAATTATTCTATCTCTAGTCCCATGCAAGCTAAGTGTATGCAAACAGATGACTATTTCTGGGTTATCTCTATGTCACAAACTTGTTTAATGCAGTTGCTGCCTTGGCATCCATTGTTAGGCCTGACATAAGTTGTTTGAAGTCCAGTCGTACCCTGTCACCTTTGGCCTAGTTAAAACTTCCTCTCCCCATGTGGCTCTTTGCAATATAGCCCACTTGTTCCTCATCCCACTGAACCCAAACCCAACATATCCCACAGCTGCTGACCGTGATAAAACCCAGTGGCCACCACCAGAGTCGTGTAGGTGAGTTCCCCCTTCTCACACATATTTTCCTTAAACTAGCAAATTCACAACCCCCTGTGGAAAGCCTAAGTAAGGCACTCCTGGAGCCCCTAGACCTTGATAAAGGCATGCTCCTGCTGGTCATCTCTCATGTCATGCATTTCGGTTGCCCATTTTCCTTCTGTCTCTCCTGACTGGCACACCTGAACCTTACAAGGTAAGACATAAGGAGAATAGGAAACCAAAATGCAAGGTACAGGGGCTCCAGGAGTGTCATCATTTACAACACGCTCTCCTAGAGAGTGGCTATCTTGGCAGAAATAAACTGGACACAGATCAGACAAGAGCCACAAAGCGTGTCTGCCAGATTTCCTTTGAGAGAGACAGCTGGCTATGTATCAGACTCGGGCATTAGGCTGTCAATCAGGATAAAGAAGCATCATGTGAAAGACACACTGTAAACACCTGTGAACACCTCCCCTGGAGCCCTAGCAGGGCCAAGCTTTATCGCCACTCTCCAGAGAGGCCTGAAGAGCAAATTAGAGGAAAATCTCAACAGTTCAGTTGTTCATCTGAAAAAAGGCTAGAGAACAAAAGTAATAAGCATCAGAAACACACTTGTTGGTATGGTTTCGCTTTGTGTCCCCACCCAAATCTCATCTTGAATTGTAATCCCCATGTGTCAGGATAGGAACTTGGTGGAGGGAGGTGGTTGGATCATGGCGGCAGTTTCCCCCATGCTGTTAGTGTGACAGTGAGGGAGTTCTCACGAGATCTGATGGTTTACAAAGTGCAGTTTACCCTGCTCTCTTTCTCTCCTGCTGCTGCTGTGTAAGAAGTGCCTTGCTACCCCCTTCACCTCGCCCCATGATTGTAAGTTTCCTGAGGCCTTCGCAGCCATGCGGAACTGTGAGTCAATTAAACCTCTTTTCATTATAAATTATTCAGTCTCAGGTATTCACAACAGTGTGAAAATGGACTAATACACTTGTGTTAGTAACTGCAAGCTTTGGAACCCCTGTATGTTTGCTGTGACCCACTGATTCTCAAACTGCTCTACGTGCTACAATCAATAGCAATGCTACGAACTGCCCGGAATCCCTTTCAGAAGGTATAATTCACTCAGTTTGGGAAAATGCCCGAGTATATTTATTTTAAAATTTTTCAGTTGGTTATGTGCAGTTGGAGTTGCAAACCATTTATCCAGACATAAAAGGATACCTATTCACTAAGATAGTGATTCTGGAAATGTGATCCCTGGAATAACAGCATCAGCATCACCTTGGAACTTATTAGAAATGCAAATTACTGGGTCCCACCCCAGATCTATTGAATTGGAAACTGGGGCAGAGCCCAGCAATTTGGATTTAACAAGCCTGCCAGGTGATTCTAATGCCCAGGTTTGCGAATTCTTGAACTATCACAAGGAAGAGTTCCTGAATTCTTCCACTTTTTGTGATGGAATAAAAGTAAAAATACCCTTTGGAGTCAGGAATTTTGCATTCAAAGCTGGAATCTTCCTCACAATTAAAAGTGTGACCCAGGACAAAGTATTTTGCTCTCTAATCTTCAATTACATCACTTGTAAATTAGAAAGTCAGATAATCCCAGTTTTAATAAAGTTGTTGGGAAGATAAAATAAGATGTCAGTTTCTCTCCCTTCCTCATTAAGGGGATTATGAAGTCTGTGCTTTGACGGGAATGATAAGCATATCTATGTGTTTGCCCTGGGTCCCAGCTAAGAATACTAAATAGTCTGTCAATGTAATACTTTTTATCAGTGGCTTAGATGTTTCCCCAAAGTGTAGGACAAAAATCCCTTGTGATCTATGTGGCACTGGTGCTCAATAGCATTGAATCACATGGTAGAATGTTATTCTCCTTTCAAAAATTTCCAAAAATTGTTTAAATACATTTTTTAAAAACATCTTATTTTGGTTTAAAGTGCCTGAAACACATCTCTAAACTTCTAATGTCACCTTTAAAATAAAGCCTTTGACAAGCAAATATATTTTTCTACACGTTAGTACATTTGTTTACCTTCTTTTGCAGACAAGTAGCACTAGGTTTTCATATATATAATAAAAATGTTTTAAAAATAAATTTAAGTTTAAAAATGAGTTTACTGAAATAAACACTTGAAACATACTACAAAGTTGTGAGCAATGAAGGCATGGATCAATGTCACTGTTTTCCATACTTCAAGGTGTGCATCAGAAATCCCAGCCTCAAATAGTTCATAGGGAGAGAGGAGGAGTGCTATATGGAAACTCTGAAAACAGAGGTCAGAGTCAACATTCTTATGAGATAAGTGTGAGTAATTTATATGATGCTGAACTACCAGGGTTAGGGTATAAACAATTTAGCAGAGGTTCCTGTGAAACAGATCTTGAGGGTTTAGATTACATTGCGCAAGAATGTTTAATAACTCTTTAAAACCGGTTTTTGCACCTTAAACACATTGATAGAACTCTAGTATGCAGAACAAGGAGATCATGGTTGTGCCAACTTGTCCCTGCTCAGGGCATTTTATAAAACTGTAATAAACTCAGTTTGAGTTGAATAACAACGAAATAAAGCCCATTCAGATGGAGGAAGGGGCTAGTAGGATAGAGGTTTTGAAGTGTAGATTGTGAGAGCTAAGGCTGAAGGATTTAAGAATATTTATTCTGAAGAAGAGATACCTGGGTACTAAATATCATCTTCGTATATCTGAGCATATATCATGGGATAAAGGAACCAGAGAGGCAAATGAGGACTGCTAACAGATACCACTGTCCAGCAGTAGAATCAGCAGCCACCTTGGATGGGGCAAGCTCCATAACCAGAGGTAATCCACCAGGGAAAGCAGCAGGTAACAAGCGTGCCGGCGCCAGTGTGGATGATAGTTGGGATGTTAAGATAAAGGCGTGATTGAAGTTCATGTGTGTGTTGGGGTGGGGGGAGTGTAGAAAGGGAATTCATATATGGAAAATACCTGCTGTGTTACAGACTCTTACTAGCACTTTGAGTCATCCTCTTGCCAATGAGGGGGCTGAGGCTCTGAGAAGTTTTGTAGCCTTCTGTAGTTCTCATAGCTAATGCTCCATTTAAACTCAGATCTATTCATCTTCACAACCGTGCTGCGCTTTATTCTGAACTCTGTTCCCTTCCAGCTCTGCATTGTTGTTGCTTCCTCATGGGTTGTAACCCAGATAGAAGCCACAAAAGTATATTTCATGAATGGGTGGTTTTTACGGTCTCTGGCTAAAGTCACCAGCAGCCAGTGTGGGAGACAGAGCTTGAGGTCCCTGCTACCAAACCCAATGCCAAGTCAAGTTCCCCAGGATACCTGATAGAGAACACCTGTACTGAAATGCTGTCAGTCAAGGTGAATGTTGCACTGCACCACCTGGATCCCACTTTGGGAACAGAGGGCTTATTCCTGCAGCTGCTAGCAGTACTGCTGCTGCTGGAAAGCTGCCATCAGTGTCAGTCCCCTTCAAGAACCCCCTCAGCAAGGGTCAAGTCCGTTAAAGTTATGCCTCTTCTTGGGGGAGGCCACATGCAATAACCATTTGGCTTAGAAGTGTAAAAAAACCCATGGGTCATGAAGACCTGACCCTCGTGGCTGAACATGGGGCAGCTTGGAGTGGCCAACCCATCTTAAAACTCTCCATGAGGTTAGCTAATGCTTTCATTGAAATTTCTCCCTCTGCTCAATCCTGCTTCCTTTCTTTCCCTTTCTTTCTCTTCCGTGGGAATTGATCCCCAGAGGAGTCCCTAAGCAACACTCAGAATGCTGATCCCCATTTCAGAGTCAGCTTCAGCAGTCAGCTGCAAAATCTCAGCTCATGATCTTCCCATGTTGCTTGTCTTCTGTTTCAATTGTTCAAATAAATAAGAGGTCTGGCTACTGAACTGTACTCATTCATTTATTCTTTTATTCTTTCATTCAACAAATACTTAACCACCAGCAACGTGGCAGTGAGTGTACTAGGCACTACTAGAACTACTGTAATGAGGAAGGATTCTGTTCTAGCCCTCAATGAGCTAACAGGGAAGAAAGACAATCAACAAATAATTACATAAAGAATGATGTGATGACTTTATAGGGAGCATTTTGAGAACTGCAGGGCACTACCAGTGAGATCACAGGAGTCTAGTCTAGTCTAGTTTAGAGAAATCAGTAAGATCCTCTGAACATGGTGACATTTAATCTGAGACCTAAAGACTAAGGGAGGGGGGTATATGGGAGATGGGGTAATTCTAAACAGAATTAACAGCATTAGGCAGAAAGGATATTTGTATATTTGACAGAAAGAAAATTCTGATTGGCAACCACATAGTGAAAAAAAAACAACTGAAAATGAGGCTTGCACAGATACTATAGGGGCTTATAAATTTTTTTGGTACAATTATAAGCATGAAATAGTTTTATGATGTGAATAGTTTTTTGATGTGACAACTTAGAATGGTGTTGTTTCACATTATTTAATTCTACCAAGAATTGCGTGCATTGTTTGCCATTCCCCCACCACCCTTTTTTTTTGAAACAGAGTTTTGCTCTTGTTGCCCAGGCTGGAGTGCAGTGACGTGATCTCAGCTCACTGCACCTCTGCCTCCCAGGTTCAAGCAATTCTCCTGCTTCAGTCTCCTGAGTAGGTGGGATTACAGGTGCCCACCATCACACCTGGCTAATTTTTGTATTTTTAGTAGAGATGGGGTTTCACCAGGTTGGCCAGACTGGTCTCGAACTCCTGACTTCAGGTAATCACCCTGCCTTGGCCTCCTAAAGTGCTAGGATTACTGGCTTGAGCCACTGTGCCCAGTCTTTTTCCCCTTTTTTTTAATAGATGGGTGAGGAAACCTAATTTCTGAGAGATTCTGTGTTTTGTTCAAGGTCAAAAAACAGCTCAAAAAAGTCAAACAAGGCCCACCTGGATCCAAAATCTATATACCATCTACTATGTCATATCAGAGTGCTCTGACTGCCTTTAGGGGAATGACATTTTCCATTTGAGTCAATGGAAGCTATAGCTTTACAGAGTAATCACCTTTACCTTATACCCTATTTTAATTCCCTTTAAGCCTGAGGGGCCTTGAATAGTTGGTTTCTACCAAAATGAAGCTGAAAAACAATTACCAAAATATACTAATGACCTCCATGCTATAAAATTATTCACGAGCTAGACCATGGCCAGAGTTCTCTAACAAATCCACATCATCCATTTCAAATTTTTAAATTAAATTGATGGCTCCTTAGCTCTGATAGGTCACTTTTTTTTTTTTTTTTGCGATGGAATTTCACTCTTGTTGCCCAGGCTGGAGTGCAATGGCACAATCTCGGCTCACCGCAACCTCCGCCTCCCAGGTTCAAGCAATGCTCCTGCCTCAGCCTCTGGAGTAGCTGGGATTACAGCTTGCGCCCACCATGCATGGCTAATTTTTTTTTTTTTTTTTTTTTTTTTTTTTTAGTAGGGACAGGGTTTCTCCATGGTGGTCAGGCTGGTCTCGAACTCCCCACCTCAGGGGATCTGCCTGCCTTGGCCTCCCAAAGTGCTGGGATTACAGGCGTGAGCCACTGCACCTGGCCTGATATGTCACTTTTAAAATTCCAAAGGCCTTTTTCCATGAAAAGATCCAGGAATTACTGGCTTCCCATCACCCTTCACAGTCCTTTGTTCATTTTGCTGAACTAGGGTTGCCATTAGAATGGTTCACTGAAGCTCATTCATTCCGGACATTGCCCAGATGTCCTGCTGTGAACAAAATTGATATTTTTATTGTGGCTCTTTCAGTTTGCATTGCAAAGCCAAGTATTCTTGAAATTTTGAAATAGAACTTATAATACTGTGTTAAATTCCTATTGCTTATTTCCTCATATCTGCCGGCTGTGTTCTCACGTCCATCTTTGTCTTTTCCAGAGTGCCACTATCCTAGCTCAGATTGGCATTGCCACTTGCATTGCTACGGGAGAACTTCATTCCCCACTCTGCCTCTGGTCTTGTTCATTTCCATTTATCAGTCACATTGTAGTCAGAACTAATTCACTCATAGCTCTTTACTACTCTGGTTTCCCATGAACTACAGGGTCAAATCCAAAAACTTTATTCCCTTTCCAGCCACTACTACCTCCCACCATTCTGGACCCCTCCCTGTCCACCTGCAACTCATACAAGGCAAGATTTCTTTTTGAATATGACTTTTCTCCCTGCATGGTGCTTACTCTGCTTGTATGTTATCTTCAAACACCAGGATTTATTGATTTTTAAGTGCCCCTTTATCATATAGCCTTCCTTGACCTCTCTGAGAGCAACCTCTACTTCCTCTGTGTTTCATTATCAAAGTACTTATACCATGTCTAGATGAAGTATGATCATTGATGTTACACACCTTTGTGTGATGGCTGAGAGCCTACATTCTAAGGGATGAGGTTGTACCTTATTAATTTTCATATTATCTCATAGAATAATAAGTATGACAAGTTACTGAGTAATTGCTGTAAGAGGAGAACATCTTTGGAGCATCTAACCAACTCACCATGACTTTTAAAAAATCATCTCCCTCCATCAACAGCACTACATGGTGCTATCATTCCCAACAGTCATGTCGTCAAATGTAATTTTGCTCAATTCACTTGCAGGCATCTGAAGATTACGGAATTTAAAAATAAAATGTAATCACTCACGTGCTTAATGGCAGGCCCTCTGCTTAATGTTATTACATAAGCATCAGTCATTCGGGTATGGTCTTTTCCCATGGTGTCATAGGTCTTATAGACATTAAAAGAATAATACAAGGGTGTGTGTTTGTGAGATAAATAACTTTGGAGAGCAAACTAAAACATTTAGATGAAACGGACAAATTTCTTGAAATACGCAAATCCCTTAAACTGATGCAGGAGGAAATAGAAAATCTGAATAGCTCTATACCTAAATCGTTATTTGGAAAAAGTTAAAATTAGGTCCATGTCTCACCATCCACCACAAGAACAAGCGAATAAAGGATCTAATGTAATAATATGAAAGCATACAAGTGCTAGATGGAAACACGGGTGAATTTCTCTTTATTCTGATGTAGGAAAAGGCTTTCTGGCTATGACTCAAAATGCAGAGGTGATAACTTTGACTACATAAAAAAATTTGCATGGAAAGAAATACCATAAATGTTCAAAAAATATGTTACATATATTATGGATAAAGATTTAATCTCTACAATATATAAAAAACTCTTGAAAGAATAAATTTCAAAAACGAAGATTCATTAAAATATAAACAGCAAGAATCAAGACTGCTTATGCAGAATTATAAATATGTAAAAATAACAGCAAAATAATGAAAAGGAAATAAACTAATTTTTTTTTTTTCCAGATGGAGTTTCACTCTTGTCACCCAGGCTGGAGTGCGGTGGCGCTGTCTTGGCTCACTGTAACCTCTGCCTCCCAGGTTCAAATGATTCTCCTGCCTCAGCTTCCCGAGTAGCTGGGATTACAGGCACACGCCACCAAGCCTGGCTAATTTTTTGTATCTTTAGTAGAGACGGGGCTTCGCCATGTTGGGCAAGCTGGTCTCAAACTCCTGACCTCAGGTGATCTGCCCATCTCAGCCTCCCAGAGTGCTATAGTTATGAAATAATGACAATTGCCACTTTTTTCCTTTTTTCTTCTTCTCTGTGTTTTTGAAATACACTAAGTACATATTTCTTTTATAAGTAAATAGATGTTATTATAATAAAAAAAGTTAAAAGACACAAAGAGATACTACTACAGGCTTACTAATGTGTAAAAATATTAATACACGTTGGGGGGAGGATGTAAAATAACCGGAACACTCAAACATTGCTGGTAGAAGCACAAAGTGGTGCAAACACTTTGAAAAACTGGTAGTTTCTTCTAAATTTAAACACATATTTACCATATGACTCAGAAATCCCCCTTCCCGGTATTTACCCAAGAGAAATGAAAATACATAGCTTCATTAAAAAGTATACGTAAGGCCGGGTACGGTGGCTCACGCCTCTAATCCCAGCACTTTGGGAGGCCAAGGTGGGCGATCACGAGGTCAGGAGTTTGAGACCATCCTGGCTAACACGGTGAAACCCCATCTCTACTAAAAATACAAAAAATTAGCCGGGCGTGGTGGTGGGTGCCTGTAGTCCCAGCTACTTGGGAGGCTGAGGCAGGATAATGGCTTGAACCCGAGAGGCAGAGGTTGCATTGAGCCGGGATCACGCCATTGCACTCCAGCCTGGGCGACAGAGCAAGACTCCGTTTAAAAAAAAAAAAAGTATACATAAATGTTCATAGCAAATTTTATTAATAGTTGCCCCAAACCGGAAACAACCACTGTAATTAGAGTTTGAAATCAACATTCTCCAAATTCAGGCCACTCTCATAACCACAAAGATAATGGGAAAATAGAGCAGGAAAATACTTTGATATACTTAATTTCTGTGAAAAAAACAGGATGTTTTTCTGATGTCTGTTTCTTGGAGACAATAATTGTTCCTCTCATTATGGCCTCAGACGAGAAACAAAGCAAATAAGAAATGAGATCGTTCTAATCCTTCTATATTTTTGTCCAAATCTTACGCCGCAGAGTAAATAAGATCCTCAGGTATGGATGAAAATACAGCTACTTTGTCAAAAGTGGAGTAGAAAGATGTTTCCTCGCAAATGAGAAAGAGCTTCCTCCGGGTTGGGAAGGGAGTGAGGGAGGAGAGAAGCCAGGTGGTCTGTGACCCTGGACTTGGTGGAGTCGTCCCAGGTTTATGCGGTGTTTTCAAAGAAGTCGCAGGACTGAAAGAGACCTGCCCAGTGGCATATTTATACAAAGATGGGATTGGCAAAGAGCCCCCCACCCCCCCTGGCCCCCCCCCCACATCCTGCACACACCATGGAAATGGCCAAGGACCTCTTGAAAGGTCCAGAATTCACAGATCTCTCAAAAATCACCTGTCAGAATAGATGGCCAAGAACCAAACGACCCTCAGTGAACCCCCACACTGTAACTCCTAACATCACCCTTAGAGGTTATGTCAGAGGCGTTTGAACCAGAGCGACTCCATCTTGAATAGGGGCTGGGTAAAATAAGGCTGAGAATTTGCTGGGCTGTATTCCCAGGTTACGCATTTTAAGTCACAGGATGAGATTAGGAGGTCAAACATCACAAATACCTTCCTGATAAAACAGCTTGCAGTAAAGAAGCTGGCCGAAACCACAAAACCAAGATGACAATGAAAGTGACCTCTGGTTGTCCTCACTGCTAATTATACATTAATTATAATGCATTGCCATACTAAAACACACTCCCACCAATGCCATCACAGTTTACAAACGCTATGGCCATGTCAGGGAGTTACCCTATATGGACTAAAAAGGGGAGGAACCCTCAGTTCTGCGAATTGCCTACACCTTACCCAAAAAACTCATTTATAATCCACCCCTTGTGTAACATGTAATCAAGAAGTAACACTAAGTCTGAGCAGCTGAGCCGCCCGAGCCGCTGCTCTGCCTGTGGAGTAGCCATTCTTTCTTCCTTTACTTTCCTAATAAACTTGCTTTCGCTTTAGAGATTCACCTCTAATTCTTTCCCGCGGGAGACTCAAGAACCCTCTCTTGGGTCTGGATCAGGACCCCTCTCCGATAACAGTTGGAGCATATAATTACCACCCACCTGTCAAAATGTGGGCCACCCGAAAATAAGTTAGTTATAAAAATTAAAGCTGATATGGTTTGGATTTGTGTTCCCACCCAAATCTGCAATGTCGAATTGGAGGAGGGGCCTGGTTGGAGGTGATTGGATCTTGCGCGTCAGCGTCTCGCTTGCTGTTCTCAGTTCTCGGGAGATCTAATCCTTTAAACGTGTGTGGCACCTCCCCTTTCTCACTCACGCTCCTGCTCTGCCCTGGTAAGACTCCCCAGTAAGACGATGCTTGCTTCCCCTTCGCCTTCTGCCATGATTTTAAGTTTCCTGAAGCCTGCCAGCCATGCTTCCAGTTAAGCCTGCGGAACTGTGAGTCGCTGAAACCTCTTTTCTTCATAAGTTACCCCGTCTCAGATAGTTTCTTATCACAATGGGAGAACGGACTAATATAAAGAGTGTAGCTTTTTTCACACCTGTGTGGACTGAGAGTCACACTGTCTACATATACATGGCAGGTGTCTTCATTTTAACCTAGGAGGATGTTTGAGGAATGATTTACACTGGTTTCCCTTGGGAAGACAGAATGAAGAGACAGACTTTTTCTTCATTTCGTGCCATTCCCTTTAAATTAATACATGTTAAGCCTTTAAATAATTTTTTTTAAAAGCCAAAAGGAGAGGATTATGAACTGTCTTTTGTTTTAGTATTTATGTGTTTAATTTATTCTATAAGTACACACACAAAGCCAAGTGAAAAGGTTCTAATAGAGGTTTGGGTGTGTGGCTTTAAGTGGCTTCTATTTTGCAAGGTTTCTATGAGGTTAAACAGTAAATACAACAATATATATTGCTTTAGAATACACATTTGTTTCCATGCATCAATAACATGGAAAAACTACTTTCTGGTAAAGTTGCTTAATTCCTCCCAGTGACAACATCTTCACATAATTTGCTTCAGAATCATGCAGGGGCCTCAAAGACCAGAAGGAAAACAAGCAGCACAGGGTGGTTTGTAAAGTGCAGCAGGGTGGGTACCGTGGCTCACGCCTGTAATCCCAGCACCTTTGGAGGCTGATGCAGGAGAATCCCTTGAGGCCAGGAGTTTGAGACCAGCCTGGACAACACAGGGAGACCCTCACCCCCACCATCTCTGCAAAATATATTTTTTAAAATTAGCTGGGCATGGCGATGTGCACCTGTGGTCCCCGCTACTCAAGAGGTTGAGGCGGGCCGGGCGCGGTGGCTCACGCTTGTAATCCCAGCACTTTGGGAGGCCGAGGCGGGCGGATCACGAGGTCAGGAGATCGAGACCACGGTGAAACCCCGTCTCTACTAAAAAAAAATACAAAAAATTAGCCGGGCGTGGTGGCGGGCGCCTGTAGTCCCAGCTACTCGGAGAGGCTGAGGCAGGAGAATGGCGTGAACCCGGGAGGCGGAGCTTGCAGTGAGCCGAGATTGCGCCACTGCACTCCAGCCTGGGCGACAGAGCGAGACTCCGTCTCAAAAAAAAAAAGAGGTTGAGGCGTCAGGATCACTTGAGGCCAGGGAGGTTCAGGCTGCAGTGAGCCGTGATTGTGCCACTGCACTCCAGCCTGGGTGACAGAGCAAGACCCTGTCTCAAAAAAACAAAATCGCAAAACAACGACAAAAAACCCAACCACACCCTCGCTAAACACACAAACAAAAGTGCAGTGGTAAAGATTTGTGTAGGGGAAGGCGGGCCCGGAGGATGTTTTGAAGTCATCAGGGGCTCTGCTGGCAGCCAACTTGTCTTTCTTGTGTGTTTTCATGCCTTCCAAAAGTGGACCCTGGGAATTCGGGCGAAAGTGGCCTGGCCCTTGTGGCTCCTAGCCTAGAACGCTGAATGTTCTGGAGATTTGCTGAAAGCGACTCTCACCAGGAGATGGCAGCGTCGGCTCAGAGATGCTCCAAGCGGTCCCAACCGCCTCGTGGCGCTATGCAATATGTTCAGGGAACACCAGAGGGCGCCACGGCTTCGCGGCTGGGCGCTGAGCCGGGCTGGCTCCGAGGCTTTCTTTGCAGAGTCTCCTGTCTCTGTTCCTCCACCCACATGTGCACCTATTCACAAAGAGCGCCCTGGTTACTGTCTACGTAGGTGTGACTACTCTGCGTAGACACCCACCGCCCCCAAGCTGAGACAAGGCCACTGAGCCACGAATTCCAAGCAAGGTTCAGGAGGAGCTGCCATCTTTTTAGCACCTCTTTTAGACTTAAGCCACCAAGGGGGAAAAAGCAAAGAACTAGGACGAATTGCATGCATGCTTCAGTGTACTCAGCACAGATGCGCACACTAAAAGATCATATCCACATAGATACGTAGTTTAACATAAGAAAGTAACTTTATCCTTTACCTTTATCCTTTACCCCGCCCGCTTAATACTCTAGGTGATTGATTTACCGGGTGGTAGAAAAGAAATGCAATCCCAAATTTGTCTAATTCTAAATCATCCCTTCTTGTTACAGCACTGACTTTCCCTGCAACGCTGGAACAAGAGAAAAGTCATTCGAAAATGAAATTCAGTGTCACTTTTAATTTTTTTTTTTTTTTGAGACCGAGTCTTGCTCTGTCGCCCAGGCTGGAGTGCAGTGGCGTAATCTCGGCTCACTGCAAGCTCCGCCTCCCGGGTTCATGCCATTCTCCTGCCTCAGCCTCTCGGAGTACCTGGGACTACAGGCGCCCGCCACCACGCCCGGCTAATTTTTTTTTGTATTTTTAGTAGAGACGGGGTTTCACCGTGGTCTCGATCTCCTGACCTCGTGATCCGCCCGCCTCGGCCTCCCAAAGTGCATAATTTTTTTTTTAATAGGGTCCTTGCTCTGTTGCCCAAGTTGGAGTGCAGTGACACGATTTTTGCTCACTGCAGCCTCGACCTCCTGGGTTCACGTGATCCTCCTGCCTCAACCCCCAAGTAGCTGGGACCACAGGCACACACCACCATGCCCCGCTAGTTCTTTTTTTTTTTTTTTTTTTTTTTTTTTGTAGAGCCTGGACCTCACCATGTTTCCCGGGCTGGTCTCAAACTCCTGGGCTTAAGTGATCCACCTACCTCGCCCTCCCAAAGTGTTGGAATTACAGGCGTGAGCCACTGTGCCTGGCCTTTTTTTTTCTTTTCCAAACAGATCACTTTTGAAATAAATAATTTTACCAACTGCTAAATAGAAGCTTTTCTACCAAAAGCAAGTTCTGGTTAAGTGAAATATAATATGGAATTCTGGCCTAGTGTAGATTCTCTGGAGCATTGCATAATACAGTCTTTTGTAATCACAATAGCACCTAGAAAGTCCAATTACCATACACGTTCTAAAGCAAGGCTAAGGCCTCACAGCTTGTAATCCCAGCATTTTAGGAGGCCGAGGTAAGTGGATCGCTTCAGGCCAGGAGTTTGAGACCAGCCTGGGCAACCCAGGGAGACCCTGTCTCTACGAAAATTAAAAAATTAGCTGAGCGTGGTGGTACGTGCCTGTAGTCCCAGTTATTGGGGAGGCAGAAGCTGAGGCAAAAGGATCACTTGGGCCCAGGAGGTTGAGGCTGCAGTGAGACAAGACCTTGTCACTGCACTCTAGCCTGGGCAACAGGGTGAGACTCTGTCTTAAAAGAAAAATAAAATAGAACAAGAGTAGATGAAACATGCTGTGCTTGTTCCCTAAAATGTTAATAAGTAAAATAAAGTGCATATTCTCAGGTCGAGGTGAGATGTGAATGACTGCTGACTCAGGAGTCTTTTTCACACAGGTGACTGCTGGCTGCGAGGCCTTTATAATCAGCAAAACAAAGCTATCTGGTAAATCAACATGAGCTTAAAGTGACATTAACAAAAGAAAAAAGATCGAAGCCATGAATGTAACAATTTTCCTCTACTCTGCCTTGGTCAGACCACTCTTGGTGGAGCTAAGCTTTGGTTGCTACACTTCGACGTTGTTTTGAGCGACTGCAAAATTGTCAGGAGAAGGCTTTGGATGGTCAAGTACTACCCCAGGCCAGTTGTTCCCAAGGCCCTCAGCTGTTTTTTATACTGCAGGTTGAAGAAGAGATGACTTACAGAGAGCATTGCACCTGTATTCAGATAGGCACATACTTGGGGGAGGTTTGAAGGGCTCTTAGTGATCAGATGTAGACCTATGAACAGAAGATAGACCCAGAGGCAGAGCATATATCCTTTATATCCTTGAAGGAGAAACATTGTCACACACAGCGTGATCCTATAGTGAAATGGGTAGCCCGGTGAAGGGATCGGTCAACAGGTGAAGGACTGATGAGATATTAACACATAAGCAGGAAATTCTTTCCACGGATGGTATGTGTTAAAGTAGATGCTGGGAGTATGATAGTGACCGAGGCAGGCTGTGTCCTTGCCTTCCCAGGGCTTCAGTCTGATGGGAAAAACAGGCATTACAAGCATGGGTGCATGAAATGTAGTATAACTGCGGAAGTCAGAGAATAATTCCCAGGGGAAGATTGTCTAATCTGTGACCTGCAAAGTGAGTGAATAGGAGTCACTTAGATAAAGAGAGTGAGAGAAAGAGGATTTTCCCATGGGAATAATCTGCCGTCCCACACACAAAGGTATCTGTGACTTTGTATACACATGTGACTTTTCCAAAACACCAAGAAAGATGTCCTAACAAACTAGCCCAAAGTTTTGTGATTGAAAACCATGAACATGTATTTGCTGATGATTCTGAAGCTTTGGCTGGGCCTGGGTGGTTCCACTCTTGGCTTCCCTGGGGCCCCATGTAGGGCTGTCATAATATGTTAGGTCAACTTGGGTAAATGGTCCAGGTGGCCTCAAGTTTGTGGCAGTGGATGCTGGCATTCTCTGGGTCACCTTCATTCTTCTCCACCTGGCCTCTTATCCTCCAGTAGACTAGACAATTTGTTTTATCATGGTCTCAGGGGAGCATTTCAAAAGGGTACAGGAGGGTGTTTCAAGGTATTTGGGGGCCCAGGTCATAAAACTCACACACAAGGCAGCTCACTTGAGCTCAGGAGTTCGAGAGCAGCCTGGCCAACAAGACGAAACCCTGTCTCTACTAAAAAGTACAAAAATTAGCCAGGCATGGTGGTGCATATCCGTAATCCCAGCTGCCCAGGAGGCTGAGGCGGGAGGATTGCTTGAACCTGGGAGGAGGAGGTTGTAGTGAGCTGAGGTCACGCTACTGTACTCCACCCTGGGTGACAGAGCAAGACTGGGTCTCAAGTTTGCAAGCTCTCTTTTAAGCAAATCCTTCTGTCATTTTGAGGTGAACCGACAACCCCCTCTCCTTTGTGTTCAGAAAGTCTTTTGAAAATCAAGTAGAAGCATGTTCCTGAAGCCATACCAAGCATAACAAGTGTCTTCCACTTCCTAAGGGTACCTCTTTGTTCCTTTAACCCAAAGAAGCAGCTGAAGACAGACAAATCAAGAGTCCAGCAATTCTTTATAGTTATGAGTCGGAATTTGTGTTATTTAATCAACCTTAATGCTGGCAAAAACTGTTCCTTTGTTTTGGTTTGGGGAGAACTGGAGTCTCTTTGAGGTGGCAGGAATAAAGATCTGTTGATTCAACGCATTTTGTGTTAGATCAGCTAGGCTCTGTAGAATGACATGCCCCTGAGCATCAGGTTGCCTGTATTTTGCTAAGATAGGAAGGATCCCCTCAGGGACAGACAGGCCTGGGGCTAATTATTGCTGCAGGGTGGATTCATCGCTGAATCTTTTCACTAACAAAGACAAATTATCTCATACATTTTACAAGGCCCTAAAAAATTAGGTGAGTGACTGTAAACGTCCAGCCAGCACATGAACCCAGAGTCAGCAGACGGTACCCAGCCAGAGAGACTCCTCATTTTGGTTTGCATAAAGATGAGACTAGGTTACCACAATGGGGCAAACAGTTGATGAGATCTTTCACATACCATGATTTTCTTTGATCCTCACGGCAGTCATTGAGAGGGAGGCATTATTATTACCTTCTTCTCCAAAGAAGGAAACTGGCTTGGAAACCTCAGAATCAGAGTCAGTAGAGCTTGGGTTTTGTGGACATCCAGCTCTCAGCGCCAGTTCCACCTCCACTGCCCATCTGCGGTGTGATGTTCAGCAGGTTTTAAACCTCAAATCTCTTGGAGACTCAGTCTTCTTATAATGGGGATGATAATACCTACTTCATAGGCTTGTGACAACAGAGGAGAATTCATTCACACCTGCACACACCAATGCCTGGTGCCTCAGCAGTGTTATCAGTGGTGGTTAAGCGGTGGGCCTGAGGTCTGGCTGCTTATGTTCAAAGTCTGTCTGTGCTGTCTGCCAAACGTCAGACACTTAAAACCTGTGCCATATTGCCTGATTTATAAAATGTGGACAGTGGCTGGGCACAATGGCTCATGCCTATAATCCCAGCACTTTGGGAGGTCGAGGCGTGTGGATCACTTAAGGTCAGGAGTTCGAGACCAGCTTGACCAAAGTGGTGAAACCCTGTCTCTACTAAAAATACAAAAATTAGCCGGACGTGGTGGTGCGTGCCTGTAATCCTAGCTACTTGGGGGGCTGAGGTAAGAGAATTGCTTGAACCCGGGAGGCAGAGTTTGCGGTGAGCTGAGATTGTGCCACTGCACTCCAGCCTGGGTGACAGAGCAAGACTCCATCTCTAAATAAATAAATAAATAAATAATTACAGTGAAGAATAACAGCTGCCCTAGTAGTTTATTGTGAAACTTAAAACTGATAATGGTAGGGAAAGCTAACAGTAAGCACTTAAGTGATGATAATCATGGTTCTCTTAACCGTCACGTGATCTGTCCCAGGTCACAGAGCATGTAAAGCCCAGGGCCCGGTTCCAGTTCCAGGTCTTCTGGATTTAAATTCTGAAGATTTTCTATGGTGAGAATAGAGCACAGGCTGAGTACAGTGGTTCATTCCTGGAGTCCGAGCACTTTGGGAGGCAAAGGTGGGTGGATGGCTTGAGTTCAGGAGTTCGAGACCAGCCTGGGCAACATGGCAAAACCCCCACCTGTATAAAAAATACAAAAATCAGCTGAATGTGGTGGCAGGCACCTATAGTTCCAGCTACTTGGGAGGCTGAGGTGGAAGAGCTGCTTGAGCCCAGGAGGTCGAGGCTGCAGTGAGCCATGATCGTGCCACTGCACTCCAGCCTGGGCAACAAAGTGAGAACCCGTTTCAAAAATAAAAAAGAAAAAAAAAGCAGTAGAGACTAAAGCACAGAATTAAGGGCAAGGATGGTAAACAATTTGAAGTTCCAAGACATGAGATTTCTGTGATGGCAGAAGAGACTTGAGCAACTTTCAAGAGACAATGGAAGCATGGGAGGGCTGGGCTAATGCCTTCCATGTGGCCAGGATTCGACCTTTCATCCTGAGAGGCTTTAATCAGACAGGCTCAGAATGAGGTTACGTTACAAGACCTGCATAGCTTTTCTAGTTTGTGCACAAACTGTGTTGCTCACGGACTGAGTTATGAAGCTATTGGGTCTGGGTGTGAATGGCAGGGTCTGTCTTCAGCTCAAGTTGGATAAAGGAATCTCTGCCATAGCCACAAGGAAGCCATGTTACTTTATTTTCCTTCCTTTATCTCTGTAGCCGTCTCTTTTCAGGAATTACTGGGGGTAGTCATATCTGTAGTAAAAAGTGCCTTTTGTATCATTCACTTTTTTTTCTTCGTTTTTTTTTGTTGTTGTTGTTTGTTTTTTTTTTTTTTTTGAGATGGAGTCTCGCTCTGTCGTCCAGGCTGGAGTGCAGTGGCATGATCTTGGCTCACTGCAACCTCCGCCTCCCAGGTTCGAGCGATTCTTCTGCCTCAGCCTCCCAGGTAGCTGGGACTACAGGCAGATGCCACCAGGCCCAGCTAATTTTTGTATTTTTAGTAGAGACGGGGTTTCACCATGTTGGCCAGGCTAGTCTCAAACTCCTGATCTCATGATCTGCCTGCCTGGGCCTCCCAAAGTGCTAGGATTACAGGTGTGAGCCACTGCGCCTGGCCCCATTCACTCTTTTCTGGCCCTACCACTTGACTAAGGTCAAGTGGCTATTTGTGTTAAGATTCTATTTCCTTATCTGTAAAATGGGTAACAGTGTATCTATTCTTTCTAAATAAAATATTTCCTTGGGATTTTAACTGAGTTCATATATAAGATAATGTAGATAAAGCACTTGCCAATTAGTTAGTAGTCACTGCTTTACTACTTATTAATAACTCTATTAGAGATAAAGTATTAGGGATATAGCAGGAAGAAGGGGATTTGGTTCTTTGGTTATAGCCTGGAGGTCTGAGTTTGAGTCCTGGTTCTGTTACTGATGAGTTTTGTGATCTGGGAAAAGTAACTTTTTATTTCAGACCTTTGTGGGTTTTTTTTCCTTCAGTTTTTAAGTTCATGGGTACATGAGCAGGATGTGTGGGTTTGTTACATAGATAAAAGTGTTCCATGGTGGTTTGCTGCACAGACCATTCCATTACCTAGGTATTAAGCCCAGCATCCATTGGCTATTCTTCCCGATGCTCTCCCTCCCCCTGCCCCTCTCCCCCACACATGCCCCAGTGTGTGTGGTTCCCTCCCTGTGTCCATGTGTTCTCATAGTTCAGCTTCCATTTATAAGTGAGAACATGCCGTGTTTGGTTTTCTGTACCTGCATCACTTTGCTGAGGATAACAGCATCCAGCTCCATCCATGTTCCTGCAAAGGACATGATCTCATTCCTTTTTATGCCTGCATAGTATTCTGTGGTATATGTATACCACATTTTCTTTATCTAGTCTATCATTGATGGGCATTTGGGTTGGTTCCATGTCTTTGCTATTGTAAATAGTGCTATACACGTGCACGTTGTTTTGTGTTTTCATCTGATTTTGGAGAAGATCAACATTATTAAGCCCATGAGATTGTCCTCAATATGAAAAGGGTGTCAGTGGACATGGAAGTCTGGGAAACTTTGCATCTTATGTTCTTTTTTTGTGGAAATCTTCAATACATATTATAGTAAAGACCCTGAGAAGTCCTGCAGTGAAGAAACTTGTTTAATTTGGATTAAACTAAAAGTTCCTGCTATAGTAGCAAATCGCCCTCCCCTGGAATATTCTTTGGAACATACTGAACTAGGCAATCTCCTAAGAGCCTTTTCCACTTTGAAAATCTTTTTTTTCCCTCCACTCACGTCAACTGTGTTCAGTGTTTCTTTCTGTAGTTTCAGCATCACATGTAAGGGGCGATGCTCCCTTTGTTGATAAGAGGCTACACCTGTCAATTCCAAACCCCCTGGCATGAGCAACTGACAGACCTACATTTACATAGAGCCACGTGAGTAAAATACCCATCCTCGTATGAGCAAAGAAGATGATGATCTGCAAAATATAAAATGTGCTTTGCAGCATTTTTATTGCTGCCAATGCCATATTTTCCTTCTGTTCCCGGGGCAGCCTTTTTTTCGGATATTGTGTCCCATTTTTGCCACCCAAATGGAAAGAAAAATTGGAAGCAGAAGGCTTTCATTGCCTTCTGAGTAGGGGAACCAAATAAGACTGATGGTCTGGAAAGCAGAAAGTTTGGAATCTCATTCTGCCTGCATTTCTCCATCTAGAAAGAAAGAGTGAAGCTAGATTGGTCTCTGTGTTCTTACCCAGCATGAGATGTTGTTTCTTTCTAGATAAATAGCAGCCAGTAATCCAGTACCTGCTTTTTATCCAGCAGTAGTGCCACAGTTTGTCACCGTAGCCTCCTTTTTTGGCAAGGAGAGTCTTGCTCTGTCACCTAGGCTGGAGTGTAGTAGTGCGATCTTGGCACACTGCAACCTCCACCTCCCAGGTTCCAGATCCTCTTGCCTCAGCCTCCCAAGTAGCTGGGTCTACAGGCATGTGCCACAATACCCAGCTAATTTTTATATTTTTAGTAGCGATGGAGATTCACCATGTTGGCCAGGCTGGTCTCAAACAGCTGACCTCAGGTGATCTGCCCGCCTCAGGCCTCCAAAAGTGCTGGGATTATGGGCATGAGCCACCATGGCCGGCCTGCAGCCTCTTGTAGTAGCCTCTGGTCTTCTATGGTTTGCATTAGCTTCGTTGCACCAGTGAACACCATCAGGGTTTGGAAGTAGCCCAAACCCATCTGGCTCTTAATGGGGCTGTACTTCAGCCCTCATTCCAACACCAATGTCACCCTCATTCTTTGGGAAAATACTATTGAGACAGCCTTGTGTCCTGGATTCTAGGGATTTGGGTATTTTCTTTCTTTTTCTTATATTAAAATAAATAGCATTGACATAAACCCTAATTTACATTATGTGAAGGATTTTACTTAAATCCACAAGAGCAATGAGAATCAGACCTGGGCCTGCAAATAGGGCCAATCACAACGGCATAGATTAAGGTGCAAGGATCAGCTTCCATTTTGAGGCTAAAGATTGTTCTTGCTTTTGTGGCTCTGTCAGGCCCTTAACATCACTTAAGCATAATTGATTTGGGGGAACTGACAGCTGTGAATGTGTACATTGGCTTCTGTTGCTCCAAAAGTGTTTTAAAGCAGCTCCAATTCCCTGAACTATTGAGCACAGGGAATCTCTCCCCAGAAAAAGCTTTAAGCATTCATTTTCAGGTTATTTACTGCACTCATCTTCCTGTTCCCATGTGGGATCAGCTAATTAGGATCCATTTGTGGTGTTACATCAGTAACCCCCTTGTTGGGGAAAAGGGGTCCATTCACTCGCAGGTAAAGGACCATCAAACACCTGCACTGTGTCTCAGGGCAGCTCAGTGACTTTACTACTCTGCGAACTTGGGCCAAGTGTTTTGCCGCCCTGGGTCCTGCTCAGCTTCCTTCTGTGAAATGAAGCCCATAGCTCCAGTCATGAACCGCTTTTAGGACTGCTCAGCTGGGACACCTTTTCTCCCCTCCCCAATTTACCCTAAAACATCTGTGGGCAATCTTGGCTTTCTCTGGCTCACCTTGTTCTCCAGTGTCCTTGAGGATTGGCAAAGGGTGCTGCTATTTCTGGTGACAACCTATGTTGATTGATGAACTTACACTCCTTCTTCCAGATTCAAACCAAGTGTTTTCATCCCGGGTGGTTTTTCTGGACATGGCAGGATAGATGCCACTGTTCCATACCCCTCAGATGCCCTGCATTTACATTCATCATAGCACCTGGAAAACCCAAAGCCCCACCCTCAAAATGCTTACAGTCTTCTGTAATTGTGTGTTTCCAGCACATCACATACTCTGTATGTTGGCAAATGCTCTTTGAGGAATATTATAGTTGGTGAACGAAAGTGAATAATGTTTCTTATTTTTTTTTTTGAGAGAGAGTCTTGCTGTCACCCAGGCTGGAGTGCAGTGGCGCGATCTCAGCTCACTGCAGGCTTCACCCCCCGGGGTTCATGCCATTCTCCTGCCTCAGCCTCCCGAGTAGCTGGGACTACAGGCGCCCGCCACCTTGCCTGGCTAATTTTTTGTATTTTTAATAGAGACTTATTTTAATATAAGTGGTTAAAAAACAAAAACCAGAAAAAAAGATCCCACTAGTGAGCTGGGTGCAGGAAAGAAACCCAAAAAACTTGATGATGATCTACTATGATCAGAACACTTTAGGCATTTAACCTCATTTAACCTCTTCTAATTTGAATGATGTATATGGTAGCAATGCAATTTGAAAGAGGAAGAAATTGACTCGCAGAGAGTATAAGTAACTTACTGTGGTCAGTTGGGTCTTTTGGGAAGCAGACATAGACAGAGTCAGGAGTGCAAGTAGTTTATTGTTTGTGTAAGTGATGCTTTTGAAAGATAAAGCAGGAAGGAACCAGAATTAAGCACAAAATCCTTCAGTCTGCGATGTGGATCTGACGCATATAAAGAGAAAGAAATGAGGACACAGGATTTAGCGAGGAGAGCCACAGAAACATGCTGCACATCTGAGGAAGTGTTGGCCAATACAACAGGGATCTCCAGAGGAAAAAGTGCCCATTAGATGTGCCCAAAACTGGGCAAAATAGTCATGCTCCAGTATCTAGTATCATGCGGGGAGGTCAGAGGCTGAGGTGTGTTCTGAAGGCCTTGCAGCTGGAAGTTGTCAGTTCACTGTATTCCTTGCCACATTTAATCTAGATGTTCCAACAAATCCCTGATTTGAAGGTAGGTCAGTCTGACTTTAAAGCTCATTTTCTACTACATTTTTGAAGCTTAAAGGGCCTCCTGTTACATATTCTGAAATAAAGTTTTAATGATCAAGTGCATGACCAAGTTTAGCATAATACCAACATAAATATGACACTAAAGCTTAAGGTCCTTTGTAAAACAAGATACAAGGTGACCTTCTAGTCTTGGTTCCATTACTGTTTCCTCTCTCTTGAAATTGTCTTGGCAGGACCTACAAGGATCATATAATACACTGAATGATTAAAAGTTATTAAAATCCCAGATGATTGAACCCCCTGATTAAGCAACTGTATGGACCTCCAAATTATTTAACAGGCTCTAACGGTTGCCAAGTGTTGTAACCCTAGGCTGGAGAGGCAAGGCATTAATACAAGCTGGATTGCTGCTTCTGCTTCCTCTAGTGGGGCTTGGTCTAAGCCAAGTCTTGATTAGCCGTGACCTCATCTTCATCATAGACATCCTGGGACTGCACCCTTTCAACCTCCTCCATTGATGGCCTCTTGAGGGCTATCAGGATGGAATGGCATGGGATCTGGCACAGTATAAATTCTCTGGAGTATTCGGAAAACTACAAATCAATACCGAACTTCTCCTTTCAATCCAGTGCTCTCTAAAATCTTTTTAAAAGCTGCAAAAAGGATGTCAAGTAGAGGGAGACTGAGATGAGTTAAGATGATTATAGTGCTGATTTTTTTTTTTTTTTTTTCAGACAGAGTCTCACTCTGTCACCCAGGATAGAGTGCAGTGGTGCTCTCTTGGCTCACTGCAACCTATGCCTCTCAAGTTCAAGTGATTCTCCTGCCTCAGCCACCCAAGAAACTAGGATTACAAGTGCCTGCCACCACACCTGGCTAATTTTTGTATTTTTAGTAGAGATGGGTTTTCACCATGTTGACTCGGCTTGTCTCAAGCTACTGACCTCATTACGATCCACCCACCTCAGCCCCCCACGGTGCTGGGATTACAGACATGAGCCATTGCACCTGGCCGTATAGTGCTCAAATTTGTAAAGCCAGATTTAGAAATGGTGGTAAAAATAGTCTCAATTACTCTATTTCTCAGACCCCAGCCTAGAGCCAATAAGTATCTCTCGAGATTGAGCTCAGAATAATTACATTATTACAGATATAATAAAGATGAAGATGATGATTGTCTCAAAAGAAGAAGAAGGTTAGTAGCTGGCACCAGAATTGTAAATCCCATCCTAGTCTACCCTGATCTTACAAATTCTAGTCCCACAGTCACCGGTTCTTTAGTGGAAAAGACAAGCCTAAAATCCAGTCTGGTAGTCTGTTATAATTATAGGGAGTAATATAGCTCTTGAAATTAACATGTTGGTGGCTGGCTCAATGGTGGTGAACTCCCATCCCTGGAGCTGCTGAAACAGGCAAGAAAGTAATCACTCAAGCAGGCTGTGGACAAGAGTCCTATAGAGAAAAGGAGGTGGGAATCTATACATTTCCTTGTAACTTTTAAGGTTGACCTTAAGATGGGCACAAAGAATCCAAGAGAAAAAAAATTTCATTATAATTTATTCATAATTCCATATTTGCCAGCCCCTTTCTTCCGATTATGCTGTCATGTCTAGGCATTTATTTTCTAACTCGTAAGTATGATTGTATCACTTAATTGCCAAAATCAACAATGGCTTCTTTTATAGTTATTGTGATTCACTCCAACTACAAAACCCTTCCAATATGATCTTCTTCTTTCCCTTTAGATCCCGTTCCTTTTCATCCTCCTTCTTATGTTAGAGCATGACGTAAACTTAGATGCCACCTATATTAGCTATTTATTGCTGTGTAACAAATTAACCCAAAACATAGTGGCTTATAACATTATGCATTTATTGCATGGAAGTTCAGAAATGGTTAGCTGCGTGGTTCTGGCTTGAGGTCTCATCAGGCTGCAAGAAAGATGGGAGGTAGGGCTGTAGTGATCTGAATACTCGGCTGGGCTGGGGAATCTGTTTCTGGAAGGCTTTCTCACATAGCCCGGTGGTTGTCAGAAAACCTCAGTTCTTCATGGACTGCTTGAGGTCCATCACAACATGGTAACTGGCTTCCTGCAGAGTCTAAAGTCCAAGAGGGAGCAAGACCAAAGCCCAACGTTTGTTATGGCCTAGCCTTGGAAATCACAATTGTTTCAGCAATATTTTATAAGTTATACAGGTCAGCTTTTTTCAGTGTGAGAGGGAACTTACACAAAGGCATGAATACCAGGAGACAGAGCTTGTCGGGGGAGTTTCTGGAAGCCAGTTGTGATGCCCATAACTTGGAACATGCCGTTCCTTGTGCCTTGATTGTTCTTGCCTCTTCTCTACCAAGAAATCTCCTGTCCCTCCTTGTAGAATCATCTTAAATGCAACCAACTTCGTGGAGCCTTCTCTGAATCTATAAACAGAACTAATCATTTTCTTTTTGTTTTTCTAGAGCATTTTGTATAAACTCTTATAAAAAGATGCATTTTTATTGTAAAGTACAAAGTCTGTTATGTAAAAGAAAGGGCCACAATTTATCTAGTGTTTTTCATTCTAACTTTTGGCAAATAACAGGTACTTAAGGAATATTTTAATGAATTAATCTCATTTATCTCATTATCCTTAACCTTGTTTCAGGGCCAAAATTGATACTAATAAAAACCAAAGTAGAAACAGCACCTAAGATAGAGTAAAATGCATCATATATTGTTTTTTTTTAATTAAACACTAAAATAAGTATACTTTTAATAGGAAACAACTTTCTATAGGAAAAACTTGGGATAAGATGGAAATTACAACTATTAGAACAGTAAAAAGCACTGGAAATTATGGTGCCCAAATTTAGTGTTTAGCAAATGGGAAAAACTGAGGCCTCATTTTAACACATACTTTTCATGGCAGAAACTAGGTAAGAGAGTTAATTAACCTTGAGAAAAACAAGATAACTAAATCGCTTGAGAATATTTTTCTTTTTATTCTTCTGTCACTTTAATAATCTTCAATCTCTAACTTCCTCACTCAAGTCTTTCTTGAAGAACAACGATATAGAATGAATGGCTTAAATGGGCCAGAAGTGATTAGGAAAGCACGTGTGTGTGTGTGTGTGTGTGTGTGTGTGTGTGTGTGTGTATGCGCTTTCCTAATAAATATATATATGTATATATATATATTTTTTGAGATGGAGTTTTGCTCGTCACCCAGGCTGGAGTGCAGTGGTGGGATCTCAGCTCACAGTAACCACTCCCTCTGGGATTCAAGTGATTCTTCTGCTTCAAGCGATTTTCCTGCTTCAGCGTCCCGAGTAGCTGGGATTACAGGTATGCGCCATCATGTCGGCTAATTTTGTATTTTTAGTAGAGACAGGGTTTCTCCATGTTGGCCAGGCTGGTCTTGAACTCTCAACCTCAGGTGATCCGGCCACCTCTGCCTCGCAAAGTGCTGGGGTTATAGGCATGAGCCACTGCGCCCTGCCAGGAAAGCATATGTTGACTTCAAAACACTAAAAGAAGACTCAGGCATTTGGTACCAGGTATGGGTAGACGAGAGCTCTTTAAAAAAAGGGAACACTTGGAGAAAGCCTCATTACTTGCTGAACTCCAGTGTTTTCTATTCTCCATGCAAGATCCTAACTTCCAGAGAGGAGTGTATATTCCCTGGAGAAGGAAAAATAAATGCAATGGCAGAGGCTTTGCAGCGGGCTGAAGATCAATATTCTATAATAAAACTAGGAGCGAGGCTGGGCGCAGTGGCTCATGCCTATAATCTCAGCACTGTGGGAGGCCGAGGTGGGTGGATCACCCGAGGTCAGGAGTTTGAGACCAGCCTGGCCAACGTGGTGAAACCCTGTCTCTACTAAAAGTACAAAACTTAGCCGGGCATGGTGGTGGGTGCCTGTAATCCCAGCCACTTGGGAGGCTGAGGCAGGATAATTGCTTGAAGCCAGGAGGCGGATGTTGCAGTGAGCCGAGATCATGCCATTGCACTCCAGCCTTGATGACAGAGTGAGACTCCATCTCAAAATAAAATAAAATAAATAAAACTAAGAGTGAGAAATGGAGGGAAATGGAAAGGGGACAGAGAGAGAACAATAACTTCTTAAAATTCAATCTTGAATTTAAGCTATATATTTTTTTATCTGTGTAGATCACTTAAGGCCCCAGTCTCATTTCTCTATGACCATCACCATCTAAAATTGGTGCAAGTAGTTCTCATTGTTAGCAGTTGTGCCAGTATCAGCATGGGTTTTCAGATGTTCCTGAGTGAGGTGAAGGAAAATAAGCTATCTGTGGATTAAGAGAACTTTACTGCAAACAGCCTCATTGCACCAAACTCACTGCCAAGGTGTAGGCAGGGCATTTGCTGCTAGCATGGCAACAGTGACATTTAAAAGGTTTAGTTTGAGTTGGCCAACAAGTTCCCTGAAGACCACTTCTGCTCATCCTCATTGTGTCCCATGTCACTGCAGCAACTAATACTGAGCACAGATGTTTTCAATCTTTGCTTGCTGAACCCACCCAATGCAGATAAATAATAGCTTTAGCTATTGCACTTTAAGGCTACTTACACAATAGGCTGAAGTCATTCTAAGATTTTCATTGAGAATGGAAACCATCATTGAATTATCGAAGATTCAAGGGCTTGGGAGAGCCCTTAAATGACTCATCTACAATGTTGCTGGAACCAAACCAAAGATTCTCAGCCTTACTGAGTATTAGAATAACCTGGGGAATTTTACAGCTCTATCCCAAATTAGAGGAATCAGAATCTCTGGCGGTGGGGCATGGGCATATTTTTTACATTATCTTCAGGTTATTATAATATACATTTGGGGTTGAGAAGCACAAGCTCTAATGATATCCAGGGCTCAAAAAGGGTATGAGAATGAATCAAATTCACAGAGAGTTAGTGCAAAGTCTAAACTCTAGGTTTCTTGGCTTCCAATATGGTCTTCTTTTCAGTGTACCATGGTTATGTACCTGGTAATTACTGTACTTAATTATATCTACTCAATTCAGAAAGTAGAGAAGATTTTCGTTTTTATTTTTTGAGGTAAGGTGTCACTCTGCTCAGGTTGGAGTACAATGGTAGGGTCATGGCTCACTTGTAGCCTTGAACTCCTCGGCGGAAGCAATCCTCTCCTTCAGTCTCCTGAGTAGCTAGGACTACAGGTGCATATCACAATCCCCAGCTATTTTTTTTTAATTTCTCTTGTAGAGGTGGGATCTCACGGTGGCAACCAGGCAGGTTTCGAACTCCTGGCCTCAAGCTATCCTCCCACCTCGGCCTCCCAAAGTGTTGGGATTACAGGCTTGAGCCGCTGTGCCCTACCGAGACAGTAAATCTTAAGATCTTTTTCTTTGAATAATGACCCTCAGACATCAAGATCCCCAGACAACACAATATTGGGCTCCATTACTTGTTGAGAATTGGGCTGAACTGATGATTTTTGAGAGACAGCGTAGTTCATACAAAGCCATCGGACTGGAAGTCATGGAAAATCAGGTTGTAGTGTCAGCTTTGTCTTAGGCTAGCCAGGCAACTTAGGTTGAATGGCGTTCGGTTGGGGCCAGGGTTCTCTATCCTGACTGCATACTAGAATTACCTTTGTATGCTTAAAAGAGTCAAAAACTCTGATCTCCCTCCCAGATACTTGTATTTAGAAAATCTGCATTGGATCACTTCTAAGCCTTTTGGCTAAGATCAAGTGTAGAAAATCTACACTGGCCTACGAACATGTATTTTAGAAGATTTTTCAAGTGATTCTAATATGCACCCCTAGATGAAAACCCCTGTACTAGCGACCTCCAGAGACCCCTTTTTTTAAAAACACAATTCACCCATTTAAAGTGCAAAATTGTACGATTCTGATACATTCACAACCATCTTCAAACTCAATTTTAGAACATTTCATCACCCAGCAAGAAACTCTGTACACTTCATCAGCCTCATGACCCCTAGGCTCTTCCTATCCCTAGGAAACCGCTAATCTACTTTGAGTCTATAGGTTTCAATATTTTGGACGTTTTATAGGAATGAAATGATATGTGGCTTCTTTCACTTTGCAAAATGTTTTCAAAATTCATACATGTTGTAGCATGTGTCGGTAATCTTTTTATTTTATCATAAAATAAGTTATATATATTTGTGGGTTACAAAGTAATATGATACATGTGTATAATGTGTAATGATTCAATCAAGCCAATACATATATCCACCTCAAATACTTATCATTTTTGTAATGAGAACATTTAAAATCTACTTAGCAATTTTGAACTATACATTATTATCAACTGCAGTTAATATGCTATGCAATAGATTTCAAAAAACCTTATTTCTTCTAACTGAAATTTTGTACCTTGAACCCTCTCCCCATTCCTCCTTCCCCCAGCCTCTGGTAACCATTATTCCATTGTCTATTTCTATGACTTCACTGATTTTAGATCCTGCATGTACGTGAGACCATGTAGTTTTTGTCTTTCTGTGTCTCTTACTTAGCATAATGTCCTCCAAGTTTATTCATATTGCCACAAATGACAGAATTTCCTTATTTTAAATGCTGAATAATATTCCATTGTGTGTAACACCATATTTTCTTGTATAATATCAACCGTTGATGGATGCTTAGGTTGATTCCAGGTCTTGGCTCATTGTGAATAATGCTGCAGTGACATGGGTGTGTAGATGCCTCTTCAACATACTGATTTTAATTTCTTCAGATGTATACCCGGAAGTGGGATTGCTGGACTTCATGATCATTCTATTTTTAGTTTTTTGAAGAACCACTATATAGTTTTTTATGTTGATTGTACTAATTTACATTCCCACCAACAGTATGCAGCAGTTCCTTTTTCTCCACATCCTCATCAACACCTATCTTTCATCTTTTTTGATAATAACCATTCTGACAGGTGTGTGGTGATTATTGTGGTTTTAATCTGCATTTCTCTAATGAATAGTACTGTTGAGTGTTTTTTTGTATGTCTGTTGGCCATTTGTATGTCACCTTTTGAGTAATGTCTATTCAGCAATTTAAATTGGATTATTGGATTTTTTGATATTGAGTTTTTATAGTTCCTTAAATATTTTAGATGTTAAACTGTTACTAGATGTATGGCTTGCAAATAATTTTTCTCACTCTGTAAGTTATCTCTTTATTCTTTTTTTTTTTTGAGACAGAATCTCACTCTGTCACCTAGGCTGGAGTACAGTGGCTTGATTTCAGCTCACTGCAACTTCTGCCTCCCAGGTTCAAGCAATTCTCCTGCCTCAGCCTCCTGAGTAGCTGGGATTATAGGCACCTGCCACTACACCCAGCCAATTTTTGTATTTTTACTATAGATGGGGTTTCACCATGTTGGCCAGGCTGGTCTCAAACTCCTGACCTCATGTGATCCACCTCGGCTTCCCAAAGTGCTGGGATTACAGACAGGAGCCACCATGCCTGGCCATCTCTTTACTCTTGATTGTTTTCTTTGATGTGTAGAGCTTTTTAGTTTGATGTAATCACATTTCTCTATTTTTACTTTTGTTGCCAACGCTTTTGGGGTCAATCCAAAAGATCTTTCCCTGGACAAATGTAATGTAAGTTTCTCCCTTTTTTCCTCTAGTATGATAATTTGAGGAGTTACATTTAAGTCTTTAATCTGTGTTGAGTTGATTTTTTTAATAGGATGTGAAATAGGGTCCAATTTCATTCATCTGCAGGTGAATTTCAAGTTTTCCCAACTCTTTATTGAAGAGACTGTCCTTCTGCCATTGTGTGTGTTCAAAAATCAATTAGCCATAAATATATGTGTTCATTTCTGGGCTCTCTATTGTGTTCCATTGGTTAAATGTGTGTATTTTGATGACAGTACCATGCTATTTTAATTTCTTTAGTTTTGTATTATATTTTGAATTCAGATAGTATGATGCCTCCAGCTTTGTTCTTTTTCCTTAAGGTTGCCTTGGCTGCTTAGGGTGTTTTGTGTGTGTGTGATTTCATACAAGTTTTGGGATTTTTTTTTCTATTTCTGTGAAAAATGGCATTAGAATTTTCATAGAGGTTGCATTAAATTTGTGGATCACTTTGGGTATGTGTGTACATTTTAACAATATTAATTTTTCCAATCAATGAATGTAGAATATCTTGATATCTATTTGTATCTTTTTTAACTTCTTCATCAATGTTTTATAGTTTTCATTGTAGATCTATTTTACGTCTTTGGTTAAATTTTTTTCTAAGTATTTTATTTTTTGTGACTATTGTAAATGGAATTATTTTCTTGATTTCTTTTTCTAATAGTTCATTATTAGTGTATAGAAATGCTACTGAGTTTTTTAAAAATTATACTTTAAGTTCTAGGGTACATGTGCACAACGTGCAGGTTTGTTACATAGGTATACATGTGCCATTTTGGTTTGCTGCACCCATCAACTCGTCATTTACATTAGTTATTTCTCTTAATGCTGTCCGTCCCCCAGCCCCCACCCTATGACAGGCCCTGGTGTGTGATGTTTCCTGCTCTGTGTCCAAGTGTTCTCATTTTTCAATTCTCACCTTTGAGTCAGAACATGCGGTGTTTGGTTTTCTGTCCTTGGGATAGTTTGCTGAGAATGATGGATGGTTTCCAGCATCATCCATGTCCCTGCAAAGGACATGAACTCATCCTTTTTTATGTCTGCTTAGTATTCCATGGTGTATATGTGCCACATTTTCTTAATCCAATCTATCATTGGTGGACATTTGGGTTGGTTCCAAGTCTTTGCTATTGTGAATAGTGCCACAATATACATACGTGTGCATGTGTCTTTATAGTAGCATGATTTATAACGCTTTGGGTATATACCCAGTAATGGGGTTGCTGGGTCAAATGGTATTTCTAGTTCTAGATCCTTGAGGAATCGCCACACTGTCTTCCCCAATGGTTGAACTAGTTTACACTCCCACCAACAGTGTAAAAGTGTTACTATTTCTCTACATCTTTTCCAGCATCTGTTGTTTCCTGACTTTTTAATGATAGCTATTCTAACTGGTGTGAGGTGGTATCTCACTGTGGTTTTGATTTGCATTTCCCTGATGGCCAATGATGGTGAGCATTTTCTCATGTGTCTCTTGGCTGCATAAATGTCTTCTTTTGAGAAGTGTCTGTTTATATCTTTTGCCCACTTTTGGATGGGGTTGTATTCTTCTTCTAAATTTAAGTTCTTTGTAGATTCTGGATATTAGCCCTTTGTCAGATGAGTAGATTGCAAAAATTGTCTCCCATTCCGTAGGTTGCCTGTTCACTCTGATGGTAGTGTCTTTTGTTGCGCAGAAGCTCTTTAGTTTAATTAGATCCCATTTGTCAATTTTGGCTTTTGTTGCCATTGCTTTTGGTGTTTTAGTCAGAAGTACTTACCCATGCCTATGTCCTGAATGGTATTGCCTAGGTTTTCTTCCAGGGCTTGAATGGTTTTAGGTCTGACATTTAAGTCTTTAATCCATCTTGAATTAATTTTTGTATAAGGTGTAAGGAAGGGATCGAGTTTCAGCTTTCTACTTTTGGCTAGCCAGTTTTCCCAGCACCATTTATTAAATAGGGAATCTTTTCTCCATTTCTTGTTTTTGTCAGGTTTGTCAAAGATCAGATGGTTGTAGATGTGTGGTGCTATTTCTGAGGCCTCTGTTTTGTTCCATTGGTCTATATCTCTCTTTTAGTACCAATACCATGCTGTTTTGGTTACTGTAGCCTTGTAGTATAGTTTGAAGTCAGGTAGCATGATGCCTCCAGCTTTATTCTTTTTGCTTAGGATTGTCTTGGCAATGTGGGCTCTTTTTTGGTTCCATGTGAACTTTAAAGTAGTTTTTTCCAATTCTGTGAAGAAAGTCATTGGTAGTTTGATGGGGATGGCATTGAATCTATCAATTACCTCGGGCAGTATGGCCATTTTCACAATATTGATTCTTCCTATCCATGAGCATGGAATGTTCTTCCATTTGTTTGTATCCTCTTTTATTTTGTTGAGCAGTGGTTTGTAGTTCTCCTTGAAGAGGTCCTTCACATCCCTTGCAAGTTGGATTCCTAGGTATTTTATTCTCTTTGTAGCAATTGTGAATGGGAGTTCACTCATGATTTGGCTGTTTGTCTGTTACTGGTGTATAGGAATGCTTGCGATTTTTGCAAATTGATTTTGTATCCTGAGACTTTGCTGAAGTTGCTTATCACCTTAAGGAGATTTTGGGCTGAGATGATGGGGTTTTCTATATATACAATCATGTCATCTGCAAACAGAGACAATTTGACTTCCTCTTTTCCTAATTGAATATCCTTTATTTCTTTCTCTTGCCTGATTGCCCTGGCCAGAACTTCCAACACTGTGTTGAACAGGAGTGGTGAGAGAGGGCATCCCTGTCTTGTGCCAGTTTTCAAAGGGAATGCTTCGAGTTTTTACCTTAAGGAGATTTTGGGCTGAGATGATGGGGTTTTCTATATATACAATCATGTCATCTGCAAACAGAGACAATTTGACTTCCTCTTTTCCTAATTGAATATCCTTTATTTCTTTCTCTTGCCTGATTGCCCTGGCCAGAACTTCCAACACTGTGTTGAATAGGAGTGGTGAGAGAGGGCATCCCTGTCTTGTGCCAGTTTTCAAAGGGAATGCGTCGAGTTTTTGCCCATTCAGTGTGATGTTGGCTGTGGGTTTGTCATAAATAGCTCTTATAATTTTGAGATAGCTTCCATCAATACCTAGCTTATTGAGAGCTTTTAGCATGAAGGGCTGTTGAATTTCGTCAAAGGCCTTTTCTGCATCTATTGAGATAATCATGTGGTTTTTGTTGTTGGTTCTGTTTATGTGATGGATTACATTTATCCATCTGTGTATGTTGAACCAGCCTTGCATCCCAGGGATGAAGCCCACTTGATCATGATGGATAAGTTTTTTCATGCACTGCTGGATTCAGTATGCCAGTATTTTATTGAGGATTTTTGCATTGATGTTCATCAGGGATATTGGTCTAAAATTCTCTTCTTTGTGTGTGTGTCTCTGCCAGGCTTTGATATCAGGATGATGCTGGCCTCATAAAATGAGTTAGGGAAGATTCCCTCTTTTTCTATTGATTGGAATATTTTCAGAAGGAATGGTACCAGCTCCTCTTTGTAGCTCTGGTAGAATTCGGCTGTGAATCCGTCTGGTCCTGGACTTTTTTTAGTTGATAGGCCATTGGTTATTGCCTTAATTTCGGAGCCTATTGTTTGTCTCTTCAGAGATTCAACTTCTTCCTGGTTTAGTCTCAGGAGGGTGTATGTGTCCAGGAATGTATCCATTTCTTCTGGATTTTCTAGTTGATTTGCTTAGAGGTGTTTATAGTATTCTCTGATGGTAGTTTGTATTTCTGTTGGATTGGTGGTGATATCCTCTTTATCATTTTTTATTGCATCTATTTGATTCTTCTCTCTTTTCTTCTTTATTAGTCTTCCTAGTGGTCTATCAATTTTGTTGATCTTTTCAAAAAACCAGCTCCTGGATTCATTGATTTTTTGAAGAGTTTTTTTGTGTCTCTATCTCCTTCACTCCTGCTCTGATCTTAGTTATTTCTTGCCGTCTGCTAGCTTTTGAATGTGTTTGCCCTTGTTTGTCTAGTTCTTTTAATTGTGATGTTAGGGTGTCAATTTTAGATCTTTCCTGCTTTCTCTTGTGGGCATTTAGTGCTATAAATTTCCCTCTACACACTGCTTTAAATGTGTCCTAGAGATTCCGGTATGGTGTATCTTTGTTCTCACTGGTTTCAAAGAACATCTTTATTTCTGCCTTCGTTTCATTATTTACCCAGTAGTCATTCAGGAGCAGGTTGTTCAATTTCCATGTAGTTGTGCGGTTTGAGTAAGTTTCTTAATCCTGAGTTCTAATTTGATTGCACTGTGGTCTGAGAGACAGTTTGTTGTGATTTCTGTTCTTTTACATTTGCTGAGGAGTGCTTTACTTCCAACTATGTGGTCAGTTTTGGAACAAGTGTGATGTGGTGCTGAGAAGAATGTATATTCTGTTGATTTGGGGTGGAAAGTTGTGTAGATGTCTGTTAGGTCCATTTGGTGTACAGCTGAGCTCAAGTCCTGGATATCCTTGTTAATCTTCTGTCTCCTTGATCTGTTTCATACTGACAGTGGGGTGTTAAATTCTCCCATTATTGTGTGGAAGTCTAAGTCTCTTTGTAGGTCTCTAAGTTCTTGCTTTATGAATCTGGATGCTCCTGTATTGGTTGCATATATATTTAGGATAGCTCTTCTTGTTGAATTGATCCCTTTACCATTATGTATTGTCCTTCTTTGTCTCCTTTGATCTTTGTTGGTTTAAAGTCTGTTTTATGAGAGACTAGGATTGCAACCCGTGTTTTTTTTTTTTTTTTGCTTAGAAATGCTATTGATTTTTTACGTTGGTTTCATATCTTGGAACTTTATTCATTTATTCTCACATATTTTTTGGAATCTGTAGGATTTTCTATAAAAAAGATCATGATATCAGCAAACAGACCAGTTTACTTCTTTCTCTCCTATTTAAATGCCTTTTTTTTCCCTTTCTCTTGTCTAACTATTCTAGTCAAGGACTTCCAATACTGTGTTGCATGGAAGTGGAAAGCATGTGCATCCTAGACTTGTTCCTGGTCTTACAGGAAAAGCGTTCAACTTTTCCCCATTGTTTATGATGTTAACTGGGGTTTTGTCATATACAGCCTTTATTGTGTTGAGGTGTGTTTTTTCTATACTTAATTTGTTGAGAGTTTTTATGAAGACATGTTGAGGTTTTTTTTCTTTTTTTTCCTAGACTGCTAATATGATTTGGTTGTGTCCCCACCCAAATTTCATCTTGAACTGTAGTTTCCATAATGCTCACATCTGGTGGGAGGGACCCGGTGGGAGGTAATTGAATCATGGGGGTGGTTTTCCCCAAGTTATTCTTACAATAGTAAGTTCTCATGAGATCTGATGGTTTTATAAGGGGCTTCTCCCCTTCACTTGCTCTCATTCTTTTCCTTCCTGCCACCATGTGAAGAAGGATGTGTTTGCTTCCCCTTCTGCCATGATTGTAAGTTTTCTGAGGCCTCTCCAGCCCTGCAGGTTGATTAACCTTTATAAGTTTCCCAGTCTTGGGTATTTCTTCATAGTGGCATGAGAACAGAGTAATACAACTGCTCAGCAGAAGAATTTTATTAAATGTATTTTCTGCATCTATTGAAATTATCATATGGTGTTTGTCCTTGATTCTGTTAATGTGACTTACTATGTTTGTCCTTGGTTCTCTTAATGTGACATATCATGTTTGTTGATTCATGTATGTTAAACCATCCTTGCAACCCTGGGATGAATTCCACTTGATCATGGTAATGAGCTTTTTAGCATGATGTTGAATTTAGTTTACTAGTATTTTGTTGAGAATTTTTGCATCTATGTTCATCATGGATTTTGGCCTATCATTTTCTTGAAATGTCCTCGTCTGGCTTTGTTATCAGGGTAATGCTGGCCTTGTAATATGAGTTTTAAAGTGCAGGTTGAGTGCCCCAAAATCTGAAACTTTTTGAGCGCCAATATGATGCTCAAAGAATGCTTATTGGAACATTACAAATTTTGAATTTTCTGATTTGGGGTGCTCAACTGCTAAGTATAATGCAAATATTCCAAATCCTTGAAAAAACTAAAATCTGAGACACTCCTGGTCCCAAACATTTTATTTTATTTTATTTTTAGACAGAGTCTCACTCTTTTGCCCAGGCTGGAGTGCAGTGGCATGATCTCGGCTCACTGCAACCTCTGCCTCCCGGGTTCAAGAGATTCTCCTGCCTCAGCCTCCCAAGTAGCCATGTCTGGCTCATTTTTGTATTTTTAGTAGAGACAGGGTTTCACCATGTTGGCCAGGCTGGTCCTGAACTCCTGGCCTCAGGTGATCCACCTGCCTCAACTTCCCCAAGTGCTGGGATTACAGGAGTAAGCCACTGTGCCCGGCCTCCAAACATTTTAGATAAGGGACACACAACCTGTATTTCTTCTGCTTCAATTGTTTGAAAGAATTTCAGAAAGAGCAGTATTAGTTCTCCTTTAAATGTTTGGTAGAATTCACCTGTAAAGCCATCATGTCCTAGGCTTTTCTTTGATGGAAGACTTTTTATTACTGATTAAATCTTTTCCTTCATTATTGGTTTGTTCAGATTTTATGTTTCTTCATTATTCAGTCTTGCTAGGTTACTTGTGTCTGGTAATTTATCCATTTCTTTTAGGCTGTCCAGTTGATTGGCATACACTTGTTCACAGTAATCTCTTACAGTCTTTTGAATTTTTGTGGTATCACTTGTAATGTTTCCTATTTCACTTCTGATTGTATGTATTGAGTCATCTCTTTTATTAAAGCAGTCTAGCTAAAGGTTTGCCGATTTTATCTTTTCAAAAATCTAACTCTTAGTTAATTTTTAAATTTTCTAGTTTCCATTTATTTGTTCCAATTTTATTGATTTATTTTTTCTAATTTTGAGCTTAATGTGCTTTTCTAGTTCGTCTGAGGTATTAGGTTGTTTGAGATCTTTCTTGCTTTTTTGACATAGGTGTTTATTGCTGTAAGTTTCCTCAAACAAATTGGTCAATGTCTCATCCTCTTCTCTTTTTTTAAAATGTGTACTATTAGTGTTATTTCTTCCTTGAAAGTTTGCTAGAATTCACCAGTAAAACTCCTTGGGCCTGAAGTTTGCTTTGTGGGAAGGCTTTTGCTGGTAAATTCAATCAGTTTAAAAGATAAAGGCTATTTGTGATAATTTTGGTAGGTTGTGTTTTTCAAGGAATTTAGAAATTCTATTTAAGTTATTGGGTTTTTGGAGTAAAGTCGGTCACAAATATGACCTTATTATCCTTTAGTGTTCTTTAGCATCTGTAGTGATAATCCCTCCTTTTAGTTGGCTATTTAATCAATTTATATTTAATGTAATTATTAGGTAGGATTTATAGCTGCCTTTTTTGCTGTTTATTTTTTGGGTAGCTTATGTATTATTGTATTCCTCTATTCCTCTAGTAATTCCTCCTTTTGTGTTTAACATATATTTTCTAGTGTGCCATTTTATTTCTCTTGTAATTTCTTTCACTATATTTTATGAATAATTTTCTTAGGAGTTTGAAGTTTCTAATTAAGATCTTAACAATCTAGTCTGGATTTATATCAATTTAACTTCAAAAGTGTGTAGTCTTCTGTATTTGCCTATATGTTTTTATGGCACTCTTCTTCTTAAGAGTTGAGGTTACTATCTAGTGTCCTTTCATTTTAGCCTAAAGTACTTCCTTTAATATTTCATGTTGAATAGGTCTGCTAGTGACAAAACATGTTTGTTTTTTTAGTATTTGTGAGTGCCTTAATTTCCCCTTTATCATTGATGAATAGTCTTTCTGGGTGTAGACTTTTGGTTGACAGCCTTTTCTTTTAGGACTTTGAATATGCCTTCTTCATACTGCCTTCCGAAATCTATAACTCCTAGAGAGAAATCAGCTTTCATCTTATTCAAGATCACTTGTATGTGACGAGTTACTTCCTTTTTGCTGTTTTTCAGATCCTATGTTTGGCTTTAACTATGAAATTTTATTATTAAGTATACAGATGTTTTTCCTACCTGGAGTTCATTGAGATTCTTGAATGTGTAAATTACTTTTCTAAATGAAATTTGGGGAGTTTTCAGCCATCATTTGTTTAAATATTCTTTCTTTCTTTCTCCTATCCATCTGGGATTTCCATTATGGGTTCAGTGGTATGCTTGATGGTATCCCATAAGTCTGAGGCTCTGTTATTATTTTTTCTTTTTTCTTTCTGTTTTCAAACTAAATAATTTCAGTTGATCTATGTGCAACTCAAGTTTGCTAATTCTTACCCTGCCTGATCAACTCTGCTATCTAGTCTTTCTAGTAAATTTTTATTGGACTTTTTAAACTCTAGAATTTTTATTTCTATTTTTAAATAGTTATGATCTCTTTATTTGGTGAGACATCATTATCATATTTTACTGTAGTTCTCATACTTTTGTTTATTGATATAATTTTTTTCATTTTTGAAATACTTGAAATTGCTGATTTAAAGACTTTTACTAAGCTCAGTATGTGCACATGAACAATTTTTATTCTTGTTTTTTTTCCCCATTGCGACAACTATATTTTTTGCTCTTCAAATGTTTTGTATTTTGTTGTTGCTGTCATTGGAAACTTTACAACTTAAAAAATATAGTATGGCACTCTGAAAATCATATTTCTCCCACTTTCTGTGGTTTGTTTTTCTGCTCTTGCTGTTTGTTTTTCTTGCTCTTGCTATTTGCATTAATAACTTTCCTGAACTAACTCTGTAAGACTGTATTTTTTCTGATGTGTGGCTACTGAAGTCTCTGCACTGTCTAGTGGTCAGATAATGGTTGGACAGAGATTTTCTTAAATGCATGTAAACAATAAATACAAATATCTGTCTTTGCCAAGAGCTCTGTTTTCGTACTTAGCAAGGCAGTTTACAACTCTGCCTTAGCCTTTGCTTGCTGCTTGTACAGAACCTCCATGTCAGTCTAGGTATGGATTTTTAGGTATTTCCTGAACATGTGCAGCTCTGGGCATGTGCTCAGCCCTACACATGTACATGGTCTTCTTGAATTCCAGGAATATGTTAGAGCTTTTCAAAGCTTCTATGGACCTCTCATTCCTCATAAATTTTCTTTTAAGACTTTTGATTAGCCAATTGTTTTCCCCAAATGTTATCCAACATCTCAGACAGCCACAATGTTAACTAATTGCTAATGATTGTTTTTTACAAGTGTCTCCAAGAAAAAGACTGCATTGAATGATCTGAGTCAGGTCAATTAGAGAAAAGTCTTGTGAATGGGGTTTTCCAAGGCACCACTAGACAGGTCAAATGGCAACAATTCTCTGAGAATTGTGCTTGGAAGGATCCCCATTGCCATTCTGTTCCCTCCAGTGACCAGGTTATTGGTTTTCATTATGATTGCAGACTCTTGGTTTTCAAGGCTACCATGTTGCTGGGGAGAGAAAAATAGGAATAGAACAAGTCAAACACTACAAAACTCACTGTTCTTAGAAATATTCAGCTATTTTTCTTCAACAAAATGGCCATTGGATTGCTGCAAGTCTTTGGTTAATTTTGAGTTCTGAAAAGATTGATTCCATTTTTTTCCCAATGTTCTCTTTGCTTTTTAAAAAATTTTGAAATATTTTATTAAGTTCTGGGATACATGTGCAGGACGTGCAAGTTTGTTACAAAGGTAAACATGTGCCATGGTAGTTTGCCACACCTATCAACCCATCACCTAGATATTAAGCTCAACATGCATTAGCTATTTCTCCTGATGGTCTCCCTCCCTCCTCCCCTTCCCCCACATAGGCCCCAGTGTGTGTTGTTCCTCTCCCAGTGTCCATGTGTTCTCATCGTTCACCTCCCATTTATAAGTGAGAATATGTGGTGTTTGGTTTTCTGTTCCTGTGTTAGTTTGCTGAGGATAATGGCTTCCGGGTCCATCCATGTCCCTGCAAATGACATTATTTCATTCTTTTTTATGGCTGCATAGTATTCCATGGTGTATACATACCACATTTGCTTTATCTAGTCTATCATTGATGGGTATTTGGGTTAATTCCATGACATTGCTATTGTGAATAGTGCTGCAGTGAACATATGAATGCATGTATCTTTATAATAGAATGATTTTTATTCCTTTGGGTATATACCCAGTAATGAGATTGCTGGGTCAAGTGGTATTTCTGATTCTAGACCTTTGAGGAATCGCCACAGTCTTTCACAATGGTTGAATTAATTTATGTTCCCACCAACAGTGTAAAAGCATTCCTATTTCTTTACAGCCCTGCCAGCATCTGTTGTTTCTTGATTTTTTAATAATTGCCATTCTGACTGTGTGAGATGTTATCTCATTGTGGTTTTAATTTGTGTTGCTTTAATCGTCAGTGATGTTGAGCTTTTTTTCATGTGTTTGTTGGCTGTGTAAATGTCGTCTTTTGAGAAGTGTCCATGTCCTTTGGCTAGTTTTTAATGGGGTTGTTTTCTTGTACATTTAAGTTTCTTCTAGATTCTGGATATTAGACCTTTGTCAGATGGATAGATTGCAAAAATTTTCTCCTATTCTGCAGGTCGTCTGTTCACTCTGATGATAGTTTCTTTTGCTGTGCAGTAGGTCTTTAGTGTAATTGGATCCTGTTTGTCAATTTTTGCTTTTGTTGCAATTGCTTTTGGCATTTTTGTCATGAAATCTTTGCCCATGCCTACGTCCTGTGTCTATTGCCTGGATTTTTATAGTTTTGGGTTTTACATTTAATTCTTTAATCCCTCTCGAGTTAATTTTTGTATAAGGTGTAAGGAAGGGGTCCAGTTTCAATTTTCTGGATATAGCTAGCCAGTTCTCCCAGCACCATTTATTAAATAGGGAATATTTTCCTCATTGCTTGCTTTCGTCAGGTTTGTTGAAGATCAGATGGTTGTAGATGTGCAGTCTTATTTCTGAGTTCTCTATTCTGTTTCATTTGTTTATGTGTCTGTTTTTGTACCAGTACCATGTTGTTTTGGTTACTGTAGCCTTACAGTATGGTTGAAGTTGGGTAGCATGATGCCTCCAGCTTTGCTCTTTTTCTTATGATTGTCTTGGTTATACAGGGTCTCTTTTGGTCCCATATGAATTTTAAAATAGTTTTTCTAATTCTAATATCAATGGTAGTTTTAATGGAAATAGCATTGAATCTATAAATTACGTTGGGCATTGTGGCCATTTTCACAATATTGATTCTTCCTATCCATGAGCATGGAATGTTTTTCTATTTGTTTGTGTCCTCTCTGATTTCCTTCAGCAGTAGTTCTCCTTGAAGAGGTCCTTTACTTCTCTTGTTAGCTGTAATCCTGTGTATTTTATTCTCTTTGTAGCAATTGTGAGTGGGAGTTCATTCATGATTTGGTTCACTGCTTGTCTGTTGTTGGTATGTAGGAATGCTTGTGATTTTTGCACACTGGTTTTGTATCCTTAGATTTTGATGAAGTTGCTTATCAGCTTAAGCTTTTGGGCTGAGATGATAAGGTTTTCTACATAAAGGATCATGTCATCTGCAAACAAAGACAATTTGACTTTCTCTATTCCTATTTTAATACCCCTTATTTCTTTCTCTTGTCTCATTGCCCTGGCCAGAACTTCTAATACTATGTTGAATAGGAGTGGTGAGAGAGGGCATTCTTGTTGCGTGCTAGTTTTCAAAGGGAATGTTTCCAGCCTTTGCCTATTCAGTATGATATTGGCTTTGGGTTTGTCATAAGTGGTTCTTATTATTTTGAGTTATATTCCTTCAATACCTAGTTTGAGAGTTGTTCATATTAAGGGAGGTTGAATTTTATCAAAGCCATTTTCTGCATCTATTGAGATAATCGTGGTTTTTGTCTTTAGTTCTGTTTATGTGATGAATTACATTTATTGATTTGCATGTGTTGAACCAACCTTGCATCCTAGGGATTAAGCTGATTTGATTATCGTGGTTAAGCTTTTTGATGTGCTACTGGATTTGGTTTGCCAGTATTTTATTGAGGATTTTTACATCAATGTTCATGAGGGATATTGGCCTGAAGTTCTCTTTTTTTGTTGTTGTATCATCAGGATGATACCGGCCTCAAAAAGTGAATTAGGGAGGAGTCCCTTCTTTTCAATTGTTTGAATACTTTCAGAAGAAATGGTGTCAGCTCCTCTTTGTACCTCTGGTAGAATTCAGTTGTGAATCTGTCGGTCCTAGGCTTTTTTTTGGTTAGTAGGCTATTTATTACTGTCTTAATTTCAGAACTTGTTATTGGTCTATTCAGGGATTCAGCTTCTTCCTGGTTCAGTCTTGGGAGGGTGTATGTATCCAGGAATTTATCAGTTTCTTTTAGATTTTCTAGTTTATTTGCATAGAGGTATTTATAGTATTTTCTGATGGTTGTTTGTATTTCTGTGGGGTCAGTGGTGATATCCTCTTTATCATTTCTGATTGTATCTATTTAACTTTTTTCTCTTTTCTTTGTTATTAGTCAGCTTGTGGTCTATCTATTTTATTAATTAAAAAAAAAACGGCTCCTGGATGTGTTGATTTTTTTTTTTAAGGTTTTCTTTTTTTTTTTTTTTTTGTCTTTATCTCCTTCCATTCTGTTCTGATCTTGGTTATTTTTTGTCTTCTGCAAGCTTTGGGGTTTGTTTGCTTTTGGTTCTGTAGTTCTTTTAGCTGTGATGTTAAGTGTTAATTTGATATCTTTCTAGCTTTTTGATGTGGGCAATTATTGCTGTAAATTTCCCTCTTAACATAGCTTCAGCTGCTTCCCAGAGATTTTGGTATGTTGTCTTTTTGTTCTCATTAGTTTCAAACAACTTCTTGATTTCTGCTTTAATTCCATTATTTACCCAGGAGTCATTCAGAAGCAGGTTGTTCAATTTCCATGTAGTAGTGTGGTTTTGAGTGAGTTTCTTAATCTTGAGTTCTAATTTGATTGCACTGGTCTGAGAAACTGTTATAATTTCAGTTCTTTTGCATTTGCTGAGGAGTGTTTTACTTCCAATTATGTGATCAATTTTAAAGTAAGTGCCATGTGGCCTGAGAAGAATGTTTATCCCATTGTTTTTAGGTGGAGAGTTCTGTAGATACCTATCAGGTCCACTTGATCCAGAGCTGAGTTTAGGTCCTGAATATCTTTGTTAATTTTCTGTCTCAGTGATCTGTCTAAAATTGACAGTGGGGTGTTCTACTATTATTGTGTGGGAGTCTATTTGTAGGTCTCTAAAAACTTGTTTCGTGAATCTGGATTCTCCTGGGTTCGGTGCATATACATTTAGGATAGTTAGCTCTTCTTGTTGAATTGATCTGTTTGTGATTAGTAATAAACGTATTTGTCTTTTTTGATCTTTTTTTGCTTAAAGTCTTTTGTCAGCATCTAGGATTGCAAGCCCTACTGTTTTCTGTTTTCCATTTGCTTGGTAAATTTTCCCCCATCCCTTTATTTTAAGCCTATGTGTGTCTTTGCACGTAAGATGGGTCTCTTGAATATGGCATACTGGTGGGTCTTTATCCAGCCTGCCATTCTGCGTCTTTTAATTGGAACATTTAGGCCATTTACATTTAAAGTTAATATTGTTATGTGTGAATTTGATTCTGTCATCATGATGCTAGCTGGTTATTTTGCAGACATGTTTATGTAGTTGCTTCATGGTGTCATTGGTCTGTGAACTTCAGTGCGTTTTTGTAATGGCTGGTAATGGTTTTTTCCTTTCTATATTTAGTGCTTCCTTAAGGAGCTCTTGCAAAGCAGACCTGGTGGTGATGCATTCCCTCAGCATTTGCTTGTCTGAAAAGCATTTTATTTCTCCTTTGCTTATGAAGCTTAGTTTGTCCAGATATGAAATTCTTGGTTGGAAATTCTTTGAAGAATGTTGAATATTGGCCCCCAATCTCTTCTGGCTGGGAGGATTTCTGCTGAGAGGTCTGCTATTAGTCTAATGGACTTCCTTTTGTAGGTGACCTGGCCTTTCTCTCTGGCTGCCTTTAACATTTTTTCTTTCATTTCAACCTTAGAGAATCTGACGATTATATGTCTTGAGGTTGATTTTCTCATGGAGTATTATACTGGGGTTCTCTGGATTTCCTGAATTTGAGTGTTGGCCTGTCCTGTTAGGTTGGGGAAGTCCTCCTGGATGATACGTTTTCTAATTTAGTTCTGTTTTCTCCATCTCTTTCAGGTACCCCAGTCAGTTGTAGGTTTGGTCTTTTTACATAATCTCACATTTCTCAAAGGTTTTGTTCATTCCTTTTCATTGTTTTTTCTCTAATGTGTGCCTGTTTTATTTCAGGAAAATAGTCTTGAAGCTCTGAGATTCTTTCCTCTGCTTGTTCTATTTGGCTCTTGACACTTGTGATTGCATTGCAAAGTTCTCATGTTGTGTTTTTTCAACTCCATCAGGGCATTTATTTTCCTCCATAAACTGGTTATTCTGGTTATCGGCTCCTATAATGTTTTATCATGGTTCTTAGCTTCTTTGCATTGGGTTAGAACATGCTTCACTGAGCTGAAGCTCAGTGAAGTTCACTATTACCCACCTTCTGAAGCCTACAGTGTCAGCCCAGTTCTGTGTCCTTGCTGGAGAGGTGTTGCCATCATTTGGAGGAGAAAGAGGTACTGTGGCTTGTTGAGTTTTCAGTGTTTTTATGTTGATTTTTTTTCTCATCTTTGTGGGCTTATCTACTTTCAATCTTTGAGGCCCACTGGCATTTGGATGGGTTTTTTTGTGAGGTCTTTTTTTGTTGATGTTTTGTTTTGTTGCTTTGTTTTATTTTTTAACATTCAGGCCCCTCTTGTGTGGAGTTCCTGCTGTTTGCTGGGGGTCCACTTCAGATCCTCTTCACCTGGGGCCCTCCTACACCTGGAGGTATCACCAGTGGAGGCTGCAAAACAGCAAAGATGGCCACCTGCTCCTTCTTCTGGGAGCGCTGTCCCAGAGGGTCACCTACCTGATGCTGAATGGAACGTTCCTGTATGAGGCATCTGGAGACCCCTGTTGGGAGGCCTCGCCCAGATGGGAGAAATGAGATCAGGGACCCACTTTAAGAAGCAATCTTGCTGCCCCTTGGCAGAGCGGGTGCTCTGTGCTGTCTGGACTCTCCAGAGCTAGCTGGCAGGAAAGATTAAATAGGCCAAAACATGGAGACTGCAGCCACTCCTCTGCACAGGTGCTCTGTCGCAGGGAGATCAAAGATCTGTCCATAAACCCCTGGCTGGAGTTGCTGAAATTCTGGTGGGGAAGCCCTGCCTGGTGATGAGGGATGGATCAGGGTCCCACTTAAAGAAGCAGTCTGGCAACGATCTGTCACAGCCACTGTGCTGCACTGTGGGGAATTCCTCCCAGTCCAAACCACCCAGTCTCCTTGGCACTGGCAGAGGAAAACAGTTGACTGGAGCTGCAGAGATGGCAGCCGCCCCTCCCCCTGGAAATTGGTCATCTTAGGCAGTCTCCAGCCTGCTGCCACTGGCCAGCCAGGGATTCCAAGCCAGTGGATCTTAGCTGGTAAGGTTCTGTGGGAGCAAGGCCTGTTGAATGATGCCACTTGGCTCCCTGGTTTCAGCTGCCTTCTTGCCTCACCAGAAGTCCCAGGGCTGGAGTATCCAAAACAACTCTTCTGTCTCGTTGCCTGCCTGAGCAGCCACTGAGTCTGCAGAGCTCTGTGCTTGGGACCCAAGGCCCTGGTGGCATGGGCTCACGAGGGGATCTCCTGATCAACGAATTGCAAAGATGCATGGGAAATGTGTGCTTTCCTGGGCAGGGTAGCACAGTCACTCACCGCCTCCCTTGGCTGGGGGAGGGAGATCTCCCCTTGCCCCATGCCACTCCCAGGTGGGCTGTCACCCCACCCTACTTTTCCTCACTGTCTGTGGGTGGTACCAACTGCCTATTTGCTCCCAGTGTGAGAGCCTGGATACCTCAGGTGAAGGCGGAGAATTCATTTAACATTTTCGTTCCTCTCAGAGAGAGCCACAGCCCGCAGCTGCCTCTAATCGTCCATCTTGGCCCCTCCCCACTCATTGCTTTTATGGAGGAAGTGATTTTTGGAGGTCCTTACCCCACCATTATCCTAGCTCCTTGTTTTTTTAAATCATTTATCTTTCTCTCAACAGATTGGGTATGTTCTATTAATCTATCTGCAAGTTCACTGTTTCCTTTGTCATATCTATTATTTCATTAAGCTCAGGCAGTAAATTTTGATTGTTAATATTTTTCAATTCTAAGGTATTCATTTGGTTCTTTTTTATATTTTATATTTCCCTGATAATATTTCTATCCTTTTTCATTTTGAATGCATTCTTATTATCAAGGATGGTTCTATGATCTGCTCTAAAGTTCTTATGTAACTTTAAACACATGGATTCTCCCAACATCTGGGTCATTTTGGGGTTGGCATATGTTGATCGTCTTCTCCTATAGAAATGATTCATATTAGTCCGTTCTTTGTTGAGTAATTTTGGATTGGATCCTGGGCATACTGTTATAATGTGAAGGCCTCTGGGTTCTGTTACATTCCTCTGAAGAACAATGATTTTATTTTAGCAGATAATTCATTAGATCAGACCCAAAGTATAAGCTCTGTTTCATTTACTGTGGCTATTAGTTCAAATTTCAATTCAATTCTTTAAGCCTTTGCTGTGATGCTTTGAGTTTTCCCACACATGCATGGTGTTCTCGAGGTCAGAGATTTATATGA